>NC_132818.1:13368032-13968032 GCF_048594095.1 Paramormyrops kingsleyae | reverse complement strand
ACAGCGCGTGTTTTGTGTGTGTGAAATCGTGTTTTATCATAGCATTAAACTCTGTTTTCAATTTTCTGCAAACAGATCGATGATTCTGCTGCTTCAATTACACTGGCCCAGCTGTCTAAGGTACTCTCCTTCCTGCGCTTTCTGTCAATGCTCACTCCCCGGCCTGTACCCCTGCTGACGCGCATCACTTTACTGTAAAGGGCCACCCGAGTGCACCCCATGGGATTGACACTGATCCCAAACGGAAATAACTGGGCTAATGGCCTATGTGTGGGCCACAGTGTTATTGGAAGTGTCTGATGTTAATGATTTGGTCTGCTGTGGATTTCACTGCTCCGTTATCTATCTGAGGAGGAGCTGTCTGCAGTACAGCATTCAAAATGACATCCTAGTTCCCCTGTAGCATCTGGTGTAACGTTACTGTTTTTGCTTTACTGACTTTTTTTTTAAGCCTTATGAAAGTTTTATTGTTCCAAAATGTGCCTTTTTATGCTTCAGTGAAATGCTTCCGTTTCGAAAGACTTATTTCATTTTGTTGGACACTAACGTGTGTGAAGGTGTTGTGGGGATACTGACTGGAAGTGGCCAGTAGTGTGCAGGCTGGTTACTCAGTTCCTCTTAACCACCAAAGAGTAAAACTTGTCTGATCACTATTGGGCCGTTTTGCTGTGCAGTATCCCCTATAGGAAGTGTGGGGGCTTCGGTGTCTTTCCAACTGTGTGCATGTCTGGTCCTGTAGAGAGCTGACCCTGTGCCAGTGTGGGGGTGATTTTGGTGGGAAGAGTGAACTTTTTCAAAGTGTTAACAGATTTTTGATGAAGATTTGGGCATTTTATGGACCAGTTTTGCCATCAGAAAAGTGACATGATTTTCTGTAATCCTTCATGAGGTGCTTTTCCTTTTTGTTTTATTCTGAACCTCAGTACTGGGCAACACTTTAACCTCTGTTTGAATGTGTGCACTGGTTTGTTTGAACAAAGCCATAGGCTGTTCTAATGTCCGATCACGGTGGATTTTTTCCGTAATTTTTAAAATTATAATGCAGTCAAATGAGATGCTGCGTCTGTGCAAACAAACCTGATGTATGTTGCTTACAGCACTGTAGGTGATTCAGCATTAATGCTCGACTGCCAATAGTTGGATGCCACTCTGATCAGTGATTATGTATACAAGTCTTGAAGATAAACCTTTTCAAGATGGACTTTTTCTGCATCTCTGACTGGGTGTGACTTGAGATATTTAAAATAGTTTGGTATCTAAAGTCAGGTCTCTGAAAAGCCCACATTTTAATGTCTGCTTAGTTTTTAAGACCTATGACTTAAATAAATAAATAAAAATTCCCTGATAAATGCCTCCACTAAGATTTATTGGCTGTATAATATCCTACAAATGCAGATGTTTGCATTGAATATTAACAACAGGATAATAGTGTGGCATCCATCTTACACTTGTAACCCACCTTGTATGGGGAGGGCTTAATGCAAAATGAGACGCAGCTGAGCGGTCAACAGTCCTAACCCACCTGCAGGGGGCGCCGCTGAAGGCTTTGTAGCCTGCTGGTCTGTCTCGGCTCCCCAGATGTTCGGCTTTGGGCCCGTTAGCTGCTCTACAGGATGGGACGTGCTCACTTTAATAGCTCTATGGAAGCAGTCTGTCTTTTCTTGGTCCTGCTTTTGTAAATAAATAAAGATTGTTGCCTGTTGCACAGACCGCCAACCTCGCTGAGGCCAATGCTTCTGAAGAAGATAAAATTAGAGCTATGATGTCACAGTCTAATCACGAATATGATCCTGTTCAGTAAGTATGCCGTTATCATGTGACGGACACCCCCCTCCACCCCCCAACCCCAGATGTGTCGCGGTTGTAATAGGTTGTCTTCTCTGCAGTTACATGAAGAAAATGGTGGGACCGCCACCTCCAAACTATACCTGCTTCCGCTGTGGGAAAAATGGACACTACATACGAAACTGTCCAACCAATGGGGTAAGAGGATGTCATGTGACGTGTGGGCTTCTGGGTGAGATGTGGAGTTCCTTGAATCAAACCACACACAGATCTCTACTCTGAGTCAGCCTCACTCCGTCGTACCTGCAGGACAAGAGCTTTGAGGCACCACAGCGTATCAAGAAGAGCACCGGGATCCCACGGAGCTTTATGATGGAGGTGGATGACCCCAGCATGAAAGGAGCCATGTTAACTAACACTGGCAGATACGCCATTCCCACCATTGATGCGTAAGTGTTCTGTTGTGTTCAGTGACCTCTACACTATGATCTATAGTGACTGAGATTAGGAGAGCCTGTCCATTTACCAAGTCTGACTGGAGTGAAACAAGCCTGTCCCCATCTCCTGGGTGATACAGAGAGGCCTATGCCATCGGCAAGAAGGAGAAGCCGCCGTTCTTGCCGCCAGAACAGTCATCATCCTCGGAGGAGGAGGACCCTGTGCCGGATGAACTGCTGTGCCTGATCTGCAAAGACCTGATGACTGACGCGGTGGTCATCCCCTGCTGCGGGAACAGCTACTGTGACGACTGTGAGTCCCCTACTAGATGTGTCTTGCTTGGCCTAAGGGTGGGAAAGGAGAAGGTGATGGGTGATAAAGCACAATCATCTCCTTTCCCTTTCAGGTATCAGAACATGTCTCCTAGAATCTGAAGAGCATGTGTGTCCCACCTGCCACCAATCTGATGTTTCTCCTGATGCTTTAATTGCTAACAAGTTCCTGCGACAGGTGATTATATTCATTTGTTGCCTTGAACTAATTGGTCAAGTGTCTCTGTGTTGCAAAATGAATGTAAATACTGATATTTGCTCACAGTTGAGTATTGGCGGTGAGTGGTGTATCTATGGGGCCAAATGTAAGAAAGTAAGTCTCCCACCAGGCTGTTAATAACTTCAAAAACGAGACTGGCTACACCAAACGGATGCGCAAGGCTCCGGCCCAACCGGCGGCACCCGTGGTCCCACCCCAGCCGAGGGTTCAGCGGCCCGTCCAGCCAATAAGGCCCCCCACGTCCCGGCAGCAAGATCCGTTACTGGCTAACGTTCCCCGACCCACGGCAACGGTCACCCCTCCCCCGGCAACCCCTGCAGTGAGTGCACCAGGGACACACGCGGCCCCCACCCCGCCCACTGCTGCAGCTAGCACCCCCTCCATGCAGACTGGTGCTGTGGCAGGTGTGCCGGGTTACAGCACTGCCTCTCCCTCCCCCCAGAGGTCCATCAAGCAGGAGGAGCCTGTGCTCTCCAAGTGAGTCTCACCCATTATTGGTCCCATTATCTCTTGCCGAGTTTTGGATGCAATCCTGGGATTTGTTACTCCTCCCACTACAGCTTTTTCTCCATAACCAGGTTAAACTGCACTGAAATTAAACAATTTTTTTGTCTCCCATCTCAAATATTCCACAGGGAGCTTGAGAATGTCCCATCAGCACCCCCGGTAATGGTGTCAGCTGACCCACCGTTGACAGCCCCTGTCATTCCAAAGGTAAGCACATGACAGGGATGTTACTTTAATCTCCGAAGGCGCTTGTGAATGGTCATTTAAGTTCCTTATTTTTCCTTCATCAGCAGGGATTTCACGTGCCAGTGATGGATCAACCGCACTCCCTAGGCCATTCCATCCCCAGAACAGGTAAGATCTTTGTGAAGGATCCTGGGAAAGGTGGCTGTTTGGACACCTTTTAATGGTGCTCGACATTCATGTGAAGACTGATCTAGTGGATTTGACTCTACTTTCCTGTAGGACCGCTAATTCGACCCAACCTACCCAGGCCCGGCAGACCTGCCTGGGACACGTAAGTCTCCTGTTCCTACATTCAGTTCAGTCATTACTACTGAAGATTTGCATTATTGAAAAATGTTTACATATTCCCCTCCAGGACTGCAGGCAGAGGGCGCTCTCATTCTGACCGTCCTCAGCGGCTGCAGGCACCCCTCCCAGTGCCGCCCCCAGTCTACATGCCTACCCCCTCCCTCTTTGCTCCACCGCCACATGCCATGCCCCAGCCGCCTGGTCTGGCCCCGCAGCCATACCCCCTGCAGTACCCAACAGGGCAGCCACCTGCCACCAACTACAATGTGCCACCGCCCGTCTACCCACCAGCCCCGGCTACGGTGTCCACCCAGTGGGTGCCCCCTGGGGCCCAGCCCCCCATCGGCAACCCCATACCCCAACTTGGGCCAGCACCTTTCCTGTCCAAGGAAGAGTTCTACAGGCAGCAACGCAGGTTGAAGGAAGAGTGAGTTTTTAAGCTATGTTAATCTAGTGCATTGATGATTTAAAGAGTTTCTCTAAGCCAATGGCCACACCTTATTGGTTTAATCTTTTCTGTATTTCCTATTATAGTATTTCATTGATCTTGTGTTTAAATATGGTGGCAATATTTTGAATGATTAGCCTGTGATGCTTGTCTTGTAGTAATGATGACATGATGCCCTTGCCTGATTTAACTGTCGAGTTTTATCTCCTTCCTGTTTTCAATAAATAGTTCGCACTGTCAATTCATTGCCAGGGAGAAGTCTAAGCTTGAGGAATTCACCAATGATTTTGCCAAAGAATTACTGGCGTACAGGAAGATTCAGAAACAACGGCGCTCGTATTCTAGGTAAAATGCCTTGAATTTTTGCTGGAGTTTGAATTAGTCCCATTTTTCTGTGTCTGATTGCCTGTTCAAACTTCCCTCCTTGCAGATCAAAGTCTCCCTATAGAGGGTCATCATACAGCGAGAGCTCCTACTCCTACTCTAAATCACGATCCAGGTCCCGGTCCCCTCGCTCCTACTCCCGTTCCCTGAGCCGTTCCAGGTCCCGGTCACGCTCCAGGTCCCGGTCCCGGTCCTACTCCCGGTCCCCATATGGTCGGCGTGGAGGTCGAGGCCGCAGCCGCAGCTACCGTTCCAGGTCCCGCTCCCATGGCTACCACCGCTCCCGCACTCGTTCCCCATCCTACAGGGGACGAGACGGTGGCAGCACGAGTGCAGGGGCTTACCGTTCACGGTCACGCTCGCCGGCAGCTTACAGGAGTCACACCCCGCCAAAGAAGCCCATGCCTCTTCTGCAGCTTGATGGAGATCGCAAGTATGCGAACCGCTACCGGGAACCTCCTCCATATGATGCCAAGGCATATTATGGCCGCAACATTGACCAGGGAGATCCATTTGAGAGGGAGAGGTACAGGGAATGGGAGAGGGAGTATCGGGAATGGTATGAGAAATACTTCAAGAACTACAGCAATCCACCTGGCAACATGTCTCGAGGGAGGGCCCCACCAGCGGGCAGAGAACCGTTCACTCCAGAACGGTTTGCCCCACCACGGCCCAGGGAGAACTCGCCGTATGGACGTGGGAGAAGGGAAGAGTACTCTGCTCCCGGCCAGAGCCATAGCTTACTCCCAAGAGGCCGTCATGGGCCACAGGCCTACCAGGACAAATTTCCATTTAAGGAGGGACACGGCATTGGAGGTGTAGGCAATGCAGGGAAAGAGCCACAGAAGGGTCCCAAAGATAGAGAGCCTAGCGGGAGTGGCCCTGGAGATCCCAAAGGCTTGAAGCACAAGAAGCACCGGAAAAAGAGGAAAGGAGAGGAGGGAGATTCCTTCAGTCACTCGGATTCCATGGATGATGGGAGGAAGGAGGACCGGAAGGGCGATGGGATGCTGATGGCCTCCAGTCGTGATGATGCTACACCCGTTAGGGATGAGCCCATGGAGAGCCCAACCGTGCCCTACAAGGCTACCTCAGACAAAGATCGCAGGGAAAAAGTCAAAGGTAAAAGTGAGAAGCTGAAGCGGAAACCAGAGGCAAATACCCCTAAGAAGGAGTCATCTATGAAGACCTCGAAGTCCTGCAGGGAGAAAGAAGCAGACCTGGATCGTGAAAAGTCACCCCGCTGTGAGCCAGCAGTCAAAAGGGCAAAGGACGACTTCTCTCAGAAAGTGGATTCTGGCAAGCAGCACACATCACAGAGAGAGGAAAAGGCTCCACCAACCCGAAGGGTGGTACAAAAGCCCACGAAACATAGCCAGGAGCCCAAGCCTGCAAAAGAAGAGCCAAAGGTGAAGAAAGAGCATGTGAAGGAGGCTCCCAGACATGACAAAGCCCCCACCAAGGACGAGAAGCCCAAGACAGAGACTGAGAAGAGCATCAAGAGTGAGGATAAGCCGGCCAACAAAACCACCGAAGCCAAACCTGAGAAAAGGAAACGAAAAGAGGAGAAAGCTCCGGAGAAGGACCCAGATGGCGCTCTGGTCAAATCACCCAAAGTTGAAGCGACTGAGGTAGCAAAAGGATCCCCAAAACCCAAACCCAAGCCTGAGGGTGAAAAGCCTGCAGAGAAAGAAAGACCAGCTATTCGACCTCTGATGGAGAAGGAGGTAAAGCCTGTGCCTCTGAGGAAGATCAAGATTAACCGTGAGATTGGCAAGAAGATAGGGAGTACGGACAGCGCACCTATTGTAGAAGAATCTGCTGATGGTGCTGGAAAGAGCAGACCTGAGAAGACAAAGAGCAAGATCCGTAGGAAAATACCAGCTCCTGATGGCTCCAGCTTGTTGGTAGATTATACCAGGTAAGACCATTTTTATTGTTTGAAAAGTTGTATATATACGAAGTGTTTTATTGCCTGTTAGAGTTATGAGGACATTTTTGTAATGCTTTGTGCATGAAATGAAGGTGGCATTTCTCTCTTGATTTTAGTACAAGTTCCACAGGGGGAAGTCCAATCAAGAAGGTCGAGGAGAAGCAGGACCTGAAGAAAACCGTGGTGAAAACCCTAGAGGAGTATACTAATGACAGCTCCACTCCCGCAGAAGATGAGATAGTCATGATCCAAGTTCCTCGCTCCAAATGGGAAAAGGAAGATTATGAATCTGAGGATGAGGAGGCCAAGGCATCCTTGCCCCCGGGGAAGGACAACTCCACACCTGCCCCCGCTGCACCTGAAAGCACAGTTGTGAGAGCCAATGACAAGAACTCACCGCAGCCTGAACGAGTTACCCCTGCTGCTAAGGAAACTGTGAAGGTTGAAGTTGTGACAGAAACTAAGCCTGCAAAGGTCTCCCCTCCAAATGACAAAGAGAGGGATAAAGAGAAGGAGTGGGAGAGAGAACGAGAGAAGGGGAGGGAGCGGGAGCGGAGCGCTGCAGAGAGGGAGCGGAGCGCTGCAGAGAGGGAGCGGAGCGCTGCAGAGAGGGAGCGGAGCACAGCAGAGAGGGAGCGGAGCACAGCAGAGAGGGAGCGGAGCACAGCAGAGAGGGAGCGGAGCGCTGCAGAGAGGGAGCGGAGCGCTGCAGAGAGGGAGTCTGCAGATAAGAGAAAACCTGCGGTCCTGAGCACAGACAGAGAGAGGAACAGAGAGAAAGAGGGAGAACGTGGCGGCGACCATGGTAGTGATAGGAGCAGCTCCTCTGCTTCTCACTCCTCTAGGGACAGGCCAGCAGACAAAGCTGATGCAACATCACGGAAGCCTGGCAGTAAGGAAGGTAGCTCTGCAAGCTCTGACAGGAGACCAGAGCACAGGCCAAGCCAAAGGGACCACTCTTCATCAAAACCCAAAGACAGCAAACCCAGGGAACCTGCCAAAAGGCGGGAGTCCCCACAACCCTCAAAGGAGCACAACCAGCCTCCCCGTAATAGAGAGAGAGATAGAGAGAGGGATACAGATGTGGCAAAGAGGGGGTCGGGGGGGTCTGGGCCCTCAGAGTCCCGGAGGTCAGAGCACAGCCCCAGCCGGGAAAAGAGGCCGTCTCAGAGTGCCCCAGAGCCACCAAGACAAGGACAAGAATCTGAACCTCGGAAGGCTGAGAGGTCATCTGGCAAAGAAGGGCAGAGCAACAGGCACCAGGACACAAGGGAGACTAGAGATGTAAGGGACAGTAAGGACACAAGGGAGACAAGGGACTCCAGAGACAAGGAGCACAGCTCCCACAAGCCCCCCCATAGGGCCAGCTCCCCTGAACCCAGGACTGAGACGGATCGGGCTGGAGGCCGTGTCGAGCGTGACCACAGCAAAGCCAAGCCTCCCTCAGTCCGGTCCACACGGCTTTCCTCCGACCTGGCCCGCGAGACAGACGAGGCAGCCTTCGTCCCCGACTACAGTGAGAGTGACAGCGAAGCCTCAGATGCCGATGGACGAGCAGAGCAGAGGGCCAGGGACCGGGGCCCGGACAGCAGCCCGAGTGCCAGTGCCAGCCCCTCCCCTTCAGGAAGCCATGCCCGCAGCAGCAGCGCCAGCTCCGGCGGCAGCCAGGACAGCAAGAAGAAGCGTAAGGACAAGAAGGACAAGAAGGACAAGAAGAAGCACAAGAAGCACAAGAAACACAAAAAACACAAGAAGCACACCAGCAATGAGTCTGAGACTGAGCAGAAGGGCCAGAAACACAAGCATAAGAAAAAGAAGTCAAAAAAGAACAAGGAGAAGGACAAAGACGAGAAGGAGAAAGAGAAAGAGAAAGATGACCAAAAATAAAAGGGTCTGTTTGAGATCTCAGACGCTGCAGTTGACTTAATTTACTCAAGTCATTTTTTGTAACAATGTCAGTATTGTACAGGAAATACAATTTTGTAAATACAGATGGTAAGAAGACTGCATGTAAAGATAATACTGCTGTTTTTTTTCCCCTCCTGCAATAATTTTGTCTTCTGAGGTTTCTAATGCAATTCTGTATAAAGGTATTGATTTGACCATGAAATTATCCGCAGCATTGCTGAGAGATTAGCTACTTGAAAAGGTGAAAGTGACGACTTGTTTTGTATGTCGATCGACATTTGAAGGACAAGGGTCTAGAGAATCCTTAGTCTACTTTTTAAACACCATAAATTTAAATCTAGGAGTACCGACTTTAATAAGCAGGCGTTCGGTAAAAGCATTGTACAGTGAAAGCACTTTATAGATGTGAAATTTGCTGCATAGCTTTCCGGAAGCGATGTCGTTACGTACCTCATTCTGTCTAGGTGTGCGAGTATATTTGTAGCCTGAAAGTACAGCAATTACTGGTAGAACTGGAGCGTCTTGTTGAAGAGCGGCATGGTGATACATGGAGTCTTTTTGTGGGATTAATTGTGACTGTGAATATTTTCTTTAACGTTTATTTTATTTTTTTGCATTGCCTTCACGTTTAATTTAAAATTCATGCTGAATACTGCGGAGGGGAAACCTTTGTTTTGAAGACAATAAACGTTTTTCAGCAAAACATGAAACATTCTCCCTCTTGTCTTGTGTGTAATCTGTTCAAATTTAGAATCAATCTTCATTGCCATATGTTTTACTAATAGATGGTATTTGATATCTAAATACAAACTGGTTTGCCATATTCCTGTCATGTATACGCATGAAATGGATTGTGAATTCATCCATGTAGGAATTAGTATTTAATTTACGACCAAGCTCCATTAAACCTTAAGGATCGTTTTTAGTTACTTTAAGAATAAAGCTTTTAAGTGCGTTTGAACTTGTCCACTTTATATATATTTATATTAATTGATGGTAGGTAGGTGGCATAGTTGGATCGCTTGCGTCTTATTAAAATATCTGTTGGGGGTAATCCGACAAGCTATACCGGTTTATGTGGGGAATGTCTGGGCTTTGTTTTATGATCATAAACCAGTGGCCTGTACTACGTAGCAGGGTTACTGGCTGATCGGGGTAACTTGTCGGATTTAAGGTAGTCTGGGTTAAATGCAAGTGAACGAATATGAAGTCCATTTAAACTGTGGTACCTTAAATCCAACAAGTTACCCCGATAAGCCAGTAATCCTGCTTCGTAGTACAGGCCACAGAAGCTCCCGAGGGGAAAAAACCTTTCATGAATAATGATTCATTAATTTATTCGGCCTTTTATAGCAAAAGGTGTTGGATACTGTGTTTGCGCTTGACAGCGCGGACGTCCACAGCCGGGAAGACACTCATCATGCCGACACAGTTATTAAGGAAGTAAAACCTGCGGCTGGCACGTCTCCAAGATCAAAGTACACACAATACCTGATAAGCATTTATTGCTGCCTGGCATTTTTGCAGATCTGAATCGCAATAGGGAGTCCTTTCTCTGTGTTAAGGTATTCCGCCTGTCATGCAACTTGTGTTGCGTGAAGAATGTTCAATCCCCACCTTTCTCACGCTTACCTCCCCTCCGGCGCTTTCAGGGTCCTCAGGGTCCATCACGTGATTCATATATTGGGTCATGTGATTCTGGCCCGACGCTCACGGCAACATGTGACCCTGCCCCTGATAGACGAACCAGAAAAAACGGAATTGAGACAGGAAAACAAATACAAGGTCTTCTTCACCTTCACCTGCCCTTTTCTAGCACCTTACTGCACGTCAGCTGTGGACCGCAGATTTCAAGCTTTCATAACCTCGGTAGAAAGGCTGGTGGAGCATGCACGGCATTAATTAATCCTGGGAGCAGGCGGCTGGATCGCGCACGGTGGCTTTCAGCCTGGTAAGTTAACTGCGTGCTTTCGGCAGGTGATTTGTGCAGCTTTTCCCCCATTTGCATCCACAGTACATCGCTTCATGTAGATATATGCGAGGTTTCGTTGAATTAGCTGGGAAAGCACTATCAGTGATGACGTCTGTCAAAACTGGGACGCACGCTTCGACACGTACACTTCCTGCAAAACCTGAAATATCCATGTTGTAACTAATTTGTAATCCAGCTATCTGAATAGTCTTTCTCCGTGAGCATCTTCCCAATTTTCTTATTATTTGGCCGTTTGCAGAGGTGTTCCTTTCGTTTCTACACCTGTGCATCCGTGTATTTCCCTTTACGCTGCGAGGAGTAGAAACAAAGCGGTGTGCCGCAATCCTTTGCATATACTCGGTTTCAGGTGTCGGTCTGCCAAATGGTTTTTGGGTTGATATGATGCCCAAGGGCCAGTGATTGCGCTTCTTTAAAGAGATACCGGATATGAAGGGTAGAGGCCGGAGTAACACCAGTACACGGCATGCATATCCTGCAGATGAGCTTTATGGCTGTAGCCCAAGTTCAAAGCAGGAGACCACTTTCACATAGGCCGATTTATATGCATTAATCAACCCGACATTGCCTGGATGAACCAAACTAGCGTCCTGTAACGTTGTTAGGTTGTTCTCGACAAAATGCCTTAGCCATTGTAACTCAAAGAAATATACAAATGGCGACAGAAGCAATATATTGAGTCGGTTATTCTAATTAGTGAAATGATTTAAAAGTCCGTCGTAAATCCTTTTTTACGGGTTTGGGGCTTATGTCTATTTTCTGCAGTTACGTGGTGGTTGTGTGCAGTTTGAACTGCAGGTGCATTAATGAAGTAGCGAAAGTTTCTTCGTAAATCGTAACTGCAATGAGATGGAATCGAATTAATTTCTGTAAAAAAAAAAAAAAAAACGGACAAAGGGATGCCAGGAAGGCTTCTGTGAAAAATACGTCCCGTGTATTCCTTAATAGAAAGTTACCTTCCTAATAGTAGCTCTATCGCACAGTCGGGTGTGACTCCCCCTAGCCGATTTTTGTGGAAACGCGTTAAAGGGTGGCTAGCGGCATACGAGCTCGCCACCCTGTCAGCTTGTTGGCTCTGACTGGGTGTTGTGAGTATTTTGCCATACTGGAGCTTCTGAAATTTCTAGATATTTCCTATTTCTGAAGATTTTTCTTTCAAACTGGTTGATTTCAGGACATTTTTAAAGACGATTAAATGATTGAAGATCCTGTGTGATGTAGCGGTGATGGAGAAATGCATGCGCTAAAACAGCATTAATTTTTGCAGGTAGGGTTGCCAACTCTCACGCTTCTGTTGTGACACTCGCGCAAGAAATCTTACAGCAAATCTATATAACTCCATTACAAACCTAAATTAAGCTACATCAAAAGCGTTGGCGCAGTTTGCAGACCCTACACAATATTTACATGGTAATTAAACTTTTACATGCATGTAAATGTGTGAACATGTGTGTGCAGACTTGTCTCGAATTGAAAGTCTTGCTCCAGCCAGCTGACTGTTTAGGTCTGAAATTTAAACATGGATGCATGAGAAAACAAAGTACTTGCGGGAGGAACATTCCGAACACGTGGGATGCTGTGAAATGCATGGTACAGAGGTACAGTACGACCTAGGAAACCCTTCACTTTCCTCTCTACGTATGTGTCCGTTTACCGGTCTCCTCCATGAGATGGTAGTTAACTCAGTGAAAGGTGCATCTTACTCAGTGTTTTTTAAGCTAAGTGAATTCTGCCACCACTCACTGACAGCTTTGCCCTTGACTACCTACACTTAGTCTATCCTTTAACACTGGTTATAGAGGCAGTTTCCCTCTAGGTTGAATCCAAATCCCTGGATCCTCCCAGATTCCTCGCCGGGCTGCAGTGGAGGGGTATAGTGTTCGCAATCTATTCATAATTTGCACATATGTGTATTGATCAAAGTCTTGGGCTGAATGGGTCTCAGTGCTGGTTTTAGTTAAAACTGCACCCCTTGTCCACCCCTACCACAGGGATACACATTACCAGTGCTCCGTTATCCTAAACCCGGTCTTCTCCAGGACTAGGACAGGGCCTTGTGTCTTGGTACATCTCAGGCCCAACCTGAGACCTCCGATGGCTGTCGTGCCAGCTAAGTGCAAACCTGAAGGGACTGAAAAGGTGATTTTGGTCTTTTAGTGGAGGAGATCAAACCCCCACCCCTATTCTTGTTTCGCTGGTTTGTGCAATCTTTTGTATGATTTAGATTAGCCCATGGACGTGAAGTTTGGGAACCCCTCCATCTGTGGGTTACCATGGTTACCGTTTGTGTTTTAGTGGATCCCTGTAAGGGTTGGATCTGAAAGACACTTTATTAATGACTGTACAAATAGTCCGTCATATTTGTCTTAATTGATGATTCTTTTCCCATCACTGACTTTACGATGTAACTTCTCCAAATATGTGGTGATGAACCAGGTGTAGGCTGCCCTCCTCAGTTTGATGGGGCTCTTTGTAGAATAGCTCCCCCTTTCAGAGGCTACATTTTAATTGATTTCTTTCGGTTTTTTGCTTTGTTTTCCTCTCTATCTCCCGTGTGTTAGCTGTGGAATAACTGCTGAGAGTTTGGGAGAGAGTGCAGTCTTTACTGCAGCTTACTGTCAACACACGCAGTGCGACACTTAGGGGTCATGGTGTTTCTGTCAGTTTTCCTACACTGTTCATCAGCTCAGCGTTGACCAATAGGGAAGTGCCTTAGACTGGCAGCCATTCTGAATGAGCTGATGAGAGCATAAATTTAATACTGAGCCAGCCAGATAAGCGAGTGATAGTAGTGCTTTTGAGATGGGGGGGGGGGGGCGGAGATGTTCTGTCTCTCTGGCTGCCTTGCTATGGAAGTGATGACAGTGTGATGAGACTCTCCTGATCCTCAGCGTTCAGGCTCCAGTGATGCATTCCAGATTGTGGGTCATGGCAACATGCTGCCCCTCCTTGTGTGTCTGTGTGCAGTGTTGGGGGCGTTACTCACAAAAGTAATCCATTACAGACAGAGGTGAAAAGTTCGGGTCCAGAAAGTACAAATCCAGACCAAGGTTTTGTTTTAGCCACCCAGTTGAGTACTCTGTCACTGTGACTCTTTATACTCAACTGGTTGGTTGGAACAAAACCTTGGTCTGGATTTGTACTTTTGGGACCCAAACTTTCCACATCTATCTGTTTTTGCGAGTAACTGACTGTGTGTCTGTAAACTGTGGGATGAACGTATGTCATCCATAAAATCTGTGAACTATCTCCCTTTGAAATGGCGGAGCTGTACTGGTTATCCACGTTGGAACAGAAGGTACCAAAATCCATCTTTGTGACCAATGCTTGCCGTCTTTGGTGAGCGTAGCAGCTTAGCTAAGGAGGCTTTTCCACCACACGAAGTACAGTGCGTTTTCTGCGGCACTTTTTGCTTTTCCATTGACTTCTGGTCCAGCACCAGTACCAAAGGTACCAAAGTAGCTGGGGTACTTTGGGGTGGGACTTCTTCAACGCAAATATACACAATACAAAGGCTGCCTTGAAAACAGTTACAAACTCAGAAAATAATGATAAATGAAGTAAAAAAAAAACAACAAAAAAAAAATGTGTGCATAAATATTGCAATCTGGTCAGAAGAACAGATGCAACAAAAAGATCAAAACTGCATGAAAATTTTTAAAAGTATTTTATTTAATATACTATGATAGCACGCATATAGTGTATATAGCGTGCTGTGCTGGGGCGATGTGTTTTTTTTTTTTTTGTAAATAAATATTGGGGTATTTATAAAACGAAAAAGTTCATACATTTCTCACAAACTCATCTTCAGTGATTTAAACAGCAAGGATGAAAATGATAATGATTGTCTCGGAGAACGCAGGCAGCTTTCATGCAGAAGCAGCGCAGGTAAACTTAAAAGCGATTTTTAAACGTAACTTTCATAATCTATAAAAGGAATAATAATTAAAATTGCAAAGCTAGCTGTTTTTTTTTCTTTTCTTTTTCTTCCTATGACAGTAAAAACTCCCTGTGCCATAATGTCCATACAGAATTGAAAGTAAGAAAAAGCCTGATCTTAATCTATCTTACTAGCGATGTGAAAACTGCATGTGCACAACATGCGATGCTGGTATTTATATCGCATGCCGTCCAACCCTATAATATACCACAGCCATTTTTCAAATTCAGTACAAAATACCCCGCCTCACATTTTGATATCATTTGGCACCAGTACCAGTTTTTATGCCAGTGGAAAATCCACACCTTGAAGTACCGTACTTTTGGAACCTGGTGCGATGGAAAAGCGCTCTATGATGAACTCTCTCCTTTAAGGACTTTTTCTTGGGATTGGTCATTCAGCCCCGGTTGTTCATGTGGCGTCTTGTTGTAAAGGCCTTGCTGAAAACGGCATTACTGGTCCTTCTCTGGGGGTGGGGGTTAGCTCGAGAGGCAGGGAAATCGGGGAGACATTAAATATCACGTTTTTGGCCCTTGAGCAGGGCCCTAAACCCCAGAAACGGCTCCAGGGCACTAGGGAAATGGATCAGCCGGCTCTCACCCGTATCTGTGTGTCTTACAGGGGAGCATGATGGGATATGAGAAAACCAATCAATTCCTATGTAGCTGTACTCAACCTTACAAATAGCTAATAATTTTCATTCTCTAACTAATGCAGCGCTCCTCCCCCATTCACCTGCTTCAGTAATTTAAAAAAATCTAATCACGAAGTACTGGTTTGCTTCACTGTCTGGCAGGTGTGGCATAGCTGTGTGCAAAGGGAGAGTAGTGCAGGCAAACGCATACGTTAGTATGTTGATTCTAGTCCCAGAATGGGCCTCAACGGTTGTTCTAAACCGCCATGCCCTACCCAAACGGGCGCAGTGGAAATGTCCAGCTTCCCAAACATCAGTGCAATCTGTGGATGAGTTTAAGTACAAAGTTCTGACTTTGCTCACAACAAACAGGAGTACTGTTCTGCGGTTTCTGTACAAGCTTTATTTACGCAACTCTGCATTATTAAAGCTTATCCCGTCGCAGGAAATTAATATTGCCTCATTGTCGGCAAGCACCGGGGGCAAAAAGTGGGTCATTTGCAACATTAGCCTCCACATTAATAAGTAATACTAGTCACCAGTGTCCTTTAAGGTGGAAAATAACAGTAAAAACATTATATATATATATAGTACTTAATTATTACAAATTGGATTTGTGGTGGTGTGTGGACATAAACAAAGGCATGTGTGCATTCAGTAACAGTCAATAGGTAGCCCAATGCACAAGGTGTTAAATTTGTAAGGAAATCTGTTAGTGTGCAGAGGGAATCTCCCATCTCTGCCCTTTGCCCTTCATCTGGCCCTGGTTCTGTTTGGCGGTTCGTTGCGGTGACCTTCCTCTGCATTCCCAGGCACGCTGTCCCACGGTAACCTGCATTTAGAGCAGCGCTTGGATGAGCGGACTCTCCCGGAGAGCGTGTGGAGATGCGGCGTAATTAGGGAACATGTTGTAATCCCTTTACGTCCCATCTGTCACTGCCCGTGTCCCGTCGGGGGACTGTCTGCTTTCCTGGCTGTGCCTCCGGCTTCCGCGGCAGCGACAGCGGGACCCGTGATTGGAAGTGGGGGCACCAGCCGCGATGGGAAGGTGCCCGGGGAATACCCACAGGTTCCGCTGTCTCAGCCCGTCATAAACACTGCGTCTGCCAGATTACAAGAAATTGCTTAATCCGGTTAGACTGGTTTAATATGGAGCCATGTGCATGGGATAGGGGTGATTTTTAATTTTTATTTTTGCTTCATCATTCCTAGATGGAGATGTAAATTATGTACAGTCCACTTCCTTCTGAACAAGTCCTGATTGCTGAAACCTGCTTCTTTCTTTCCAAAAGGCACACGGAAACAGAAACCCAGAGCTCTAGCTTCACTGGAAAACGTCAATAACTGGGGGAGACAAACCTAGATAGTTATCAGTGCAAACTAGTAATGAGTTGTAAGAGTGGCGCCTTTACGGAGTCACCGCGCCGGTAAGAGTGGCGCCTTTACGGAGTCACCGCGCCGGTAAGAGTGGCGCCTTTACGGAGTCACCGCGCCGGTAAGAGTGGCGCCTTTACGGAGTCTCCGCGCCGGTAAGAGTGGCGCCATTACGGAGTCACCGCGGCGGTAAGAGTGGCGCCTTTACGGAGTCGCCGCGCCGGTAAGAGTGGCGCCTTTACGGAGTCTCCGCGCCGGTAAGAGTGGCGCCTTTACGGAGACTCCGCGCCGGTAAGAGTGGCGCCTTTACGGAGACTCCGCGCCGGTAAGAGTGGCGCCTTTACGGAGACTCCGCGCCGGTAAGAGTGGCGCCTTTACGGAGACTCGGCGCCGGTAAGAGTGGCGCCTTTACGGAGACTCCGCGCCGGTAAGAGTGGCGCCTTTACGGAGACTCGGCGCCGGTAAGAGTGGCGCCTTTACGGAGACTCCGCGCCGGTAAGAGTGGCGCCTTTACGGAGACTCCGCGCCGGTAAGAGTGGGGCCTTTACAGAGTCTCCGCGCCGGTAAGAGTGGCGCCTTTACGGAGACTCCGCGCCGGTAAGAGTGGCGCCTTTACGGAGACTCCGCGCCGGTAAGAGTGGCGCCTTTACGGAGACTCCGCGCCGGTAAGAGTGGCGCCTTTACGGAGACTCCGCGCCGGTAAGAGTGGCGCCTTTACGGAGTCTCCGCGCCTTTACGGAGTCACCGCGTCGGTAAGAGTGGCGCCTTTACGGAGTCTCCGCGCCTTTACGGAGTCACCGCGTCGGTAAGAGTGGCGCCTTTACGGAGACTCCGCGCCGGTAAGAGTGGCGCCTTTACGGAGACTCCGCGCCGGTAAGAGTGGCGCCTTTACGGAGACTCCGCGCCGGTAAGAGTGGCGCCTTTACGGAGACTCCGCGCCGGTAAGAGTGGCGCCTTTACGGAGACTCCGCGCCGGTTCCCTAGCTGGCCCCATACTTGCACACCTGGCCCCCATCGTGTATCTTTCCTGCTCCCCACATATCCTGTCTGCATGGGGGAAGTTGGGTCTCACAGGTAGAATATGGTATGTCACATCTTAAGCCTGCTCTGCTGTTACCAAGGCAACACCCACTACTCCTGCCGGCTGCACACAGTCCTGCTCTAATGAGTTTCTGGCATGGTGCCAGAACAGCCCCCCCCCCGGGTAGGTTCAGGCCATCAATGTCAGCAAATTGTCTGGTTACATGCTCATCGCTTCCTTGAAAATGGTGGAGACTGACTCTCCTCTTTGCTAATGAATAGTTTCAGCAGAGTTTTTGTCCTTGCAGTGTTTGATTCTTTGCAGAAATCATGTCAGAACCAGTCAGCCAGGCAATCAGCAGTCGGTACCAGTTTGTGTCAACAATACTACCCGTCTGTGTTCTCACTGCTTGTCCTGGTGACAGTCAGGGATCACAAAGCTTACATTTAAAACTTATTTAAATGGTGACAGTTGACCTTTAAGGATCCTGGTGTGTCTGCTTTGAATATTAATTAAACCCAGGTTCCCAAGTCTTGTTTCTGGGTGGGGCAGTGTATATCTGGGTTTTCTTTCACCCGAGGTAATTACTTTTGTGAAGTATTTTGTTTCCCCTTAATTACTAATCAAAACTTCACATAAGTCGTCTTAATTAAAGCAACGTACAGAGAGCTGGGAGAACAGAGAAGAGACTTCATTAAATTAATGAATCAGTCAAAAAAGAGAAGTGGATTGGAAGTGCAAGTTTGTAGAGGTGTGTGGGGGGGGTGGAGGGGGGGGGGGTGATGGTGCCTGGGGATGAGGCTCCCCCTCACCCCCCTCGCCCTCACCCCATGCCGAAAGGGAGTTGCTACATTGTGTCTGAGTGACCTGCATGTAATGAAAGATTCATGGCATCCACCATGACAGGGGTGTTGGGCATTCATTAATTTTTGAACGGAAGATGTCCGACCCGCGGTGGATGGGTTCTGGAGCGTGGAAGCTGGGGGAGAGTGGGTAAAGGACTGGACCGCCAAGCAGTTAACAAGCCCCAGTAAGTGGTGGGTGTCGGACGACTCCTGCTTCCCGTGTCCCCAGATTTATTTATTTTTTTTCTTTGAGCCCCGTTTTTGCACACGCAGGATTTGCATGTGCTTTGCCTGTGTTTCTGAGCCAATGAAATGAGCCGGTATGGGTGCTTTCACTTGACATCCGACACCTGAGGGTCACACACCACTGGAAATGCAAAAGAAGGACACCAGTGCCGCTGTCTTTGGGTTCCGTCTCCCTTTGCTAAGGTCGGTGTAGCTATTGGGGAAGCTGGTGTTGGGGGTCTTTGTCAGGTAAGGAGGCTACGCTTTGAATAACATTGACTGTAGGCCAAACAAACACGGAGCAATCCAGAACCTCACTGAAAAAAAGTATTATTATAGCACATATTTGTCAATGAGTTTTGAAATATGTGGTTTTTTTGTCTCCTGAGAGAACCAAAAAATAACAGGAAACAAAACCCTAAACGCCAATATTGGGAAAAGAATTGAAACTGCTTCAAAACCACTTCAGAGAAGGAAGATATGAAATACAACTGACAGGACTTTGTAGATGTCTATAGGAAATTGATCGTGATCTGGTAGTCCAGCCTTTCCGGGACTAAGTGCGGGCTGCTGCAGACGAATGTGTTAATACACTTGATCGTACCAACATGTGGATCAATTTTCTCCCGACTGTTGGAGCCCAGCTGTCCAGGCCCAGCTAATGATCTATTAGCTTAGGTCCAGATGGTTCTGAGGGGGAGGCAAAAGGAAACACAGAAAATGAATATTGTGCTGATAAATTGTTAGGTTTATGCTGGCTTAGAACCCAATTATGCTATAATGGCTTAGAACCCAATTATGCTATAATGGTGTAATAAAAAATCCAACAGTTTAGCTATGAGAGACAAGAGAACTGGGTTTATAATGCAGTGTTTTAATAGTGGATAGATTATTCTGTAAAATGGGAGGCCTATTTGAGAAGGTTCTGCTGCCTTCAGTACATCAAAACAACCAGTATTGTGCTTATGAGGTGGTCAGGCTGATTTTCTTGGGAGAAGTAAGTTCTTAAGATACATTTGGGCACTGCTGTTTACAGCTATAAAGGCGATGAGCAATGTAATGTTCTAATCTAAATTTGATGGCAGCCGGTATAGGAAGGCAAGTACAGGGCTGTTGTGTTCCTGTAGCAGCAGAAGACCCATCAGGGAAGCGTTTGTTCAGCTAGGTAGCGGATTGCAGCAGGCATCATTGCAGATTTTCTGAATCATTCGTAGGCACAATAAAACCAAGGTGAGATGAATTCTGCAGTTCTGAATTAAGTCTTGTCTGAATTAAATTGTATGTAGGAGTCAACTTAGGTCCTTGTCTGTTTGTAACACCAAGGTCATTTTAATGAGGTATTCAAAGGGGCAAAGATCCCATCCAGATTCAGGCCAAGATACAGGTCCCGCGACCATGTGTACAGAGACCAATGTGATTTTCTCATCTGTCAGGAGATGAGATGGTGATCTACGGTGTCAAAAGGTAAGAGTGGATGAGCAGAGATGTCACTACAGGCATAGGAGAGAAGTGAAGCAGGTTATTCATTGCTCACAAAAATTGTAGCAGCATCTGAAACGAAACACAAAGCTTGGATTGTGAGAAGACAGGCTTCTAGACAGCATCTGTAAAATTGAGTAAAAATTGATGGTTTGAGGCAGACTTGTAAGCAGAGAGATAATGGAAAAGGATCAGCTTTTGCAAGGAAGAACTTGATTACAGGTCTTAAGACTTGGTGTGTATAATATCCTACCATGAGTTTTCTGATTCCGGGGGGGGGGGTCGTCCAGTAAAGGCGCTGGTTGAGTTAGAACTTGTAAATAGTGTGAACAGTTTCTTTGGTGTAACTGCAGCAAATGACTCAAAATGCTGAGCATGTGCAGGAGCGGCATAAGCAACGGATGCAGGGAAGAACCCGGCAGCCCGTCTTTGATGTCGTCTCTGAGATTCCAGATTTCGCCCACAATGGAATCCGTAGGGTTATCACGTTTATGTTATGCGTGCCCGCGTTGAATGTTCGCTCTAGGATTACAAATTCAGCAGATTTATCGAAGAGAAACACATTTGTATCCTCCTTCCCGTCAGTTGCGCTGGAAGAACATGTTGACCTTGGGATTTTCTCGCTTTGTGTTTTGCTTGGCTGAGGTCCCTGATGCAGGAGTGCCGCTGTCATGGCGGTCTCTGAGAAGCCTGCTTTCAAACCCAGAACATGATTAATACTTTGCTGTTTTTGCGGTGCCATTGCATTAGTTTTATTGCTTATTTTCAGCCGTTCATCAAACAGCTCCCAAGTTACACTTGTTGAGCTTGTTTTGAGACATTTCAATTAAAGGCTTTAATGTATCAAACAGTAGTAAATGTATTGCCATGATAAATATTTTTTCTTTTTTCTGATGAAACAGGACTAGTTTAGTGGCACCTTTTGGTTTAATGAGAAAGTGATCTTACACAGAAGTGTAGAACCATGCAATGGGATTGTGGGAGTTATTTGGGCCTGTCTATATTTTGGGCAAAGTCTACAGATATAGAACATTTGCATAAGTGGGTGTAAGATTATCACTGGTATCTAATCACCTTTGCTCTGTGTGTGTGTAGAGATTGCATGTTGTTTTTATAGCAATTCTTAATATGTGAGTTATGGAGTGTTGTAGCCAGGAACCTTCCACAAAACCACATTTGCATTTTTCCAGGCCTAATGAATGCATCAGACCTGCAGTTCTATGTTTCACCAGCAGGTGGCAGTTGTCCCACAAGTTCCATTGAAAAACAATAAAAATTTGAATGGTGTCACTGGTAAACTTCAGCACACGTGAGGTGTGTGTGGATTAGGTTTGTATTATTTTGTGGGGACCAGATGTCCCCCACAATATAATAAAACCCTGTTTTTTTTTTTTTTGTTTTTTTTTTTTTTACGTTGTGGGGACCATTTTTTGGATCTGTGAATGCAATCAAAAAAGTAAAAATGCCAAACATCTCATATTTTGTTTGGTTACTTATGGTTAAGGTTATGGCTTGGGTAGGGGTTAAGGTTGTCATGTTGTAATGAATGTTTTCCCCATAGAAATGAATGGAGAGTCCCCACAAAGATACAATTACCATCCAGTGTGTGTGTGTTTGTGTGTGGGAGTGGGATGCTTACTTAACCCTTGTATTGTTGTTGTTAATATTAATGGTTGCATTTCCCTGTTGTCGCACGTGTGTTTGCCCCTGTCGTGTGTGTACCCGGTCCGATCCTCACGTGTATTTAGCGTGTGTAAATCTTCCGTGTGTTCATCTTGCAGTTCGGCGTCTGACAACCTTGTGTTTCCTGTCTGTCTATTTGGGTTCGGTGCCCGTTGGGTGCCTATTGTGGTCCTTCTATTTACAGTTGCACGCGGGGCATGCTGGGACATGCTGGGAAATGCGCCCTGCCGGTGCTACACTAGTATAAAAAAGGAATCCGTTTGTCAACCAAATTTTGTACGTGAACCAATGCATTTTTTTCCACTGAATATTGGGTTGCGAACCAAATTGTTCGTAGACCACAGTGTTAGTGAACCGCAGACACCACTGTACTTTATTTAACTTTAAAACTTCTGGTGGTTTCTAATATGATAAACATTTTTTGTAAATGAATGACATAATTCTTTTTGTTTATAAAACCTACATTTCCGATATGGTTACTGAATTAAGGACTGTAAATAAAGAGCGTGATTTCCCTGGCGAGCAAGTCTCCATGTCTCTCTCTCTGCTCCTCGGTCCGCCCGTCACCACACTATATTGTGTTTTTCTTTAAAGTTTTTACTATAAAAACCAGAAAATTAATTAAAAATTATTTGGTAGGCTTGAGAACGAATTAGTCATACAAATTGGCTCGCGACCACTTTCCTGGAACGGATTGTGTTTGTGAATCGCACGCACCACTGTACTAATAAATTGAAAACTAAATTAAGTTCTAAAAGAGCTGTTCGGAGTTAAAACATTCATTGGCAAGCATCATTGGGTGCTTTTTAATTAGTAACACCTTTGTAATAACGCACCAAACATTTGAGTTTAGTGTCCCTTTGGGGGCCAATGACTACAATTGCAATTAATAGCAAAATAGTAAGAACAGAACTTAATGAGTCAGTCTAAAAATTGACACTTGAAAGTGTCTGTTTGGAAGATATGCTCAGATACTTTTGTCATGAAACAAATTTGCAACATATTCTGGAGCAGCAAGGACACTGGAAGTCAGTGCTTGTAACCTCTGCTGGTGCCCGCGCTGTGGTATTATGGGTTATCCTCAAAGTGGGTGGTGGCTTAGACTGTGGCTCGCCAGCATGGTCCATCCCTGACATACTTTTCCAGCTGCTTTGGCTGGATCTTGCACCAGTGGAAGTTGGCCTTGACTGAGTCTTTGCAGTATTTCTTTGGCCAGCCGTGCACAAACTCTCCGTACAGGAGGAAGCTGGGCATACGGTGTTCCTCCTGTGTGTGTGTGTGTGTGTGTGTGTGTGTGTGTGTGTGTGTGTGTGAGAATATAAAACAATACATTATGTATTTATTAATTCAGGTGTTTATTGTTATTTATTTATTCAGGTGTGAATATCTTTGCAAAGAGCATCCTTTTGGTTTCAGTGCCATTTAGGAAGCGGGCTGTTTTATCTTGGAAGGCAGCCTTCTGACAGAGGTGTTGAGTGTGGCGATAAAAGCCCAGTAAGTAAGTGAGGTCTATAAACACGATGCCAACCATACTGACCCACAGATGTGTTCACAATCCACCGGGGTGTGATTTAGCTGCAGACAAATCAATTTTACAACTGTTGGGTTTCCCAAATCACTGCCTCACCCCCCCCCCCCCCCCACTCTTGGTCCAGTGGGGGTGGGGTAGTGTGTAGCTAAATGTGGAAAATACAGATAAAACAGGAGTGGGAGGGACAGGATGTAAACAAAATCCACGGTTGTTCACCTTCAGACTGTGGCAGCTCCAAGTCCTCAAACATCAAATGGTGTTAGAGGATTCAATCCTGGGCAAAGCATGCAGATACCTGCCCCCCAGCACATATTTCATTTGAGCCCTAACCCCCCCTTCTAATGGACTGTGTGTGTGTTTGTCTTTTATATATATATATATAGCTTCTTTATTGACAGGATTGGCACTCCAGCCATTGAAAACAACTCACACTAGTCCACATCACCCACTGCATGGCTGCACTCAGGCTCTCATCCCTGAGGTGGTTCGTGGTGGGGGGGGGTGCAGCCGTGCACTGTACCTCTACACCTCTCTTTATTGACGCTTACTTCAAATCCCAAACGTGCCCTCAATGACTTAAAAATCATTCTTTCATATAGCACTCAATGGACCCTGAATACATCTAACCTGAATAGGTAATGTGGAGTTCAGTGTTTGATCGTGTTAAATAAAGGGAGCAGCTTCCTGTACTCACTGATTTTTGGCCCCTGAGAAGCATATTGGGTCCCCAACGCAGATCAATCCAATCGTGATCCATATTTTTTAGGGCCCCTGTCACTCTGGGGCAGTGGTGGAGGAAGTACTCATACAATTTACATAAGTAAAAGTACAAATAAACGAGCAATGTACTGTAGTAACAGTACCCAACTGGCCTTTCTACTTATGTAAAAGTAAGTACTTGCCTGTACATATACTTACAGTATTAAAGGAAATGTAATTGAATGTAGTCTCTGATTCAACAGAATAATATGGCATTGTGTGTCTATTGGACATATATTTTGTTATACAAATGTTCAGGCATGATAGTGTTGTGTTTCCAAACATGAAATGCTTATTTATATTAACAGCTTCAAAAATACTATGTTCCATTGTGTTAACTGAATTTAGCAGCGATACACCAATGGTTAAAAATGAGCTATTTACTGTCGACAGTTCCCTTTAAAATGGTGACCCGTATTACTTTGCACACTCGCGTACTAAACAGCTAGAAAAAATAATTCCACGCAGCAGACATTTAACATCATTGGAAATGCATCTTGCGAACATTGCTTTCCTAAAATTTCACAAGGACGATCTACTAATAAACATCTCAACACAATAAATTAGATTGCTCACCTTACGGCGAGACAGTGAAGAGGATGAAGTGTTTCTGAAAAACCAATCAGTTCTAATAAAGACTGCTGCAGTGCTGACGAATGACGCTATTCCATCAGTAATGCAAGTGTTTCATGGCAAAAGAATTCGGTACAGATGTGCAAAATCAAAAGATATTACTCAGAAAATTTCGGAGTTTATCACATTTGGTGATCAGCCCTTTCTGTTATAAATATTAACATACAAAATGTATGCAGTTAGTGCTTTGGGAACGTTGGTGTTTCCAAAAAATATACATTTCAAAAATATGGAAAAGTCCATTTTTAAATTTATCTGGGTGTAGTGTCCCTTTAAACTTATTTAAGCAGAACCTCGCAAACAATCGGTATCAGTGCCAGTTGTCGAAATAATCAGCTATCGGTATCGGCCAGAAATTTCCTTAACCAGCGAAAATGATTAATGCTGATAAGCACGTCTAAGCTGAGCACATGCACTCAGCCACACAGTTTAACAATAGTTGTAGCACTAATGCATGTGTGTAGTCACATGAAGGACGCTTTGTGTTCTCCTACACGGGATAGATGCAGACAGGATGATGGGCTGAATAGCTCCACAGGCTCGGTGTCCCATCACTACCATCCCCTGTCGTCATCTGTTTTTTAAAAAAAAAAAAGCACACACAGCAATGTGATTGTATGCAATCAGACTCAGAGTCAAGTTTATTGGCCAAGTGTGTGTGTGGCACACACAAGGA
This sequence comes from Paramormyrops kingsleyae, assembly GCF_048594095.1. Classification (NCBI taxonomy): domain Eukaryota; kingdom Metazoa; phylum Chordata; class Actinopteri; order Osteoglossiformes; family Mormyridae; genus Paramormyrops; species Paramormyrops kingsleyae. Next base: position 13,942,753 of record NC_132818.1, on the reverse strand, counting down.
ATTTATTTCTGGCAGTTGGTGTCTCTCCGGTACATTACAATACAATAAAAAACTGTAACATATCACCAAGTAGAAATGGAGCAGAGTAAAAGTCAAGTGTCCAGAGCAAGGCCATAATTATGTTGGCGGAGGCAACATTTACGGTCTTGGTCCCCGCAATGTTGACTCCATGGCTACAGCCTTGGTCCAGAGCTAAATACTTAAGTAAAGTAGAGATATATGGAACAAGTACTTAACTACAGTAATGAAGCAGTTGTACTCCATTACTTTGTACCACTGCTCAGGGGCAACTAGAATAATCCGAACTTCCCCCTCCTCTTCGGTGCCCCTCAGGGCAACTATTACATGGTACAGAATCGAAACACTGAAATTGAGGCAGCAGGTGGCGTAGTGGTTAAGGACATGGACTGATCTTATTTCAGGTCCTAAGAGAAACTCTACTTGAGAATGTGAAATAGTTTAGTTGTATGCTGCTGTACATGTGGAGTATGTGCTAGAGTTGTGTTGCATTTTTATTTTTTTTTCCTTCTAAATTGGATGACTGCAGCCATTCTTATCATACGAAGGGTCAGGTAAACAAAAGGCCCTTACTGAGTAAACAGCAGAGGGCAAAGTACAGCCCTACGGCAGATGTCTCATTAAGCAACACCCGCTGGGAAGGCGTAATTAGAATGTGTTGAAGCTAGTTTTCGGGGGGAGGGGGGGGGCATTACGTAAGTCTTGTTGTGGTGTTCTATATGCACAGGGATAAGGTGACCAGTGTAAATGGGAAATAAGGAGTCAACCGATCATGACCGGACAATGGTGACGCAAAGAGAGGCCCAAATATGAGACCGGCGGGGAGTTGTGGCTGTAATCTATGGTACGCCATTTGTTGGGCATGCAATAACTAGGTAACCTGCCATAGCAACTGAACTTGAGGGCTATAAATAGGGATGTTGGTGCCAGCTGTACAGAGGTCCGTGGCAGCCTGGAGGAGTTCTGAGCAGATCAAGGTGAAGGATAGTTCATGCTTGCACACCACCCTGAAACCAGATGCACTTTTGCGTTGAAATTTTGAAATGTGATTATATTGGACATGGGAAAGTACCTGCCAGTGAATCATCTGGGGATTTTTTTTTCCCCACAAGTGGGAATTATTCTTTAACAATTAAGGCCCTAGCTTAGGATAGAAATGAATCTTAATTTGAACCTACAAACTTCTGGTCACAGGTTGTTTTTTTTTTCCCCCACCATCTGCTGCTCCTGCTCTTCACTTTTGTAACTGCATCTGTATGATGTCATCTGTGTAAGTGAGAGAAGCCCAAGCCGGAATGTGTATTCATAGAGCGCTGTGGGCGTGCAGCGTAGCGGCACACATGCTTATGACAATGTGACTGCTAGCTGAGGCAGAAAACGCGCTCTCCAAAACGTCGACAAAAGTAGTCAGCACTGAGCCATTCACATATCTGGGCTGCGGTTCTGCTTGCAGAGCCCAAGCGTAGGCAAATTCCAAACAAACGCGCTCAGCCTATTTACATTGTTACAGGTTGGTTTCATTTTTTTAAAGCCTTTGCTGAATAGTGCTTTTTTTGGCTCGTCTCTGGCAGAAAGGCTTCTTGAACAACAGCGATGGTGTGGGCTGTCAACAGTTTGGAAGAGCCAGCTGGGAAAAAAAAATATTTTTGGTGTGAGATAAGAACATTATGGAACCCAGGGGGAAATTCTGGAAGTCCTAGTTCATATGGTAGCACAACAGTTCTTGTAGATAAAACCACCCTTTTCACAAAAACAGTGCAGTAAATCATCTGAACTGTGTTACAGGTGGATATATAGTATAAATAGTCGTGAAGGTTCAGAGGGAAGCCAGTTGAATTTTGAAGATGGAGCAACTTGCAATTTAAGAGCCACTAAGTGTGTACGTGTCAGAAATGTCAGGTGTGTGAGGCACAGGTATGCTGGTGCCTAGAAGGCCCTGTGACCGGCCCGCACCTCAGTCTACCTCGGCTGCTCTCTCTGCAGCCTTGCATGGTTGCCAAGGTGACCAGCACCCTGCCTTTGAGAGGTCATGGAGTCTGGAGCAGGCAAAGGGGCTATGACTCCGCGGCGAGGCCGCATAGTGAGCTGTCCGCCGCCCTGCCGGCCTTGTTAAATTTGGATGCAGTGCAATGTTATGGGGTTCCGTTTCAAATATCCCACGCTTACTTGTTTTTTTAGTATCTTGTGTAACTGTGCAGTGAGAAGGCCTGATCAAAATTCACACATGAAAATGTGAATGACAACTGTGCGTAAACATATATTTTAATATCAGGAATATAATTTAATACAGGTACATTGTTATAAATAGTATTTGGAAAATACTCCAATTTTGTGTTTTTTTTTTTTTTTTTTTAACTGTACTTTATGTGAAGGATTAAGAATGCAGATGACCACAGTCCATTTATCAATACCTTACAGGGATTTTTTAAAACCCTTTCCCCATTGTTGCCCATTGTTGGTGGCTGTATCACTGTCCAGAGTAGATTTAAGAGAACTGCCTTTGAAAATGCAAGGGCACAGGCCCCTCATCTCATGACCCTAGGACGTTATGGCAGTAATCACACCACTTCTAGTTTACTGTAAAGGAACTGCTAGTGTTTCCTGGGCCAGTTCTCAGAATTCCTCTTAAAGTAAAGGTGAAGGTACAGGGCTGCCAACTTTGATCATTTACATGCATGTAACTGTTTTATTACCTTGTAAATAGTCTGTAGGGTCACGCGAGATGCGTGAGTGCTATGAACCCTGTAACTGACAGAGGATTGATATACTCAGCATGATGCAACCCCAAGAGGAGATGTGAATATGAAGCTACATATTAAATAGTGTGTATATTAAAATCTACACAATGTTATACAATATATAATGTTCTACAAGTGATTTGCGTACGCTCATTCACAAAAATAACCCTGAAAAGCACAGTACTCCCGGGCCGCCATTTTGGATCTAAGCGTCGGTAGGCACAGGAAGTGGTCGGCTGCGCGAGCGCGTTCTCTTCCTGTGCCACACGGCGCGTCCATAACGGAGAGGAGGGGGAGCAGGAGGAGGGAGGTCAGCCAGTGAACAAAATGGCGGCTGCGTCAATTACTGCCCCTTCGCCTCAACCGCTGCACAAACACGCAGCCGTCGGCGTCTCTCCATAGCCTTACGAGCTCAATCTCCAGCTCCACGCCGCGTGCACTTTAAATAGGCGCAGGTGAGCGGCCGCCTCTTATCGCGCGACGCGGGTAAAAACGCATCCCGCCTCGAAGCGGCGATCCGACCGGGTTTGTTGTTTGTTGGTTTATCTTGCGTAGTTTGGTAACCAGCCGAACTGTGGCGTTTCTGACTCAGTCGGCGCTCCGCCCCAGCTTATTTCTGCTAATGTGGCGCTGAACAGTAAACTTACTGCCCGCAGTGCGCAGCGCCATTTGTTCCGTAGTCTGCGCTTGTTTTCCCCCTTTGCTCTCTTGGTTAGCCGCTTAACCAGTGCAGTTAGCTTCACCCGACCGGCGGCTACGTCGTCGCAACTTTCGTTTGCCGCGTCGTCGATTATGCTATGCTAAGCTAGCAAACTCTCCAAATACATGAATCGGGTGCATCTTTCGCTAAATTATGCGAGTGTTTTGGAGGAATGTGGGGAAGAATTGTCACCACATCGGGTGAGTGAGATGGGGTTTTGCGTTTAATAGTCGTCAGTTTCGTGTGTTTCGGGGTGTTGGCTAAAAAATTGTGCTAGCGGTCGCTTTATCCGGCTGCGTAGTACGTCCTGGCACGCATTCCCTGTGTGTAAACCGGCAAGTTAAAGTAAAAAAATAAATAATCAGCAGTCCAAAACTTTATTGCATTTTGACATGTTTTTGTAGTTCGAGTGTGCTTTGGTTGCGCGTTTTATTTTGATGAGTGCTCCGTGAAGGATGCATATTCGTTAAGTCGGAAAATCAGTGGGGCTGTTTGTAAATAGGTTAATAAACTGTTAAAAACAAACCAGGCAGAGCAGCCCCCAGTCGAGCTGCTCCGGGGAGGCTGTTAGCTCTCTCCCCTTGTTTACATATCGGTAATGTATTAATGCATGCCCACGGGCTACGGCGATCGGTTGTCTCCAAATATTTGTTTTTGTCCATCTTTTTTGTCTGCAGTGGAAATGCCTCGTCCTCTGCCTGTTGTATTTCTGAAATTTATCAACATAGCATTTTTGGCCTCGATTAAAAATGCCACGCCATACATATTGACATCTACCTCAGAACCGGGAGCTATTAGCACCCGGTGAAGCTCGATTGTGATGGTTTTTCTACATTATGTTTTTGCTGATGACCTTGACGTATCCTCCCCAGTTCAGACCGATTTCTCTAGTAAAATTCCTCTAAAGTGATTTATTCACTAATGCAAAATTCTTATGCGTTCACTACAAGTTCTAATTTTATTTTTGACAGCCTTTGATGCCACAATTTTCTGTTCTGCTTTTGAACAACTACAAAGAATTTAATTTCTCTTTATACAGAGTTGGATGCTATAATCACCAAAGAAGTTGAAGAGAAGCTAGACAGGTCAGTGCTGTGTTCCTCTGATCGCTGCCGTTGTGTTTTTAAAAACGCTTGGGGTGTTGGATTAGTCTGACCCTTCTTGTGCCCCTCTGACCTTTCCCTCGTCTGTTTAGAGGGTCCTCAGAGACAGCCGCCCAACGGCAGGTCACAGCAGCTGTTGCTGGCATCAGCCCGTGCCGTTCTGCTTGAATTATCGGTCTCTGAACCGCATAGTCAGCTGCGGTGTTCTGGATGCTGGATGAAAACCGCAGGCATCACTCTCCCCTGTTGTAGAAATGCAGCACACATAACAGGGGGCTGGAGATGGGGGGGGAAAGGTCTCGGATCTCTCCTGGCCCCTTTGGTTCCAGTGAAAACTGAAAATTTACACCTGATAGCGGCAACTTTTGGCTGGCAGAATAAAGCCTTTGATCTGTGAATGCTGCCATTTCTCAGGAGCTGTGTAGGTGGGGATTGCAGACCATGTCCCACTGCACTATTATCTGACCAAACTGTAGCAACCCTGATCTCAGTTTTTCAGATTTAGAGAATGGGGCTGAATTCCAGAAAGTGTGGCGTGGCTTCACTTCTGTGGAATGTAGTGTTTGGTTTTTGTCATGGTGTAGGTGTAGTTTTGAGTCATTTCCCTGCATTGTTATGATCGCTGGCCTCTGACCAAGGACCAGGCTTCATAAATAATCTGAATTATGTTTTCTGGTTTGTGTGGCGCTCTTCCTGAGAGGTAGATTGCAATGTTCTCTTTCCCATTTATCGATGGTCGCTCTCTGTTCACTTTGCCATGAAGATGTAATTGAGTGAAGCTTGGTTTCCATCTTAGAGCTTGAAGCAGAATGCATGACAATTGCTTGGGATGTGGGCTGATCCAGTATGGAACATAGTGATGAGCGCTTGATCAACTTTGAGTATGATCCTCATTGTCACCGTGAAAAGCTGCTGCTTTGTTAGCCTTCCATTGAATATAACCCTAGTTGCTAGCCTTCCATTAAGACAGCAAATCAGAATCAGAAAAACTTTATTTATCCCGGAGGAAATTGCTCATGTTACTACAAATGGTCACACATAGACACAGGTCAAGAACATAAAAGAAAAGAATATCAGATGTAAGTATAAGAACTAAAAATAGTTATAAGAGACTCTGCGCTATATACACCATGATATATACATGATATATCTAACATGTTAGTTTTCCTTGTAACTTCATGTGTAGGTGAGTGTCTTGTAGCTGTGACTTATCTGGTAGCTTTAGGGGTCGAATCATGTCGTTCATTGGTATGATGCTGAAAGATGTGGTTTTGTACCGCAAGTGTTGCGATATCTCCCTACAGGGGGCTTTTGACCTTGACCTAGCTACACTAAAATATTGTGTTTGAACAAGTAAAAATTAGATGTGAATGCATCATTGAAACCTTTCAGCCTGACATTATGTATTTTGCATCTTTAAGGTTCTTGTATATGCATGATTAAGGCAAACCTAGTATGAAGGTTAGTGCGTATGATTCTGCTGTGGAGAACCACACATTATGTATTGGAGTGCCTCTGGTTTGGGGAGCTCTGGCTGCTCACCTTGGGCCATGCTGATTGGCCGTCAGTCATAAACAAGAGCCTGCTGTCAAGGCAGCCATCTGGTTTAATGTGTCTGAGCAACTGCAGGGGGGGCGGTGGGATTCTCTGCCTGGAGATGTTGCACCGTGTGAGCCCCCCCACACACACACACACGCACGCACTCTGGTTTCAGGTTTCTTTTCCCAGTCAGTCATTAATAGCAACTTCACTGTCAGTTTAGTGGGTCTAGTAAACCTTTTAAAGAAGCTTACCTTGTTACCTTGGCCTCTCCTGCAGTAGAACGTTTTGCATGTATGGGGAGATCCGTACATGCATAACCTGGGGAATACTGACGTTCCTGGGTAGTTTTTATTCAATGGATTCAATGGACAAAAGAATGACTTCCTCCATGTTATGGCCCATGGTTCCTTTAAATGGCGGCTTGCTCAAGTGTGTCACAGTGCTTGTGTTGAGTTCCTGAACGGCTGCCCAACTTGTGGTTGACATCTCAGGCTTCCTGTGGCATCTGCTTACTTCTAACTCCCCTTGAACCTGGTGTCATTAAGCTGGCTGAAGCTGCATCTTGCATTAAATGCATCATGTCCTTTTAGTCCCGTATATATGACTGCGTTCACATTACAAGCTTCATTGTTTAATTCTCATTTTCTTTGCTTGGGTCGGATTTACCTCTCTTGACAGTTCACATTCATAATTACAAGTGACCTGTATCTAACGGTAATGTGAAAGCATCTGTCCTCAAGCAGCATGCATGTGCATATTTTGCACGAGTCATCCACATCATCAACAAACGTCATATTTATGGGACAACTCAGGCTATTAAAATTGACGAAATGGACACGCTTTCCCATTTCTTTGCCAATACTTTTGATAGCTTCTCGATTTCAGTATGTTCGTTCCAGTTTGGCTTGAGCTGGTTAATTTCCCTGAATATCTAGTGAATCGCCAGCTTCCCCATCCTTCCGCTTACTGTTGTCACGGCTGTAGCTCTCCTCTATTGTTCTTACCTCGGTGCTGGTGCTGGCTGATGACGATAGTGCTGAGTGTGTGTGTTTGTGTGTGTGTATGCGTGTATAATATATCTCAATCAAAAAACTCTGACCCTTCCTATTCTATTCGCATGACCACAAAATCAGTTGTGTATCCGATCTAGGACCACAAATGAAAGTGACTCTAATCTGATTTGAAAAGGTCGGATTTCTGTGTCCTCAGCCCCGAAGACATCAGACCCGTGTCACTTTAAGGCAAAAAAAATCCGATTTGAGTCACTTCATCCTGGTAACGTGAATAAAGCAAGCAAAGACCCCAAACCCACTATGGTTGGTCGCCTCGCTGCAGCTTCCCACTGCTGTCTGCTTAAAGTACAGCCCTTACAGCTGTAGAACTGGTCAGGGCTGTGGAGTCGGTAGATAAATGCTCCGACTCCGACTCCTCAGTTTCTAAATCTTCCGACTCCCCGACTCCTCTGTATGTATATACTATGCTAATGTATTTTCTACATCCATTGAAGGAAAGGAAGGCAACATACATGTCATTTCACCACAGAACTACTGGCTAGGAAGCCAACACTCTACTATAATGCCAGATTAAAGACAAACACAATGAAAACAAGGTTTCAAGGGTAGCGCATAGCGAAGGGGAGCCGACGGAGCTGAGAACACACCAGATGATTTTTCAGGCGTTTGACGCGTGATGACTCGTTGAACGGCCGAAAAATCGGCAGTGCATCTGTAAATGTATGGGGGGCTTTAGGCTAGGTTCACAGTTCCCTGTAACAGTGGAACACGACACAATGGAAAGCGGTGCCGCACCTTACCTGTGCATTACATCCCATATAGTGACGCATACAGTCAATGAAAAGCATGCTTCATGGTTACTTGACATGTTCGTTTTGTGGTAACATTATGCACTGCATGCATTGGGCTTTATTCTTACAGCAGAGAAGTAGTTCATTATGACTGTTTGTGAATTGGGACATTTCAACTTACTTTTTTAATTCCCATTTAAATTTAGTAGGAGTCGGAGTCGGTTAACTTTTTGCCGACTCCGACTCCAGGTACCCAAAATTGTCTCCGACTCCTCGACTCCGACTCCACAGCCCTGGAACTGGTGACCACTTCCTATGGTGATTTTTGTTAATGTTTAGTCCAGAAGTGTTGGTGTAGGAAAACCTGCTTAAGCTAATGCGGCTTCTCAATTTTGAGTGCAGACCGGCAGTATTAACCTAAAGTTTTATCATTCTTGCTGAGGACCTGTTAAGAACCTAATTAATACCTAATGAATATTGATGAGGCCGGCCAGGACCGCAGTGACAATATGTGGAAGTTGGTCAAAACATTGATTTTTATTATACAGGTTTTAAGACCAGCTGGTAAGAGATGCATGGGGACCAGCATTGTGTGTGATTTGTGTCTAGTTGATGCCTCTGCAGGTCCTTTGGTATCCCCTGTCAGCTTTGGCATGGAGGGTTAGCAGCTCGTGTTCCTTCAGGAATGTTGGCACTGACATGGGACAGATGCACCCAGTAATATGTCAGTGCGTCACTGCACATAAAGGTAGTGTGTTGGGCCTTGAGTTTAAGCAAGGAACAGGTATGTTACATCTTGTGTAAAACCTGCTTTATGGAAGTTTGGGGTCCTTAAGGGACGGTGTTTGGATTACTGGTCACTGTGTGCACTGGTTTGGACTTTAGCAAGGATATTTGTTGTAATGGTGGATATCACTGTCACACTGCTAAACACCTACAGCATTGCAACTGCACTTTATGTACACTCTATGGTATATATTTCTCTAATGTTTATTTTCTGTATATAAGATTTAGATTGCTTATTATATTGTATTCATTTATACACTTTGTGTGTGTGTGTGTGTGTGTGTATATATGAATAGTATAAACATATTATATGTACAAATAACTTGTATAAATTTTTTAAACATTTACCTTTATATTTATAAATATAAATCCATATTACATATTCATATTGTAAATTGTACATTACTGTATATTACATTGCTCAGTATATTGTTCATTGTGACTTTACATATTGTTGTGCTTGAGACGCCATTGACCGGAACCAAATTCCTTTGTATATGTTCGCTCACGTACTTGGCCAATAAACGCAATTCTGATTCTGATATCACCGTTTCCCTCTAGTTGCTGTTTATTGTTGTAATTCAGCAGTATCACCTGATTATGGAAATCTTTCTTCCATTTGCTAATTGTCTTGACTAAAGGTGATGTCGTGGCAATGGACTGGAGCGGCAGGTGTAGGTTCATGAAAATGAGGCCTGTTTGCTGAGCTAATAGTGGTTTTCCTGTTCAGGAACCCTGCACAAGAGGAGGACATACTGTTGATGGAAGCAGGGAGGACGAAACCGACACAGAGAGAAAAGAAGCTGGTTTGAAGGTAAGAAGTGAAGGTACTGGGTTTTGTAGTCCTTCCTGCTAATCATGGAGGATTTGAAGGATCTCACTGAAGATTTTTTTATCTGCCCGTGGATGGGGTCTAGCGAGGATGGTGTGTTATTCTCTACTGTGTTAAAATGCTAGTGTCATTCTTCGCAGTTCCTCTATTGCAGAGACGCAAGGCCTGAATTAAGGGTCAGGATATGTGGTGCGTGTGCTGTGCTTGAGAATAAATCTCAGTGTCAGTCACTGCTTGATCCTTCACTCGTTTCAGTGACAGCTGGTTTGGCGTTTGTCTTCATGCCCCGTGTTGTATCTTGTGTGCGCTCAGGCTTCAGCCTCTTCCACTGTTAGCAGACGTTTGTCTCGGGGTGCTCTGCTCTGGTGTGTTGACCGGAGAGCCCATGAAAAACACAGGGTGTCTGATTCCATGGTAGCTTCCATCTTAACAGTGAGTTGTTCGGCGTACACAAAGCTGCATCTTTGCATCTCTTCACCGAGAGTGAAGGTGGGTGCTCACGCTTACAGCTGGTACCGGGCTGCTATATGGGGAGGCAGGATCCTGACTAAATCCGTCTTGATTGACTTGAATGTTACGGTCACATTATTTTTTATAAAAGCAGTTGACTTTCAAAATGTGCCACTCCCTCCCGTGGCTGGTTGCTTGTTGAGCATGATGTCCAGTGCAATCTGCTGTTCTTGATATACAGAAGACTAACTGGCCATAGTTGTACTTATTTGCTGCTGGTCTCCGCATACAACCAGATAAGCCAGCGTGACAGTCTGCTGCCATGAGCCGAGACTACAGATTTACTAAATGAAGGAATTAAGCAGCCGCTGCCATAGGTGGCCGTTTCAGTTCCGCTCCCTAAACCATCCACGCCGCAAGCTGGAAAGCATCCTGAGCTCGAACGGGGAGCGCTTTCTCAGGAAACTGTCAGAGCAGCGTCTGATCTCGGCACAGAGGCCCGAGTGTGTTTACCGCATCGTGCGGCTGCTGCTTGGCGACGGTGGCTGCCTGGGGCTGTGCAGTGCCGAGGGGAGTCGGTTGTTGATGAGGGTTCTGTGTGCAAAATGCGCAACACAGATCGCTGGCAACATGGCATGGCTACCTCCCAGCCTGAGATTTACTGGAACAGCAAAGCTCATTCGGTCATTTATTTTTAAGGGTCCCTGAAGGGTTTTCGTTTCGGGCCATGCCGTGGGGCGGGGAAGCCCCCCCTGGGACTTTGGGAAGGAACGTCACCCCGAGTTGTCCACTGATGTTTTTGGGTGGCTTTCTGCTGAGCTGATGCTTGAACGACGATGTCACTTCATGTGCGTGCTTGTGCATTCCTGTGTATGTCTGTTTGCACCTGACCTCGTCTGTCTTGGTCTTGCTGGTCATTCAGGGTTTTCACCATTAATTGCAGACGTGCATGAACAAGTCAGTCGAGGAGTGCTCTGTGTCCTTTTGCATGAAATGACGATGAGGTCACCCTGCTGCAGCTGTAGTCGTGAGCCCCGCCTCAAGGAGTTTAAACATTCTGAGGTTGCTGCTCGCCCCCCCATAGTAATTGTTAAGTAGCAGTTTTTGAGCTGTGCAGTAGCATGATGGCAATGCTTCCTGTCACTTGTCATCTTGTCATCCTGCAGTCAGCAGGCCTGTCATGCTCAAACAGGAAGTGGCTAATGGCACCCCCCCCCTCCCCATTCGTTGTTCCTAGCCCCCGCGAAAGTCCTGCACTCAGACTGCCCTCAGCAACAAGACAGTTTGTCTGTCTAGCTCCAGTACCGTTTTTTTTCCCCTCTGCTTTTTCCTCCTTTTTGTGTCACTTGAATCCCCCCCCCCCCCCCCCCCCCCAGACACTGCAGGAGCTGGCAGGGGTTTGCTTGCTCGGAAAGACAACGCCGTCTCTCTCCATTTTGTGTGTCTGAGGTGATGTGGCTATGGAGAATGCCCTCGTTGCATGGCCCTCAGCATAAAATCAAAGGGGGCGCTATTCACCTCTTGCTTCCCCCACCCCGGCCCCCCTTTTTGCAGCTGTTTCTTCTTGCATGTCACTATGGGGCTGGCAGTCTTCACCGGCACTATGAAGAGAAGCTGTGGTGCATGCTGGGAAGGTGGGAAGTGGGGCTGATTAACTAGTCTTGAGCTCATTGGCTGGGCCTCCGATGTTTGTATTTAATGTGCCCAGAGGCTCTCACACAAACGAGTGTCACGTTTTGTTTTTTGGCTTCGGCACCGGGCTGCTTTTCCTGTGTCCGGCTCGGCCCGAGGTGGCATGCGACGCGTGAAATGGGCCGTGATGCATCCTGCCAACTCACTCTTGCACAAATGGCGACTTTACTCTCCTCGTAGCTGTGAGCTGCTGCCATGATCCATGCGAAGTCTTATGCTTTATTACTTTGACCCATTCTGTGTGTTTCCTGGGGCGGTTTAGGTTAAGCTCTTTGCTCACTGGTGTGCCAGCAAACCTGCTCCTGGGGCCTGACCTGGTGCTGTCGGCCCTGCAGATGCTCCTATTATTGTTCATCTCATGATTTTTTATTTATTTATTTATTTGCAGTGCCATCTAACGGGTCCATTGCGACTGTCACCCAGTTCTCCTGCCTGCACAGCGGCTCCCTCCTTGCGACTAGCGCCGCCAGCGATGCCAAGCGTGCCCCGCCCGGCTTTCCGCCGTGTCTCTGTCATCGCCGCCGCCGTGAACGGGGACAGCTGCTGAACACGGATAGCCTGTCCTGCCAGACTCGCCGGTGCCCTGGCAACCCGGGCACGGCTCTCTTCTGGTCAGTTGGGGGGCGTACCTCCGGCCACCGAGGTCCCTGACCCCACCCTCTCAAAGAACCTCCTGGACACAGGTATCAGTTTGCCCTGAGCCCTGCTATTCCCTAAATCAGGGAAGATGGTTTTTACGAAATGCTGAATCTTCATTTGGCTTTATTGTGATGTCATTGCTCATCCTGCTTGTATAGAATTTGAATGGTTTCTCAGGTCCGTGACGGCCTTCTTGACTTTTGTACTTCTCATTCTTTTTTGCCTTCTTCCTAGGCATGGCACCTATCCGAGACTCAGTGAGCCACTCCCCAAACCAGACAGGTGAACTATTATTTTCTGTTTGCCTGTGTACCAGGGCCCCCCTCCCTCGCTTAGCTTTTCTTGAAATATCAGCATCTCTATAAGTACAGGTTTTTTTTTTTCCCTCTTGAAGTTCAGATGGTGGCCAGGTGTTGGCTAGTTGCTTAGGTAGCCTCCTGTCAGCCAGAGGCATCTTGCCGTATCTGGCAGTGCCTGCTGTTCCCTTCTAAAATTTAAGGCTGGCATGAGCACTGGAAGAACTTGACAAAAATAAGACCACAGGAGTGATATGTAATAGGTTTTAGCAGTTGTTCTTTCCTCGAGCAGATTTACTTTTGGTACAGGAGAGGTGAAAAGTGACAATGAAACCCACTGATGTCCCTACATCGTCTATGCTTGTGCTGTTGTGTCTGACTTTTGCCCGCTTTGCCTTAACCTTGATGATTGCCCCCTGCCTCTCTTCCCCCAGATGTGACTCACAGCAGCCTGGGCACCCAGTATGAGAATCACCTGTGGAACTCTGGCTCCCCAGGAAGCGATTCTGACGTCCCCTGGGGCGGTGGCGTCATCGTAGGCGGGTGTGACAGAGAGGTCTGGCCCTCGATCCACAGCGGCAACACAGATCTAGCCTCGGAGTGTGTTGATGGCGACTCCGCCTCCAGCTCGGGCTCAGAGAAGAATCTCCGGGCGACTGTTGCCAAGGGCAATGGCAGCGATGGAAAACAGGCCCACGGGCCCGGCTCTCATTTCACAGTGGCAAATGGCAGCGACTATGCTGGCAATGGAGGCCTGGGGGGAACTTGGGGTGTGACACACAGCCCTGCCGTGGGTGTGTGCGAGGGCCCTGTGGAGGCCTTAGCCAGCGAAGGCGCTCTGAACGCAAACGCCTCCTGGTCAATCTCGCAGAGTGCTGGGCTGATGGGTGCCACACAAGCAGACCCCTCAGTCTGGAGGGGGGTGCTCCAGGAAGACTGCTCTGAGCCTGCAGCCACTGGTGCCACTGGTGGGCAAACTCAAAACCTTAACACTGAAAAAAACGGACCAAACAACACTACTAACGGCGTGACCTCCAGTTTACCAAACTCTACTGGTTCGTTGGAAATGGACGAACCCTCCACGTGGCACACGGGTGCCGGGGTCGACTCCGCCCAATTCCGGACCACCTCCATTGTCCCCGGAAACAGCAAGGGAGGAAACGGCGGATCTCATGCTGTAGTGTGGGCAGCGCAGACAGGCACTACCTACTCGAGTGACAAATCTTCTGTCCTGGAAGACCCAGCTGCGTCTGACACTGTGAATGCGAGCCTGGCTCACCCCGCAGCTCACGGTGCTGCCTCCTTTGGTAATTGTGACGACGACAGCGATTCCAGGGCTCAGAATGGAGCGTGGGACTCTGGCCCCAGGGCCTCACAGACCATGACCTGGAGCACTGGTGGCAGCGTTGGGCCTGCAACAGCCCCTCGTCCCTGGGAGAGTACATCCTCCTCTTCCTCATCTTCGTCTTCCTCGTCCAACGCTGGAGCCAGGGTCTCGAACGGGGAATGGACATCCATGCCCGGTGGTAGACAGCGGCACCACACCGACAGTGCAGACAAGAAGGGAACAGGCGGCTGGAAGTCCCTTGAGGATGACGCCCTCGGTGCCGTGGGGCAGCAGGGTCACGGCACCTGGTCCCGACCAGCAGGGGGCAGCGAAGGCAGTGCTGACAGTAGCACTGGCAGCCATGGGGACCGAGAAAAGGATGCTCATCATGGCAACGGTCGCAAAAAAACAAACCACACTTCAGGGTTGGTGCAGAATATGATGTCACAGGCTGACATTGATCCCCGGGTCCTGTCTAACAATGGCTGGGGTCAAACACCAGTCCAGCAGAACACCACCTGGGATACGGGCATCACCTCTAACAAAAAGCCAGATGCTGGCACGGGGAGCTGGGGGGCTGCCCCCACCCCTAGCAGCAGCAGCTCGACAGCCACAACTAGATGGGAGGATCTGAAATCTGCCTCGGGATGGGGGGGTGCCAAAGGTCTGAGTGGACAGGACAGTTGGGAAGATGGTTCAGCCAGAAATGGCCAGTCATCAGGCTTGAGCAAGGAGGACAAGTCTTGGTGTGGTACTCAGAAGATGAAGCAAGGCTGGTCATCTGGACCCGAGGGGTGGGGTGGGGAGAGCTCTCAGATGAATCACTGGGTGGAGCCCCAGAAATCAGGATCTGGCAGCTGGGACAGCGACAGTGACCGTTCAGGCTCTGGATGGAGTGAGTCGGGCCATCGCAGCAATCGATCAGGCAGTGCCCACTTCAAGAACGATGGTCCAACAGGCTGGGGAGAGCCTTCCAAGCAAGGCGAGCAGAATCGGGGCTGGGGTGAACCCACCAAGCAAAACAACCAGAACCAGGGCTGGGGTGAACCCACCAAGCAGAACAACCAGAACCAGAGCTGGGGTGAACCCACCAAGCAGTGTGAGCAGAACCGGGGATGGGATGAACCCGCTAAACAGAACAACCAGTGCTGGGGGGAGCCCAGCAAGCAGGGCGACCCAAACCGAGGTTGGGGTGAGCCACCCAAACAGAACGACCAGAACCAGGGCTGGAGTGAGCCCCCCAAGCAGACTGACCAGGGCTGGGCTGAGTCAGGAAGCGCTGGCACAATTCGACGTAAAGGTATTGAGAACAGTAAGAGAAACCAGTCCACCTCTGGCTGGGGAGGTGATTCCACCTCACATGGCTCTCCAGACTGGAACAAGATGCAGGAACCTGCGTCCAGCCCATCTGGGGCTCCTGGCAACAACAAACCCTCTGGGTGGCTTGGTGGGCCGATTCCAGCACCATCTAAGGGGGAAGGGCCAACAGGCTGGGAGGAGCCTTCCCCTGAGTCCATCCGTCGGAAGATGGCGATCGACGACGGCACTTCGGCCTGGGGTGACCCCAGCAAGTACAATTCCAGCAGCGTCAACTTGTGGAGTTCCGGTGGCGGAGGTGACACAGGGGGTGACACAGGGACTCCCACAGGGACTCCCACAACTCCACAGCAGGCCCCGGCGCCTCCCAGCTCCTTCTCTGCGAAAGACAAGACCTTCAGTTCAGGTGAGGCTCCCTCCAGAGGCTTGTGCTCAGTGGCCCTTGTCATTTAATCTTAGGCAGCTCTAATAAGGATGACCTCATTCCTCTGGAATGCTAATGCTCTGTTCAGCTGTGTCCATTCAAGGCCTCATGTGCGTTCCCCTTGTGGGAAGCACATCGTTCAGAGTTTAGCCAACAAAGGTTTGCAACCACTGTTAGTTGCAGGTGTAACCAATAACTGACTAGATTCCGAAAATATTGTTCCGGTGGCAAAATAGTACCAGCGCACAGCCACGAAGGCTGTGTTTTTAAGAGAGGTGCACCGTGAAGGGAAGGTAGGAATAAAGGCTAAAGTTTCCTCCCAGCTGACATTGCAGTCATATGCCTGCAACTCGAGCTGCAGGATACCCATGAACGGGGTTATTTTTAAAGCAGGAATTTGGAGCATGTATTGGACGGTGAAAGTGGAAAGTGGTCCTCTGTAGTGCTGAGGTGGGCAGAAGTATCAAGCATAAGCACATTTGTGCAATCAGGTTCATTTGTTGCACTTACAACTTTGAGTAGTTTAGCCTAACGTTGGTGTAGCAGTGCTGAAAGGTCGTCTTCTGCATAGCCTGTGTGCCTCTGAACCTGTAAAACGTTCTGCATGTGAATATGTGCAACATCCCAAGATGGTGGAGGATCTAATGTTACGCAATGGTGGTAGTTCATGAAGAGAGTGGTAGTGAGGCAGCCTTTAGTACTTGCGCATAGACCTTTCCTCTGCCTTTTATCTTGCTCTTCTGTTTACTTCATTTCTTTGTCATCTGTGGTAACCGTGATCTTATCTTTGTCGTAAGTTTCATGTCCTGAAAAGAGCCACTGAGAAGTTACTTTAAGCGACACTTCAGAATTATTTCCCCTTTGCAGCTCCCCCAAGTCTCTGACTTGCAGAAGGTTGAGAACATAGCTGTGTTTCAGTAGGAGTGTTGACTAGGACGTCATCTGTACATGAGTTTGTTGTAGCAAGTGTACGTCGTACCTACCGGAAATACTGTTGTCTGCAGGGTGGGGAGAGCCGTACGAAAGGACACCGAAATGTGAATCATCTTGGGCCGAGCCTCCCACTGGTCCCCCAGTCTCAGTAGACAATGGCACAGCAGCCTGGGGCAAGCCAGCGGACACTGGGTCGAGTTGGGAGGAGTCCGCTGGAGGTCCTAGCAGCAGCTGGGGGCAGCAGTCACAGCACAAATCTGGTGAGTGGGGTGGGGCGGATACTGGGGGCTCCTCAATGTAGGAAAACAACTTGCGTTGCCCATGAACCATAAATGAAATTGAATCTCTGTCCTGGTTATCGTAGTGCCCAAACCTATGCAAGACTGCTGGGTTGCTGAGCAGGGGCCTGCGACGAGTCACCCGGCCTGGGAGGACAAGGGCCACGTGGAGATCGGGATGTGGAACAACGCCTCCCAGGAGACTAACCAGTCTGGGAACTGGTCTTATATGAAGAAGGCCCCTCCAAAGGTATGGTGGTAGTCCCATCGATGTTGAGTAACCCTTAGGTTCGAAGCGTCTCCATCGGCCGGAAGGTAGCCCCGGTTCTGTTACGTAAAAGCCTAACGGAAGCTCTCTACAACCCCACAGTTTAACAAGGTGGCCAGCAAGACAGACGACACTTGGATGAACCAGATGGCAAAGCAGTTTGGCAGCATTAATTTCCCTGTAAGTATCTGCAGGTGAAGCATCTATGAGATGAGCGGGGGTTAGGTGATTGCTAAAGAAGCAAACTCATTCTGTCTGTTTACAGAGAGACAGTCCTGAAGAAGCCCTCCCTAGCAATAAGATGGAAGTACCTGGAGGTAAGTTGTCTTTTTGGGTTTGGGTGTAATCCTCAAGTGTGCTGGGGAGGTGGTGTGTAACAGCTTTGGAGATGAGTGACCTGCGGGGTGCTTTGGAGATGAGTGACCTTTGGGTGTTTCAGGGACAATGATGGACAAGCGAGCAGATGCTACGGAGTACAGCGGCATGATGGGAAGAGGAGCTGGCTCACGACATCAAGTGAACAAGGAGCCCTCAACAGACCGCGGACCTTACTTTGACAAGGTCAGCCTGGGGTCTCACGACGGATACACCCAGCAACTTAACGTATAGCCGCTAAGCCTTTTGTGTAGTGTCTCTCATGCTTTTCCCCCCAACCCAGTCTTGTTACATGACACTGACCTAGCGACATAACCTGACATACTTATTTCTAACACTGAGTTAATTGGTCAAATTAACATTTCCTGTGTTAAACTTACTGGCTCACACCAACTGTATCTCTCCGCCTCCAGAATGTCGGGCCTGCGTTCGGGGGAGGTCATGTGATGGCACACGGCCGGAGCTCCCAGCAGCCCCCAGCACAACCCCGTGCTCAGGTGCCTTCCACGCTGCTCTCCTCTCAGGTGACCCAGCCCCCCTCCAGCTAACCTGAGTTCTGCTTGTTCTCTTTGGTCCAGCGAGTGGCCCTCTGATAGAAGCACCAGGCCAGAAAGAAGTTTAAAAAAACTGAAATTTTCTCTCTGGCGACAATTCAAGATGCTTTCAGGAGAGTAGTTTTAGTTTTGCTTTCTTGGCTAACTTGCCTCTTGTCTTGGCAGGTCCCTCCATCACTGCTGAAATACCCCCCTAGCAACGGTGGTTTAGGCCTCTTCGGACCCCAGCAGTTGGCCATGCTCAGTCAGCTCAACCAGCTCAACCAGTTGAATCAATTGAACCAACTGAACCAGCTCAACCAACTGAACCAGCTCTCCCAGTTGCAGGTACTGCTGCTGTTGTTTTTTTTCTTTTTTCGCCCACTTAGGCTGGATTGTATTGGTAAAACCACCTTTAAATCAAGCGCAGAAGGCTTGGGTGTCAGAGCATGGCATGTCCGACCGCTGCAGTTCTGCAGCTGATGGCTTTGACCACAGCTTTGGTCTCCCCTCTTTGGCACACTGCTGCCCCCTTCTGGCCAGCTACTTATTTGGCCATATGTAAATGTTTTTAATGATTGATGAATGAAAGGCAAAAGGATTTCTTCATGGATGTCTTTGACCTTTTTTAAGGGAGCTAAGCTATTGTTATAGTTTTTCATTCTGTTCACCAGAAAGTAGGACAGGGCATTGTAGTTGTCAGTGAGGGTGTTCTTTTGGTCCTGAGTCCATGTGCTGAGTCTGGATCTGTTGCTCTTCAGCGCCTCCTCCTGCAGCAGCAGCAGCAGCAGCAGCAGCAGCAGAAGAGAAACGTGCTAATGGGGAATCGGCAACAGCAAGATCCACAGGTAGGATCTTTTGATACAGAAGCAAGGTTGAACTTGCTTAAAATCAATATTGCGTGAAAAACCTGAGATCAAGTCATTTATTTGTGTAACACGTTTTAAAATTCAGGAACTGACCAAAGTGCTTTCAAGGCTAGAGGGAATTAACAAATACTCTAATACTACATGCGTAGTACAACGTATACATGAAATAACATGAGAATGTGCTTACAGGAAATAATTAAAATTAATGGTAATATAATAAGCAGATTGTGTAGAGGAAGGGTAGCCATACAGAATTTTCTGAAGTAAATTAAACCCCCCCCCAACGCAGGGTCGACCTCTGGGTCCCTGTTCCCAGCTTCCCCCACGACACCTGGACCCTCCCCAGCACAAACAGCAGCACAGCTCCTCTCAAGCTTCAGCTTTTCTGAACCAGCCAACTCTGAAGACCTACCTGGAGAGCCTGGTTCCCCAGGCTGTGGCCCCCGACCCCCCGAGGGAGCAGAGCACGCTGGGTGCCTTCGCCTCCAGCTTCTCCCTGAACAGCTTCCCTGCCCATGGGGGCCTGAGGCAGGCAGAAGCGCTGCTGCAACAAGCAGTGAGGCCCCCGCAGGCCACAGCCAGCCCGGATATACACGGGCTTCTGAGTCCCACCCTGAGTAACGGCCTCGCCGGGCCGGACTCACCCCTCCAGACACGATCCAGAAGGACCGGCGGCGGCCTAGACGGCAGCTCTGTGTCAGTGAAAGGTGAGTCCGCCTCCAGCCCTGAGCTTCGCCAACCGGGAGTGGAAATCTAACCCCGACCTTCCTTGGCCCAGCAGCCTTGTAGCTTTTTGTTCTATTAAATCAGGGGTGGGAGGACTTATGCAGAAAGGGCCATTGTATATGTGCGATTTTGCTGTAACTCTCAAATTAGATTACTGATTAGAGGACTGATTGGCTGAAGAGTCCTCACACCTGGGTTTGAACAGCTGACCTAAAGGTTATCCCAAAAATCCTGCATACACACCGTCGTTTTGGTGGTAAGGTTGGCCACCCCTGTCATAAATAGATATACGTTTTCATTGGAGCCATCTAGGTTAAGCAGTTGGCTTATGAGTCCACATCTGTATCCCCTGTGTCACATGCTGCCCTCATTTTCATACAGAATGGGGGAGATGCCCTCAGCGTTTTCGTCGCGCTAGCAGCTGCCTGCTGACAAGACATCTTACTTTGGTGTTGGATTTTTAGACGTTTCCCTGCTTGAATATGTACCTCCCCTCCTCCAGGCCTGAACTCAAACTTGAATATAAACACTCTGGATCTGGGTTTCAAAGAACCGCAGCAGAGTCGCCTGAAGAAATGGACAGCGTTGGACGCCTCCGTGAACGCACCGCTCGATCAAAACCCCAGCAAATCTGGTGAGTTTTTCCCTGCCCCTCCCTTCCTGCCCTCCACCTCCTCCACCCATGCTGTCTTTCTGTAATTCCTGAATATGCCGGAGATCTGACCTCCATTCCAGTGCCGCCTGAATGAACCTGGTGTCTGTCGCGCACACAGGTGCTCTCTCCTCTGGGCTGAGGGGCGAGGACCCCCCCTTTATCCCATATGACATCAGAAACGGCAGTAGCTCCCCCGTCAGCCCGCCTGGATCCGTGGGGGACGGCTGGCCCTCCCGTGCCAAATCCCCTCATGGTGCCAGCCATGCCAACTGGCCGCCAGGTGGGCACCATTCTCTTCTGCTTTTGTCTTGCATCACGTTGAAAGTCAACTGAAAGACCCTCCCCACTCCCCCCCCCCACAGAGTTCCGCCCTGGTGAGCCCTGGAAAGGTTATCCAAACATCGACCCCGAAAACGACCCCCACATCACTCCTGGCAGTGTGATTAATAACCTCTCCATCTATACTGTTCGGGACGTGGATCACCTCAGGGACAGGAGCAGTGGTATGCTTGCTTCCTTCTCATTGCCAGTAGCTGTGACATCCTCACTGATTCATAAGTCGTGTAGTTTGGTCCTGCTACTTAAAGGTCGTCCTACTTGATGCCAGATGAGTGAATGACTATCAGCGTCTGGCTTTCAGAGCCTCTGGTTTCACAGGCATGTTCGTTTTTTGTGAGAACCCATACTGCACTGCCGCATCCCGAAGGCGTCTGTGAACGTTTTCATCTTTTCCCAGGGCCAACCTCATCTCTGAACACCGCGCTGCCTTCAACTAGTGCCTGGTCATCCATTCGTGCCTCCACTTTCAGCGGTTCCCTCAACAGCACAGCACAAAGCACTTCAGGTCAACAGAGGGCGCCGTCCGACTACCGTGTAGCAGGACGCGACCACCGCCCTGTGCCGTAACCGTGCCCTCTGTCTCTCCGTGACTGCAGCCAGAACGAGTGACTCCAAATGCGCATGGTCACCCGGTTCCGGCTCTAGCTCCAGCTCCTCCCTGGCCCACGAGCTGTGGAAGGTCCCCCTGCTCACCAGGACTGCGCCTTCCCGCCCTCCGCCCGGCCTAACCGGCCAGAAGCAGCCCTCATCCTGGGATGGCAGCTCGCTCCGCCTCGGCGGCTGGGCCAGCTCCGACTCCAGGTTCACCCCCGGTGAGTGGGGCTGTGGATCCAGGGCCGTCGGATCACCGTTCCCCGGTTGCTTGTTTGCTTAGTCCACCCCTGTTTTTGGTCCTCAGGTTCAAGCTGGAGTGAGAGCAGCTCAGCGCGGACAAACTGGCTTATTCTGAAAAATCTCACGCCTCAGGTCAGTCTCCGCCGTCCCGGGTGGCGGCGTGATGTCACGTAGCAGTGCGTCTGACCCATGCTTCCTTGTGGCAGATCGATGGCTCCACGTTGCGGACCCTGTGCATGCAGCACGGCCCCCTGATAACATTCCACCTGAACTTGCCCCACGGTAACGCCGTCGTCTGCTACAGCTCCAAGGAGGAGGCGGCCAAGGCACAAATCTCGCTGCACATGTAAGTTCGTCCCGTCTCCGCTGCCGGCTAAGCTAACCGACCGCGCCACTATTCAGGCGTCCCAAAACAAACTTCATGAGCCCAATGGCCTCCTGCCGTTTGTAAAGTTGCCTTCTCAGGTTCTTGTACCTATTGACCTTTGACCCACATGACCTCTGCCTTGCCCACAGGTGCGTTTTAGGGAACACTACCATTCTTGCTGAGTTTGCTAGTGAAGAGGAGGTCAGCCGTTTCTTTGCACAAGGCCAGTCCATGGCTGCCTCACCCGGCTGGCAGGCCCTGGGTGCCCCTCCCACGCCCCGAGCCGGCCCCATGGACGGTGCCCACGCCTTCCCCGGCCGCTCTGATGCCGGCCACTGGAGCACCACTGGGGACCTCCAGGGCTCCTCCCTCTGGGGGGCTCCGACCTATTCCGCTAGCCTGTGGGGGAACTCCGGGGAAGGTGAGAGCCGGGGGGTGGCTAGCCCCTCCCCCCTCAGCTCCTTCCTCCCCGTTGACCACCTGGCAGGGGGTGGGGACACTATGTGACATAGAACTGTGACCTCGGCGTTAACAACTATTAACCATAACAATAACAACGATGCTAAGATAATAGCGTTACAAATGCGACCAATGGCACTAGTTCAACCCTAACCCATCCCCCTCCCAGCTACAAGATGGTGGGGTCCCCCTGTGGAGAGAGAAAAAGTTACGCTTTTCTACACATCTTTTCCACTTTGTTTTAGCCCAAAACATATCAGTTTCAATACTTGAATCATGCAGGCCAATATTATAATGTGAAAGAATACATTTCCACTTCCAGGTAGTGCTCTTCATGTGTGGAAAAAGGCTTCAGACGAGTTCAGTTAATGTTTGTTTGTTCTTTCGTGTTAATTTGAATTCCATTTTTTTTTTTTTGCGTGTTGCGTTTTTTTGCTGATGATGGAGAACGAGCTTTTAACTTTGCACTGAATGTGGGTTTTCTGTATAATCTGCAATATTGAGGGGGCCGTCCGCTCCTGCATAGTCGTTTACTCAAGGATGTTCTTTAAAAAAAAAAAAAAAGTGTACGCTGTACTATGCCTTGACGTACGCCCTACCTTTATTGTGGTATTGTGGAGTTTCACGATCAAAATGCTGACATAGGATTACCTGCTATCGAGGAGTAAGTATTGCACCAGTTTTGTGTTTGAACTAAAGAATTTAGCTCTGCAACGTGAACTGTAGCCACATGACTGGGGGTGGGGGGGATGGCACTATTGGGGCAGGCTTTTCATATTGATTTGGGGGGCCCTTCTTGGGCCCTCTTGTTTACAGACTCCTATGAGAGGGAAAGTGTTTGCTCTTCCTTCGTTTTAAAGTTTAAAAAAAATCAAATAATGCAAAAACTTAAAAAAAAACAACAAAATCTATAAAGTAAAAAAAAAAAAAAAAAGTGAGGATGAAGACAAAGCCTTCTATCTCTGGGAATACTAATCAGTGTTCGGCCATTTGTGTGTGTGTGTCTGTGTGTGTGGGGGGGGGAGATTTCCCCACCTTCCTTACCTTCCTCCTCTTGTGTTAATCTATTCCTCTCGTCTGCTAAATTTATGAGCATGGATCTCAGGAAATGCACAGATTCCCTGCGGAAACTCCTTGTAGGATAATCCAACTTTTAGCACTGACATGATGTATAGCCCTGTAGAGTGTGTGTGCGCGCGTGCATATATACGCGCGTGTGTGTTTGAGTTTTTTTTTTTTTCCGCCAAATAATTGCTTTAAGCCGGATCTGTCCCATATACTGCTCTCCGACATGCTGTCTTTTTACTGTCTGGCGATGGCTCGGCGAGATCAGCTGCCGCCCCACTTCTCGCCCTTTGTGACTGTCGGACACGGTCCGACAACTATGCATCCTGTAGCCAAGTAGCCGGCGTACAGAATCGCGCTTGTCATGGCACCTCAATGCGCCGTGTGCAGTTCTCACTGTCCTTGCGACAAAGGTGTTCTCCAAAAGTTTTTTTTTTTTTCTATTTTTTACATTTTGGGTAACACAGAAGTCTATCGCATTTCATTGCCTTGATTCGAATTGTCAAGTGGCTTTTAACTGTTTACAGATAGAATGATTGTAACGTCTGCAGGTCGGTCCTTACCCATATTGACGCCGCCTCGTGTTTTTCGGCTGCTCCGGTACCTTGTCGGTAAGGCTACTTCGAGATACCTGGCCTGTAGCTGAGAGACGGCAGTAGGCTAACAGTGGTGAATGTAATCTATCGCTCGTAGTATGACTAGACGCATTTTAAATAGTGTACATAGAAGACTCAACAGACGATACTTGCAATATTGGTTTAGTTACTGTGATGCACACATTCAGGTGCTTCACAAAGGAGGAATATGTATTAAGCTGAACCATGGACCTTAAATGTCAGTGCCCCAGTTTTTTCTTTTAATTGCTACATTATTTAAAAACATTCTCATTTTGGTTTTAAGTTGTTACGACCGGCTAGCCGTTTTACAGAACCTTGAGTATTACCCAGACTTTGTAGTTGCATGCCAGTATTGAAACATTAAATGAATCATAATTAATTCTGGGTTCTGCATTACTCTGTCCTGAAGTGGATCGTACTAACCAGGGTGGAAGGGGTGAGACGGACAAAGCCTTGGATTTGCACTTGGTGTTTATGTGGAACGAGCCACATCGTACTGTATTTGTGTGCTCCTGAATAGACGGGCACAGTCGCGGGGAGGTGGCCAGCCTTCCCAGGCTCTGCCGTCTGTCCTTAGTCTGTCCTCCCGGGTCTCTCGCGTAACGTGTTGAGCATTCAGGCCTCATCTGCTTTTACCACTTCGACTCGTGCTCTTCTGTGGGTTGTTTCTTGTTTTGTGTTTGTCCTTGTTCATGACTCCCATTACTACTAAGAAGCAAATGCCCATTTACTCTCTTTAACGAATATGGGGATAACCCCCCCCTCCCCCCCCCCCCCCAATCTTGTAGAGTGTCTTGTGCCCAGGGGAGCTCTGTGTGTGTGTGGATATACCTATTCTTTAAGCTTTAGAGTGTGTGTGTGTGTGTGTGTGTGTGTCCACGGGTCACACCTCGCTCTGATCCTGAGTTGGCTCGGCATCACAGACCCCTGGACTGTCTCCCTTCTCCCAGATTGCTGCTTGTCCATAACGTGCTGGAGTTTGAGGAAAAGCCAGTGGCTCCTGCCTACTTCTTGCCTTCTGGCTTTCTGTAAACTTCATGTTCAGCCCATGTTTACCTATCTAGAGCTTTTGTGTTTTTCTTTCTTTTTTTAAATTGTATAACAGAACCCACAGAGGATATGTGAGAACTTGTTGTCATGCCAAATTGTGGGGTGGGGGGGTCGATTTATACTACTACTCATAAAAGCTGGACAATGTTTGCTCAGTGTCAGCTGAAGATGGCCGTTCGGAGGTAAAACACATGCAATCGCTAACCAATCCTCCGTGCCCCGGAGCCAGGTGGACGGGGTGTATCTGACTTTCAGCTTTTTGTAATCGGAGAATGTCATTGTTTTTGTTTTTTTTATATATATAATATATATATATATATTTGTGAGAAGTACACCCTTGTCTTTTTCAACAGTCCCTAATCTTTTACAATGTGCTAAGCAATCGACTTTACATACTGTGATCATTGCTGTCTTATTCTGAACCCCAAAAAAAGCTTTAGCAAAACCAGCATAAAGAAATACACAAATGTTGCTTTGTAGAGTCAGCCTCCGTAACGAGGGACGTTCTAAGTCTATGCAGTGTGAAGTTAAAGGCCTCTCTGCCCAGTCTGTTTGCTCTATGTGCTCAGACCTTCAGTACAAACTGGAGCTATGAGTCAGGCATCATTGAATATTGTGCCATTATTGATCTGCGTGTGGTGAAAATATTGGCCAGTTGTAGCATAAGGAGCATTTTTAATTTATCTATCCCCCCCTCCCCCCCCCAAGTCAAGCGGGTTGTGGAAATCCAAATTTTTATATATAAAGATGCAGTATATCAAATTACGTTTGCTTACTCACTGGTCTTATGCACACTGCTTTAATAGACTGTTTAATAAATGTATAGAACCAATGTATTTTACAGACTTAATTTAACAGGAAGTACCTTTTACGCTGGTGTGTCTTCCTGGGGTGGGGTGGTATCTGAGAATTTTATCCTGGGGGAACTGCACTTTTTGAAGGACAATCCTTATTTGTAAAGGCATAAATTGACTAAAGAGTGTCTCATGCAAGGTAGAAACTCAGCTGTGTGATGAATGTTTCCACTTATACTGTCTTACCCCCCCCCCCCCCCGGCCCTTTTTGTTGCTTGTTTCGTTTTTAGTGCCCTTTAATGAACATGTAAGACAATTTAGCTTAGATGTCCAGTCTTTGACTATGCTATTAGACTGAACTGTTTGTAGAGGTCAATGCTGATCTGTGTCCAAATATCAAGCTGTAGAAATTTGGTGCAAACCCACAATAAAACCAATAAGGGAACATTTTCCCTTTCGTTTGTTCTTTCTTGCCAAAGTTAAGTGATCGTGACACAAATTCCAGCACAGCTCACTCTGGTAAAGGTATGTTAGGGACTACAGCTCTAATAGCCCATGGCCTTTTCCATGCAAGCAGCACTGGCACAGAAAATGGTAAATTAAGATTGTATAGATGCCTAAAACTGCAGTTTCCCTGCCTCATGTCCACACTGTACATTAATTACTGGTTGTGTTTGAATGCACCATTTGTGACTGCTGCAAAAATTGAGTAATCTAGCGCAGATTGTTCTGGTTCATGTACAGTAACTGGATTTCACAATTCTATACTCTACTGGCAAAAAGAGTGCTGATACACAATACAGCCACTAGCCTTTGATCTTACCTACTTTATTGAAAAATCCTCTAGTGTAGAGCTGATTACTTCCCATCAGGAGAGGGAAGGCAGTAAAAACCAGGGAAAAAAAGCATATCGAACCAGTTTAATTCTCCAACCAAACAATACCTTGGACATTTCTTACAATTAAATACAGTGTGTACAAGAGATGAGGCATTTCACACTAGCCATCAGCACAAAGGAAGAGACAGGGCATCGTTTAAATGCAAGGAGAAACAAAATCCTTGTCTTCATGAAATCTTGGGACATATGAGGGGCTGGGTTTACCTGTGGGAAGGTGGGGCAAGATCATTAAAAAAAAAATCTGCGACAGCCAACTCTACATATTTCTGGGTTAGTTTATTCATCTTTGGATTCCCATGCTTCCTGGGACACCCAGTGCTGGACAGGTCAAGATGGCCCTTCGAGCTACGCTTACTCGTAAACATCCTTCTTGTTGGCTATGTACTGTACGATCTCTTCCGGAGTCATCAGCTTTTCTGCTTCTGCATCGGGGATCTCAAACCCTGCACATCACACACACAAAGGACAAATGTCGGTGTTAAGTCACAGCACTGTGCTCTATTGGTTCACTGGCAAACTCCTTGCATAAAGGAAGAAAGGATGCCTGAGCCAGTTTGCTCTAACAAAACTACCCACTGCAGTCAGTCCTGAAGACTATCTTAAACACACTTAACTAAAAGACAAGAAACAAACGCAGGCATCATCCAACCGAAAAAAAGATGTGATAACGTCATGCTCACCAAACTCATCTTCCATGGCCATGATGATTTCCACCTGGTCCAAGCTGTCCAAGCCCAGGTCTTTCATGAAGTGAGAAGACACCTGAAGCTGAGCACATGCCGCACCCGTGGCTGAGATGAGCATTTCACACTGCAAATCCAACATCTCCAGGAATAACTAGTACAATGAAGACCGGGTCCCTTACTTTCTCTGGACTGATCTTGTCGTAGAGCTTCAGCACGTACATAACTCGGTCCTTAATGTTTTCGAGGGTGAGGGGCGGCAGGTCCCCGTACTGTCGGCATTGTTGCACCAGAGACCCCGAGATCTGCAAAGAAGTGAGCGTGCAAGCAAACTTACAACATGCGACGCTACCGACATGAGCCTGGATGCAAGACCCTCGCTTTTTCAAAGGCAATTTGGAAGACTAAAGAGCTACTACACTGCTGTTAATATAAACACATTTTCCCGTACGATTATCTTTGACGCCCAATTAAAGGAGCACCATGCAAGTACTTTGCACGCCAGCTAAGCTCCATGCCTGAGGTACCTGATTTTATTCGCCAGTACAAGAGCAGAGGTCACACTGCAAACCATTTTTTTTTTTGGAAAGACACAGGTAGGTCACCGAACGAACTGCACTGCTAGGCCACAGCCACGGCGGATTTTCGCTGTCATTCCGGACTTACCCACGCCTGGTCGCTTCGCCGTTCGGGCCGACTGCAGGAGAGAGCGGACAGCGGCCTCCGCGCCAACCGGAGCGCAGCAGCGGCATCCTGCGGACACCGCGCCACCAAGGGTCGGCTAAGGGCGAGGACGCGAGCACATCGGAATAGGACACGGGACGCCATAACTGTGACACCAGCGGGCAATCCCAGCATGCACCGCAAAGACGTACTTGAACACGGGGGCGGAGTCCAGGTAATTTGGAGTGCGCATGTCTTGAATGACGTCACCCAGTTATTTTCCGCATGGATAGGGTTGCCGGTAGATGCCTTGAGGAAAAGGTACAACCCCTTGCAAAAATTATGCAGTCACCGCACTTAGAAGATGTTCACCCAGCTTTTTCACTTTGTAGCAAATAAATCACAGATATAACAGAAAACGATTTTTGTGTAATTGTTTAACTTTCTACCTTCATGAACGGCACCTTAAACAAATTGAATTATTTTAATTAATGGAACAATTTTGTCCAGATCAAGTAGAGGAAAAAAATGATGTAATCATTCAATGTGGAATCATAAACTAAAAAATTAACAATCAGTACGTTGTTGCTCCTCATCAGGCCTACATAGCAGCGTGAATTCTTTGAGACATTAAATAAGTAATTCTATTTAGTTTGTTAGAGATACATTTCACGTAGCCAGAATGTTAAGCTACTGTATCAAACAAAAAGTGTTTCATGTTATATCTGTAATTATTTTATTTGTTACGAAGTAAAAAAAGCATCCTCTAAGTGTAATGATTCCATCATTTTTGCCAGGGGTTGTATATATTTGAAAAAAAACTTACGGTAAGCTTTATTTTCACATTGCAGTTATTTATGATAATTTCAATGCTTTTAAAACAAACTTGACATATAATTTATATATTTTGATTGCAATAGAACAGTTTAACAATATTACAAATTCCTCATCAATTGGTTTATTTTTCCTGGTTTAGTTCATTGAGCAAATAAAAGATAAATATAAAATATAGATTATATCAATGAAAAACGACAGTTCATTGAAATATTATTTGGGCACACAAGTTCATAAAATGTTTATCCATCAATGTCAAGGTCTAACTTTTTTTTTACCTTCAGCGAAAGGTCAATTCCGGTTGTGTTCATCAGTATCGAAATTTAATTGAAACCAACAGCAGAAATATTTTACTTTGTAAAGTAGGTTGCACTGTAAAAATGGTTGGGAGACCGCTGCTGTGGTAAAGAAAGACGTTTTATTGAGCTGCTAGGCGAAGGCGGCTTGTGTATTTCTGTAGTTATCAGCAGGGGGCAGCATTTGACTTTGCTCGATGTACAAACCTCATCAGTATGCAGCTTCCGTCAGTTAAATACATACCATCATACATACATTTAAATACATAGTCTATCATTCCACAATAGTTTACAAAAACCTAAAAAATCAACTTAATTTGTAAAAAGAGCACATTTGACCTGTAAATTCAACTCGTGAATTGAATTAATTGACTTAGACAACCTTTTTTTAAGAGAATTCTTTCAGAAGCCTCTAGAACAGACCTAAGTCTGTTCCCAGTACGGCCCTGTCTGTGTGTGTATGTGTGTGTGTGTGTGTGTGTGTGTGTGAGAGAGAGAGAGAGAGACAGAGAGAGAGAGAGAGAGAGAAAGAGAGAGGGGGGGGGGGGGGTGGCATGGTGGTCCAGTGGTTAGCATTGTTGGATTCGAGTCTCAACCTAGGTTACATGTGTGGAGTTTGCATGTTCTCGTGGGGTTTCCTCCGGCTACTCCAGTTCCCCCCCCCCTCAGTCCAAAGACATGCTGAGGCTAATTGGAGTTATTAAATTGCCCATAGATTTGTGAGTGTGCCCTACGATGGGCTGGCACCCCATCCTGAGTTGTTCCCTGCCTCGTGCCCATAGCATCCGGGATAGGCTCCGGACCCCCAGCGACCCAGAAGGATAAGTGGTTTGGAAAATGGATGGTGTGTGGTTTGGGGGGTCTACTTTAAGCTACAGCAATGGAGGACAGTGATTGAAGGAAACACTGTTTCAGCAATGTTACGTTCGTATTGCTCCCCCTACTGGCAGTGATGAGTCACGCCATGCTTAACGTGTGTTAATAGTTACTCAGCGCCATTTGCCTTAATGCCAGTCTTTGTGTCTCAGAACGCTGAAAAATACATACTGGATACCTAAAATACACAGTCACCTTGATTAAAAAATGCCCTTCTTCCATTTTATCACTTTAACCTATGTAAACATCTACATGGAGGAATAGCCTCTGAGGGGTTAATTCTAAAATAATGCAGCTTCCAAAATAATAATGCAGCTTTAAAATAATGCAGCTAACAGACACAGGAACCGATAGTGGGCCGGCGGGATGGGGTGATCTCGCCCCAAACAGTTGGGAGAAATCAGGAACTGACAGTGTGCGAGCAGGTCAGGGTGACCTCGTCCCAGACAGCTGGAAAACAGGAACACATCATATAAGCGATACTTATTTTAACTTTTGCTTAACATAAAGGGGGGGGGGGGGGACATGTACTCACTGACTAACTAGAGCAAATGTCAAAATATGTGGTAGTCAGGTAGATGGAAAAGTACAGAGAAGGGGGGGGGACACACCCCGGAGGGACTATAAAGAGACAGAGCCGACAACTATGGTTCGAGCTTCTTGCTGTACATGCTGAATGTATGTCAGATAGTCGCTGCCTGATTATAATCTGTCAGAGAATAAACTGGTGACTTGCAACTATGCTATGAATCCCGGACCAGGCGGAGTGTGACTCCAACACCTCATTCTAATTGGCTGGTGACGTTTGCTTAGGACTCACACCCACAATCAAGTCCGTACACGCGCTTTCCCGAGTCGATTATTTCTGCCGAGGACACCGGGACCTCTGGGGGTTATATTAAGAACTACACAGGTCGTTTTTTATGATTTGTACTTAATATCATTTTAATATCATTTTGTCCTCTTGTGCTGCCTGACACATTTCTGCCTCTAAGAGGAAGCATTGCCAAGGCATGCCAACGTAACGCCCATTTTCAAAAAAGGGGATAGAAGTAATTTGTCAAACTATAGGCCAATCAGTCTAACTTGTATAACTGGCAAAGTTATGGAGGC
Source organism: Paramormyrops kingsleyae (assembly GCF_048594095.1). NCBI lineage: Eukaryota > Metazoa > Chordata > Actinopteri > Osteoglossiformes > Mormyridae > Paramormyrops > Paramormyrops kingsleyae. The sequence continues at coordinate 13,911,560 of NC_132818.1, read as the reverse complement.
TATAATCAAAGAGAAAATGGTAGATTACCTGGACTCAAATAACATTTTGAGGGATAGCCAGCATGGATTTCGGAGAGGTAGATCCTGTTTAACAAATGTGTTTGAGTTTTTTGAGGAAGCTACTCAGGAAGTTGATGATAAGAAGGCATATGACGTCATCTACTTAGATTTCCAAAAGGCTTTTGATGTTGTCCCCCACAAGAGGCTCTTACTTAAAAGTGACAGGTATTTTAGGAACTGTAGCGACCTGGATTGATAACTGGTTAACAGATAGGAAGCAGCGAGTAGTTATTAGAGGCACAATGTCACAGTGGGCCTGCGTTCATAGTGGGGTACCGCAGGGTTCAATTTTAGGACCACTATTGTTCCTAATTTACATAAATGATATAGACACCAATATATACAGTAAACTGGTGAAATTTGCAGATGACACCAAGGTGGGTGGTGTAGCAGATACTGAACTAGCAGCTCAGCAGCTACAGCGGGATCTTGATTTAATTAGTGACTGGGCCGATACCTGGCAGATGAAATTTAACATTTAAATTTAGCAAGGTACTCCATGTAGGGAGCAGAAATATAAAGTACAGGTATTTTATGGGACCTACTGAAATAAAGGTAGCTGATTATGAGAAAGACCTTGGTGTGTATGTTGATGCTTCCATGTCTCATTCTCGCCAGTGCGGGGAAGCAATAAAAAAGGCCAATAGGATGTTGGGGTATATCTCCAGGTGTGTGGAGTTTAAGTCAAGGGAGGTAATGCTAAGATTATACAATTCCTTGGTGAGACCTCACCTAGAATATTGTGTGCAGGTTTGGTCACCATATCTTAAAATGGACATTGCGGCCTTAGAAAAGGTGCAGCGTAGGGCCACAAGAATGATTCCTGGTCTTAGAGGAATGTCATACGAGGAAAGGTTAGTTGAGCTAAATCTGTTCAGCCTCAAGCAAAGGAGACTGAGGGGGGACATGATCCAGGTCTATAAGATTCTAACAGGTTTGGATGCTGTTCAACCGAATAGTTACTTCAGCATTCTTTCAAATACAAGAACTCGTGGCCTTAGGTGAAAATTAGCGGGAGAACATTTCAAACTGGATTTAAGGAAGCACTTCTTTACACATCGTGTAGTCAGAGTATGGAATAGTCTTCCTGATAACATAGTGCAAGCTGAATCCTTGGGTTCCTTTAAATCAGAGCTAGATAAGATTTTAACAACTCTGAGCCATTAGTTAAGTTCTCCCCAAGCGAGCTTGATGGGCCGAATGGCCTCCTCTCGTTTGTATAGTTATGTTCTTATTTTTTGGAGTGAAACGTTCGTCACGTGACTGCAAGGCATTGTGGGAATGTCCCCAGTTTATTAATATGAAGCGGACAAAGGATTGTGCCTCTGTGCGGCCACACTTGCTGACCAACCAAGCAGGTATAAAACATTTGCAGTTTTACCCAATAGCTAGGGGGCACCGATTTGAGTTCATTGTCTGGTTATATATTCTTTAATATTTCCCCAACCCTGACCAGGATAAGTGGTTAGATGATGGATTATGCAATATGACAGCTGAGGGGCTGATATGCTAAAGATGTAAAATAATCAAGTTCAGGGAAAATTCACCCAATCAGGGAAGCTTTCTTAAGCACGTGGTTTTACCCAGGTAGAGATAAAATATAAAACACGTGTTGGCCTGGGTGTCAGTATTAGCTTGGCAGGCAGGTAACCAATCTTCCGTAGCTGGTGCTGCCAAATGTTTACCGAAGCAATGCAGCTTTGAGGTATTAGCCTTAAGTCACGTTGCTTAAAACCACAGCACCTGCTCCCCTTCCCGCAACCTGTGACCTTCCGATCCAGGGCATGTCCCACCCAGACGCCGGCTGTCGTTAGCTGGTCATGATGCAGGATGTGATTCAGAGGGGGGGGGGAGGTGTTTCCTCTCAAGCCTGGGAAAGCAAATATATATTACATCACGTGCCGCCAAACAGGAATAAAAACACCACTGGCAGGACAGCTAAATGAAAAATAAACCTTTGCCTCCAGTGACAAAAGCTCACCTCACGTGCTCTGCGGCGTGCTGACGTTTACCCACTGCACTTGAAGATTATGATTGCTGCAGGAACGGCCATCTTTTGTGAACCCTCAGAGAAGCTGTGCTTTGCTGCAGCGCTAAACAACCTTGTACTGTGACCCTAATTCTGACCTTGGGGAAAAAAATTTGCCAGCATAAGATATTTTAGGGGTACCCCATGCAAACACCCAGTCTAACATGTTTACATCCATATTTCTCCCCAAAAGCTGATAATTGGCTTTAATACATTTATGTATATTTGCATTGTGATAAGGCCTGCTTATTAGCTCACAGTTTACTTAGCTGACTTATGTATCAGGTTGAGACCAGAGTGCAGATGGGAGAAATGCTCAGGCCCCCAGGAGATTTGGGGGCGTTGAAGGTCTCAAACACAGAGATCAACATTCCATGATCTGTACACCTGCCCAAAGCTTCGTGGGGGATTAAATGTTATGCTCAGTTTCCAAGCAGCCCGGTGTAAAACAGTATTTACGTGAAGTTCCTTTGGTGACATATTATGCCTTTATCCAAAAATTATGCAGCAATATTCTTACTGGAACAATTTAGGTTAAGTATATCTCTCATGGCTACTACAATAAGGCCAAGAATTTAGGTTAGAAGTGTCTGCTCTGAATTACTTTGCCACCTCCTGTCCTTGTCAGCAGGGACGGATTACGGACCGGGCCAGCGGGGCCGCTGCCCAGGGGCCCTTGGGGTGCAGGGGGCCCATGGGGCCCCTAGCCCAAAACAATTTGCAACGCTTATCAACAATGTATTTTCGTTTGTCTATTTTAGAGGGCCTACATTCTTTGATCCTCTGCCTACAAGGGCCCCTGACCATATAGGGCCTCTGATGGAAACATGGAGGGAGGACGTTTGGCTGCCAAGGGCCCTTGAATTGTGGTGGTTGTGGTGGTGGTGCTGGTGGTGGTGGTGGTGGTGGTGGTGGGGGGGGGGGGGCCCTCGCGAACGTTTTGCCCAGGGGCCCACACAACCCATAATCCGTCCCTGCTTGTCAGATGCAACTGTATCACAAAGCCAGACAGGTACCTGGTTTTGCTGGTTCTCTGACATGAACATGAATCGTTTGTCCTGATTATAGCATTGAGACTGATCAGTCTCACCCCGATGTCCTTCGGTTTGCATCATAGATCAGTGAAGGTCTCTGAATCTGGTTAAATTTCAAGGCAAGGTAAGCTGTGAATCAGAAGTTAGTCATCCTAGATACTGCTAAGGAAGCATACAGCTCCAGAAAAAAATTAAGAGACCATTCTATGTTTAAAAAAAAATAGCATTTTTCTGCTGGCCGCTGAGCAGCAGGTTGCTTCCAGGCTCAAAGTTTCTAAGACAGCGGTACACAAGAACAAGGTGAAGCAGAAGACATTGGCAGTAACAAAAAAACAGCCTGGTAAAGGGAAGAAGCGACTTCCTAATGCCAGAGATGAGCATCAACTTATCTGGCAGTGCCTCATAAATTGGAGAATGACCTCAAGTGACCTTCAAAAAGAATGGGAAACATTAAGTGGTGTGAAGTGCACTGCTAGGACAGTTCATAACAGGCTCCTAGAAGCAGGACCCATAAAGCAAGGAAGATACTCTTCATCAATGAGAAACAGGAATGAAGAGCCAGGAATGAAGTGCCAGGAACGAAGAGCCAAGAACGAAGAGCCAAGAACGAAGAGCCAAGAACGAAGAGCCAAGTTGGAGTTTGCAAAAAAAATGCATATTTTACACAGACGCCTACCCATAATTTGAGAGATGAGTGAAATAGAAAATTTTGCTGTTGCCTCTTTCCAGAGTTTTATATTCTAAATGACTGATAAGGATGGGTAATGTCAGGACCTCTCTCTGCACCTTACATAGCGCTGAACAGCCAATGGATCACTTCTGTCACTTCGGAACATGCTGGCCTTCCTGGAGACCAGCACGCCAATCCGCCCATACGACACGACACGGGCTTCCCCATCTGGTAATTCCCGCTGCACAAAGGAGCTGTCATTTCTAGAATGGGAGATAACATTCAATTCGCAGTCAGTCACTGTTACCTTCAGTGGGCAGAACAATGTTTGGGAAGCAAAACATGCTTTAAAAATAGCCCACGGGCCAAAATCGGGGGTGTTGATCAAAAATAAACTTTCCACTGGCAACGACAAGCAGTCAGTCTGCATGGGAGGCCGCTCTTCAGTAGCTGGGGAGGGGGGATGACAGCTATGCTCGGATCCTCCTCGGAACCAGAAACTCCCACTGCAGTCACAAACTCTATAACCTGTTACAGGTTTGCAAAACAAAAAAAATACCATTGAAAATAATTCCATTTGAACTTAAGATAACACTCTACTTAAGCGGGCACAAATAATGTAGTAGTAGACTCTTAATCAGGGATTGAATTACACAGTGTTTTTTGGGGGAGCCCTAATTTCCGGTGCACGCCACGACTTCCCAAGTTACATGCACACGCATACATAAAAGTAAGTAGTAATAACAGAGTTACCACAAAAATAATTCTACTATTACTACTTCAGGCAGTAATATATATATATATATATATATATATATATATATATATATATATATATATATATATATATATATATATATAATTTCAGAAATCCTTGATGTATGTAAAATAAAATATATGTCCAATTATGTGAGTAATTCATCTTTCAAAAAACTGTCTCAGGAGACATTGCATTCAGCCAATTGAAAATGCAGACAGAAGAGAATTAATATACATTGAAATTATAAAATGAACGTTATGGTATCCAGATGGGGACTATAACCCCATATAAAGTCATATGGTCCAAGTCGGGTCCAATTTTCACGTATTTGCCATCAAATCCAAATCAAATCCAAGTCTTTCCATCAGTTTTGCCGAGTCGACTCACAAGCCATCAAATTAGTGACTCCAGTCCCAGAGTTAGTGACTCAAATCCCCACCTCTAGTAGATAGACCAGCGCATGACCAACAAGCAACAGATAATCAGCTAATCTAGGTTTTAAAGTCTTATTTATTTCTGTTTGACACCTGGTCATACATAAACACCAACGTCCATCGTGGTGTGGCAGTTTGAGGATCATGCATCACGTAGGTGCCCTTCCAGTGATACAGGAGGCCTGACAGCCTCCTGTCCTTCTTTCTGTGCTCTTCAGCCTCTGTGGCACCATCTTCATGGAAAGTGTCACTTTCACTGGCCTCCTGTTGCATCACCATTATTGGCACAGGACAGACTTCAAATAGGGGAGGATTACTGCCCATTCAGGTGATTAAACAAAACACACGGGCAAATGGGCTTGGAGTGACAAGGCTTTGGAATAGTGCCTAAGGGCTAAGGGCGACAGACACATGGCACTGAGTGACTGCTGATTGTCACACAAATGTACGTGGAAGCTCTGTCCCTGTAGGAAATGTGTAGCTGTGGGAGAAAAACCAGCAACATGGGGACTGGGTGGCAGACTACAGGAGTTTGTAGGTAAGCTGAGGAGGGCAAATTTCACATGGATGTGGCCCCCAGGTAACATGCCCAAATACCAGCATGTGTCGGAGTATCATGGGGGCCTCTACAAGATTCACAGATACACTACATGGGCAAAAGCATTGGGCCACACCACTTAATCATTGAATTCAGGTATTTTATTCAGACCCATTACCACAGGTGCATAAAATAGTAAAGCAAAATAATAATAGTAAAGTGTAAAGTAACAGAGCGGGTCGCCGAGTGCTGAGGCGCATAGTGCGTGAGTCACCAATGCTTTGTTGACTCAGTAACTGCAGAGTTCCAAACTTCCTCTGGATTTAACCCCAACACAAAAACTGTGGGCCGGGAGCTTCATGAAATTGGCTTCCATAGCTGAGCATCTGCATGCAAGTCTCACATCAGCAAGGGTTTGGTGGATGAAAGATATTGGTATAGGGTTGTTTTTCAGGGGTTGGGCTCGGCCACTTAGTTTCAGTGAAGATATTTCTTAATGCTTCAGCATACCAATACATTTTGGACAATTCTATGCTTCCAGGCTCTGTGGGAACAGTTTGGGGAAGGACCTTTTCTGTTCCAGCATGACTGTGCTCCAGTGCCCAACGCAAGGTCTGTAAACACATGGTTGGGTGAATTTGGAGTGGAAGAACTTGACTGGCCCACACACAGCCCTGACCTCAACCCCATGAAACACCTTTGGGATGAACTAGAATGGAGATTGCGAGCAGATTGTGAGCCAGGCCTTCATGTCCGAGATCAGTGCCTGACCTCACAAATGCTCCTCTGGATGAATGGACAAAAATTCCCACAGACACACTCCTTCCCAGAAGAGTGGCAGCTGTTATAGCTGCAAAGGGGGGACCGACTCCTTATTGATGCCTATGGATTTAGAATGGAATGTCATAAAAGTTCCTGTAGGTGTAATGGCCAGCTGCCCTAGTACTTTTGTCCATATGGTGGACCTTTTACTTACTGAAGGATCTGCACTGTTACCAGGGAAAAGCTTTGACTATGTACAAGAAGTGTCCCACGTAGAAGACTGAGCATCAAACGGAGAGTCAGAAGCTGGATATCAAATCCCTAGCAGACCTTGGAATGGATATGGCTGCATCTCCGTTTGATCTTCGATGTGTCTTCCACCCTTTGGTTTGTCAAACCTGCCAGTGTGGTCCTTAGAATGGCCCACAGTCCCTAACAGTCTCTCGTATCCCTTCCCATCATGCATCACACAGACATTGGGGCAACACTGAGAATGACACAATCTGCCCTGCTGCTTTAACACTGATGTGTCCCCCTTTCCGTAAGATCATGAACATACAATGAAAATGTCACTCTTATTGTCATTTTTTACACTGTCTGCTTACTTAATCTCTTTGTCCATCTTTGTATTACACCTTGCCTCTCTTGCTCCACCAGGCAGCCACAATTAAAGTCTTTATTCACTGATACACGAGATTAAATATCATCCACTAGTGTCCTCACGTTCAAAGAGTTCTTATCAGCAGAATAAGAAGGGCAGCCCTAGGGAGGAAGCTGACATAGTGAACACGTTCGCTAACCATGACAGTCACAATAGACTCCTAACCAGCCTGGGCTTCTGCCTCTAAAGGGATGTCTTCATTATCGAAGAGATAAAGGTACACGTGTATCCGTAATGGATACCTTAAGCCCGAGGCTGTGACTGGACCAGTGAAACGAGCAGACCAGGGCTTTAAAAAAGGTTTACTTCTTTAATACTAACAAATGTCCAATTCTGACTTTCGTGACCCTCTCCTATTTTAACTTTTGAGGCCGCAGTTATTTACATACGTATACAGGCTAATTGCAGCGTGAAAACGAAATGCTGTAATCAACAGTTTAGTGTGCGTAATCATTCATTCAGTGTGAAATGAAAAAGCCATTCGCTACAGCTCACGTCAGGAATACAGCAAACTGGTGCAGATTAGGACGATTGCCAAGTCTCACTAGACAGACAAGCAACCTCACCCATGAAAAGAAGCCGAAAATAAGCCCACTGTGCAAAGTAAAATGGAGAAATCAAGCCCAAAATACATGAGAGTTTGTCCTGTGTTTGCCATATGATCTGCGTTCCTTGTAAATATAATATGCACTACAACAGTAACTGAAATACAGGAAGCGTGGTTCTAAAGTTTTACTTTATCATTTTCTTTTGTTGGTGTGACAGTAAATAACTCCTTATGGCGAGCCATAAGCCAAATACAGTATGGTCCTTTGTAGCACTTTTTAAACAGATGATTGAATACTGAACTCATAAATATAACGACGCTAAGAAAATATTTGTGAGTGAGAGATGCAAAATTATGTGATATATCTGAATAAAAAGAACTCTTATATACTTAACCTTTAACCATTCATTCAATATCAAATTCTGGCCCAAAATTACATTTAAATGAAGTAATGTAAAATGATGTAGATTCTTTAAGTTAACTGAGCTGGTCAAAATGGCTGAAACTATGCAACATGAAATTAATTACGAATATTAAATGAATAATGAATTAACGTGTGAATCAGAAGAAAAAAGCGGCAATACATCAACTTTTAAAAACCTTAAAAACACAGTCGGGACACCGTTTTGTGTTTATTCACCCCGTTTCATGAATAAATAGCGTTGCACTGGAGAATCAAAATACAATATACGGTATGGACAGTATGATAGTACGAAAAGTAAGTAAGATTACGACTAAGATTCAGGGAAAAGCCTGAAATCGCTTATAATTAGCGGACTGGTCAGCATACCAGGACGCCTTTCAGACCCGTCAAAGAAACAGATACTAGTATTTAGTCGATAGGCGGCGCCTTGCTGGAAGTGCATCACGCCTCCTCCTGCATCATTGGCAAGTGCAGCTGAGGCGGAGATTCTGCACAGTACATAAGGTAAAACTTTGCGGGGGTTAGACGCTTCCTGAATTTAGGAATCTCTTCTAAATAAAGTTTTTAGGAGTCACAGGAAAGGAACAGCCTTGTTTTCTCTTACACTTTTGTGGAGCGTCAGCATCATCTATACTGCCCTTATCGGACTGCGTAAATTCAGACGGGTGTCCATTCCCTAAGTAGCGCGGAGCGATGTCTCCGGCCGAGAAGAACAAGACCACCGTCCGCCTGGTGTTCTTCGGCGCGGCGGGGGTGGGCAAGACCGCCTTGATCCGGAGGTTTCTGCAGGACAATTTCGAGCCCAAGCACAAGCGCACTGTGGAGGAGCTGCACAGCATTGAGCACGACCTGGACGGGACCAAGATGCGCATCGAGATCATGGACACCAGCGGTAGTTACTCCTTCCCGGCGATGAGGCAGCTCTGCATCCGCCAGAGCGATGCTTTCGCCCTGGTCTACTCTATCAACGACCCCGAGTCCTTCGAGGAGGTGCACAGGCTGCGGGAGGAGATCCTGGAGCTGAAGGGGAGCAAGCTCGCGCCCATTACCGTGGTTGGTAACAAAGCCGACCTGGGAAACCAGCGCCGGGTTCCCGCGAAGGAGAGCATGACCATCGTAGAGCTGGACTGGAGCGCCAGCTTCGTGGAGGCGTCCGCCAAGAGCGGCTTGAACGTCGCGGGAGTTTTCGAGGAGCTGTTGAGGCAGGTGAACTTCCCTAGCAGCCTGAGCGCGGCGCTGCGAGGGCGCAGGGGTACTGTGCCCAAGGACGGCGTTCTGGTGCGCAAAAAGCCGCTCATAAAGAAGGCGGACAGCTGCACCGTCTCCTAGCCGAGAACTGCAGCTCTGCCTCGCAAGGTGTCCGGTTGAAATCATGACTGGAGCACGACGTGAATACAGGGAGAAACGGCGTGGAAGGTGCCCAGCCTGCTTCATCTTAGCTCCGACTTTTTTCCAAAAGGCGCATGGAATGGATTGGGCGCTGCACCAACTCAGCACAGAGCTAACTCTAATGTAAATATGAAGTGCTTGTTAATATATCGATTGTACAGTTTTTAACCATGTTGAGTTTTGCCGAGGCTGTGAGGAGTAATTAAAATGAACTTATTTAGGTGCGTGATAAATTGAAACTTCGGAGTTAAATTGCTCAGATAACTGCATATGTTAAATGTGGTTGATATGCATCTTGGAATTTACAGCCGCACGGTTTAATAGCATCAGCGTTTACTTTCAAATTATCATGCAAGTAATACGATCAGGCCATGCATAAGATTGCCTTTGGTAAGAAGAGAGTTCAGTTAAATGTAACGTATTTTTATACAGCGGCTCGCATAACAACGTCGCCCCAAGGTGCTTTACATGAGTGTGTTGTGTTACATTATACAGCAGTGGTGGGCAATCTTATCTGCAAAGGCCCAGTGTGTATACCGGTTTTCGCTGTAACTCCCTAATTATATAAATTAGACTAATTTGAGGACTGATTGGCTGAGAGTCCTCACACATGGGTTTGAACAGCTGACCTAAAGGGTATCCCAAAAACGTATACGCACACACTGGCCCTTTGCTTATGATTGCCCACCCCTGCATTACGTCATTAAGACCGTACAATAACAGGGAAAAGGAAAACAAACATATAGTTAATCTTAGCATTTCAGTAGTTGTTAGTTGCAAAGTTGTCTTGAAATCAGTTTTAGTCGCTCCCAATTGACTGCACGTTGCACGGCCTGAGCATCGATGCATGTCGCCAGACCTGGGAGCTATTCCGCCCTCTAGTGGTTTTCATGGTTTGTTACAGTCGAAAATGCCTGGAACTGAACAAAGCTGGTGATGGAATATCAGCTAATTGTTCTCTTACATTTAATATAATATCGAGACAGGTGGGGGTAGGTTTCTCCTGGTTCAGGAGCCAGAATCCAATCTGATGTATTTTTACAATTTACACTCGTTTTTGTCTTTTTTTGTCTTTAATCATATTCACTGTATACTTATATATTTTAATAGTGTAAGTATTTTGCATTCATGAACAGTCTTCTAACAACTGTGATGTTAAACATATGTCTTTCAGCGCAGTACAGACAGCAGCCTGCCAGGGGGGTGTAAAACATTTAGTCTAAAATCTAATTGCCCGCTTCTGAAACCTTACACTTGACTGAGAATAATGCTGCTTTTTTTTATCAACACACTGGATGATTCAATAATAAAAGAATAAACAGAAAAGGTGCTGAGTGTGGTCAATGCATCGATAAAACATCTTCAATTTTAGGGGGACACACCCCCTCCCCCGATAAATCAAGGATCAAGGATTTTTCATTGTGCAGGTGGGTTACACAAGATGTTTAGTGGCTGCCTCTGCAACAACATAACACACACACACACACACACTATTTTCACAGAATTATGGGGACGCCTGGCCATTACAAGTACAGGAACTTACATATGACATCACATTCTAAATCCACAGGCATCAATATGGAGTTGGTTCCCCCTTTGCAGCTATAACAGCTGCCACTCTTCTGGGAAGGCTTTCAACAAGATTTTAGTGTGTCTGTGGGAATTTTTGCCCATTTATTCAGAAGAGCATTTGTGAGGTCAGGCACTGATATTGGGCATGAAGGCCTGACTTGCAATCTGCTCACAATATCTATTCTAGTTCATCCCAAAGGTGTTTGATGGGGTTGAGGTCAGGGCTGTGTGTGGGCCAGTCAAGTTCTTCCACACCAAACTCACTCAACCACATCTTTATGGACCTTGCTTTGTGCACTGAGGCACAGTCATACTGGAACAGAAAAGGTCCTTCCCCGAACTGTTCCCACAAAGCTGAAACCGTAGAATTCTCCAAAATGTCTTGGTATGCATACACACAATCAAGCACGCAAAGATAAGATAGATAAGTTTTCTTTATTGTCATTATACCTTTTAATGCATTCACATGTAACAAATATCAGTTAACAGGAGGGGGGAAAGCTACAAATTAAAGTACTAAAAAGAAAATATCATTACATATGTGCAAGTATATTTGTGTGGTTTTGTATCTATAAATAGAATGTATAATTGTTGTAATCTGAATAGCAGCTGAAATACCGTACTCCAGGATATTGCACAATGATGCCTGGATTACTGTTAATGTAATAGGATATATATGTATAAAAAGTGCAAATAGAAACATAGATATAAATATGATCATAGATGTAAATATGTAAGCACAGATCAAATACATACACGCAATCAAATTAATAAACATAAATACACTAGTACAGTGCGTTCAGATTAATTTTCATTAAGCTCAGACCCCCCTTCTCATAAATCGCTAGTGACGCAGCTGGTTTACACGTAGTCCAAATGACAGCTGTTTGGGTGGGAACAGACCCTTTAAATCCAAGGCATTTAACTTTAAGGCTCCCATGGTGCTTTGGGGAGCAGGCCTGCGATTCAAATCGGGAGGACCAATCAGGCGGCGTCTCACCGAACGGAGCAGGATTTGAAATCCTGCGGCTTGCTCGCGGAGGGGGAGATACCATGGAGACGGGCAGCATGAAGGACAGATGATTATGGCGATTTGTTTATATACATTTTTTGCACATAATGTAATTCATTTTGATAAAGTTTAAACTATCGTTGTGCCACTTTACAGTCATGCATGTATAAAAAAAAATATTGAAATAATCTGATTTTATAAACTAGAGATTAATTAGTACTATTGGAATTAGCTAGCTGGCTAGCCGGTCGTTTACTAAAGCTGGATAAAACTCAAAAGGCCTGTAGGCTGTGTCGAAATAGTTTTTAAATATATATATCAGGGAAAACGTGAACTTTGAAAATGAGTGCAGGGGTAAAGGCGCCGGCGCACGTCGACCCCAGGTCTGCTCCTCTGAAAGAGGTCCCCGAGGTGCTGGTGGACCCGCGGAAGATGAAGCGTTACCGGCGGGGAAGGTTCCTGGGCAAGGGTGGCTTCGCCAAGTGCTATGAGATCACGGACATGGACACGGGCGAGGTTTTCGCCGGGAAGGTGGTCCCCAAAGCTTTACTGCTGAAGCCCAGCCAGAAGGAGAAGATGTCCATGGAAATCGCCATCCACAAGAGCCTCGACGACCCGCACGTTGTTGGCTTTCACGGTTTCTTCGAGGATGAGGATTTCGTCTTCGTGGTTTTGGAGATGTGCCGGCGAAGGGTGAGTGGGAGCTGATGAAATGTAAATGTATGTATGTATATTTACAGAAAGGCGAATTCAGAGTGAGTGTGTTAGGTTTGAAATGTAGCTCTGAAACTTGGCAGTTTTCCAGCCGAAGTCTTGGTGTTTTACACATCGCTAATCCTGGACCGTATGTTCACTTTGGAGGGACATGAAAGCTGTTAGTTTGGCCATCCAGCTGACGACTCCTGTACAGTTTTGACATTCCTTAGACCATTTCTGTTCTGACGTTACTTCTCAACATCAGTTTACTCGCCTGCTCCTTACAGGGATTCTTACTGGCGCACGCGGATGACGTGTAGAACTCGATTTGTTTAGCTCAGATTCCTTGAGGTGCACAATACTGCTCTGATTAACAACACGGCCTTTGATTCTCTTTCAGTCTCTCCTGGAGCTGCACAAGAGAAGAAAGTCGGTTACAGAGCCAGAAGCTCGATACTACATGCGGCAGACAATCCAGGGCTGCCAGTATCTTCACAACAACAGGGTCATTCATCGTGACCTCAAGCTGGGCAACTTGTTTCTCAATGATGACATGGAGGTCAAGATAGGTGCAGTCCCTGTTTTGGCACCTTTATCCAGCCTGTTTGCATTCGGTCCAGATAAATGTGACTGAGCTGAGTTTTCCTTTACTGCAGGTGATTTTGGGCTAGCTACGAAGATCGAGTATGATGGTGAGAGGAAGAAGACTCTGTGTGGAACACCCAACTACATCGCCCCGGAGGTTTTGTGCAAGAAGGGCCACAGCTTCGAGGTGGACATATGGTCACTAGGCTGCATCCTGTAAGGGCGGGCGGGTTGATAACGGATCTCACTTCCAGTGACTTGATTTTTAGTTATGTAGTCTGCTTTATATATGACAGACAGGGAGTAAAAGTCCAGACCAAGATTTTGTTTCAACCAACCAGTTGAGCATAAAGAGTCACAGAGTACTCAACTGATTGGTTGAAACAAAATCCCGGTGTAGACTTTTACCCTCTGGAACTTAATTACTCAATTCTGATGAAAGAAGTCTCTCCCTGGAACCATCATCATTTATGGTTGCCTCATAGGTACACACTGCTGGTGGGAAAGCCTCCCTTTGAGACGTCCTGTTTGAAGGAGACGTATATCCGTATCAAGAAGAACGACTACACTATTCCCAGGGTGAGAACATAAGATATTTACAAATGAGAGGGGGGGCATTTGGCCCATCAAGCTCGTTTGGGGAGAACTTAACTCTGCTCTGAACTGCTGCTGTATATCACCCTTATATGTTGAGTTTTGCCATACTCTGTGAAGATTAGTCCCAGGTCCTCTTTAGGCTGGTTTTAGTGCCTAAACCAGAGGTCAGGAACCTTTTTAAAGCAAAGACCCATTTTATCCTAAATGTCTGACCCAAGATTTTCAAAGAGCTGCAATGGATTGAGAAGAGTGTCTGAGATACGATTTTTTAATGCGGTATGGGTACATATGCATTTAACACAAAAAAACCTGAAGTACTTAAAAAAAAAAATAAAGAAAAAGAATTTCGGGGGGCATCTTAGTTTTAAATCACTCGGACGAGTAAGGTGAGTAATATCACAGTATCGTTCAGGTCTGTAGCGAGTCTTCACCATCACCCCTTCTTTCTGCGTAAAGTTTGTGTTGCTCTGCAGTCGTTTGGCATTCGCTATCCACTTCACTACTTGTAACTCTTTTGACCAAGCAGTGCAAAATGTCTTCATCACTCCAAACTCAGCTGGATATAATATGTAAATCGGAGAAAATAAATAATAACGAAGACCTAGGAAGGCATGACGATATACTACAGAAAGTATATGAAAGAATTGGGAATCCCAATAAACTTTGAAGTGTACATCCAATCTCAGGTACTAAAGAAAACATACCATTTGACTGCAGACATACGCTTGTCGTAGAGAATGACTTTGTGGAAGATGTAAATTATACAGTTAAGACATCATAGAAGCGCGTGACAGACCGCCTCATTAACATATAGATAAAGAAATATCTAAATGAAAAATATTAACCCATGAATAAATGATTTATATTAACAAAAGTATTATCATAATATGTTAAGACGTGAAAATGTGAATGCGTCTATAGTTCTGAGAAGAGCCGCAGCCTCGTGCTCAGAGCCGAAGGTTGCCGATCCCTGGCCTAAACCCTTAAATGTGAACTGGCCCTTTAAAAGCTATTTAAATGTGTAAAAGCGACTGGGGCTCAGGAGATGGCTTTGTTGGTCTGTTCATTAAGCAGCTATGTGACCCCGCTCCATGTCCTCAGCACATCAACCATTTAGCGACGGCTCTCATTCGCCGGATGCTCCACCCCGACCCCTCAAAGCGGCCCGCCATTGGCGACCTGCTTGCGGACGACTTCTTCACGTCGGGCTACACGCCCCTGCACCTGCCCACCAGCTGTCTCACCGTGCCGCCCCGTTTCTCCATCGTCCCCAGCGCTCTGGAACCGAGCTTCCGCCAGCCCCTCACCGCGCTCAACAAAGGTCCTGTCCCGCCCGCTTCCTGACTGCTTCATTTCATTACCGTATGACCTCACGGGATGCTCATTTGCCCCTTTTTTTTCCCTCCCCACGGTCCTCCAGGAACGGAGAGTCCCTTAGAGAAAATGGGGAAGCTGGAGCCCAAGGAGGATCTGCAGCCAAGGTAAAGCTGAGCCCTCCTGAGATGAACTTCCTTTTCCTCCTCCTAACGTAGCCTCTGAATTCCTTACCCCCTCTACAAGGCCTATAACCATATATCCTGCTTCATCTTTAAGGCAGAGGACAATTTCCATAAATGCCTAAATAACTTTGTTGAATGGACATGTTTTTACATTTACATCAATTTTATTTATCAGTTGCTTTTGTCCAAAATGACATTCAAGTGAGGCAAATAGCACATTGCAAACATCAAGGATTCGACTAGGCATAAATGCAGCTAGGCTGAGCTTCCAGTCAATGCCTGGGTACAAGCGTAAGCAGTATTGGAGCAGTATTGCTGCAGAACACCTTCCAAACAAAGCAGGAACCTTGTAAGACAGTTCATTTGTGTTGTGTCCCCGTATATCCTGGTTTTACCTGGTTACCACGTCATGCTGAAGCACCTGCCCGGTGATCCCACACAGGGACATCGCCGAGATGATCGCCGGTTACCTGTCCGACCTGCTCCAGCAGCTCAGCAGCGTTGACATATCCAAGCCGTCGGACCGGGCGCTGATCCGGCAGGGTGAGTGAAGGACCATGGATGGCATCGCTGCTCCGAGCGCCACGCGTCCTAAACGCCACTGCTCTCCCCACAGAGGAGGCGGAGGATCCCGCCTGTGTTCCCATTTTCTGGATTAGCAAGTGGGTCGACTACTCGGATAAGTACGGTCTTGGTAAGTCACGTCCCGCGTGTCCTGGTTCACAAAGTGGCCGAAAGTAGCTTTTATTTAGGAAAACAGCCGACTCCTAAGCTAAGAGTAACACTGTCGCTTTGGCTGACGTCAGTTCTCATGCACGAGCTTGCCTGCAATAACCACGTGGTGAAAATGTGTGTGCAACATCCCATAAACACAAATATAGTGGAAACCACTTATAGTGATCATGGTTATAGTGATCAACCACTTATATGGATCAAAAAGCTTGGGACAGAATCATTCCTGTACAAATACTGTTCAAATAATTCGCTTATTGTAATCAAGCAGTCTGCTTAGTGTTCATTTTTGTTATTTTTAAACATGACATCATATGGAAAAAAATTTAAACTACAATATTTTGTTTTTGTTTTTTGACTTTACTTTGCCTTGTGGTAACCCATCTGCTTCTGGCTAGCTACCTGAGGCTAATGCTGTGTGCATTGAATTCATGATGGGGGGGGGGGGGAGTTTTCTCTCTGTGACAAATAGACTCATCAAAGCTTATGATAAACTGAGCCACCGAGATGCAGCAGGGAAACTACAATAAGCTATATTTTATGTACTGTACTCTATTATTGCGTATTTGAATTATACACAGTTCACTAACTTGAAAAGCATTTGAAACAGCTGTACTGTATTTTGAACTAATTAATACAATTCAGTAAAACACTGTCCGTTTTATTACCTTATATTCATGTAATAAATATTCAAATGTCAATTAGATGGTAATCTGCCTGAGACATAAAAAAAAAGAGAAAAATCAGTTATAATGATCACTATAAGTGGTTTGTGAATCGGTCTTAGTGACTTAGGAGTCCTTTCTACTACTTTTTGGTTCTCCTAGACTTAGGTGCTACTTTCAGCGCTAAGGGGCTTTCTGAATTGCTCTTAGTCAAAAAAAAATAATTAGGAGTCGTACATTTAGGACTGACTGGGCCATAAGTTTT
Source organism: Paramormyrops kingsleyae (assembly GCF_048594095.1). Classification (NCBI taxonomy): domain Eukaryota; kingdom Metazoa; phylum Chordata; class Actinopteri; order Osteoglossiformes; family Mormyridae; genus Paramormyrops; species Paramormyrops kingsleyae. The sequence goes on along the minus strand of NC_132818.1, from coordinate 13,894,629 downwards.
AGGAGTTTCTCGTAAATCGGTACGTTAGGAGCTACTTTTGGCCTTAAGATGCTTCGTGAATACGGGCCCTGTGCTTGCGACCACCCCACAGGATACCAGCTGTGCGACAACAGCGTGGGCGTGCTCTTCAACGACACTACGCGGCTCATCATGTACAGTGACGGGGACAGCCTGCAGTACATAGAAAGGAACAGCTGCGAGTCCTACATGAACGTCCGCTCCTACCCTTCGGCCCTGGCTAAGAAGGTGGGCGTCCACTGTGCCTCACTCCCCAGGGTCACCGAGCAGATAATGTAGTTTCTGCAATATGTGTTTGTTGGTTTGTTTGTTTTTCAACTTGCAGTTCCAGCAGAGATGTTTTTAACAATGTTCCGTATTTATGATCGTTAACGCTGCCCCAGCATCGCTCGCTAACACCTCTGGCTACCTTCTAACCTCCTTGTCCCCGCCCAGATAACCTTGCTGAAATATTTCCGGAACTACATGAGCGAGCATCTGCTGAAGGCGGGCGCCAACATCACACGGCGGGACGGCGACGAGCTGGCCCGTCTGCCCTACTTGTGCCACTGGTTCCGCACCAAGAGCGCCATCGTGCTGCACCTCAGCAACGGCACCGTGCAGGTCAACTTTTTCCAGGTCAGGAGGGGGCAGCCTCTACGCTAACTGGGAACCTCCTATGAAATGCTTATAATCTGCAGATGTGGCTTATGCTAACCGACTGCATGCTTCCAGTGATGTGGTCCAAACCATCATGCTCTCTGCCTGCACACTAACCATGGTGTTCTGATGTTGTTGCACACAGACTACACAATGACGAAATAAGTACGGTATACTGCAATAAAAACGATTTTATAAAACACAGCAAATACAATAAATATACTAATCTTTATTTTATGATGAAGTCTCACAGTGCGATTTAATGTGACAGTAGTGGATGAGATTCAGAACAGTACAGTAAGTATTTCTTAATTACAAGGACATGCCCTCTGCCACCCCCCCCCCCACCCCCCCTCCCCCTCCCCCCCAGGACCACACCAAGCTGATCCTATGCCCCTTGATGGCGGCCGTGACGTACATCGACGAGCGCCGCGAGTTCCGCACCTACAGGATGAGCCTGATCGAGGAGCATGGCTGCTGCCAGGATCTGGCCTGCCGCTTACGCTACGCCCACACCATGGTGGAGAAGCTGCAGGCCTGCAAGTCATCCTGACCCCCCCCCCCCACCATCCACAAAAGCCAAAAGGTCGCTACACTAACCTTACCAGGGTTCTTTTCTATGTACTGTATGTACCACGTATGTGAGTTCACTGTTCTGAAAACACTTAATAACCCTTATGGTTTCTCATGCAACTGTTCAGTTGGTAAATTTGGTTGATCAGGGCTGCAGGGTAATGAATCGAATCACGTAAAGGGAGCTGTGTGTGTTTATAGAAGAGAATTTATATCAAATTTCTTTCCAGAAAGTCTTACCATTTTAAATGTTTGTATGTTTCCTGTTTTTAAATGTTTTATCAAATGCTGGAATAAAGCTTAACTTTTTATCAACCTGTTGTGCGACATAGTGCCAGTGTACCAAAGATTAATTCTGAGTCAGATCATCTGACACCTGAAGACAAGCGCTGAACAAATTGTGACATTGATGCAGAGCTTTATTTTTCAGATTTAAAATACAGTTGGGTACATACAAATACCGCAGTGAGATACTTCACATGTACAAATCAATTTAAAAACATTAAAACACTTCACCTAAAACACTGGCTAAAAGGACAGAGGTGTGATATCGCAGACACTGGGTGGGCAGAACAATGAGGCGTATTCGTGCATGACCTTGATTTGGGGGAGGGGTCACATACGAAAGGGCATGCAAAGGTGTCTCCGGTGTTGGAACTGTCTGATCCAACATGGCGGTTCAGTGGATCTATTTCCACTATGAAGAACAGTCTGTTTTGGTCAGTAACCTAAAGTAGAGCTGCCAGCAAAGTCAACTGCCATCTACAAGCCCTGTGTCATCAGCAGCTCACACAGGGAGGGGGGGGGGGGGCCACACTCTGAGCCTTTACAGCTTGAAAAGAGCCGACCCCCGGCCTGATGGGGCACTGCGAAGTTCAGCTGAAGCCAGGCCGCCCACCTCTCTGAATATAAACACTGCAAATGCTTCTAGGTGAAGCAGGAAATGCTCAGACTAAGACTAGGCAGACCATCTGTCTCTAGCTTAAAAGCCTAAAATATAAAAAAATAAAACAACTTTTGCTGTACAGTGTCCTTTTCAATCATTAGACTCATATCACTGGAATGCAGTAGGAATATGTTTCTTTAGTGGTTAAGCGGAAAGGCTCGTACATGTTGTGCCATCGTCATCTACCTCCAAACCTGCTAGAGATATTGTTACCTGAGACCTGGCCTTGTGTTATCTAAGTGTGTGTGTGTGTGTGTGTGTGTGTCTCTCTCTCTCCCCGCTTCCTCAGTCCAGGGCCCACTCGCATAGCCACTGCTGGCACTGAACGCTCTGCTCCTCCGTCTCCAAAGGCGAGGCCCTGCTGACGTCCTTCCCCGGCGGCTCTCCCATGGTCTTCAAATCGTTCTCCCGGTCGCACTGGTCCCCTCTGCTCTCAAGCAGGCTCTCCAGGGCGCCCTCCAGTGACTGGACCAAGTGCTGCGGTACCCATTTGGTGTCGAGCGTGGGCAGGAAGGGGTCAGGAGCCGTGACATGGATAGGCTCGCCCTCCAGCGGGACGTCCAGCAGGTAAGCATGCAGCATCATGCGGTAGGGGGCGCTGTCCGTCCGTAGGCTATAGGTGAAGTCCCCCACGATAGGATGCCCAATAGCGCTGCAGTGAACTCGCAGCTGATGAGTCCGACCTGTAATGAAAGGCTGCTCAGGCGTCCTATATTTCAACTCGTTAAACTAGATCTGCTCCTCTTCCATGCTAAAAAGAAATGTATTTTATGGTCTAGGCAGACCAAGAGAACTTCCTCTCAAAAGTCAGATGATTTGTCTATAGAATCCAACCCATTCTGCAAAATACTGTTTCTGCTATATGAATTCAGTAGTGACCAGCAGGTGGCGGCAGTACCCTTAAGAGCCGTTCACTAACTGCTGTACCTTTGACGTAAACACCTTCCACTCCACTCTTGTGGTTCTGGTGTTTTGGGACTTTCTCACACCTGTCAGTGGCTGCAGCAGGACTTTGGTCACAGGATCGCCGTCGTAGGATCCGTACTCCAGCACGGTGAGTACCGTCTGGCACGGCTTGGGGTTCTCGCATCCTGGGGAAAGGCAACCAACAGCTAGTTATCCTGGAGCACGGAGATGCCGGCACGGCCCCCAGATGGACGGAGGCGAGGCCTTACCCTCGGTTCCCTCGACGCACATCATGTGAGTCCTGCCCTCGGAGGTGTTCTTCCCGATGGCGAAGTCCAGTGTCGTCCTCTTGCGCTCTAGAATGCCGCGCACCTGGATGCCAAACGGGAGTGTGGCCGTTAGCAGCTGTGCGACAGGCATGTGGCGGCACTGACCAGCAGATAGGGAGTGGCCCACCCACCAGCGCGAGATAGGCCTTGGTGACCAGCCGGTCCTTAAAGCAGCGGTAGGCCTGGCCTGCTGCTGCCCGGTTCAGCGCCACACACAGGGCCCCGCTGGTGGAGAAGTCCAGCTGGTGGCAGAATCTGTCAAGGACACAGGGCCCAAAACCCCCAGTCAGGTCTCCTTCATGTATTCAGTGCAGTGAGACCTACCTCTTTAACAACCACCTGGAGTTACGACCGGCTCTCTGACCAGGCAGCTTTCTTTATTCAGAGTAAGTAAAAATGGTTACCTGTATTTACAGTATGCAAACCTAAGTAATGTACATTAGAGCTGATTTCCACTGTTTATTAAAGTATACATTGTACTACCATATAACATTATTAAAACAATATCTAAAGATGGCTGACACAAATCCACTACCAGTACAGTACACCTGAAATACCAGTAAGGGGCGGATCCTCGCTTATCAACCAATTCGCTTAACCTAGTCGTAGGAATGGAACTCGGTCATTAAAGGAGGAGTGTCTGTATTAGGCTGAGAGCAGTGTGGCTCAGTGGGCTGTGCCTGTGATTGGACGGTCGCCGGTTTGAGCACCGCCTTGGCAGAACAGCCACGTCTCCGTTGGCTCTTGAGCAAGGCCGTTAAGCCCCAGGTCCAGCGGTGCCACAAGTGGCTGCCCTTCGCTGGGACCCGCAAGCTGGCTCTCATGCTGAGCAAGACGCGGTAACGCGAAAACGCACACAGATGTGCGAACACAAAAGAGAATTTCCCCATGGCGATTAATAAAGAATCGCTATTTTACGGAGCGAACCATATGGATGGGTGTGCGGGGGTCACCTCTAACAAGCTGCATGTGGATTTTTTTGCCTGCCCAGGCACAAACCATTCCCTTTGCCACTTTTTCAGTGATGGGTGTCTATACTAGTTGGAAAGGCTGTAAAATTACCGAGCTTTATTGACAATTAGCATAATGAAAAGGGGCTTCAACCTAATATTCACCAAAAAAAACCAAAATAAAGCCAAGATGGCACACCAGTTAAATACAAAACTACTGCTATTAGGGAAAACTTTATGTTATCGCTGTTAGATCATATTTTTTTTAAAGCCCAATCACACCTTCTTAACCGCGTTGATTAGACAATAAATCAGGCAGGTAGGACAGGAGGAGGCTACTACGGGACCTGAAGCCGTAGTATGTTTCAGGGTCCGCCAGTTCCGGGAAGCGATGCCGCAGCTGGCTCTGCACCGTCTGCTTCTCGTACCACATCTTGCTGTCGATGCGGATGTCCCAGTGTTTGTTCACCACAATGAAGTCATTGCTCTGGTACAGCACGCGCAGGTTCTCCAGACTGGCTGCCTCCATGGCAACGTGCCACGAGACGCAGGGACGAAACTGTAAAACCATATAGTACAACAGGTAGTGTTCTGTTATAGCTATAAAGACAGACTGTTGCATGTCCAAGACGAAAACCTGCAAACTTAAACTGGCAAGTTCAGAAACTTCATATTCTAGTGGCAGCGGTGGCTTAATGGTTAGGGAAGCGCACTTGTAATTGAAAGATTGCTGGTTGGAATACCTGACCAGCAAAGTACCACTGAGGTACCCTGAGTAAGGTACCACCACCAAGCACTGCTCCCTGGGCGCTGAATTAGCTGCCCCCTGTTGTGTCACAATTTGAAATATGAGTTAAATGCAGAGTACACATTTCGTAGTCACTTTCCTTTAACTGCTATGCTACCACACCCCTTTCCAAGAAACGCCTTCTGATTTCAGAGTTGCTATATCCTACGATTAATTAAAATGATAATAATTATAGAGACTTTCAGTCTTACAGATTTACACCACGCTATTCCCCTACAAAACAAAATCTGATTGACAGAGAAAGGGTCACACAAAAGGAGGACACTTAAAGGGCGAAAAAACTTCTACGATCATCTGTTACTGACGGATAAATTGATCGCTCGGCGCATTGAAAAATACAGATCAGAAAACTAAGCATTATTAAAGTGTCATTCCTTTGGAGATCCAGAAACAGTAACGCGGCATTACCAGTCGCAGAAAATTAGTTAGCCAGAGAGCTAAAATCACACTCCAATTAGTACAAACTTTACGTTTTGAAACTTAGCTCGGGATGCATTTGCATATTTATTCAGAAAATGTGGCACAAACCTAGGTGCTGCTTCGCAGTTTATGATTCAACCCCGCTGTTTATTTCACAGGAGTCGACGTTGAAGACCACATTTTACCTGTCAGTGTACAAACACTACGTGTGGATCACGTGGTCCCTTACTGCGTAGTGTCTGCGGTGACAACATCATTAACCAATCAGAAGAGAACGCCGCGTCTCTCCTCCAATCAGATTGTTGAACCATTTCACTTTGACCCGGAAGGAAAGGCATACAATAATTTTTGCGCGAAATGTGAGAATAACTTTCTTATAACTGCGAGTTAAAAGAAAAGAAAAAGTGGTATAGTCCAGTAAAATCATTTTTTCATTTTGACCCATCTTATTAGCGCGAAAATGGACGAATATGATGAAATGTACGGTATAGAAGATGACTTTGAAAGTCAGTTTGCAGACGAATTGGAAGTGTTGGCGGAGATTGACAGTAAGGGGAGATTTTTCTGTTATCGTTTTCAGTCCATTTCAGAATGTCTTTATCAACTCTGTTTGATATATATTGTTTTGATAACCTGTTCAGTCACTTAATGGTTTGCATATGATTATTAAACTTCATTGTATGCCTTATGTGTGAAATTCTTGCACCTTGTCTGTTATGAATTAAAGTATTGTCATCTGTATTGTACGTTCTTTCCTGCTGTATGCACAAGAATTTCCTCCTGAGATAAATAACGTGTATCTAATCTAATGTAGTGTAATCTAATCTGATCTGATCGTTTCCTTTATTCCATATGCTGTCGTCAGAGTCCCTTTTCTGATTTTATTATCCCTTATTTCCCGTCTCTGTTTTCTGTAGCTGACTCTCGCCCCCTTCCAAAGAAGTCAGAACGCAGGACCAGGGTCCCAACCTCCTTTGAGGAAGCCCTCGCCTCCGGGGACTCAGTCCTGAGAACTCAGCCTGCTGTTAAGTCTCAGAAAGCTTCTCCTGATGACCTGGAGACATTGAACAAATGTGACAGTAGCTTACCTTCCAAAGTGTCGGAAAATGACTACCTGGAGAATTTGTTGGCCAGCGAGGGCTCTTTGAGTGAGTGCAAGCAGATTGAGAAGAAGAGAAGAGCAGTCTTTGCCTGTGTCTGCATTCACCGTTTTGTCTTTTCTCCACTTTCCAGCTCCCAAGGCTAAAAGGCAGAGGCAGGACGTGGTAAAAAAACTAAAGTTTGATTCTGCAGACGATGGGAAGGAAATCACCCCTCCCTCATCCCCTGAAGAGTATCCATCGGAGATCAGAAGGTAGGGAAAGTCGACACAGCCAGACGGCATGTTGGACTTTCATTGCTTAGGTTTGAGCTGTTGGTCTGGGATGTCACTTACAGCCAAAATTCCCATGGAGACAGCAGGACTCCGGCAGTGACGCCCGGCGCTCTAGACATCAGCGGTCTGGAGGTCCTGCAGGCCTCCCCCCAGAGGGCAGTCAGGGCGGCACAGCACATCCTCCACAGGCCACCCCCAGTCGGTGACTTCATCTCCGTCACGGGCTCCTCCGGTGACCGCGTGTACCTGGCGAAGAGGGAGGACGAGGATGCGGGGAGGGTGAGCGAGGAGTTAGCCGGGTGCCCAGAGCCTGCTGAGCACCCCGGCTGACCTGTATGTCTGTCTTTCTCCATGGCGGGCAGGCGTCGGATGGCCTGGCATTCCGGAGGTCTCAGTATAGCCTGGGGCTGCTGTCGGTGCCCATCGAGGTTCTGAAGGAGCAAGTAGCAGAAAGGGTGGGTCTCCTCCCGTAAACGTTCCTGACACACGCACCCCTGTACACACACCCTCCATTCCTCTCTGTTCCCTTTCCAGTTCCATGGCTGATGGGTCTGCCGTTGGCCTGCACTGTACCTCAGTGCTGTCACACTTTGTTTAAATGTTTACGTTCTCCCTGCAGCGACATCAGCAATTGGTGGAGGAGTCGCAGCGCCTGACCAAAATGCTGAACAGGTGATTCTCCGACACCCAACCCAACCCCCCCCCCCTCCCCCTCCACTGTGTCTTCCCCTGTCCTGATGTGCTTCTTGCTTTTGTTTTTTTTCTCTTCTGTTCTCCAGCCAGGTAGATCAGGAGTTTGGGGAAATGGACTCTGAGGAGCCCGCTGAAGGAGAGGGGGCACAAGATGAAGGTGGCAAGGATGCAGCGTCGCGGCTTTGGGTGGACAAGTACTCACCTGCGCACTACACAGAGCTGCTGAGCGACGACGTGAGTGTGTGTGTGTGTGTGTGTGTGTGTGTTTATGTGTCTGTGTCAGGAGGACGTGTCTGCACACACGTGTGTCTGAGCCCCTGTACCTTTGTGCCCCTAGTTCACCAACCGCTGCTTGCTGAAATGGCTGAAGCTGTGGGACATGGTTGTGTTTGGCCGGGAGAAGTCCACCCAGAAGCCCCGACCCACTCACACAGACAGCCGGACACAGGTGCAGTGCTGTTTGGGGACTCAAACTCCTGCACTGGAAGCGTTGTGGGTCCAGATCCCGGGAAGGAGCTCTGCCTATAGGGGCTTCGGTGCTCTTATGGAAAACTGAACCACTAATATAAAAATGTGAAAATGCAGTGACATACGTTCACCTGCAGAAGGACCAGCAAACCTCCCGGTTCAAGACTAAGACCCAGATGACGGAGGAGATTCTGGAGGCCGAACTGGACCAGTATCACCGCCCCAAATACAAGGTGTGCCAGGCTGAGGGCTGTCAGCAGATTTGAGGTCATGTCTGTGGGCAGTTGGTCTCTATGGGTGGATGGTGAAATCCCTTATTTGTCTGTAGGTGGCGCTGCTGTCAGGGCCCCCTGGCCTGGGGAAGACCACTCTGGCACACGTTATCGCAAGGCATGCTGGGTACAACGTGGTGGAGATGAATGCTAGGTAGCTACTCTCACTCGTTTTATTAGTTGGACTTTGCCAGTGTGTTTCTCACCATGATGCTGGCTATTTTGCACACAGGATATCAAATTAATTTTACGGCTAATGACCCCTGTGCTATTTTGTATAGACACTTGGCTTTTAAACATGGTGGCTGACTTGGAAGATGACCGTGTTTCTGTGTGTATGCGTTCCTAGCGATGATCGCAGCGCCGAGCTCTTCCAGAAACGAATCGACACGGCCACACAGATGAAGTCTGTGCTGGGGGCCAATGAGAGGCCCAACTGCCTGGTGATCGACGAGATCGACGGCGCCCCCTCTGTGAGTCCCTGCCAGGGACAGCTCCGGCCCAGCTCTCTCCCTGCTCCTATTATGTTTAGCCACCAGAGGGCGCACTAGTAAAAGAACCCAATATTGCAGGCTCAGATTTTCAAAGGGATGCTATGAGTTTAAGAAATATTTATTTCAGACTTTTTATGCCCCCCCCCCCCCCCCAGGCTGCTATCAATGTGCTCCTGGCCATCATGAACCGAAAGGAGACCCGGGACACGGAACCAGTGGCCGGTGGTGGCATCTCAAGCGCACTCAAGAAGAAGAAGAAGGAGTCCATTCTGATGAGGCCCATTATCTGCATCTGCAATGACCTGTAGGTGGCACTGTGGCTTCCATAGGGCTGAAGAGAATCCTTTCTGAATAGGGCTCCGTCTGTTATTCCCAGCGGCCTGTTTTTGCCTGTTCGTTCGGTCAGTGTTCTGGCGACAGGTCCGGCTGAGCAGGATGCTTTAGTGTTCTGCTCCGCTTGGTCTCCCGCAGGTACGTTCCGGCTCTCCGGCAGCTTCGGCAGCAAGCCTTCCTCCTGAGCTTCCCCCTGACGCAGCCCTCGCGGCTGGTCCAGAGGCTGGTCGAGGTAGCATGAGACACACACACACACACACACGCATGGCGAGTCACACGCGTGGCGCACCGCTAAGCAGGGCCTCTGGCATATGTGCAGATCTCCAGGTGTCAGGGCATGAGGGTGGATACAGGCGCACTGATGGCTCTCTGTGAGAAGACTGAAAACGACATTCGCTCCTGCATCAACACCCTTCAGGTGGGCTGCCCTGCCCCTGCCCTTGTCCCGCCCCCATCCTGCTCTGGCTCCTCCCACTCCTGGCTCAGCTGTCTCCCATACGCCCCCTCTCCCTGCTGTGCCCCTCTAGTTGGGGAGGTCAATTAAAACCCAGTGTTCCTACTCTTACTTCGTCTTGAGATGAGACTGTTATTAGGCCGCGCTCCCCGGAGCGGCCAGTAGAGGGGGTCGCCCATGTGTGAGCTAAGTGGTGTCTCTGTGAGCAGTTCCTTCACGGCCGAGGGCAGCGGCAGCTGGACCAGCGCACTGTGCAGTCCGTCCAGGTGGGTCTGAAAGACCAGAACAAGGGGCTGTTCTCCATATGGCAGGAGATCTTCCAGCTGCCCAGGACCAAAAGGTACCCTGTTTGCAGGGGGGGGGGGGGCATCCAGACTCACCAGTGACCCCAGCCACTGTATGGACCTGGACTTTAACACTAATTTGTCCGCCTGTTAATCCATGTGTTGTACTACACGTCCCATGGTACGTTATGTCTGCCAGCCGCGTGTCACCCCGCCTGCGTGCTGTTGCAGGAAGCGGGTTGGTGATGACCTGTTTGCGGTGGTGCCGGACGGCGGGCTGGGCAGCGCGGGGGCCCAGAGGTTGCAGCACATCCTGCACCTGGCCACATCCTGCGGAGAGCACGAGAAGCTCACAAACGTATGGCATGTTCCTCACACTCAGACCACTTCCTCACCTTCCTGTTCCCTCCTTCTCTGTTCTTGTACAACTCAGGCTCAGTGATCTAAGCTTCCTGTTCCCCTCTTTCCTCCAACTTTCTCTTCATCCCTCTCTCCTCCAACCTCTTTTCCTCTCCCTTTCTCTCTATTCCTATTCCTTTCTCTCTTCCCCCCCCCTCTTTTTTCCTCCTCTCTCCCCTCCCTGTCTTCCTATTCCTCTCTTCCTCCCACACTCTCTTCCTCTGTCCCTCCTCCTCTCCGTCTTCTTTCATATATTTCTCACCTTCTCTCTCCCTCTCCCCCTCTCTCTTTATTCCCCCTCTCCTTGCCCTCCACTTCTCTCCCCTCCTTCTCCCCCACCCCCAGGGTCTCTATGATAACTTCCTGAGCATGAAGCTGAAGGACTCCAGCCTGCAGGCCGTCTGCATGGCCCTCGACTGGCTCGCCTTCTCCGACCTGCTGGGCGAGGCTGTCATGCACAACCAGAACTTCTCGCTCTTGCGCTACCTGCCCTTCCTGCCCGGCGCCTTCCACCTGCTGTTCGCTGCCACCAGCGTGCCACGCATCAACTACCCCAACAGCCACTACGAGGTAGGGGGGGTCATCCGCCGGCGGGGATCACAGGTCGGCACGTGACACTAAGGAGGTGGATGTCTGTGTAAGGCTGTTCCTGCCCCCATCTTGAATCATAGGCGGTGACCCGGATGCAGCAGACCCGGAATGCCCTGGTGGCCATGTTGGCCGAGGTGCCTCCATCCATCCGCAGCAGGGTGGGGCCTCGCTCCCTGTCCCTGGAGGTGCTCAGTCTCCTGCTGGAGGTCGTCTGCCCCAAGCTGCGCCCGGTGAGTCCTGCGTGCCTGTGTGTCTGCGTCTGCGTGCCTGCGTATGCATGCTGTCACTACTGCATGTTCTCGGGCCAGACCTGCTGCATGATATCAATGAGCAAAGCACCTTAAAAATCAGCTGGGAACAAAGTGGGGGGGGGGCATACTGCTTTGAATAGATTTATGCCACCCACAGGAACAGGGATGGGGGGGGGGGGGTGGCGGGCGGCAGCTACCTTATCGCTTCCAGGCAAGCCTGAATCTGCTCCAGCTTCCCTCAGGATTGCCTGCCCGCTCACCCACTTATCCGGCTCCCGGCCTGTGTGTGTGTGTGTGTGTGTGTGTGTGTGTGTGTGTGTGTATCTCTCTTTGTGTGTGTGTGTCTCTTGTGTGTGTGTGTGTGTGTATCTCTCTTTGTGTGTGTGTGTGTGTGTGTCTCGTGTGTCTGTGTCTGTGTGTCTCTGTATGTGCGTGTGTGTCTGTGTTTCTCTATGTGTCTGTGTGAGTGTGTCTGTCTATGTGTGTCTGTCTAGGTGTCTGTATGTGTCTATGTGAGTCTGTCTAGGTGTCTGTGTACATTTTCCTAATCGGCCTCTTTCTCTAACTACACAGCAGCCTCAGTCTTAATTATCGCTGGCTAACTGTGTTCTTTTTACACCGCTACCAAAAAAAAAAGCTTCTCTTTCTGGTTTCTGGGACGTGGGGAGGGGATTCGGGTCGGTTCCGGGGGGGGGGGGGGCAGTGCAAAGAGACGCTAGCCAGGCAGCATCCACGTCATCCTGTCGATGCCCTGGGCGGCGCCGCTCTCGGCACGGGGACCGCGGGGGCCCAAGATATGTAAATTTTTTGCTGCCCGTGTTCCCGCTGGATCCCCGCAGCACCTCTTGCATAACAGGCCGTCACCGCAGACCGGCGACGTCACCTGACCTTTTCGTTGATGCGCTCCTCCCCCTGTTTTTTAAGAAGCTGGGGCCGTGCTGCCAGTTGGTGCGTAACGGGTGGGGGGTGCTGGGGTTGGACTCTCGCTCTCTCGAGCTGCAGCATCCTCCCCCATCGCTCTCCTGAGGCTCCTCCGTCGTGTTTGCCGACATGCCGTCTGTCCTGCAGCCCCCCGGGTTCTGCTGGTGATTGGCGAAGGCGTCTCAGCCTGCCTGTGCCCACCCCCACACTGCCTACAGAATTTCTTCTGGATTCTCACATCCCAGTGAGCTGTGGTCTGACCTCCTTGACCTCCTGAGGGAGTTTGGACCTCCCCCCCCCCCTCCATTTTGGGTGTTGCCCTTAGTTGCTCACGCCTTCACAGTGGGCAGCTGTGTGGTACAGAGTGTGTGTGTGTCTGTGTGTGGGGGGTGGGGGTGTTTCATTTTCTCCTGGAGCGTAAGCTAGTGGACTGGCTCCAGAGCATGCCTGTCACACATGGAGCGGAGGCTGTGTGTGGGTAATCTGACCCCCCCACACTAAGTCTGTGGGTGGCTGACATGCAGGCTATCCTTCAGTACACAGAGAAAGATCAAAGCTGTCATATTAACAGCTTCTGGGGGATTATTATTTTCTGCTAATACTCACACACACACACACACACACGCGCGCACACACACGCGCACACACACACCTCTGTGGTGATTACCTGCTCGATTGCTTTCCTGCCCCCCCAAATCATACCCACACCTGTCTTGCAGGTGAAACAGTGACTGTACTTGTTCCCATGCAGCTGCAGGTGCTGGGAGGGGGCTGGGGGGCTGGGGGGCTTTTCTTACCCGTCTCACCAGAGCCGGGGCTGTAGCTGCGGCCCTCCAGCTATTTGGCGCATCCATATTTAGTGCATCTCATGTTTTATTTATCGATTTTTCATTTGCGTGGAAAGTTGCCCTTCCTGGTGGTACGATGTCATAAGCCCTGCCTCGGGAATACGGGCGTCTGGGACGGACTCCTGCCAGCCCGAGCCTCTGGAGGCCTGACATGGCTGCTCCCTGCCGCCCCCCAGGTGAACCCCCAGCTGTACAGCACCCGCGAGAAGCAGCAGCTGGTGGAGCTCATTGACACCATGATGTGCTATAACCTGACGTACCGACAGGACCGTACCCCCGAGGGGCAATACCGCTACCTGCTGGAGCCGTAAGTGTCACCGGACTCCAGTACAGCCGCCTGTGCGTGCCCACCATGTGACAAAAACCTGTCACTTTGACGTCGTGGGGACCATTTCATCAGTTCCCGCATGGGGAAATTCAGTTTGTCACTGCAATCACAACACTAAAAGTGCCAAAAGCCATTTTTGTTTGGTTACTGGATTGTAGTTAAGATTGTTATTGTTGGGATTAGGGTTTTTGCCCATAGAAATGAATGGATGGTTCCCACAAAGATATGAGGACAGGTCTGTGTGTGTCTGTGTACATTGGTTTCCTGTAAATACCTCCCCATCGTCGCAGTGAGCTGCTCTTTTTATCCCCCTAGTCATCCTTTCCATTATCTTGGCATTCGCAGTTTGGTTCCCCAGTACTCAAAGGAAGGCTTCCGCTGTTAGCCCTTCCGGCCTGGAGCTGAAGGTGGAGCCCTTCAGCTTTTGCCAGTTACTGTCCAGCCGGCTGGGGTCCCTCAGATCACTGAGAGCGCCAGGCGTTAATTAAAGTGTGGCACCTGGTGAGGTCACCCGCCATCCACTTAATTAACGCGTCAAAGTAATTAAGGGTCAAGGCTGAACAAAACTGACTGACCCGCTTTGCACAGGAATCCTAACTAATCGTACGCAGAATTATGGGACAGATAACGGAGACCAAAATGAATGATGTCGAAGGGAACACATAAGCTCGATCGTGTAACGTTCGCCAGTGAGCGCGATAGGATAATCCCTGAAGCATCTGCATGTTGGATGAGATAAGCGGTGTACCCCCAGCAATATCCTTTCGGGTTTTCGTACCTGGTGAAGAGGAAGTAGTTTTATTCTACAGATTCTGGTGCTATATCCCTCTTACCTCAGGGTTAGCTTAATTCACTTGCGGTACAGCTTAGACTTCATCAGTTGTTTTCTGATGTGGATTAGTGATGAAGAAGATTATAGGCATGCCCCCCCTCCTTTAATCAACAATACTGCATCTGACTCTGTAATGCTCGCTTCTGCTCAGTCCGTTGAGCCCTGCTGCGGTCCCTATACTTCACCCGGATAGTAACTGGTGGATCTCATTTTTAGTCACCATTGTTCCCTCTCCACTAGGCTCCACCACCTTCCGGAGGGAGTCAGGAATACGGGCCTTGCCACCCCTGTTTTGGAAATCCGTGCCGGGATTTTGACGCGTTAGAAGGCACTTGGCCAGAAGCTGGACAGCAGACTCGTTTGGATTTTGGGCTGTGGATCGGATCGGTGCGGCTCCTAACTTTCGGCCTTTGCGGTGCACCATGCAGGGCTCGTTTCTCCAGGCGCGATGTGAGGAGCCAATCATGACCACCAACTGGGGGCTGCCGCTGGCCATCGCCCTTCTGCTGCTGGGATTGGTCTATGTCTTCCTGTACCTCCCCGCTATGGTGCACCGCACCCTCCTGGATCAGGTGGTGGCTAACCAAACCGGGAATGTAGCTGTTCCTGGCAGCAAGGGTAACTAAGCACTGATCAGGAGTACCTAAAGTGGGGGACTGAGACTTTTGACGAGAGTCGCTCTGTCTGTGAACTTCATAGGGTCTGTAAAGACCCTGCGGAATGTCGTTAATGGATCAAGGTAGCGACTTTGATTTGTCGCTACTTACTTTAAATGAGTTTGTTGTGGGAGAGCCAGACAGGTCAGTGCCGTAAAGCTTTGGCGTGTTATTAACGTTTTGACCCAGTTCTGGGTTTGTCTCTAGCCTGCGAGCTGTGCCTTGTTTCCAGACTGACGGCGCTGGGCAGAAACACGGTCCCCCTCATTTCAGAGAGTGTCTCCTCTGAGAGGAGCATCAGCTGACGCCGTCTCGCCCTGCTTCTGGTACTCTGTATGAGGCCAAAGCCAAAATGCCTGCTATTGGCGTGATGGACAGATATCATGGCAGAACCTGTCTAAGTGTAAACATGGCAAGCACTTCCTTCCTGAATTTTTATACTACCTTTGTATATAAAGTGCAGTGTTTCTAGTCAGTGCAGGTGTCCGTTTTTCTTTATTTTCATGTCCTCAGTTCTATTCAGAGGCTACGCCAGGCTGTATGCTTTTATGTCAAAAAAAGCATAATTATGAATTGCCAAATGATTTAAATGCGTATGAAATGTGTGATGTCATATCCTGGCTTTTGTGATTAGCATCACTGTAGTATTAATGGGAAGAATGGGTTTCCAGTTTCATCCTCTCTGTTTGGGCTCTGCCTGGCTGTCTGAGCGGGAGGGGGGTGGGGGGGGTTTCCAGTGGAGTTTGCCTGGTTAAGACGCCGGTTAATGTGTATGACGACTATGAACTCTCTTTGCTTATGTAGGATGCGGTTTGATTGCTCCCGGTTAATGTGTCCTCCTTGTTTCCTTTCCGTTCTGGAGTGAGATCTGCTTGCTGTCAGGTTCCTCCCCGTCCTCACGGATTTAAATATGCAGTTTGGCAACATTGTGATGTTGTGCCTAGAGAGATTAAAGTCTTGTTTGTTTGTGATTTTTTTGTTGTAGTCTGTAAATCTCAGGCAATGAAACATCATTTGACTGGAAACAGAGGCAGCCTCCCCAGTAGACAGTCTCACATTTATACACACAGTGGCTGTTTGGGCTGTTTTCCAGGGATCCCTGACTTACAACGCTGTTTGACAAACTTCTGCAGGCGTATTTTCTAGAACTGATGTAAATGTTGAAGCTTCTTGGTTAAACTGGGTATAACTGACCCTGGCTAATAAAGACTAAGTTTGTGGCTCCTGTACCTCACCAGTGGGGTTCATCTTCCATCATTCTTTCATTCATTCGTTTGCTCGTTCAATGCATCAGCCTTTAAAATAAACCAGTATAACGGCAGAATTAAATGCAGCGTTATTCCTTGCAAAGCTTTCCGGCCTGTGTGTGTGAGCAGTGAAATGATTCGATGTGGTTTCGTTGTGGGTTTTGTTGAAGTGCTTCAGACACTGAGCACATTTTGTCTACGGTAGACAGACGGTACCGCATTTTAATGATTAACCTGCAGAGCTGTTTCGTATTTCTTTGTTTATGTGCTCATAATAGAGCTGCATGTTTAAGATTGGCAGGTTGGTGTGGAGCAGGTTCGTGACCCCAAGTCTCCACAGGTGTGGTTGGCGCCCCCACCGCTGGGGCGCTCCCAGTGGATGTGATTGGGCCGCGTTGTCAGCGTGAGGCTGATGGGTCCTGCTGGTCCCCAGTGTGTGTGAGAGTCTGAGAAGGGTGTGCCGTCACTGAGGGCTGTTGTGTGACCCCCACCCCCGCCCTCCCCCAGGAATGTGGAGGACGCCGTGCGATTCCCGGGCGTGCCTCCCCGCCGGCAGCTTACGTACCAAGCCAAGCAGATGATCGCTAGGGAACTGGAGCTGGAGAAGATGAGGAGGGCTGAAGCTGTCCTGCTGGCACGCAACCCGCTGCCGGTGAGCTCTGGGGGGCAGGGTGGCACATGGGGGGCGGGGGCGTGTTCACTTTGGGTTATTTCGTAATGACTGCCCTGTTAAAGAGTCACATGACCAGTAGTAAAAATGACTTCACTGTGAACTTTGCTGCTTTCCGTAGGCCGACGAGTTTCCTGATGATTAACACGCTATAAATATCACGATCTGTGACATTCCACGTCCCATAATGCATCTGGTCTCGCACAGGTTTCTTTACGTGCATGTGACACATGAATGTGTCATGATAAACTGCACTAGCTGTAAATTCGGCCCGGGCCATGCCAGGGACAGGGTGCTTGTTGTGTCTGATGGGGTTAGTGCTGTTCATCAACACCCTGTAAGAGCTTTCCGGAAAGCCCTGAACAGTGGCGAGGAACAGGAGAGCAGGAAGAGTATGCCTCCCTCTGGGGGGGTTGCCCACACAGATGCATGGTAAACGTCCCTGTGGCCCCGACACCTTCATTTCTTTTTGGGGTCAGATGTGCCTTGGGCTGGGGGTGTGACTCTTCTTCGCGCCCCGTAAGTCTAACCACTCTCTATGCCTGGGCTCTACCACTCAGAAGAAGGAGGAGGAAGAAGGCAAGGCTAAGACGAAGGCCGACCCCAAGAGCAGAGAGAAGCGCCTGCCCATGGAGAACCACCGGCAGAGGCTGGAGACCATCTTGAAGCAGAACGTGGTGGAGAGCAAGGTAGGAGCGGCCGGGTGGAGGGTTACGCCCTCTGCTGGTTAGGAGCGGCCGGGTGGAGGGTTACGCCCTCTGCTGGTTAGGAGCGGCCGGGTGGAGGGTTACGCCCTCTGCTGGCCAGATGAAGCTGTGCGGTAGGTCTTTATACCCCAGAGCCCTCCGGTCCGGATTTGAGCGCTTTGGTCCCCGGCTTTCGATCCGTTTACAGAGACTCACCGCTACTCTTTATGTGCCAAGATCCATATCGGCCTGGAATTTGTTTTGTGAATGTCGGGTAAATTCCAGCACTGCTTGGTAAACGGCGGCAGCATAGTGCTCAGGCTGGTTCAGGGGGCGTGTGTGTGTGTGTGTGTGTGTGTGTGTTGGTGAGTATGTGTGTGTGTGTGTTAGTATGTGTGTGTGTGTGTGTGTGTGTGTGTGTGTGTGTGTGTGTGTGTTAGTGAGTGTGTGTGTGAGCCCATGGTAGGGGGTTCGAATCCCACACCCTCACACCCCCCCCCGTGCCTGTGTGCCACGTGCTTCTTGAGAGAGGCTCCAGCCCCCCCAACTCCCTGTACTAGTTAAGCAGGTAGGGAGGATGGATGGATGGAATATTTGAAAGAATATGGATAATTGTCTGGCTCTTTGTCATTCTCTCCTTCCCTCCCTCTCTTCCAGTCCTCCGCCTCCATCCCTTCCTGCCTTTACTTATCCTCATCTACCTTCCGTCCATTCTGTGGTGTCCTTACCGGAGACGTGTTCTCTGGGAGACGGGGGCGTGATGTTCTGTTCCGGATCAGCATGGTTTAGGCCGAGTGGACAGGGTCTCCCCAGCCCTGGCGAGGCCGATTAGGGCTGCGTGCCCCCTGCAGGTCCAGCAGCGGTGCTAGGTTTATCTAGAACTCTTTGTATGAATTGCTGATGGTGTGAAATAGTCTGTGTCAGAAGTAGGGCAGCCCCCCCCCCCCCACACACACACACACACACACACACACACGGAGTATGACCAGAGAGGGCAGCCTAGAGGGTGGAGCGTGTGTCAGAGAAGCAGAGCAAGAGACAGCGAGTCTGGGGGGGGGGGGGAACTGACCATTTTAATGCCCCTCCTGGCCGAGGTCCAGGGGTCTAATCTAACGAAGCATAACCCCCCCCACGGCCCCCGTAGGGACCGCTGAGATAATCGGGGTGTGCGGAGGGCAGCTGGAGATGCTACCTACGGTGGGCCGGGGGGGTTTGGGTTGCAGTAATGCAGTGCTACTGGATTTCTGAACCTAATCCAAGCGCTGCTGGGAAATCGGCTTAATGGGGTTGGGGGGGCTGCTTTGGGCTGCAGAGGCGGGGCTTACATCTGCCAGGCGCTGTCACCAGCAGACTCATACCTTCTGCCTGTTTGGTATTAATTGTTAATTAATTTATGACCAAAACACACAGATCTCATTAACGGAAACAAAACGCAGTAAAGAGGTGGCCAATCTTCTCTTTTCAGCCCGAGGTCGACTTCTTTGGCCGCGCCATCGTGCCGAGAGTGAAGCCAGAGCTCACTGCAGCCTCAGGTAAGACCAGAACCCGCACACCTCGCAACCTGAGACACCGGCAGCTTTGTACCGACTCGTGCTGTGGCGTGGCGACCTTTGACCCGTGAGGTCATCGCGTCAGGGAGCCCAGAGGCACTCTCCGGAGCGGGATCTGGACGTGTCTGTTAGCGATGGACCGATCGACATTTCTTAAGCCAACACAGATTTTTATTCAACAAAGCTGCTTTTTTCCCCCACGCTCACGTTAATCAGAGTGTAGTGTCGATGCAACAGGAGGAATACAGTGCCGATTGCAGATCGCTCAGTTTTTATGAAAATCAGCTGATACCGATTGACAGCTAATTGATTGATCCGTCCATCACTAGCTTCTGTTTTGGAGCGGGGGCACGTTTGGGTGGGCGGATTGCGGGGGGCGGATTGCGGTGGGCGGATTGCGGATTTCGGTGGGCGGATTGCGGATTGCGGTGGGCGGATTGCGGATTGCGGTGGGCGGATTGCGGATTGCGGTGGGCGGATTGCTCCATTCCGGGCCGCGTGGCTCGCGCTCTGGGATTAGCCCTGCTGATCTGGGGGCCGCGGAGCCCCTGCGTGTGTGTGGCAGCTCTGCCTGCCTCCCGCACACCTGGCAGATGGCAGATTGTTTAAGTGCTGATTGCTGTAAGAAGCCAACACACTCGTCATGTATTATTCAGGGGACGCTTTCAGGCGCATGCAGCCTGCGGGCTTCTGCTGTCCGGCCCGTTTATGCAGACGGAAGTGTGAGCACTGGGTAGAATTTGTGGCTTAAGTTGCATATAACCACACGTGTCTTCCTGGGACCAGAAGTGCCCTTTTGGCATTTTAACCATTTCACTACTGGCTGGTCACTGTTGGTTTTGCTAATAATTTGAGAAATGAGGCTTTAAAACCTACACACCCAGGTTAATCCTTTATGGTTGACCTGCTCGGGGGGGAGGGGATACTGGATTGGCTTCTGCAGTGTGGCTGAATCAAGTGTGTGTCCCTCTCGCGGTGCAGCGGAGGGAGAGAAGACAATGACGGCGGAGCAGCTGATGGGGAAGGCCGTGGGGAACAGTGACGTCTGGTTCCGCTTCAACGAGGGCGTGTCCAACGCCGTACGCCGCAACGTCTACATCAAAGACCTGCTGTGAGGCTGACCCATCCCACCCCCCTCCTCTGGCCACCCTGCCCTTCATTTCTCTGACATGATTAACCAGACTGTAAGTGTTCTGAGTTCTCTCCGCTCCCGTTCTGTCCATCAGTCAGACGCTAATGTGCGCATTTCCTCTCGAACCTGCAGGACTGGGGTGTGGCTGTCACTGTCTCGTAATCCGTGCTGCCTATATTAACACTGGATTCTCTGTGGGGGGGGAGGGGTCGTACTTGTTACAATGTATTTGTGTTCAGTACGCATGATCTCTCACTCAAACAACAGGCATTATGTTGTCTTAAAAATCCTCCACTTTATTCAATATGACAAACTTTTTTTTTTTTGCAAAACATTCAATAAAAAGGGTAATTTATTTATTGCTTTGTCATTGAATCAGTGCTTGACTGCGATGCGAACATTTTCTAAGCCCACTCAGAAATAAGACTGACAAACGTAGTTAAATTTGTAGTTAAATGTATCGTAACTCAAAGTCCACATTCCTGCCGGCTGTCCTGAGCCTCCGGGGGGGGGGGGGCATGGCCATAACCTGAGGGTGAGGCTCCCATTGTGGGTTCTGCACATCACTAGCCCCAGCTGGCGGCCCGCTAACCACTGTTAACAGGCACACGATCTTCGAGAAAGAGGCAGCGTTTCAGACTGAGGTGTTAAAGGCTGCCTGTCATCCTGTGTAAGGGGCTGGGCTGTAGCGTCCAAAGCAGACAGCACCCATGTTTCATATAATCAATAAATAACATAAAGACACAGGTAGCTAAATGTATATACAAGCTTGCTGGGATGTGTGCGTCTGGGGGATGTGAGCGCGTGCACGCCGGCCTTAAAAGGGCGTCACGGTGGACTGTGGATCGTGGGCTGGACGCTGGCGTTTTGCGCCCAGTGTTTTTGCCTCAACGCTCAAGCAACAGCAATGATGCGACCACTGCAGACCTATGGGCCGCGTTTATGCACATCTAAAAGTATAATAAGTGCCTTTTGCAATCTTTTATAGTGAAGAATATATTTCATGGTTATAACTAAAGGCTTTTTAAATACATTTCATTGATATATGCTTTTGTATTCCATGGTTATAACCCCCCTCCCCCAATTCTATGACCTACATTTCCTGGGGGTAGGGGGGCACTGTGCGTATCAGCCTGCACTTGGTCGGGTCGGGTTCGAGGGGGTGGGGATGCAGCAGCATGCTGAGCTCCGTTAGAGGATGGTGCACTTTCCCTTCTCCACCCAGGGGTTGTTCTTCATCAGCTCGGGGTTCAGGAAAGGATCTTCCGACACCCCATTCTCAATCCATTTCACCAGGCTGCACAGGTATGGGGGGGGGGGGGTCGAAAGGGAAGTTCCGTCACATCACTGCCACCTACTGCCTGGATGCTTCACTTGTGATCGACCTGGACTCAGTAGATGTAGGTTTATGGGTAAAATGACTCCTGATTTACTGTTGTGTACTGTGGGATGGGAGGTGTTGCACACACGCCTCCTGCTGGCCTGCCTACCCTAAGATCCCCCCCACTTTGCACATGTTTCTGAAGCAGCCCTGGTGATGCTGTTCAGTAGAGCCTCTCACGCTTCCTTTCTGGCAGTTATGAGCCTCCCAGGGTGATCTGTACAGCTCCTGAAACTTTTTGTTGGTCTGGTACTGTACTAGCACGGTGGGATGTGAACTCGGGTGACCACTGAACTTTGCATCTCCTCTATCTGTCTCCTCTAATCTACATTTCTGCATTGTTCCTCCATGGTTCTCTCTATGGAGCTGCAAACCTAGCCTCTTTGTTGTGATCTGCTGCTGTCACATCTCTCCAAAGTGGGAGGAGTTAAGGTTCTCCTCCAGACGACTGCTCCAGGAACCAGGGGCAGCCGTTGAGGTGAAGCACATCTGGAGATCATTACACAACCTGTTTAAATTGGCCTGAGCTTGGAAGAGGAAAGCAATGTAAAAGGTGAAATGCAGTGCTGATCGTGATGTCATGATGATGTCATGATGATGTAATGGTTATGTGTGAGAGGTGGTGATGCTTCTGGTGCTTGAAGGCCACTTACTCGGTGGCTGTCTTGGAGGACTTCTCCCTCTTGAAGGCCAGCTGATACTTCAGACTCTCCACCTCCTTCTTCATCTGCGGCAGGTCCATGTCGTCCATGACTGTGGACGAGACGGAGCGACTGTCTGAGGAGGGGCTGGAGCTGTCAGCACCCAGCACCACATGCGGTCATACTGTGGTCAAGCTGTCCTGCCGTTAGCCCCTGTGATGAGGGGAGGGGGTCCCCAGAGCTTTTAGTCGTAATACTCTATGTGAACTCCCCGCGGGGGTGGGTGGGGGGTGCATTTGCTGGGATTTCAGCCGACTGAGCTGCTGATGGGAAAACTCAAGAGCAAAATTGACAGGCTGATAAGTGAAAAGCGCCCTGGCAGCTTCGAGTTAGATGGAATCTAAGTACCTGCCTCCTGAACTTCCCGGCTAAATGCAGCTCTGCCGTAAACCGGGCACAAATCCGAGCCCCCACATCGCAGAACCGTAGTTCGCCTAAAGTTCCCCACGTTAGAAACTTGTTTTTTGCGACTCCGCAAAAACGAGTGGTCGATTTAGTTTATTTCAAGTTCATCTAAGGGGGATTAAAGTCCGGTCTTATCAAGCCAAGAAAATGTTGGAGGGTGACTTTCGAAACATCTGATGGGACACGGTACAACAATAACGCTCTTTAAAATAGCCTACAAGCCATGACAATTTCTGCCATTATTTAATTTCACAGTATTTTTAAATGCGCATTTGCGTATGATACTGTTCATTTTCATAACAATTAAATATCCATTCACTTTAGTCTTTTGTAACTACTTGCCGCCACTGATTTTCCTCTCCTCCAAGGTCATGCTATGTGTCGTAGGCTATTTGGTGAAGTTGTACATTTCAAATGTACTCGCCTATATATTTTCTCCTAGCCTTCATTAATACAGTATAGTCAAGGCGGGCAGGTGGTCAGCGCGGTCACAAGACTAGTCTTTCTTCCAGTATTCCGATGTGGGGAAAAGTTGTGTTCACACCTCAATTAAACCCATGACAGCTCCTGTACAGTGGTGATAACCGCTCCTAAAAATCAAAATACTGAAACCAAATACAAAATGCTTAAGTTTGCGGGATGAGGGTGAACGTGAATGTAGGCTACAATATTAATGCCTCATGCTGCAAATAGAATGTCTTTGTATGAGTATTCATATGTATCCCCGCGATAAAACATGAACTAAAAACACTGCCGGCTTGACAGTCCCAGCAATTGTTAGAAAATTCTGCTTGGGAGCAGCAGCGCACGGAAATGCAAAATGCATGAGGGGGGGATCGACAACCAAGCGTATAGAAACCAGCTTAGGAAGTGGGGTCGGGCAGACGAACCGGGGCGCACCCCCACAAAGAGCCGAAGTTTATGTAATGAGTCTCAATGCAGCCGCAGCGACCGTTTCTTACAAACTCGCAAAGCCACATCATGCATCCTGCGATCCGCTTGACGGTGTTCCCTCTCCCCTTGAATTAAAAATATTAAATCGGTGGAAAAACGCTATAAAACGCAACAGTCAGATTAAGTCCCCCTCCCCTATGGCTTTTTTAAGGGAGATGTTCACGGAACTTACCTCCCTGAAGATCTGGTGCAATACACAATGCTTGCTGCCCCCACCGGTTTCAATGCACTTGCCGTTTCCTTTTACTGTGACTTTCTAAAAATCATACGACGTTCAGATGTGTCGCGCAGCCTTAAAGGTCCTTTAAGTCGCCGTTGAATTGAGGCGGGGATCGAGATTCAGCCCTTGGCCGAGAGTCAGGAAGTTCGGTCCGGTTCGGGCTGCGGAGCGAAGCGCTTGATGGTGTGAGCGGTACAAGACGGCGTGGGGACTGTATGCGCGGCGATGTGGATGGTGTGTGTGTCTGTCTGTGTGTGTGAGTGTGTGTGCAGGCAAGCCGGGAGGGATACTCGTTTTAAACTCGGATCCTTTCTCTTTCGGGAATGATCGCGGCGTCAGAGCGGCATTTTGGGTGGCGGGGGAGGGGAATGGCGCTGTTCCTCTAAAGCCCTGTCCGCTTTTCCATCCGGATTGTTGTAAATGATTTAGTGCGCCGATCGACACTTTCCCAAATCTGGACGCTTAGTGTATGACTTCATAACGGTGCTCTTCTGTGCTCTTTAGAAAAGGACAATCTTTTATCTGACATGCAAGGCTGCGCAGGCAATTGTGCAAAACACGACCTATATGGTATGTGGTTTGTATATATCTATAGATGATATAATCCTGTTATAGACACTTGCTTTGGTGTTTTGGGCCTATTATTATTTTTTTTTATGATTTCACTTTTATAACTGTCTGACCAGGTTAACCTAAATTGTGTGAAGAGAAAGATAGAGCGTGCATATCCTATAAACCAGATGGGTCATTTAATTAATAACACCTGTTTTAGCGGAAGAAGGATGGAATACCAGTAGAATTCGCCTGGAACATTTAAATGTATCTATTAAAGATATGTAATATAAGGGGCCAGGTAAAGGCCGGTTTCTGACAAAACATCCTACCTATCGAGACGTGCTATCGAGCCTTTCTGCGCATGTGCAGTTCCACCGTTTTGGGATTAGGGTTAGGTTTTAGGGGTTAGGGTTAAGGTAAGGGTTTTAGGGGTTTTGGGGGGGGGGTTAGGGGGGTGGTTAGGGTTAGGACTATCGATTAGCACTACGGTAGGATGGTTTGATAAAGTAGGACGTTTTGTCAGAACACCGGCTTCCCAGTCAAGAACACAAAGTATATGTGTAACTGGGAAGCGACTCCTGTTAAGATTAAGGCATTACACTGCCATTAAATTAAGACTATATTTGATTGGTGTTTTATCTATAGAAAGCGTTCTTGGCGAGCAGTCCCACAATGTGAATTTCAAATCCTGCCTAGAGTCGCTTTCTGTCTCTACGTTTAGCGCTTTAAGGCATTAAAATGGTTAAACGTAGGTGCGCAGCGCCATGAACGTTACCTGCCGTGAGTTGGGGGACGGTTCTGTCCTACAGCAGCGCCGTGGTTTTTTTTCCACACAATCTGTGAAAATGTATGTTATTTTATATTCTCAGGGGCTGTGTTTGCCTTGCAGTTCGTTGCAAAGCCCTGCGCAGTCAAGGGAGCCGACAGCTTGGCGTTCTATGACAATATACAGAGCAGGTCTGTGACCACTTTGGCATGTAATGGTGCCCATGCGGTCGGGAGGGGGGCGGGGGTCTCAGCCCTGTAAAAAGTAGTCGGAGGGGGGGAGTGTTAATGGATACTCTGAATGATGTCCGTGGCCGGACAGAAAACAGAGGGCAAGGCCACTTAAGAGAGGCTGGGAGGGGGGGGAGGTGTATTTTACTGGTGCCTGTTAGACATCCAGCCTTTGCCAGAGTCAGGGGGCACAAGATATAAGCTAATTTAAATTTAAGTGTGTGTGTGCACGTGCGCGCGCGCACGGGCTAGCGTTGGTGCTCATTACACCCGCTCCCACAGCCCCCCTACGGTCAAAGCCCTCTCTGCCAGAAGGCTCATCCGATGCACCCTGACAGCAGATATCTTACTTCACTTAATCCTGGTCCAGCGCCCAGGACGCCCTTAAGTGCTTCAACACTCTGGTCCAGGAGCAGCTAATGCAGCGTTTCCACTGCCGCCTAAGAGCAGCTCAGATGCCACAATGGCGGCCGGACGTGTTTCAGACCGACCTTAATAATTTCTATATCTGTAGTCTCATGTAGGGTTGTACAGAGTCACAATATATTCTGCCCAGAAACCCAGGCTGGAATAAATGTATTTAAAGATCAAAGCAAGCTTTTGATGCGATGCTTAAATAAACGAGAACTGATTCTGAATTGCACTATCAATCTGCATATGAAAGTGGAAAAGCCTTCCCACCTGTTCCGCATTCAACGTTCCCGCTACGACAAACGCAGCCTAATGGCGCCCTCTTCTGTTTTAATTCAAACCTGCGCCTGCTGCGCAAAGGGATGGATCCTTTGAATGAGACAGAATATTATACTCGCGCCACCTCCAATATAATGCCCCGAGGTTTTCTGCATTTTCATCTGCGCTCCAGTGTCGTATTAATAATGTTTGGAATTTTAATTTATCACTCGATGATCTTTACATTTTGAAATCTGTCGTTTAGGGAAAACTGCAAAATATGTATTGTCACTTTGTAGTCAACAGCCATACTGCATAAATTAAAAGCAGAAGTATGTTTTCTGTAGTTGTAGTACTTGTATATGACCACAGGGTGTCACCAGATTTAGAGGAACTAATTTTCCCCACAGAAAACGAGCCAGTTTGCTTCCGGTAGCGACGTAGCGGCAGGCCAATGGCATCTAATGAGGACATTTTAATAATAAAACCTTTGTTTGTACAAATGGTGTAAATATGATCAATAAAATAATTGTATTATATTTATCTGCACAGCTAATTTATTAATCTAAAAGCGACTGATCATTTACAGATTATTTTAATGTTTAGTAGGTCTACCTTGTTGAAGGTGGCATTTTTCTTATAAAAGAAATGGGTGTTTTCTGATTACTATCAGTTTTGGCACAGACTTGAAACTGTTCATGCACGGTTATATGAACTGGCTTTGAAAAAATATTACGCACTGAGCTTGCAGTTCAGATTGGACCAGTGTCGTATCTTTAATAATGAAAACGTGCACAGAATTGACAAATTCACATAGCCTACCTAATGACTTATGGTAGTTTGTGTTACTGGGCTCAGTGGCTGCAGTAGAGAATCAGACGTACCTCGATCATCAGCAGGGAGCTGGACTCGTAACTGTGAAATCCCAGGGTGGGGCTCTAATGTTAGACCTTGGAGCGGCTCACTCGTGCTTAATTGGTCCTGTGAAATACCCAGCTGAATCATACCTGTCAAAATGAACTGCAGTCCCCTGGTCCCTAGTGTGACTACAATTCGCACAAGTCACCACTTGTTACTTTCAACCTGAAAATCTGTCAGGCAACTGGGAGGAAGCTGCTGGAAGCAGGATGAGTACATCCGCGGCGCTGGGGCTTTCGAGTTTCTCTGAGTTTTACATCATTTTACATTAATGAACCCTAGTTCACAAATCAGCCAATAAGCATTTTAAAGTAATTAAAGTTATGATGGAAAACGCAAAAATAAAATTATTTTTAAATAAAAGTAGGAAAACATATGTATTTCGTTAATTACATGACACAAACGGGAGGGTGGGCTTCGCAGACTCACTCAGCTTTGACGTTTTAATGTTGTTTAGACGTCATCTGTTCAATATCAAGAGGCTTCGCAGTCGGATTCATTTCTGAGCCGGTGACCCATGCAGGGAAGTGAATGTACTTTTGTGCTTGGTTTAAATTGGGTACTGTTATCATTCCTGTCTCAGGTGATCTCCCTCTGTGTATGTGCGTGTGTGTACACCATGGTCATGTATATATTACATTTTGGAGACCAAATGTCCACACAAAACGATAAAAACTTGTTATTTTGACCGTAGGGAACATTTTTTTTTAATAAAAAAGCTGTGAATGTGATAAAGGAACGTAGAATTCCAAAAGTCTTGTGTTTCGTTTGGTTATGGTTAAGGTGAGGACTGGGTAGGACTTAAGGTCGTCATGTAAGGATTAGAGTTTTCCCCATAGAAATGAAAGGAGTCCCCACAAAGATATAATTACAATCCTGTGTGTGTGCATGCGTGTGCGCATGCATGTGTGCGTGAGCTGAGGTTGTTGTGGCTAGTTGCCTCATAGAACCATCTCTAGAGCAGCTCCTAGCAGACCATGAAGGTCAGAGGTCACAAGCTCTGCTACTACCCCTGGCTCATCTGTGCTGAGCAAAAAAATATGTCAACATATGGTTTATGGTTTCTCTCCAGTTTGCCTTTGATGGTAAGCCTTCTTTTTGTTTTTTTTTTGTTTTCCAGGAAAAACACATTTCCTTTATCTCATTACCACTTTAAGGCTTTCATCTTCTGGGAAACATTTAAATGTCCCAGATTCCCTACAGAGGGAGAAAGAGATGCCTTTTGAAGATGGAGGGAGGCAGATCTCCAGGCAGCCAGAGCTATGCTCCTATTGGCTGCATGGTCCCTGTGACTGGTCAGTTCCTGTGCCCGGTCCCTTCTCTTCTCCTCAGCTGCTCTGTAGGCGGAGCCCTGGCTGCCTCCAGTGGTATGATGTCATCGATGGTCTCTAGCTGTGCTGTTTGTTGTTGTTTTTTTCCTCTCAGTCTAAGAGCATGTGATCCAGCAGTATGCGTGTGTGTGTTTGTGTGTGTGTGTCCTTTCGTTCCGGAACATCCGCTTTCTGGAGTGTGTACATGTGTTGCACGCCTCAGGGGGCGATGTTTATTCTGGCACTCTTACCGCCACGCATCGTGTGCCATGCCGGCATGGTCCCGAGCCCCATAAGACTCACCTGCTCTGGCAGAATTTATCTGATAAAATTACTACCAAAAAAATCTCTTTTTGATTATGACAAGTATGATGATAGTAAACGTAGCAGACATTGTCCCCATCCTCACAGTGTCCCTCATCCTGTCCCTATCCTCACAGTGTCCCTCATCCTGTCCCTCTCCTCACATTTGTCCCTCATCCTGTCCCTATCCTCACAGTGTCCCTCATCCTGTCCCCATTCTCACATGATGTCCTTCTTCCTGTCCCCATCCTCACAGTGTCCCTCATCCTGTCCCTATCCTCACAGTGTCCCTCATCCTGTCCCCATTATCACATGATGTCCTTCATCCTGTCCCTATCCTCACAGTGCCCTTCATCCTGTCCCTATCCTCACAGTGTCCCTCATCCTGTCCCTATCCTCAGTGTCCCTCATCCTGTCCCTATCCTCACAGTGTCCCTCATCCTGTCCCCATCCTCACAGTGTCCCTCATCCTGTCCCTATCCTCACAGTGTCCCTCATCCTGTCCCCATCCTCAGTGTCCCTCATCCTGTTGTAAATGTATGTATGCGGCTACATCTAAAATTGCCCTTTGAAGGAGCTGGTTTCGCACCCAGAGCTCCAGGGGCTACCAGGGGAACGTCATGATGTTCTGTCCATGTCAGGGCGGTGGCTTGTTTCTCTAGTCCTAAAAGCCATGTCTGTTACCACTTACGCTCGTGGGAGCACAGGCTGAATGGGCTGAATCGCAGGAAACTCTGCTTCTGAGAGGACCATCAGGGGGACAGATACGCAGGCTGGACTGCAGCCGCGGGGCCATCTGTGCGTGTGATGCGATGAGTACAGGGTCAGTGACTGACAGTGCCAACACTGGCCTGTGGGGGGCGGCAGTTTGGCTCAGTGTAACATACTGCTGTAGAAGGAGGTCGCTTTACCAGAATCTCGATCAGGCCTGTGTATCCTCCATGCCACCACATCAATGCATCGACATTTCAACCGTTTTTTTAAGCCGAAAGGGATATGGTTTATAAACCTCCTCGGGGCCCCCAAATTCCCACCGTGAGCCGTTTCTGGACGTCACCCCCGATGCCAGTAAGACACCACGCAAGCCAGCCAGATCCCCGAGTTTCTATGTTACATTTATTTAGAGCAGCTGGCTGTAGATGCAGTCACACCGCAAGGACACAGGTTGCCGTGGCAGCAGGTATCGTACAGTTTGATGGTGGAAGGTCGCGAAAACATGCAGGCCAGACCCGCTGCGACTCCCCAGGACCGGCGCCGCCGCCTCATCCCTCTCCGCATGTGCAGGATAAAAAATAAACCTTTTTCTGCTTTTAAATGGAGTATTTTGCTCTAAAATGTATTTACTTAGCATCATTTGAGTTTTCCATCTAGGACATGAAGGATAATCATAAAAGCGACAACTAGGAAACTTCTCATTTTAGAAAAGGAGTCGAAGTTCGCACGCCGACACGGAGACACACAGTTACGTGCGGCGGCACTGCACCACGGCGTCTGAATGCATAGCTGCGGAGGAGAGGACCTCAGCCTTTTTGGTGGGCGGGTCGGCAAGGGGGGGGGGCAGCGCCGTGGTGCTTGTGAGCACGGCTGTCTCGCACGATGCCTGTTTTTTTTCCATTTTTTCGAAACACGGTTCTCAGTAACAGACGTCACGTTCGACGTGAGGGAAGCCTCACGTGAGCAGAACAAACAGAAATAAAGCAAGGCACATATGTACTCCGTCGATATATATAAAAAACCGAACGACATTGCAGAAAGTACAAAGTTTCCATGAGGACTCATGCAATGCGAGACATACAACGGCACAAAAGCTCCGGTAGAAAAAGAAAAGAAAAATACATACAAAATGACATTGACGTTTCAGGAACATGAATTGGAAATAAATTACAGTTCATTTCTCTGTGTTACAGCATTCGACTTGAACAACCTTTCCGGATAGTTATCATTAAATACTTTATTTATACTTATTTTTAATAAATTAAACATCACTTTTAATATGCCTTTTTTCAGCTATCTACAGAGTTATGTGTGATATGGGGGCAGCAGAAGACGATGTGGACACTGACCAGGTCTGTCCGGATGGCCGAGGTCCCTGGCTTCACATGGCTCCCTGTCAGTCTGTGCCTTAACTCTCACCTCAACACAACCCCCCCCCCCCCCCCCAAAAAGAGGCACCTCCTCATTGGTGATGATGTTAAGGATTGTCATGGCAACGTTGGAGACACGGTTATTGCAGAATCGCTGATCGTGGCGGCAGTTGGCGGACCGACGGTAGCGGAGACGCCCGGCAAGGCCTGCGTGTCGGTGAGCTGAGGCCCACAGCCTGCGCTGTCCGAGTCGGAGTGGCTGGGTTGGGCCGAGGCAAGGACAGGGGGGTGCTGGGCTTCTCAGGAGCAGGTCGAGCGCAAACGGCTTGCGTGAAACGCCAGGAGCGCATCGGGCTAATTCGTATCATACTTCAGATATAGAAAACTGACAATGTTAAACCATGAAGTGCTGTAACTATAAACAGTGCACACGCACACGTCCACACATTTACAGACATGCACACACACGCGCGCACACATACGTACGCCATCTCCATGACACACTGAGCTGATTGCCATGGGCCCAGACGTGCCCTTTATCAGCCCTGTAGGAACAGCTGCTGGATTGGGATCCAGTGCATCTTGTGCTAAGACCGCCATCTCCCAGAATCCCTCCTTGCCAGATGATGGTGGAATGGTGGAGAGGTGCTTGTGCTTGTCCGGGAGGCCACGCGATTGCAATCTGGGTATGGATAACGTCCTCCGCAAAATGACGCTTTTGCTGCAGGAAATGACTGCAGGCTTGACTTGACAGGTGAGGCCACCTGAGATAGAGCAGAGCCAGCGGAGTACAGGTCAGCTGACAGGGCCAGTCGGATGTTTGGAGGATGCCTGAGTGGGCCAGCTGTCAGGTGACAGCGGTCAGGGCCAGGTGGCTGTCCAGAGAGCTAGCAGGGCGTCTCCTAGTATGTTCACGGGGAGGCTGGGAATTTCCCGGATGGTTAAAGGGGCCAGCTGGGAGTTTCCTGACTGGTTATGAGGGCCATCTGGGCGTTTGGGAGACTGTGCTTACATTTCAGCCCCTTTCCCCCATCCTTGATATACAGAAATGCACATGGGGCTGGAATCCAGGTAGACTCTGACACCCTGCACAAGTGTCATGGAAGCTGAACATGCAATTGCATGGAAGCCCACATCATTCAAAAAAGAAATATATATATATATATATATATATATATATATATATATATATATATATATATATATATATATATATGACTACTGAAATCAAAATGGCCGATGTATCTTCAAAGTCCATAACATCACAGAAACTGCTCTTGCAGCCCAGTCTGGTTATATATAAAAATCCACATTTCTGCACACTTGTACCATTTAGGCAAAAAACAGTCAAATAAAAATAGTATTTGTATATATTTATATATCTATTACTGTACCAACTAATGCATGACTTTTTTTATCTTAAGATATAAACTCCTCTCTTCATGCTTACAATGCACACATAGCATTATTTTTTTAATCTTTTTTGTACTGTAGCATTATTTGTTTATACATTTGCCAGAATATTCCAACAGAGACAGAAAGACGAAGAAAAAGTTAAGATTTGTTCTGGAAATTTCCCTCTCTGCTTCCCCTCCACTGTGCTGCCTTCGAGGCCTCAGACCCTATCCTGAGGTAATTCCTTTGGGGTGGGGGTGGAGGCGGGGGGGGCGAGCGGGTTATATAAATGGATTGACTGGATTGTTTGTGCAAATTGACAGGAAGAAAGAGGCCAGATTTGTTAACTCCTGGGAAAGCAGTGAGATAAATTGGGGAAGGGGGGGTTGGATAGGGTGAGGCAGGCGACAGGAGAAGAAGAGAAAATGGGGAGAGTTTGGAGATGGACTGGAAGGTGAAAGGTGAAGGGGGCTTTTGGAGGGCAGATGGCAGAGGAGACCTGTGGGTGGGTGGTGGGGCGGGAGTGTGTGGGGGGGGGGGTTCTCCTGTGCCTCACGGGAGCCCTGAGGGTGGTGCCGGGGTTGCCCCCGGTGACGGCCTTCACTCCAGCATGGCGTCCAGCTGGTCGGCCAGCTCATCGAACATGCTGCCGATGTCGTCCAGGATGCTCACCGTGCTCTTTTCCTCAGCCACCGTGCTGCCGGGAAACAGGGTAGCCGGGTTACCGTCAGTTTACTGTTGATTTACCGCTGCGTGTCCTCACAGCTGAGAGCTGGCGGAGCTCATTCTCACTGTGGCCAGAGTCACATGGGTGGGAGGTTCTTCATTTGAGGCAAACAATGGGTATTAGTAGTACTGTTAGTACGGGCGTTAGCATCAGTGTTAGTACTGGCATTAGCATTAATATTAGTACTGGCATTAGCATCAGTGTTAGTACAGGTATTAGCATCAATGTTAGTACTGGCATTAGCATCAGTGTTAGTACAGGTATTAGCATCAGTGTTAGTACTGGCATTAGCATCAGTGTTAGTATAGGCATTGGCATTAATGTTAGTACGGGCATTAGCATCAATATTAATATGGGCATTAGCATCAGTGTTAGTATAGGCATTGGCATTAATGTTAGTACGGGCATTAGCATCAATATTAATATGGGCATTAGCATCAATATTAGTACTGGCATTAGCATCAGTATTAGTACAGGTATTAGCATCAGTGTTAGTACAGGTATTAGCATCAGTGTTAGTACTGGCATTAGCATCAGTGTTAGTACAGGTATTAGCATCAATATTAGTACTGGCATTAGCATCAGTGTTAGTACAGGTATTAGCATCAATATTAATATGGGCATTAGCATCAGTGTTAGTATGGGCATTAGCATCAGTGTTAGTATGGGCATTAGCATTAATGTTAGTATGGGCATTAGCATCAATATTAGTACTGGCATTAGCATCAGTATTAGTACAGGTATTAGCATCAGTGTTAGTACTGGCATTAGCATCAGTGTTAGTACAGGTATTAGCATCAATATTAGTACTGGCATTAGCATCAGTGTTAGTACAGGTATTAGCATCAATATTAGTACTGGCATTAGCATCAGTGTTAGTACAGGTATTAGCATCAATATTAGTACTGGCATTAGCATCAGTATTAGTACAGGTATTAGCATCAATATTAGTACTGGCATTAGCATCAGTGTTAGTATAGGCATTGGCATTAATGTTAGTACGGGCATTAGCATCAATATTAATATGGGCATTAGCATCAGTGTTAGTATGGGCATTAGCATTAATCTTAGTATGGGAATTAGCATCAATATTAGTACTTGCATTAGCATCAGTGTTAGTACAGACATTAGCTTCAGTGTTAGTACAGACATTAACATCAATGTTAGTACTGGCATTAGCATCAATGTTAGTACATTTATTAGCATTAGTGTTAGTACATGCATTAGCATCAGTGTTAGTATAGGCATTGGCATTAATGTTAGTACGGGCATTAGCATCAATATTAATATGGGCATTAGCATCAGTGTTAGTACAGACATTAACATCAATGTTAGTACTGGCATTAGCATCAATGTTAGTACATTTATTAGCATTAGTGTTAGTACATGCATTAGCATCAGTGTTAGTATTGGCATTAGCATTAATGTTAGTATGGGCATTAGCATCAATATTAGTACTTGCATTAGCATCAGTGTTAGTACAGACATTAACATCAATGTTAGTACAGGCATTAGCATCAGTGTCAGTACTGGCAGTGGCATCAGTGTTACGGCGCTTTTCCACCAGCATACAGGACCCAGCAAAGAGACACTAGTTACAGTGCCGTTCCACCTCACTTTAATTTTCCACTGCAGAAGGGTCAGCTCAGTTAAGGCTGAAGAGACGCTTATTTACTATCTGCTAATTTCCATTTGCATTTGCAAGTCTGTGAGAATCACCTTATGTGGGGTTGCCAACTTCAGTCAGCTGGCTTGAGTGAGATTATCAGTTTGAGACAAGTCTGCACACACATTTACATGTATGTAACAGTTTTTATTACCTTGTAAATAGTGGCATGAGTGGAGGGTGTCATACCAGATGCATGAGAGTTGGCAACCCTGGTTATGTTAGCATCAAACGCTAGCAGAATTAGCATTAGCTTATGTAAATTTGAATTATGAATCTACTCCATTTAAGTGTTCTCTAGTACATTTTAAGTAGGATGCTGAAAATGATCAGAAATGTATCAGTATATCGCGATGTGTGATACTACTAATAATGAATCATATTTAAAATATGCCCTTTTTTCCATCAGATAATCCCTGCACAGATCACCGGTATCACCATGCATCTCGACCAATCAGATGGTGGTGACGCAATCAATTCAGTTTAATCATGCTTTCACCCCTGCTAGTAAGCAGGGCCATGTCAGCGCAGGTATGGGTCAGGTATGGCTTGCATAATTTACAATGGAAAACGTACGACTCGAGTATGGATCAGTATTGAGATTAGCATTGATGTTAGTGTTGATATTAGCATTGCTGTTAATACTGAGTTAGCACCAATGTTAGTACTGGTTTTAGCATTGATGTTAGTGCTGGGATTAGCGCTGACATTGTGCAAATCTGTGAGTCAGTCGTGTCCTGGAGTCATTTACATCTGAGCAGCCAGTTGCACCATTAATCTGATTATACCCCTAATTTAGCTAATTGCACCTTCTATGTTAACAATTAGGTCGCTTTGGAGAGTGAGTCTGTGTGTGTGTGCGTCTGTGTCGGTGTGTCTGTATCACTGTATCTGTGTGTGTCTGTGTGTCTATGCCAGTGTGTCTGTGTCCGATCATCACTCACTCCCTGCTTCCATCCTCTAGCCTGATCTTCTCCTCCTGCCTGATCTTCTCCTCCACGGCCTGCAGGGCTGCAGCCAGGGAGGCGCTGGTCTCTTCCAGCCGCTGCTGCGCCGCCTCCACCCCACCTCCGCTGTCAATGGACGCCCCACCGATGGAGGAGCGTGGGGGCTTCACTGGGGGAGGTGGCGTGGGAGTTGGGGCAGGGGAGAGGACCAGGGCCTGTGTTGTCTGTGGGCTCTGTGGGGTGGGGGGACCCCCGGATGGGGGCGTGCCGGCAATCCTGCCCTGTGTGAGTGTAGGAGTGGATGCAGGAGGTGGTGTGGAGGCGGGGGAGGGGGCAGGGCCCACACCGATGGGATGTGGGATGATCTGCACCTTAGTGGGCTTGGGTGCTGTGGGGGGGGGAGCGGGCTTTGGCGACACGGGCGGTGGCACTCGCTTTACCTCTGTTGGGGGGGGGGGGACAGTAAAACACAATCAGAACACTGTAAACATCATCACAAACACCATCACATTGCCCACCAACTCTGTGCCTGACTGAGCCTCCACCACACTGTCAGCCATGCTTCCCCACAGAACGGGACTGGCACCTGGGCTTCCTGGGCTTCCGGGTCCAGGGAGGGGCACCCTCTTTGAAGTGGGTCCTGAAGGTCCCATTTTTTTCATGTGCTGAGCCAGGACGGGCTTAGGGGACACCGGTGGCTTGGGAGGCCTAGGGCCCTCGGGTCCTGGAGGGAGGAGGTTGTCCCTGCTGTCTCTGCGGGGGACGCCGTCACTGTGCTCCTGGACCCACTGCGTCCCGTTCTGGCAGGAGGCCGGCACCAGGCTGTCCGGCACCTCCTCCTCTGAGTCCTTGTCCCGACTCTTCGGCCGTCGCTTGACGGTGCTGGACTCGGTCAGGTGGAAGCGGACCCCGTCGGCTTGCAGCTTGGAACGGGACCTCCTCTTCAGGGTGCTTGTGGCTTCCTCCTGGGAAGCCTCCTCCAGTGGCACGATGCACGAACCAGCAGGGAGGCCGTCATCCTCGCCTTTGGCCTGACGGGGGTGCTGTTTCACCATGACGTGCATGTTGCCCGCTGGACCCTGGAGCGAAGGTTCCTCCAGTCGGCCTAACGGTCCTGGATGTGCCCCGACTTTTGGTTCTGGTTCCCGGGGACCCCGCTCTCGTCGTGCTGCGGCTACGAGCTCCGTGACGGGCCCACTGATGGTCCGGCGCCGGTTCACCACCTCGCCGTCCAGCCCAATGGCATCACGTGGCTTCCCGCCAACTGGGGCCCCCATCATTTGCCCATGCTCTGCATTAACCTATGGAAGGGAGAGTCAAAATCAGTACTCTGCCATACCTGACCAGTAGAGGGCATTGGAGCTCTGTGTCTTATGGCTGCATGTAGGTATGTTTCTTTGGGGACATAGTGAGCTATACCTGCAGGTGATGCTGCCCCCCTGGTGACTTCTGCAGGGCCTTGGGCCCACCCCCGATGGAGGACATCTCCAACATGGCAGCGATGCTCCTGACGCTGCCAGCGCTGCCCGTGTCCACAGCGGCACCGAGGTCGCTGGCCCGCCGCTGTGGCCGATAGCCCACATCCAGCAGCCCTGCACTAGGGGGCTCCTTGGCATCATCAGGCTGGATGGGGCTGGAGATGGCTGAGCTAGAGCGCTTGGGCGGGGGTGGCGGTGGCCCCTTCTTTCGGGGCCGGGCGAATGAGTGGCCACGGTTAGTGTTCTTGTCCGCGGGGCCCAGGGTGGCGCTGGCCCGGGGAGTAGTGGCCACAGTTGTGGCCCCTGGCTCCTCACCATCCTTTGCAACGTGCCGGCTCAGGGTGTGTGCCCGCTTCTGCGACTGGCCCCGCCCCTCCCCCACCTCCGGCTCCTCCCCCGGGGGGAGGCACAGCGTGGGCACAGCGACAGGCACGGGCCCAGGGGTCGGGCTGGGAGGTGGAGCGGCCACCCCGTCTCGGGGGTCTTTGTGGACATGAGTCTTCTGCTTAGGCGACTGGGGCAGACTGGGGGCAGTGGTTGTCTGCTCAGCAGCACCCCCGCTGGGTGTGGCCCCCTTCACCTTGGCCTGTGCAGGGCCAGTAGTCTGCTGGGGGGAGGGCTTGGTCTTTGTTGGGGTCTGTGGGGGCGTGCATGTGGACCCACCTCCCGATTGGTAAGACTGCCTTGATTTTGATAGCGCTGGTGGCACGTTGCCCCTGCTCTGGCGTGCTGCCCGCGCCTCTTTCCTTGGGGGGGCGCCGCTCCCCTCCTCCGGCTCCCTGCTCTTGGCCGGCCCGCTGTTGGGGGCAGGGCGCGTTCGCGGCTTGGCCTCGGTACTCTGCTGGCGCTCGCCGGTACGGGCCAATGCGGCCTGGAGCTCGCCGCTCAGCTCGCTGTCCTGGAAAGTGCTCAGTTTGGGTGACGTGACAACGACACCGTCGTGGGGGGGACTCTGGATGGACACCACCTCCACGGACTGTGGCCCCTTCCTCTTGCGGCCTTCTGAGGACTTCTGGAACTCAGCCAGCTTCCTCACGGCCAGCATCAACTTCTTCTGGTGGCCTGGAGCAGGGAGACAAACATAAAGAGCTGGCACACAGCTCCGGATCATGGTGAGACAAGCCGCGTACCTTAAGCCAAGGTATGTGGCCTTGCTTGGGGGTCCCTGCCATACCTAGCTTGGTGATACCAATCTCCTGCAGGTCCTCCCAGGTGATGTCGGTGATGAAGTCGATGCTCTCGTAGCCGTTGTTTACCAGGACCTGGTAGTACTGGCCCAAGCCAATCATAGAAAGCCACTCAGCCAGGTCAGCCTGCAGTCCAAACGGACAGAATCGGACCACTGAGACCACTGTTCCTGACCTGTGTAGCGGTGCTGTCTTGGCCTGTCATGACCCTCATATTGATGATTTCAGTATGAATCTCACTCTCTGTGTCATGTGATTCTCTGGCCTGCTGCCCACTCAGGTGACAGATGTGACCTCTGACCTAAAGGCATCTACTCACTGAATGCTGGTCTGGTATACCTTTTTACCCTTTTCGCTTTGTGACTCTTTTCTGGTGGTTCTAATTGCTTGGTAAACTGAACTGGAGTCTCTGCAGGCCAAGCTAATTGTGCTCGTGTAGGTGTGCATGTGCCAATGTAGGTGTGCATGTGCCCGTGAATGTGTGCGTGTGCCCGTGTATGTGTGCGTGTGCCCGTGTAGGTGTGCGTGTGCCCGTGTAGGTGTGCATGTGCCCGTGTAGGTGTGCATGTGCCAATGTAGGTGTGCGTGTGCCCGTGTAGGTGTGCGTGTGCCCGTGTATGTGTGCGTGTGCCCGTGTAGGTGTGCGTGTGCCCGTGTAGGTGTGCATGTGCCAATGTAGGTGTGCGTGTGCCCGTGTAGGTGTGCGTGTGCCCGTGTATGTGTGCGTGTGCCCGTGTATGTGTGCGTGTGCCCGTGTAGGTGTGCATGTGCCAATGTAGGTGTGCGTGTGCCCGTGTAGGTGTGCGTGTGCCCGTGTAGGTGTGCGTGTGCCCGTGTAGGTGTGCGTGTGCCAATGTAGGTGTGCGTGTGCCCGTGTATGTGTGCGTGTGCCCGTGTATGTGTGCGTGTGCCCGTGTAGGTGTGCGTGTGCCCGTGTAGGTGTGCATGTGCCAATGTAGGTGTGCGTGTGCCCGTGTAGGTGTGCGTGTGCCCGTGTATGTGTGCGTGTGCCCGTGTAGGTGTGCGTGTGCCCGTGTAGGTGTGCATGTGCCAATGTAGGTGTGCGTGTGCCCGTGTAGGTGTGCGTGTGCCCGTGTATGTGTGCGTGTGCCCGTGTATGTGTGCGTGTGCCCGTGTAGGTGTGCGTGTGCCCGTGTAGGTGTGCATGTGCCAATGTAGGTGTGCGTGTGCCCGTGTAGGTGTGCGTGTGCCCGTGTAGGTGTGCTCGCTGGGTGCTCACAGGCTTCTGGTCCAGGTGCCACTCGGCGGCACTAAGCTTGCTGATCTCCGACGTCATCTTCTTGCGGTGGCCTGCTTTGTTCACGCCGATGGCGGCCAGGTCCTGCAGGGTGCACACATCACACCCCCACTTCCTCAGAGACGGCATTCTCCTCGCACACTCACACATACACACACAGGGGGGCGCTGCTGTGCCCCGCTGGTCGCATGTCACCTTCCCCCTCGCATCCGCTGAGAAGTGTGCCTTTGGTTAGCAAAGCGGGTGAGCATTTGAAGAGAGAGATGAATGGGTGGCTAAATTAAATTGGAAGAAGAAGCAGAACAAGCCATAAGCAACAAAAAAAGCGTTTACAAAGCGCCACGAGAAGCCAGACAGTCAGGCTCTGCTCCGCGGTCAGTGTGACCCGGCTGATGTCTTTCTAGTCATCGGTAGAATCGCTTGCTAGCATCATGCTGACCCTCCCAAACGCTGCATTTTGAGGATGCGCGTCCCTGACCTGAGCAGTATGCTGGCCAGTGTGACCTATAACCTATAACCCAGACCCGGACGAACACCCACCTGTTTCAGGACAGTGGGTGCTGGGTATGGCGACAGGCCAGGAAAGGGCTCACTGCATGAAGGGAGCTTGGGTCACATGACAGCGAAGGGTGGAGGTACGAGGGTGCATGCCATGCGGGGGAGTTTCCAGTAATTTCTCCTCAGCGATACAGAGCAGTTTGTTCAGTGGGCCCGCAGTATGCGAGAGGTGAGGGTAACCCCAGAGCTCGGGGTGTGAGACCCCCATGGTTTGGGTGCAGGGAGTGAATGCGTGTTGGGTTTGGGGGCCTGGGCTGGTCTTACCTCGGGGGTCATTCGGCTAATGGTGGACATGTCATAGCCCTCGCTGATGAAGTTTGGACCGTAGGCTTGAAGCTGAAACGTGCTCAGCCATTCGATAACGGCCTCTGAGCTCTAGGAAAGAAGACATGACATGCAGCCGGCTGTCATGGTTACGCCTCAGGAAGAGCGCCCCCCATGGGCTTGCTGTGACCACCACCGCATCACCGTGCGGCCCATCTCAGGTCTCCAGTAGTCTGCCTCAGTATGCTTATCTTCTCATCAACCAAACATGACTATGCCAA
This sequence comes from Paramormyrops kingsleyae, assembly GCF_048594095.1. Taxonomy (NCBI): domain Eukaryota; kingdom Metazoa; phylum Chordata; class Actinopteri; order Osteoglossiformes; family Mormyridae; genus Paramormyrops; species Paramormyrops kingsleyae. The sequence continues at coordinate 13,854,299 of NC_132818.1, read as the reverse complement.
GACACTAGGGGGCAGTACACAGTTTTAAAATCCTGCTTTTCTGCGCTGATTTCACCTCAAGGGTGGTGGTCTGTTACGTCTGTGTGGAACACCGGCCAAAGCATGGAGCTCCTGGAGGTTATTTTATGAGTCAGGGAGGTGATTACCGACCTACTGCAGAGAATTTATAATGCATGCTCAAAACAAACCATATGCTATTGAAGGTATCATAAATCCTCATCTACAGCATATGGCTGCACACAGATCTAGGCACCACCTGTACTCAGAGGACTGCCAGCAAAGTCCAAAACAGGACTGAGATGTGAGAAGGTTGGAGGAAGAGGTCTGACGTGTGCAAGTTCTGTCCTAAACATCAGCGCACGCTTTGTTTTCAGGTCTTTGCTCTGGCTACGAACTAGATACTGCATCAAGACCAACAAGACCAATCTGGACATCGAACTGACTAAGACAAGCCCATCCTCTGAACAGGAAGCAGAACCGTACAAGATGTGCCCAGGCCTGCAGAATCTGCCCTCCTCTTAGTGACCTGGCGTGTCTGATTGAACATCCTGCTGGTCTTGGACGCGCTTTGAGTCGGCTCTCCAGACCACGAGGCGGAACGGCCGCGTCAAGCTTCCTGCAAAAACGGCTACAGCCCTTCAGCGGGCCGAACTGGCCGCCCCCACTCTGTCCTGGGCGGCGCGGGAACCCGGCATCACCACGCTGCCGTTTCCCCTCCCGAAATGGACAACGAGCAGCAATGCCGACGCGCAGCCGGTTGTAAACAAAAATGGCGGATGGCAGAGCTGAGAATGAGCAAGCAGATGCAGCCTTGGCGTGTTGTGACCCGCGACCTGCGTTAAGCCACCCCCCCCCACCTCCACCCGAGGCCCCCAAAAAGCAGACTGGATGCATGGACTTGGATGTTTTGAACCCGCGATATTTTGAAATGCCCGATCGGAATACCTTTCATCTTCAGTTTTATCTCCATTCGCTCCGACGAAGCACTGGAGCGTTTACCCGCCCCCCCCCCCCCCCCCCGTCATACACACATGCAGCACGCCAAGGTCACATGACCCAAACGTCACTCACCGTCTTGCGCTCGCACCCAAACATCCGCAGAACGGATGCAGCCAGCTGGGAGGGTAAGCACCGGGGGAGCATGGCGTACGGCGTACGGCGTCGGCGGGCCGCTGTGGCACTCGGAGCGTGCTCGCCGTGGCAAGCTTACCTTCTCCTCAGATGGCACCTCCCCCTTCCTCTGGGCCGGCGGCACCGCCTCCCCGTATGCCGGCTCGTGGTACGGACAGCTTGGCGAGCTCTGGGAGCGTGACGACGGGGCTGCGAGTGAGGAACGCAAACACAGAAAGGGAGTCACATGTAAATATACGTCCAAGGGTGCCCCCCGGTGGACATCCTCCTCCATAGCACCCGTGCACTGTATCCTCCCAAAGAAAAAACAGGGTCCATCCCCACAGGGATCTTCATTCACAGGTTGAAAAAAAATCACCGGCTGTTCTGAGGGTGTAAGGCTGCTGGCGTAGGGGCTGCGATGGAGAGGGGAAGGTCGAGGGGAGAGGAAGGGAGGAACATCGTGTGGAGGTATGAGCCACTCTACCTGTGGACTGCTCCAACGATTTGGACTGCTCCAGCAGGTGCTCCTTAGCTTTGGTGGACTGAGACAACACGGTAGCCAAGAGCTGTGGCACAAACACCAGCATATTATTCACTACAGTTTGTTTAGCATTAGCATTCTTTAGCCAGTTCTGCAGTCTGCTCAGTACCTTAGGTGTTCGCTGGCTAGCAACACCAGTCAGCATTAGTCGTCTTAGCATTAGCATTCTTATTTCTAGCACTAGCAATCTTTTATGAGTCTGAAGCCCTGTTGTGAGTTAAACGACTATTAGTTTAGTATCAGCATCATACATTCATTTACAATTAGCATTCTATTGCCATTTTTCCAGTTTGCTAAGGGCCGCTTTGGATTTTCTTGCCAGCTCTTTTCCCCCCAAGTGAATCATTTTAGCATTAGCATTCTTCAGATTCTGCTTGGCACCATTGTGATATCTCTAGCTAGCATCCTTTAGCCTTTTAGCAGTTGCATGATTAGCATTTTATTAATGACTCAAGGTTCCATCCGAGGGTTCATGTTGTTTTGTGGAAGGGGTTAGCAGCTGTGGTCATTAGCTATGACTGGCTTTCCGGTTGTATATGCTACCTCCACACTACTGTGCTACTTGTGTTTTGTGTAAATCACATCTTTCCTTTCCTTCGCACATGAGGTCATGAAGCCCAATCCTGACCTTGACGCCCTCGGCCTGGGCATGCAGGGCGTGGCTCCCGCTGCCTGCGCTCTGCCCGCTGCCCGAGGACCGGCCGCTGGCCACGCTGCCTGAGCTCCCCATACTGCTGCGGTCCCCTGTCCCGGCTGAAAGACAACAGCGGGATGGTGCGTCAGGGCGCTTGGAGTGCGGATGGACCTCCGGAGTGCGGATGGGCCGCCAGAGTGCGAATTAGCCTCCGGAGTGCAGCTGGGCCCCCCGGGGCGCGGCAGGCATGCGAGACATGCGGCTGTAATGCACTGGAAGATACACTAAACGCCAGGAGGACGTGACAGGTACTGAAGACAGGTGAGTGAGGTGGGGGAGGGCACACAGCACACAGTCGCAGACTCCCAGGGTGCCAGAGTACTGTTCCTATGGTCACTGGGGCTTGGAAATGGCTCAGGGCAATGGGGGGGGGGGTTGTCTGGGGGGCGTGCAATCTCATTCCTCGCTGGGCCCAGGCATGGAGATGGCTGTTTGCGATGGCAGCGCCTGGGGTGCCCGTTACCTGCGGTGGGCTTGCGCAGCACCCAGATCTCCTCGCCGATGCCGCCCTGAGGGCCGGTGGTGGGGGAGGGGGAGCCATGGGGGCTGGACTCTGAGCCTCGGGAACCTTCAACACAGAAACCAGCATTAACAGCACCAGCTGGGGGGGGGGGGGGGGGGTTGATGGCCAGGGTCCATCTCCCACAACTCCCTATCTGAGGCCAGCACTGGGGGTGGGGGGCAGTGGTGGGGTGGGGGGTGGTTTGTGGAGGTGTGTTTGCCATTGGTGGTTCCCCCCTGAGGGAAAGAGCTTCTGATTGGCTACTGCATTGTTGTTACCCTGGCAGCAGGTACGTACAGACCTCTGGAACAGTCTGTGACTTCCACATACAACACATATATATGTGAATATATATATATGTATATACCGTATATACCCAAACACATACACACATATATATGTGAATATATATATATGTATATACCCAAACACATACACACATATATATACGAGCAGGTGCATTTAAATCGATTTTCGGATCGTGCACATCTGTGTATATACATGTATATGCTGAGACATATACATCAAAGATAATAGATATATATATATATATGACCCATGTGTATATACCATAATGCATAAATACATTATATAAATACACATGTGATCATATATATATGTAAAGGTTTAGGTATGAATTGCAGTGCATTACATCATATTTATAAGTTAAGGATTTCCAGGACTTTTCAAGCCATTGTCACCCAGTTGAATGGTTTGAAGGCAGCCTGGAATGGTGACACGGAAACACACAACGGATACGGTGCTAATACACGATCGGCACCCACAGCCTTACCTTCGGGGCAAGAATGGATTTTGTGACTGGATTTTGGACCTGAATTCAGGCCTGTACAAAATGCCGACACAATTCCGTGCCTCTGGCGCAGGCCATTTAACCCACGTGTCACTGAGTGTTCACTGGCGGCAGGGGCAGGCCTGCTGTTGTACCATTGAGTGACATGTATGGCGTTTGATTATAAAAATTCAAGTTTATTGTTGAGGTGAGTCAAACCTCATGAACAATACGAGGAGCCAAAGGAGGGACGGGAAATTCTGCTCTAAAGCTTTTCCTGTCAGCTTAATTTCACTGCTTTTTGGTCAAAACTAAAGGTCAAAGAGGCGGATTCAGTGTAACGCGGCCTGACTACAAACTGGTGAGAAACCAGACGACCTTGTCGAATTGACGTCAGCGGTGGTGAGTCCTCTCTGCGGTCAGGCATCCCCAAGCTTGTTAAACACACCTTTGACAGGAAGTTGAAACACTATTCTTCAGCATAGACCAAACAGCACCTCAAAATAGATCCTGATAAGCTCCCACAGGAAGTTATATCTTTAGAGGCAGGAATTAGAGCAGTGCAGGTTGACTGATGGCTGGACGTATGTAGAAGATGGTAATGATGGTGAAGTTGGTGATGGAGATAACGGGGACAGGGGACACTGGGACTAGTGACAGAATGACAGACAGGACGACAGGAGCAGGACGAGGGCATCGAATTTGGACACGTTTGTCAGTGTGTGCTGTTTGGACGGGTTATGGGAGCTCCATGTAGGGAAAGTATTTGGACAAAGGACTCCTACTGGGAGGGGGGGGGGTGGGGGCACGGGGTGCGGATGAACGGGACACAGCAGGAAAGTTTTGTACCTGTGCCTTAGTCAACAGAACGGGGCTGTCACGGAAAAACAAACCAGATCCTGTGTGTATGGAGCCTCCAATCACTAGAGCAGGGAATATGGGCTGGGGAGGGCGCGGTGGGGGGGCGGGGGGCAGGGGGCGACCCGCCTCCCTTGTTTTTGACAAGTCAGAGCAAACTTACATGGGCTAAACCAGGATGTACCCCACTATACACACAGAAAACATACAGGTATCCAGTAACTGTAGTATATCTATATCATGCCTATAATATATAAATGGTATACGCTTTAAGCTACTTTTGAATTTTGTTTTATTAAATAATACTTTAACGTAGCAGAGGATAGCTTAATCTTCAAAAAAAAACTTGAAGGAATGTTTCTTAGCTCCAGTGGAATATATTTTCAAACGTTTAAAGTGTGACTTTCCAATTGGACGAAACTGAGAAGGCGGGGGAAGCCGGCTCCAATCCCGTACTCGGGGTAGAAACAACAACACTCCTTCGAGTTTCAGGAATGATAGTGACAGTGATGCTAAGGATGATGACAATAGTAAAGAGCGGCGGCAGGAGCCGAGCCCGTGTCTGTACCTGGTGCGGAGTGTGGCTCTCCCGGGGCGCTCTGGGACCTGCTATAGCCAAAGGAAGTGAAAAGGGGCTGATGGGAATGTGTTGGCGGTGGCGGTGGAGGCGGCGGCAGGGCATGATACTGATACGAGTCCCCGTTGAGCACGGCGGGCAGGCCGCACACGGGGGCGCCGCACACGGGCCCACAGAGCTGTATCTTTTGATACTGTTGGGCACAAATGACTGTGTTCCATGAACCTGGGGTGCGACAACACAACGACGACGACGACGACAACGACAGAAACGACAGACACGACAACAAAAGAAAGAGGTTTTAAGGGAGGAAAGCAAAAAACAGAACAACAACAAAAAGAAACTAAATCCGCCCGACCGACATCAACAGGAGGCAAAGATTAACAAAAAGAAAGCCAAGAAACTCAAAGGGGCCATTTAGGTCGTCCTTATGCCTTGTCCTGATGCTCATTTGGGGTATTTTCAGTACTGGGGGAGGCAAAAGACCACATTTAAATGTATACATTTATATATGTGGGAGTGTAGGTGTCGTTAAATGTGTCTGGGGGGGGGGGGGGTCTCATGCCACAGATGGGTTGGGAGGCAAATGGATGCAATGTGGCTTTTCTCCTGGAATCTCTCTGTGTCCCGGGGGGTGGGGGGGGTGGTGTTAGGAACCCCTTTCTGTGCATCCTGCAGAAAGCGGGGATACCGGACGGTTAGCGGACGAGGTTGCATGGGGGAGGCAGGAGGGTCGAGCGTGGCCGAGGGACTGTGTGATCATCGGTAAGGTGACAGTAAGGCTACCGGGTCATGTCCCGCTTTAGTGAAATACACAGTTACACCAGTAGGTGGAGCTGTGAGCTGAGGGGTTTGCATACTGTACAAAGTAACAGCCACCATGCATATTGCTGAGGGACTCTGACATTAGTCTTTCTTTTTATTGAGGTAAGAAGGTCTGTGTTAAGGAATCCATAACAAATGCCTCTGTGCATGCGAGAGGGACTCTGTAGGCCTGATTGCTTGTTTGTTTATATGACCCCAGAGTTGGTCAGGATTCACTGATTCTGGCGGCAAATATCATGCATGAATTTAGGTGCTGAAGGTGCTGGTGTAAGTGGCTGCTCGTCGATTCGAAATCGGAGAAACGGCATCATGCTGATCCTTCAACGTTAATGATGTAGGAGTGATTTCCTTAGGTCGGGACACTTACATGAAGGGAGCGGTTGATGTGCAGCTGGGAAAACAGATATTCAGGATAAATGGCAGGAGATGTAGATGGAGCAGAGCAGTGAGAGGGTGGGGGAATGAACATGGGATTCCGGAGGCTGAGGCCATACAGTGCAGACAGACGGACCAGAGACGGACACGCAAACCAGGCCACAGACTTAGGAGAGCTGGCAGGGGGCTACAAGGGGGGCGCAGACGGCCTCTGGAGGCCAAAAAATCCTTGCCGCCTCCCAGCTGAAATACCCTCAGGCTTTGGAGAAACAAGGCAGGAACTCCGGTGGCCTTGTCTGGGCATTATCTCACTCTCTGGGTGCTGCATGCTTCGCATAGGACATAAGAGAGTGCAAGCTCTGCTACAAGAATCAGAGGAATGTGAGAGGCGGGCCACAGCTTCAGGAGCACAAGACCCTATTGGCTCATATCAGGGTTTGAGGGTGTTGACAAATTCTCATTGGTTCACTGTAGGAGCTCAGGTGTGATGTGGGGGCAGGAAAACAGTTGAGAGGCGGCGATTTCTCCAAATAGGTGGTCACATGACTTCCAGAGCTGCCTGGAACTGTGGGTGGGCTGCAGTTTCTTTCTTGTTCAAAAACAAGGCGTGTCTTGTTGATATGGAGCCTGGTCTGTCACATTCTCTTTTTTGATAGGCTGAAAGACCTGCAAGTCCTGTTCAGTGCTAAGCAATGCTTTGCGTTTTCTTTTTGTTCAAAAAGAGCATGTCCAGCAGGAAATTGCCATGAAACCACATGGTTGAGGTCAGCAGAACTTCTTCGTCCGTTTTGACTGATCAGGACACTCCAGGCAGATAGAAAAAGACCATGTATGTGGGAACAGCCTGAGTCTGTATCAGCACAGTCAGCGGATGACCATCACATCCAAGGCTTGAAGTAGTAGTTGGAATAATGAGACCACTAAAGGCCCTTAATAATGTAAAGACCCTCACTGGCTCCCCCACCTTCCCGGGGGGGAGCATTCATCCAGGTATTGACAGATGCTTTACCTCTATACCAAAAGCATCCAAAAGCCCCTCCTACAGTCCCAAACCACCTGATTCAGGATCAGTTCAGCCCCTCCAGTCCTGACCTTACCCACACGCTAAATGGCTCTAAATCATCACCACTCATTGGAAGTAGTATAATGACATGACACCCTATTTGTTCATTGGCTCTTTGGTCTGACTAATCTGCCCGTTGACCAATCACACGACAGCAAAGCACAAGTACTTAAGTATTACCTTGGAGCTCTGGACCCAACGAGCTATAAGCTGTTTGTGAAAGTCGCTCTACCCAGAAACCGCCAATCTACAGCAGCACAAAAACACCTCTGAAAACCCATGTACCCTTAAATACAAACCGAATCCAGTGTTATTTGAAAAACTCGCACCCTGTGTTTGTCTGTCTGAGATAGAGGGTGCATCCGGCCCGGTCGATGTGTTCCAGCTCGCACCTGCCCTCTTGCTGATCACCTCCACCAGGCTGGAGGGGAAGTAGCCCACTCTGTCATTTCCTGTGCGGTTGTCATGGATACAGCCCTTCCACCTGCCATCGGAGTGCTGCTCAAGGACCTTCGGGCAAAATAATGCAGCTTCGTTAATTACAACGGTAATATTATTTCAATTCACTGTGCTGTGTGGTGAAATTATGAAAAGGCAACAGCACCCTCTGCAGCCAGAAAATTGTATGCACATGTTCAGAATGAACTGGTTTCTGGTTTTACAGATTCTGGTCATATTTAGCTGACCACCTCAGACCACTTCAGATATGAAGGGTCGACCACCTCAGATACGAAGCCTGTCCAGCGCTCACCGAGATGATGTCACCAGCCTTAATGTTGAGGCTGGTCAAGTCATAATTGTTGCAGTAATCCTTCAGGGCCCTGACCTGCAGGGCTGTAGAGGCATCTGCACGGGAAAACACAGGGAAACACAGCTAGGCACAGAGATATACCAGGATAGGCTGACACAGGGAAACACAGCTGGGCACAGAGAGAAACCAGGATAGGCCAACAGAGTGAGCTGGACAGAGAGATAAACCATGATACACCAACACAGGGAAATAGAGCTGGGCACGGGAATAAACCATGGCAGGCCAACACTAGGAAACACAGCTGAGCACAGAGAGAAACCAGGATAGGCCAACACAGGGAAACACAGCTGGGCACAGAGAGAAACCAGGATAGGCCAACAGGGTAAAACAAAGCTGGACACAGAGATAAACCATGATACACCAACACAGGGAAATTGAGCTGGGCACAGGGATAAACCAGGATAGGCCAATACAGGGAAACAAAACTGGGCACAGAGATAAACCAGGATAGGCCAACACAGCTGCGAACAGCACAGTTCTTCTAGTCTAACCTCTTAGCATCTGCTTAATCTCCTTGCTGGCCTGCGAGGCAGTGAACTGATGCACAATGTCCAGCGCTGTCTGGCTGTAGGTGTTCCTCACTGCCGCGTTGATGCCGCTCTGGGTGGGGGACACAGGGAAGACAGTTCAGGACACACAGAGCCTGGCCCGACATTTATGACTTTTTAAAAGTCTTTTTCTAGTGTTTTGCAGATGGACACAGAGGTATGACTCCGAGTCCCACGTCCACACTGTTTCCATGGCAACTCACGTCCAGCAGCAGGCGCACTGCCTCCGTCTTCCCACAGAGGGCAGCCTCGTGGAGGGCTGTGCCTGACTTGGTCTGCCAGTTGATGTCGATGCCCGCCTGGATCAGCAGCCTGTGTGTGGAGGCATAACACAGCTTTAACCCATACAGGCCGTCCGAAGTTAGTTAAGGTTAAGTACTGTCCTTTGAGCTTCCCTCCATCTGGTCACTCTGTGGTGTCATGTCTAATGAGGGGAGGGGAGGGGAGGGGGGGGAGCAGTGTATGCCACTGTGCCTGTGATCTGAAGGTTGTTAGTTTGAATCCCACGATCGGCACCATGGTTTCATTGTTAGGCCCTTGAGCAAGACCCTTAGTCCCAGATTGCTTCATGGATTAACTGACTTAGCTTTGGATAAAACCTCTGCTAAATTAATAAATCATAATGGTGTCTACATCAAGTTGTCATACAGCGATTTCAAGTACAGAGCAGTAGTGCAGGAGACCTAAGATATCTCTTAATGACACTTGCACATCCTTAAAATCTACACACATGCACTCCATACCCCGACTACGGAATGCCTCGTTACTAGTACTTTAAGGATAACTTCCCTCATGCTCCTGCAGGGGGCGATGTACTAAACTCTATCCTACACTTTTATTTCACGCCTGCTTGGTAATAGGTGTGGTGTAGCCAGCACCCAAAGCAACAATGCACACCCACACACACGTGTATTTAAACAGCAGTCCAAAGCTTACAAGTCGAACAACAGTTAGCAGTAGCAGTCATGGAACTGGATGTGACGCCATTGCACAGGGAGACACTGGGAGGCACTGTAATAGTGTACAGCTGGTACCTCTGCATTCCCACTGTTTGTGAGGTGTGAGCTGCCCGCTGCCCTGGGTCCTTATCATGAATGGGGAGTGTGCAGAGCTGCCCTTCATTGTGCCTGTGTGATAAGTTATATCCTCCCCTTCTGCCATCTGTGATGCCTCAAGCTTTCAAGCAGCACTGGAATGTTCCCACTAAACACTCCAGGCCCCGGAGGCTAAAGATACGTTTTTTTTCTCTCTTACACTGACTGATTACTTTGTGGTACCGCAAAGCATGAGCTGATTTGCTATTCTGTGCTGTAGAACGTCCGATGTAGCCCCCTGTTGGTACTGGTAGGAACTGCAGCATAATGGGAGGACAAGAGAAGTCAGTCCAAAAAGATCCCTGTCTTCTAATGCTTAAAGACTCCAACACTGCTGCTGCTCAAGCGGTCCAAGACGCCGTTCTCCCGGAGTAAGCCCTGACCTTATGATGTCGATGTGGCCGTTCTTGGCGGCGAGGTGCAGGGGGCTGGTGCCATTGGGATCAGTGGGGTTGCCGGGTTTGGGCTCCAGCAGGGCAGCGCACATGTTGCTGTTGAGGAGTAGCTGGACGACCTGTAGGGGGCGCATGTAGGACGATTTTGTGTCCCAGCACAGGCCAATGAGACTTTCAGAAGACTGCTGGACGTGGAGATGTGAGACTTACTCACCCCAACCCTGCCGAATTCACAGGCCAAGTCCAAAGGGGTCTTTCCAGCATTGTCCACAATGCAGGGGTTAGACTGGTACTGGAGCAGCATCTCCGACTGAGGAGGTGGGGGTATGGGGAGAGAACTCAGATGTTAGTGCAAACCTGTAATGCCCCTCCCTCCCCACAAGGGGTGCCATCAGGGCTCTGTATGAGGGGCGTCCCTTAACCAGCTGTGTGCCCCCTTCAGGCCGTGTGGGGGAGGTGGGCCACATCCCAGCCATCGACCAGACGCCCGCATTCCCTGCCATTTCGCCACAGATGCAGAAGGGAAAGAGACGCAGCAGCACTTTCTCCTCATTGCCACTGCAGTCAGCATTTTTCTGACATTCTTTTTCTAACAAAAGCAGTTGCATCTTGAGTTGGGCTGTGAAACGTGTCACCTGTGTCCCTGCGGGCCCAAGTCCCTGCAAGCTCTCCCTGCTCTTCAGTGATCCATCTCCCTCCCTCAGTACATCCGCTGAGCCTGGAGTTGCTGGCAGAGTAGCTGATGGTGCTTACAGTAAGGCTGTAGCTGCTTCCAGTGTAGCCGTTGGGAAGTGAGGTTAGTCCAGTGTTGCTTACAGTCTGTCTGCATGTAGTGAGCCTAGGCCTTCTTACAAAGTGGCTACTGGTATATGCAGTGAAGACTGAGATTCTTACAGTATGGACAGTCATATGCATATATGCAGTGAAGATAGAGCTTTTTACAATGTGGATAGTGGTATGTACAGTGATGATAGAGCTTTTTGCAGTGTGGATAGTGGTAAATTCTCTGAGGATAGCTTTTTACAGAGAGGATAGAGGTATATGCCATGAAAATAGAGCTTTTTAATGTGTGGACAGTGGTATATGCAGTGAGGATAGAGCTTTTTACAGTGTGGATGGCAGAATATTCAGTGTGAATAGTAGTTTATGCAATATGGATAGTGGTACATGCAGTGAGCTTTTTATAGTGCATTACAGTGTTTGGAGGCCCCGTACCACGTCATAGTGCCCGTGCTGTGCCGCCAGGTGCAGGGGGATCTGGCCCTCATCCGACTGCCCGTTTACTGAGGAGCCTGACTTCAGCAGCATCCTGATAGGCTCCGACTTACCCTGCCAGGCAGCATAATGCAGCGGTCGCATGCCTGCAGGGAGTACAGGGGGGTGTGTCAGTCAGCTTGTGTGTGTGTCTTTGAAACGCTGTGTATGCGTGTGGGTGAAAATGTGTAAGGGACAAAGAGGCCACCTTTCTGGTCGCGGACGTCCACGGCAGCCTGGGACTCCAGCAGCAAGGCGATGAGCTCCAGGTTCCCGTTGAGGGCGGCGTGGTGCAGTGGGGCGAACCTGTTGGGAGAGGGGGGGGGATCAAGGCTCAGGAGATGAACAGGTGGGCCTGTCGGTGTCCGCGGCAGGGAGCCAGCGCAACACATTTACAGGATTAGCTTGCACAAAGTACAGCAGGCCAAGAACAACAGCTTCCTCCATTTTCAGTCTCACTTTCCAGGGCAAGGTGTGTACTGCAGGCTGTACAGACACACGGCTATTCAGTGAGGTCAGCTTAAAGTCATCGGCTCACACAGGGCTTGATAAACCTGCCTGTCCTGGTTAAGTGAACCCTGGGGCCCCTTCCGACACCTGAAGCAGTATGGAGAGTGGAAGGTGGGGTCCCAATACTCAGCAAGAGCCGGGGGGCTTAGAGAGCAGAATGCATCTGGCAAAGGATCTGCAAGGCTATCGAGGCCACAGACCACAGCCCCCAGCTGCTGTGTGGGAAGATCGTGGTAATTTGCTGTGAGCATTGAAGAAGATAGGAATTGAAATTTTAAATCAGTGTAAAATTACTTGCACTAAAAAATACATTTCCTTAATTGTTTTTGGGTCAAGCACAAAAGTAGGCTGACCGCTCTCAGTGAAATAGAAAGTGGTAAGTAAGTGAAATAGCTGTATTTTTTGTGAGTGTGTGTGTGTGTGTGGACCTGTGTGTATGCCTGGGAGTGTGTGTGTGCAAGCATGCATTTGTATGTGTGTGAGTGTGTGTGCTTGTGTCTGTGCGCGTGTGTGTGTGTCTCCGGGCGTGTCTGCGTGTGTGTGTCTGCGTCTGTGTGTGTCTGTGTGTGTCGGCGTATGTGTGTCTGCGTGTGTGTGTCTGCGTCTGTGTGTGTCTGTGTGTGTTGGCGTCTGTGTGTGTCTGCGTGTGTGTGTGTCTGTGTGTGTTGGCGTCTGTGTGTGTCTGCGTGTGTGTGTCTGCGTCTGTGTGTGTCTGTGTGTGTTGGCTTCTGTGTGTGTCTGCGTGTGTGTGTCTGTGTGTGTTGGCGTCTGTGTGTGTCTGCGTGTGTGTGTCTGCGTCTGTGTGTGTCTGTGTGTGTTGGCGTCTGTGTGTGTCTGCGTGTGTGTGTCTGCGTCTGTGTGTGTCTGTGTGTGTTGGCGTCTGTGTGTGTCTGCGTGTGTGTGTGTCTGTGTGTGTCTGTGTGTGTTGGCGTCTGTGTGTGTCTGCGTGTGTGTGTGTCTGTGTGTGTCTGCGTCTGTGTGTGTCTGTGTGTGTTGGCGTCTGTGTGTGTCTGCGTGTGTGTATTCATGGGTATTCAGGTTACTGTTACTACTGTGGTACTTGATTGCTTTAGCTTGATCCAAAGTGGTACATGGTCCAAAAAGTTTGGGAACCGCTGCCATAAAGTGATGGTGACACAGACCAGTGCAGGAAGTTACACAGTCCTGCTAGCTGTCACTGTGATGGTGCGTCATGGTGAAAATGGTGGTTAGAGTGCAGTTTGGGAGTGTACAAGCCTGTAAGTGCAGGCGGGATAGATTCTCCAAAACATAAATAAATCACTGGCTAGTGGGAAAACAGTACTTTGCAATTTTTAGCTATCAACCCCCCCCTCCTCCCCCCACACACACACACACACACCCCTCCACTGAACCAGAGAAAGTGTCCTTTTCCCAGATGCACTCCACTGGAGTGTGAGAGGACAGATACAGGAAACAGGGAAGAGGAGGGGGTCAGGGAGAAGGTGAGACAGCAGTGAGGACTGGAGCCTCCATGCCCTGCCCAGGAAGGTGGGGTCTGCAGCCATCCCCAAGCAAGGTAAGCCCGCCTTCTGGCATGTATTACACTGACCAGTATTTGTTTGTATAGTGCAACTTTCCCCTCGGATCAGATCAGCTGACTAAAACGACGACAAGGTGCTGACAGGTTACCTTCAGACCCTCAAAGAGAGAGGTTTCGCTCAAAGCGCTGGCAAAGTGCCCAGAGTGAGGGGACAGGCTGTCTGAGAGGAAGCGTAATGTGAACAGACAGATCACGCCTCCAATTGAATAATCAAGATACTTTACCTGCCGTTTTGAGTGTGTCGGAATATATACAATAAATTTGATTTGATGTGTCACGGGAGGTTGCAGGTTCAAGGCCCCTGTCCGAGGTCATTAATGCTCATCTCTCCAGAGGTTTTCCCGATGTGGAAGCCCTGGCTTTAGACAAGATTCGGACGGGAGCCACATGTGAGCAAGATCTGGCCTGTTTCACCATATTGGTTCTGCAATAACAGGGCTGTGTTAAGCAATAAAATATGATCATTAATAACAATATCTCCCTGGTGTGTGGGAATGGAGAATCGCTTCGAAGAGCCATAGTAAAATCACAACTTATGCAACATTCATGTGTAGCTCGTTCCCATGCCTGCGGCCCCCGCCCCCCACGCTCACCGCCCCCGCTCTCCTCCATCCCCTCTCACTGTTGCCATGGTAGCATCAGCATAAGGCATTCCCTTGCTCCCCCTCTGCGCCCGCTGGGCCAACAGTGGGGCCATGTTTCGGACCATGACCTACTTATTCTGTGGAGGGATCCCCTGCCCCCCCCCCCTTTAGGGCATCCCCGTCTCCATGACCTCTGATCCTGAGAGTCACCCTGCCCTCCTCTATTCACTCCTTAATGTTTTCCTTTACTACCATTGTGATGTCTACCTAGTGGCCAGAGCTCAGTCTGGCATCTCCATAGTGATGATGCTTTTAAATCTGACGTTGATTAAACATTTGTTGGGGGATCAGTAATAAAGATACCTGGGGGATGTTCTGTGGGGCTTTAATGGGCGGGGATGGTGGTCGGATTGATGGGGAGTCATTCCTTCGCGATTTTAAGGTGGGTCTTTATTCAGGATAACAGCTATGTTTTTTGCAAGCAAAGTAACATCTTTATAATTTGCTAAAAAGAACCCCCTTAACCTGAGTTTTATTCCATTGGTCAAACCTGTAGTTACCTTGGCTCAGCTGTTCTCTGATTGGTCACTCCAGCAGCAAACTGACTGAAGGGGGCTGTTGCCATGACAATGAGATGTGTACTGTAAGGTTGCAGGTTCAGTTTCCTGGTCTGAAGAAGGGAACTGAGATGAATTTTTGTTTCCGACATGTAGGAATCACTCAGGGGGGGGTGGCGGTCATATCAGGGGGAATGAGTAGGCTTATGGGAGTTTCGCTTACACAAATATGTTTTGAGGGCAGAACAAAAAATGATTGGTTCAAATAGCTAACCAATCAGATTGTAGAAGAGGTAGGTCAAAGCTACTAGAGGAGGCAGGACCAAGACATCTGATTGGTTTGTCCTGCCTCCTCTAGTTGCTTGGATCCACCTCCTCTACAAGCCTGATTAGATATCTCTCTGGAGCAATTTTCATTCTGCCCTCAGAAGTTTACCCACTAGTTGACCCACTTCTCAGTCTATCCATCCATCCACCTGGGTAACTGCGTGACCAAGCAGGCTTGCCATGAGCTGGGTCCTTGTAGACCATTGTGGACTGCACACCCCTGGGGATCACGTTTGTTCATTCACACAGTCTGAGGACGCTTCAGAGACTCATCTGAAAATCACTAAGGTCGCATTCCCTGCAGAATGTAAGAGACTGAGAGTTTTGCAGTGCCAACAGCAAGCCTGCAGAGGTCATCGTTTCTGATAAGCTGCCTGCCTCCCTGCCAGTACCCCCCACCCCCGCTGCACAGTGAGGGAGAACACAGCTTCTAGTCCCCTTCTGTAGTTGGCATCTACTGCATCCCCACCCCCCCGAGATCCAGTGAAACAAGGTCTGGAGGGAGTGGGATTCACCTTAAAGCACACTCATTCAGGCCTTTCCAGTCTCCTGCCTGCTTCATTATCTCATCACTTTGTGCATGTCCCTGTTAGCTGATGCTTGTATCCACAGTAACCGACACAGTTAGGGTCGCCGCTAAGGCATTAAAGAACCTACACTGTGTAGCACGGCAGTTCTGACTCATACGGAGACCATCATCATAGTGAAAGCAGCGTGCCAGCGACGGGCCGTGTCTGATGCTGTGGCGCTGTCCCAGGATGCTTAGCTCCACGCGCCCCTGTTCTCTCACCTTCTGTCCTTCGCACTTGGCGGCTAACAGCTGTTGTTTGTGTGCACGTCAGTCTGGACATCTCGTCTGCCCTGCCGGCGCCTTCGGGTTAGCAGCTGCTGCCGACCCACTGTAAGTGCAGGGTGTGCTCTGATTGGATGAGATCTAGTGACATCACGCGTTTAAATTTGGAGCTCAGGATTACCCCCTGCTGGTTGGCATCAGTCAAATCATGGAGTCACGAGGCGGGAAGAACGAGGAGCGTGGAAACGTGTGAAGGACAATGTAAACAGCTCCTGTCTGCTACCAAGTGAACACTCTCTAACACACATGTGCACATGCACCCATACATGTCTCTTCCTCTTTTCACTCACCCATCTATGTCCTGGAAGTTGACGTTGACCTTCTTGGCTGACCCCAGGAGCTCTGGAAGACAAGGAAAAGCATTGAGATAAGTGTAGCTCAGACTGTCTAGAGGGGCTGCAAGTCGCTGGTGCATAAACGTCAGTATTAACTTCATTATTAACTTCATTCACTGAGGGCGCAGTTTTATCTAGAGCAGCCTCTCTTGTTCATGTATTAATTTGTACCTCTTGCAATATTCCAAACCTCCTGATGGTTAATATAATTATCATCTTTAACAGGAAGTTTCAGCTAAATATTATAATGTCATATTGTCACCGTCCAATGAAAACCGTACACTTTTTGCTACAGATGGATTATGCCAATTCTCCTCTGTCTGCTGATAGTATCTGATAGGAAAACACGTTTTATGAAGTCATCTATTTAACTAGTTTTTATGTTTGTACTCGCTAACATTTGTATTTATGATGGTCGGTTGTATGGATTACTTTATACTCACTAATTTTAACAACGGTGATTGCTAGATAGCTAGCAAATTAACTCTTTGTTAGTTCATCGGACAGTGCATTGTTAATTGTGAATATAGAGTGAGATTAGTTTGTATCTGTTTGACACTGGCATATTTGCCTTGCTGAAAATCCACCTACAGTGCTCACAGAAAGTTTGCTTAATTCTGTAAAAATGCTGCAAATTTGTTGGTTTTCTAACAAAAATCGTTACTTTATTAATTTGTTTACAAAAAATATATATCACGTTAGAAACAACCAGTAGTTTTAAGTGAAACATTCATTTCAAGTCGTAATAAATTGTAAACCCAAATTATAGTTCTAAAAGAGCTATTCTGAGTATAAAAAATCATTGATATACAGTCTCATTGGGTGCTATTTAATCAATAAAACCTTTGCCATCCATAACATAAAACACCAAACATTTGTGTTTACTATCCCTTTGGGAGTCAAGGACTACTATTGAAATTAACAGCAGAATGGCAAGAACAGAACTTAATGAGTCAGCCAAAAAAAAACTGACACTTAATAAAAAGAAAATGACTGTGTAGAACATATGTACAGAATTGTTAGACACTGCTTGTCGATACTTCTGTTATGAAACCAATAAATTTGCAACATTTTTACAATATTAGGAAAGCAGCCCAAAACTTTCTGTGAGCACTATAAGTTAATTTAAATCTGTCTGTGTAAAGACATATTTCTGTTTGGGTGTGAAGGCTGTTTATGTGAAGTTGGTGAGATAATGGATTTTTGGAAATACATATTTTTTTGTTGAACAGTGGTGATATGCCTGACAGGTTTACCAAAGTAGATTTTTTTTTACCAAATGCCAAAATTTATTCTCTTAAGCAGTAAAATGTGCATTTCTGTGCTTTGCATCCTGCCGTGTGGATCTCTGCTGCTGCTGGCTGGTGCTTCAATATATTTCCCAGTGAATGTTTTTCCCGCAGTTGGATTGGACCGGTCTATACCTTTGTGTGACAGCTAAGATTCATGGGAAACTGACTGTTAGTGACTTGTCAAGGGGGAACCCTTCTTTTAACATATGATATTAAAATGATGTGCAGCTCAATCCACAGTATGAGAAAAGTGAGTCAGAAAGAGCGGTGGCAGCACGCTTATGCTGAGGATGAGATTAGAAAAAGTGCTCGTGATTTACAGGTGAACATATTTTTCCTATAATTTACTGAAAGAGAAAAGTCTCACGGTCAGAGGGTGATATTTTATTGAGTTCAAAGTACATGATCTCCAGTTCATCTGAAATCAATATGACAGACTCTGCAAGATTTGGGGGGCTGAGGCCACTGATATTATTTTAATCTCGGTAGCTCCCTGCAAAAGGCTGCTGCCCCCCACTCCTCTCCAGATGGGTCCAGCTGCTCCATGGGTTGTGGGGGGGGTATTGATAGGGCAGGATGCCAATGAAAGGGGGGCCGGGTGATAGAGCATGATTCCCACAGCCAAGATGGCTGAGTCTGTTCCCACCCGGACGACCTGGATCCCATGACTGAACGCAGTGTGTCTCCAGGAAATGCCAGACTGTGCTTGGGGGGGTGGGGGGTGTGAGACAGGCCACCAAACTTCTACGTTTTCACGGCACGTTGGCTTCACCGTAGGAGGAGTGCGTGCAGACAGAGTGAACATAAATTGGGGTTACCCCACTGCTGTTCTGGGGCAGGCCTCTTTGCGAGGCCAGTCGGCAGGGGCTGAGATTTAATCCCATCAAAACTCCCCTCAAATGTGGCGGAAAAGGCACTCGCTGAGACTGGCTCTCATGCTGAGATTTTTAGTGCCATCCGGGGCCCAAACGCTGGCTTTAGGAATCAGCCCTCTTCCCGGTGCATCACAGCTTCCGGCTCCTTCTGGCCATACAACGAGGACTTCAGGTGCGGGAGCAGAACATCAGTAACAAACGGTGACTTCTCGTCAACCAGGGCCCATTGTAAGATTTTTTAAGTTGAGGGGCATAAAAAGGGGCCATAATTCATACAGAGGAGTCAACTTTATCATTAGCCAATGATATGTTTTGAATGTTGTGAGTGACAGGGGAGGGGGGCACTCCGGGGGCCAATCAGCTTTCAGCTGGATCCAGCATTCCCTTGGCCCCGCCTCTGTGTATGCCCCTGTTGTGAAGTCAACCATAGAAAACAAGTTTCTAAAATAAAGTGGGAGTGAAGATGGGGAGATGGAGACAGGTCGGAGGGGGGGGGGCAGCCCTCAGTGCCTCTGAGCTTCTCTATATAACCTTCAGGGATTGGAGAGGGGGCATCATAACCCCAATCATAACCCACCCCCCCCCCCCCTTGGAGAATCCCCCACACAGGAGCAGACGACACAAAGACGTGTATCTTTTTACCCGCTAATGTGTTAAATATACACACAAGTCAGGCTACTTAGTAATAATAATAATGACAGTATAATGGCGATGAGGAATAATGGCGTGAAGATAGGAGAGGGGTATCCTGGAGATGAGGAACGAGGCCACAGAGACCTACTGCGGCGCCAAAGCCCAGCTTCCACCGTGCAGTGAGAAATCGCTCCCCGCCTTAGCAATTAATGCAAGTCGTAAAACAAAGCGAGGGGGCGCCGCTCGTTAATTAGGATTATGCAAATGAGCTGGAGTCAGAGCCGGGATGAGCCGGGAGGCTGCGGCGGTGCAGCCGGGCTGGTGCCGTCTTACGGTGGCTGAGCTCAGCTTTCCGAGGTTCTTTTACTCCTGGCTCCGATTGGTCACCGCTCATGGGTAAGCATACACCCTGCCGTGAACTACATTTCCCATGAGCCTCAGAGCGGCGCCCTCTAGTCTGGGAATCACGGTCTTTTGACGGCCTGACAATTCACTGAATTATTAATGTTGGCGCTTCCCTTGGCTGGGGGCAGGGGGGCACTCCTGCCTGTGCAGCGTCCTGGACTTGACCCTCCTACTAACATACGGGCTGATGCCCCCCCGGGTATACCTGCCAACTAATGTCCCTGACATCCCCGGCCTGTCCCACTAGTGACCATCCTAGGCTTGGCCAGGGATCAGGGGGTCCAGTAAAAATGTCTAACCCGTGCCAGCCACTAATGCCATGAGACTGGACGCTTCTACAGTTCCCACAGTGCAGGGTGGTGGAGTCCATGGGGGCTAATGGCAGGTGAGAGACAGGAAATCCCCCCCGAATTCCCCCACCCTCTCTCCCTCCATCTGGAGTCCCACATGGAAAACAATTAGTGCACTACCAGTTCAGCTCAGCCAGTGTCCTCTGATTCTGTCCCAGCTGGCTGTAACCCGGCCCTGCTGGCTTGGTTTGCCCCCCCCCCCCCACATACCCATCACTGCCCCTTCAGTGTAAAGGGAGCAGGAACGAGTCGCTTGGCATGATTAGTAAGGGCTGATCCAGCATAGTAATGGCGGAGCTTACATAACGGGGCACACCTGCGCTCGCGTTATTCACTGAGTCATGCCCTTCTTACGCCACGGAAGCTGGTACCAGCATCTGTGGCCTCATCCAGGTGCGGCCGCCAGCGTTCTCTGCGAGAGACTGGGAATTATCACTGCGTTGGAAAGCACCGAGCGCTGTCTGAAGCTGGTAAGCGGCGCGTGCGTGACGGAGCGACAGGAGTGTGTGGGGCGGCCAGGCTCTTTCTGTGACGGCTGGGCTGCCGGGGGTTCATGATCCTCTCCAGCAAATGAACATCTCGGTAACATCAAGGTGGCCCTGCGTGTTGGCTGACGGTGACAAAGTATGTCTCTTAATGCAGGCATGCAGACTCCTCGTTTAGCAGCGGGGGCTGGAACGAGTGGCGCGCAGGTGGCCAAATGAAGCCGACGTGAACATCGCTGACGTGCTGCGCCGCCCGGCTGTCAGAGAGAGGACCGCAGCTAGGAGAGCCACGTTTCATCCGTCTTCCTGTCTGTGGGAAGGCCATCCCCTCTCTCCATGCTGCTCTCCTCTGCGCTTCCCCCATCTCCGCCACTGACCCCGGATCAGTTTGACAGAGCTCTGTGGTCATGATTAGAGGATGCTGGTGTTGGCCGAAGCGAACTGCTCAGGGTACAGAGGAGCCATGGAGGATGTGTAAAGGAGACTCTGGCTTTCTGCATGATTATTTCAGCCTGTCACTCTGCTTATCTTTAGATTCCACAGATGAGGGCTGGAGGAGAAGAGATGAGGGGTGGTTGCTAGGCAACGAGCATCCTCTTGCTCTTCCTACACAACTGTGAACACCGCTGATCGCAGATTCCCTCTTCAGCAGGGACTCACGCACACACACACACACACACACACACACACACACATGCACACTTTAGCAGAGATTCTTGGCCACTAACACACCCTCAACCATCCCTGCACAAGCGTTGCCACGGTGCTTGATCACGTGAGGCAACAGCTTTGTATAGAAAAAGAAGCCAATCACACAGACGTGCACTCACACACTCACAGAAACACAATGAAGGCCTCAGTGACCATGTCCTTGGGATGCCACCCCCCCCCCCCACCCCGCAACCACACACGCCTTTGCCTCTCCCCACACCTCCTACTGCACAGAACAGATACAAAGGTAGCAACCAGTAACCAGGTTAGTTAGTATGTGGTTACCAGATTTCTTGTATCTAAAGTAGTAGTTGAATATGACGTGTAATTTTCCATGACTGCCACGGTGATTGAGTGTGTACCATGATGTATTTCCAGCTGCTAACATGGTGTGGGGGTGGCCTATAGATGTACAAATATGAATATAGATGTACAAAAGTGCCCCCCCCCCCACTGGCAGAAAAGCCACATGAACTGTGGAGTAGAGAGACAGCAATGTGTGTGGAATGTGTCTGAAGGCAGGAGGGGTCCTGGCACCACCCCGTGATTTCTAAGAGCCAGTAGAGCGTCCAACAGAGGCAGAGTGAAGTACAGGTAGACAGTGAGGCACAGACAGATACAATCAGACACAGGTAGAGACAGTGAGGCACAGACAGATACAATGATACACAGACAGAGAGAGTGAGGCATAGATGGATACAATAATACCCAGACAGAGACAGTGAGGCACAGACGGATACAATCATACACAGACAGAGATAGTGAGGCACATACGGACAAAGAGGACACTGGCTGCTGGCTTCCAAAGTGCGGGAGATGAAAGGGCGGAAGGCTACGGGCCCGAATGGCATCAGTTACAGACTACTCAGAGACTGCTGATCAACTCTGCACATTTTCAACCTCAGTCTCATTCTGGAGAAAGTCCCTTGTGAAAGATCTCCTGTGTGGTTCCTGTCCCCAAGACTACACACCTCATGGAGCCCAATCTCTTCAGACCAGTAGCTCTTACATCCCAAGTGATGAAGTACATGGAAAAGATTGTTCTCAACCACCTTTGACATCTGGTGAGCAGGGACCTGGACCCCCTTCAGTTCACGTATAGGCCGGGTATCGGCGTGGAGGATGCGATCATCTTCCTGCTCCATCCCTTTCTCACCTGAAGAGCACTGGGGGCACTGTGAGAGCCATGTTCCTTGACTTCTCCAGTGCCTTCAACAGAATATAGCTACCACTGCTGAGGGAGAAACTGGAAGGAGCAGGTGTGGATTGCCATCTGGCCGCATGGATCACCAACTACCTCACTAACAGACCACAGTATGTGAAACTTCGCAATTGCATGTCCGATGTGGTAGACTGCAGCACAGAGACTTTCTTTTCACAGTGTTCACATCGGACTTCAGACAAAACACAGACAGCTGTCACCACCAGAACAGCCACTGTTAGATGTAAATCGAAGGGGAATGAACTGGAACAAAGGGAGGTCATTGGCAACTTTGTTGAATGGTGTGGAAGGAACTATCTCCTGATAAACGCCAATAAGACAAAGGAGATGGTAATCGACTTCCGCTGTAAGGTGACTCCATCTGCACCAGTGACCATTCAGGGAGTGGAGGTAGAGGTTGTGTTGGTCTACAAATATCTGGGTGTTCACATCAATAACAAACTGGACTGGTCACACAATGCAGATACAAGGAGATACAGGTACAAGAAGGGCCAGAGTCATATCCACCTACTGAGAAGACTGAGGTCCTTCAGAGTGTGCAGGACATTGCTACGGTCTGCTATATTCTTTGTGGTGGTCTGCTAGGGATGTGGGAGCTCAGAGAGGAACAGGGAGAGACTGAACAAGCTGGACAGGAGCACTGGATCTGTCCTGGGCTGCTCTTTGGACTTGGTGAGTGAGAGGAGGATGTTGGCCAAATTTATATCCATTATGGTGAATCCCTCTCACCCCCTACATGAGACAGTGAGGGTGTTACGAAGCTCCTTCAGCGCCAGACAACTTCATTCAACATGCAAGAAGGAACGCTTCCGCTGGTCCCTCATTTCATCCACAATCAGACTCCATAACACCTCGGTCACCTAAAGCTCACAAATTATATGACTGTTCTGTACATTGTGCAATATCCACTGCATAACTGTGCAATATCCACTGCATAACTGTGCAATATCCACTGCATATATATGTAATTTATATCACTCGCCGCAATATCTGATTCTGTATTTGGGTCATCCATATTTGTAATTGAGTGCATCCTATCTTTTATATTTCATCTTTCATCTTTTATCTTTATCTTATCTTATCTTATCTTCTTATCCCTACAAAATAATGTGACATAACACTGCAAGCACCAGTACATGATACTTATAATATCCAGAATTTTGCTCTCTCTTTATATATAAAAAGAAGACACCGTTTCTGAGTTGACAGGGAGTCACAAAACTCTAGGATAACTAGACATGAACACAGTCTGCTCCTTTGGAAATGTTAATCCAACAGCAGGGGTGGCCAATCTTATCTGCGACGGGCCAGTATGTTTGCAGGTTTTTGGGATACATTTTAGGTCAGCTGTTCAAATCCAGGTGTGAGGACTCTTCAGCCAATCAGTCCTCTAAGTAACCTAAGTAGGGAGTTGCAGAGAAAACCAGCACACACAACGGCCCTTTCTGGGTAAGACTGGCCACCCCTGCACTACAGCTGTAAACACAAAAAAACACACAGCCCACCCTTTCAAGGCTATTTTAAGATGCAGTTCTACAGCGGCCCTGTGAGGGGCACTACTGAGTCTGGCCGACTCCCCACATTTGTGTAGATCATGACGCGCAGCATGCTGCTGCCGGCCAACAATACACCTACGCGGCCTCCCCCACCACCCACGGGCCTAGCTTCTGTGTGGGGGCTGTAAGAAAGACCCTTCACCTTGCCATGAGAGTAGGGGGGGGGGGTGGAGACTGGTAGGAGGCGAGGAACTCAGCAGAGCTGGACTGGATCTGGGTGTCCCCTCTCCTGCACACATGCAGTCCTGAAGCCATACATTCATACTAGGACCTCATACTAAGACACTCTCTCTGTCTGTCATTTGATTTCCTGGATGAAGTACGTCAAACCTGCAGCTTCTTCGGATGACTCACCAGCTCCTTAACCAGTATGTCACCTGCTTGTTGCACAAAGAAATGTCCTACAAAATGTCCTCCTAATTCTGCAAGCTGCAATGACATTGCAATGACTATTGCAGACATTGCAATGACTGAATCCACAAAGGTCAAAAATGAGCATTAAATAAAAACAGATGTGCTTTAATGTGTTCATTGTACCCCCCGCCCCCCTTAATTTAACGGGATTGCTGTGTGACTGGTTCACCTGCTGCTGGTGGGACTAAGTACCTTAGGGCATACTCACACTTGGCCTGGTAGCCTTATACATTGCCCAAGCACAATTTCACCCCCCCACCCTTTCATTCCCCCGCTGGACTACGATCATGATCCTATACGATACTTAATGATCCTGGTGCAAGTACACTTTCATCATCACTGTGCAACTTCTTTCTTGAAGAAAGCACTAAGTAACGTGCACCATGGTTTAGGACACACTATTATTTCTTGTGTACTATTTTGACGCACTATTTAGTGTGTAAGTGTGAGAATTTGGACGCAGCCATTGGGAGGAAATCTCTAACGCACAGCAGCATGGAATTCGTGATTAGCGTCCTCATTTTGTGGCTTATTTGGAGTCGTTTTGGCCACGATGACGCGCACAGATTTATCAAGTATGCAAAGCAGCAATTTTTATCTATTTGTGGTGCACCAGTAGGAAGACAGTCACACATTTTACCAAATATCTCAGAGTTTGGGCAGACTAGTGCTGCATGGGATACTGGTACTGAAAAGTTACCATGGTACCGCATTTTTGAAAAGTTGTTTGGCTTTACATTTCTTTAGTACCAGCACTAATTATACTATTACAGACATTGCTAATGCTATATATCACTAAGCACTGAAACAGAACCATGGACTCAATATGTAGGAACCACAGCCCAAACTCAATTATACCCTATGTCAGAATTGCACACAACGTGCTATATAGAATACTAAAATATAAAAATGTTTTCTGTTCACTATTTTTTTTTTTTTTTACAGTTTGATCACGGAAGAAAAATGGTCTAACCGTTTTACGTGCTTGCATGTTTTTTTTTTAATTTGTCAGCACAGTGCCCTGTCAAAATCCATATAACGAATAGTATTCATACTGGACCCCTCTCCCCCCCCCCCCCCCCCCCCGCAAGCCCCCAATGCTCTCCTTACAACAGAATTTTGCGGAAAAAAAATTATCGGGATCTGTACAGCCTACCCAGTTTGTTACTTCCAGGTCTGGTTCATCTATAGTATGTGTATACTCTCAGATACCCCATGCATGAGACCCAGTTCTGCCACTGACCATTGTAAAAAATAATAATAATAATTTCGTTCCTGGAACCAAGTTCCATTGTGGAGATTAGACGTAATCGGCACTGCTGCCCTCTCCGGTCCATTTCTGGGGCGAGACGGCACGCAGGCGGCTTCCTGCAGCCGACCCAATTGCTGAGCAGAGGCCCAGATGTGCACTGCCGGAACCAGAAAGAGGCCGTCGATAATTAAATCAGGAAATGAAACTTGGTTCTGGGCTGTACTTTGGCTGCACAGAACGGGAGTTGGGCTGCGAGAGGAAGTCCAGAGAAGAAGCAAGATATTGAAGACCAAGCAGAACTCCAGCTATTCACACTCCCGCCCAGTGAAATCCCCACAGACGTTTACTGAGACCATATGTCAGGCGGCGCGTTCCAGCGAGGATCCACTCAGGGTCGAAATGCCGCCATATGGCATTTATAAATGTTAGTGCGGGCTAACCAGGTGTATGAGGGCACAGGAAGGCTGCCTTTTAACATGATCCATGCTGACAGTTTTGTGGCGCCCCGCCAGGGTGCGTGTTAAATGCAGGGGGTGGGGCATATAATATGTAAATGAGGGTTTCACTTGACGACCTGATTAGGCTAGGAGGGGAGGCTCTTTCTCTGCAGTATGTTGTTTTGGAGTCTTACTCATGGTCTGAGCAGTGTGTAGGTGTTTTTTTTTACCCAAGGGACAGTGGGGGGGGGTGTTAGATCTTAGTCTCCTGAACTGGATTAATTTGATGCTTGTTCTCTGTTGTCACAGTGGGTTGCCTGTGTTTGGAAGTCAGGAGCCATGTCTTCCTGTTATTCATCGTGCAAACTGCAAGGTGAGCAGAGGCCACTTGGGGGCTCGTCGTGGTTTGTTTTACGGGGTGGGCAAATCGTGTCGAGCGGGTTTCCTTTTCAAGAACAATGGGGCCGGGGCGGGGCAGGGCAGTGATCAACTCTACAGATAAATAAGGGGGCAGCTGTGGAGAATGAGAGAAAATCAAATTCAGCCAAGGCTGTCGGGGGAGCACGGCTGAGCGTGGTCTGTTTGACAAAGTGGGACAAGACAATTAAAGCCTTATTCAGGAAACGACGGGCAGGTGAATCTACATAGTGCCCCCATGGCCTGAATCTTCCTCAAAAACATGGCAGGCCCCATATCACCCAGGGGTACTCTCTGGTCCCTCTTTTAATGCACGATCGTGGCAAGAGGCTGACTCATAATTAAATAGGCTCTGGATGTTTTTGAAAGGGTCAGCGAAATATCCAAAGCTTGTTCGTTTAACCCGGCAGAGCACTCCATCATCACGTGCTACAGCAAATATACTCCATCATCACGTGCTACAGCAAATATACTCCATCATCACGTGCTACAGCAAATATACTCCATCATCACGTGCTACAGCAAATACACTCCATCATCACGTGCTACAGCAAATATGGCAAATCTGATTATGGCTGAAGAATTCCTGGCAAATGTGACCCCTGTCGCCATGAATCGCTTTTACTTTCCTGACGTGGCTCGGTGGAACGCTACTGGATGCAGACAGGATGGGCCCCCGGCCAAAGGGAACAGGAAAACGTCACACTGCTGGCACTGTCACATGATACAGTGGGATATCAGAACTCATCTACTAGAAGGTTCTAGGCTGATCACACAGAGGCTTGGTGGGATGCACTGACACTACTGCAGCTGGAACACCATCTAAAAGGGGGGCGGGGCTTAACTGCCATGATAGATGGCGCTTTGTGGCTAGAGCATGTGTGCATGACATTTGCAGGATGGCATGACCCTGCCCCCCCCCCACCCCCATCTGGCTAACTGGTGAAACTGTGATAGAACTCCCCTATTGGGTCAACCTCAGCCGGGAGCGCCTTTCTAGGGTCACGGTACAGAGCGTGTGTCATCTGGGAGCAGGGAAATGGGTCGAGTGCGTCATCCTGTGAGCGTCCGTGAAACGGGAGCGCACAAATGTGTCGTTGCTGGGGCCGTGTTACTGCACAGCTTCCCAGGTGGTCATCACACAAACGCTCACAGCCAACAAACGGCACAGCACTCAGGGTTGCTATGGGAAGGAGTATCCATGGTTACAGTTGTGTTCTTTTGAACTATAGCCGGGATAAAAATTCAGTGAAATGCTGACAACAACAGTCCCAACATCTAGATGTTCGAAGCCCCATTTCTGAGACAACAGAGCCCTGAAACCCCAAATTACTACACTGTGACCGATTAGCTTTGAATCTGATTCGTAGCTTCAGACCCCAACCGGTCCGGGTCCCTTCCTGAAAGACAGAGTGCTCCTTTAAAAATGTCACAACATTAAGCATTTTGTGTGAGAGTCACAGTACAGGGTAAGTTTCCCAAAAGCATATTTTTAAACAATAGAGTGACCAGATAATCCATGTCAGGGAGGACACATTGAGCTAGGACTGGATTTGTAAAATACCATTTCAATTAAAAGGACCTGGATCTCAGTTAAGCACGAAGTTCTTGCTGTGTGCTGTTTGGCCAGTCTCCTATAATAATGCATATGCCACTAATGTTAATGTGTAACAGCTGGATGAGTTTTTCAATCAAACCAGTCAAAGCACAAGAAGAAGTGAGCTATTTAGCCAAGCACAGGTGCCTTTCAGTTTTAAAGTAGTTTGTAAAACCTGGAGTAGCTTGGAGTGTCCTCCCTGACATGGATTATCTGGTCAGCCTAGTTAACAATGTTAGCAATTTACATAGTTGGAACCATGCAACTGAATGGTTCCAACTATGAAAGTTACAAATTATAGTTTTTGGGAATTGTACCCACAGCCCACTATTTTACGCTCTTTGGTAAGGCCTCCAGAGCTGGAAGACCGGAGTGGCTGTGATTATTGTCCCTTGTGAATCACACACTGGATTAACCCACTTTCCATTGGTTTGTCAGTTGGCTCCTGTTAGGTTACGTCTAGGCAGCTGGATTCAAAGCCTCATTTCTCCAAACACTGCTTTTTATCCAGTGCCCCACTGTCCTCGGAAAATTAGCGTGAGAGATAAAAACAACCAGGGAGGGCTAAAGAACAACCCAATGCACTCAAGGCTCTCCTGAGGATGGGGGGCAAATAGCCAGACCCAAACGCCAGAGTAAGGTTGGATTTTGTGGCCCTTGGCCCAGGTGGGAAGGCCAACTTCATGCCGAGCCAAGGTAGTGCCAGGGTAAACAATCACAGCATTAAGGTCAGATGAAATCATCTGGGGCAATAATGTGAGCGATCTCACGAAAAAAAACAAGACAGACCACGGTGCAATCAGTGGGGATTTCCACCGTGTCGGCCAGGCCTGGACGAGCCGGGTCAAGCGAGAAATCGATGGCCTGTGTCCTCGCTGCCGGTCTCCTCTCTGCCCCCCATTCACTCCTGGTGATAAAGGTCCCTAATTGAGTTTCCAGCAGCTAATGACCTTGACATTTTCAATAAGTGAGGAGTCAGACTATACTATGCCGCCTGGGGGGGCGGCACCTGCACTGACGTAGCGAACCTGTGTCCTGTGTGGTATTTTTGTCACGTTGTACCGTTGTTTGTGCTGATAGTGTAAGCCTGACTGTCAGACTGCATGCTGTTTGCTGTTGGGGGTACATTAGGCACACAGACACACACTGACATTACACAATTCTGTATTTGTAAAGACTTCTCTCATCCTTGAATTTTTGTGTTAATTAACGATCCCAAATGGACAAAATTCAGAAAGGGACAAAGACAGGTGATGCTTTAAAAAAATGCCACTCGTCCTGTTGGAATGACCCACAAGGTTTGTTGTGTCACATTGTATTCCGCATGACACAAAACTAGCCCTTAGTTCCAGTCCCTCCACAGCATTACCACGGCAATGGCCACAGTGAAACTGATTGGCACCCCGACTGTATCCAGTGAGCCTCCGATAGCTAGGATACATGGAATTACTGAGCAATAACCAGGACGTCAAACCCCACTGTGATCAGCAAAATATCTGCTCGTGGTCGCAGCTGCCCAGAGGGTTTTCAAATTGCTTGGGCAGGGTGGGGGAGGAGAAGAGGTCCTGTATTTCATTTCAGGACCTCCCATATACATTCTAGGTTCCTGGGTCACAGGTCGTCCCTCGGGGAATCTAGGGGGTAACCCCACTGAGAGCCTACAAATGTAACATCTGCATGCTCCGTCAAGTATTTTATCCTTGTTACACAGGAAACACTGAACATGGAACACAGAATAAGGAATACAGAACACGAATGGCTGTTGTGACATAAGAGCGCAGGATTTCAGGTCTATCCCTTTGGTTGGCTTATGCCATTTATGCATTGAGGAGAGACTTATGAAAATGGATTATCGCATAAGGGACTAAAGCAGCTGCCCACCCCCCCTCCAGCATATCTCCCTGCTATCAGTATTACTCATATGATTGCTTCTTAGCTGCCTTTATCCAAAGTAATCTAGCTTGATTACATATTTGTACTTGACAGTGTGCACAGTCGGTTATATATATATATCTAAGGGAAGCCATCCAATTCAAATGTACCTTACAGATAAAGTACAGCAGGGAGCCATCTGGCACCCGGCAAGCATCTCTGGTCAGCCGCCGCCTCACCTGCTGCCTACGCAGACCTGTTTAAAGTTTCCCTGTCATCCTCAGAGGGAAAAGCAGCTACCGTCTCCTCACAGCCGGTCTGGGTGGCCTGCATGCTAATCACGTGCGAGAATCTCTCCTCCTGCCGTTTGCCTGGATAAATTGGACTGCTGATGGGGACCTGATCCACCTCCACCCTGGTGTCGAGGTGCGAATGGCCATCAAAGCACGCAAGAGCTCTGGTGTGACGTAGGGGAAGCTGAAACATGCCAAGACGCTCGAGGATTAAGGAGAGTCTGTGCCACCCACAGACTTCTGGGGGGTGCAAAAGACTTTTCATTTAAACAGGATGGAAAACTTAGAATTAGATATTAGTCAAAGAAGGGTGTTGTGTACATAGATGAGCATGCTGAGGGATGTGAGAGGGAGGCCGCTTGAGGGCCCTACGTGGCCTCCACAGCCCACAGCAAGTACACTTATTGTGCTGGGTCTAAATTTTATAAGGACTCCCCAAAATGCTGGGCGCAAGCTCTGATGTCATAGTTGGTCTGCATACAGCCACGGTGATACCGCCATGGTGATGTCATATGTCATTCTTAAGCTGCCATAGCGATATCCCTACCGCTGGGCCATTGTGATGTCATAAAGTATCCATATGTCCCTCTGATTACTGAGACTACTCCATCCTATCCTCAGCACAGACCAACAACTATACAAATAGTCCTGATGGTCCCCAGATGTGTTAGTTCAAGGGGGGACAGTACATTGAAAATCCATATACCCCTCCCCCACACCCCCCCTGTAGACATGGCAAGGCCCACTGCACGAGTCACAAACTCGTAATTCTGGAAAACCGTTGCATTTTGCTGCGTCCACCTGCCTTAATGTCTCAACTGCGTCATCGATACAGTTTTGCTATAAAAAGTGCACTTGTGTTTACAGGAAGCACTGTTCTCAGATGTGTTTTTTTTTCCAGAAATCACATGACTATGAATAGCACAGCTAATTGGATCGATGGGTGGGGGGATGGGGCTGGAGAAAAGCAGCAGATCCTGGGGCCGGCAGCAGCTGAAGCAGGTCAGTTGGCCTTTCTCTCCCTTTGGCATCTGTGGCCTGGCCGATGGTGACTCCGGCCCCCCCCACCTAATGAAGCACACACACACTTCACACTAAGTGCTGTTCCATTGTTATTTTTTCAGCGATGCCACTCTATGTCCTCTCAGAAACAACTTGAAGAGGAGATGCATTCATTGAGCTGTTATTTCGGTCTTTACAGAGAGGCAGTCATAATTTCGAACGGGCACCATGACTGATGAGGCTGACTGATGGGTGACGTGGGGGGGGGGGGGGGGTGTGTATGTGAGGATATGACTCACTACCACTTTGCTGCTTCAAACCAGCCCCAGTGATGAGCAGCTTCTCACGCCTGCGAGCGGAATCAGCTTATTGCAGCAGTATGCGATGTGCTGGAATGCTTTCACGCTGGCTGCAGGTACCTACTATGCTTTAACGAGAGCTTGTATGTGTGTGTGTGTTTTTGTAATTATTACATTGCGAGAACTAGATTTCCACACAATATGATAAAAATCTGTAAGTGTTTCCTTGTGGGGACATTTTGTTTGGTTTCTTATGGTTAAGGTTAAGACTGGGTAGAGGTTAGGGTTATGGCCATAGAAATGAATGGAGAGTCCCCACAAAAATATGAATATGTGGACTGGGTGTATATGTGTGTATTTGAGTGAGAAAGCAGTCAGCTGACCATGGTCGTCCCACAGGCAGTGGTAACCTTCTGAACACAGACGAGCAGCGTGCGGTGCTTCTGGGTCGGGTCACCTGACACGCGTGGCCTGTTTACGGATTAACGCCACGTCCGAGCTGTTTGCCGCCCGACCACCCGCCCCCGTTTGCTGCCATCCCCCCGGTCCTGCCAGTGAGCCGCCCAGCTGGCCTTTTCATCCGCCTGCCCCGCGCACCATGACCAGCCACACCACCCCGGCCAAGCAGCGCCGCTCGTGTGCTAGGCTTGCTCTGGTGGCTCAGGCCGGCTGGCGCGCTTATGTGTAATTAGCGTGTGATTACACTTCCAGTGCGGCGTAATCGCCGGCCATCTGATTACCATACGAATGGGCCGACTCCAGTCAGACAGGAGTGAACGCTAATCCGTCACAGCGGAGTGGAGCAGCGGGCCCTAGCTAGGCCGAGCCCACACGGCCTACTTTCAGCATCTAAAAAAGCGAGCGGCGGCGCTCACAAAGAAATTAATTTAACTAATTAGTTTTTCAGGCCATCAAAGCCAGCAGTGAGAGTAGGAGGGTGGCCATGGCTCTTGTTGTGACATCTGAAGGCCGATTTTTGCTGTGGGAGGGAGGTCGTTGAAGAGGAACGGGGGCAGATGTAGGGAGTGTTTTCCCCACGTTCCTCATATAAAGGGCACAAGATCTCTTGTGCAAACACTGAGCAATAAGCAAGCCCCCCCCCCCCCCTCCAAGGGGGAAAACACGCCCACCACGCAGCCCCGTAAACAGTAATCCGACTTGGGGGGGAGGGGGGGCATCTAGCGGTGCAATGAGGGGTTTTGTTGAATGTTTACCCCGCCTCCCTGCTGCCGAAAAGATGCGGCCTCGCATGAAGAAAGATGCATGTTGCCATAGTTACATTGTTTTTTTTTTTTTTTTCATGCTTTGCTCGGACTCTTGGTTTCCACAGCGTATGCTGAAGCTGGTCAGATTAATATGCAGCTTCCCCCTGGGATTCGAACCCCGTCTAAAGACAGCAGCTTCGCACTCTTTGACTTTGAGATGAGAGCAACTGACCCCACTTCATGCTTTGGAAGACTTTCCCACCCCCTCACACAGAGTAAAGAGGGGCTTCAGAGCTGGTGGGGGGGGGGGGCTTGAATGCCAGCTGGCTCGCAGATGCATTCATTTTCAGTGCCTGAACAGACAGACAGAGTTGGACAGACCTGCTCCCTGGACAGCTATGTTTGCTCTCCTGGGACTCAAACCGGCAGCTTAGCCTGCTGGAAGCACAGCACCGGTCTCCCGGACAGGGTCTCGCCAGGCCCCCGCATGGGCTATGGGCCCCGGAGATGCACAGATGCGACGGGGACAGGGGTAACATGCCGTGTCGAGTCCTAGCGGGCACATGGCTGCATCTGATTAGGCGGTGGACCTGGGGGGGGGGGATGAGATGCAGACCTACAAACGGACACCTGCTCTGGCAGGCGGGGGGTGTCAGGGGCCCTGGGCCTGTGTGGGTCACTGTCCATTTCACAGTTTCCATAGCCGTTGAGTGCGGAAACAATGAGACTTTGGCAAGATTCTAGGGCCGAGTGTATAAACAGAGGGATTCTTTAAAAACAAAAAAACAAAACGTTATTGAGGAATTAACAGGGAACTTAAGGCCCAGCATGGGGTCATAAATGGCCGGGGAGGACTCAGCAGGGCAGGCTTACAGTTGCTTAGTGCAACAGCAGGTACCCTTTTGGGATTTCAAAGCATGGACCTCCTGGGGGGCAGCACAGCCAGGGGGAGGGCCTTTCATTTTAATAACGGAGCCCGTGATTCGATTGGCATGCCCCCCCCCCCCACTCACAGCCTCCTGCTCTTTCGCTCCCTCAGATGGATGGCGCCCCCCATAGTTTTGGCTGAACACAGAGCGTTCGAGGGAGAAGCAGAGTGAAAGTGAAGGGGGCGTGGCTATGGGACGCGCACCCCGCCCTGAGGCACTAAAAATACCCCGGCCATCAAAGGAAGTGCGTCAGAGCCTCTCCGCCCCAGATGCCCCACACGCGCCTTGCCAGAGGAGACAATGGGGACAACGGGGACGGCATCTCAAATCGGGAGACGGAACAGGCCGAGCACACTGGCACCTGTGTGTGATTGGAGAACAGGATCAGCAGGTGGACGGGAGAAGAAAGTCAATCAGAGCAGGTGTTGGGTCAGACGGGCCACACCTGGCACTAGGCAGCAAGTTCTGGACCTGGAGCTCAGAGCCCAAAGGTCTGTTTCATATCACCGTAAATCATGAGCAGCTGACTGCGTGAACTCATCCCAATTTTGCCCACATTTCAATATCCACAGCCCTCCCAACATGGAATGGCATCTCCAAGCCCATTACCACCTTATACGCCCAATGCAGTGACACCCATCTGGAAGCCCCAGAGATGCACTGAAGGTGACCACTCAACACAGCAAGCAAACTAGCTCTGCCATTAAGCCCAGTGTTGGATCAGTGTGTAGCTGATGGACATTAACATGCGTGAACTTGTGCATCGCCCCGAGATAAACTTCCCGGTTTCTGTGGCATTGGGTGCTGCTAAACCCCTTGTGAACTCCCCCACTGCTGGCCACGGACACGGGGGGGGGGGCGGGGCGGCCATCAAAGCCCACACTTCTCAGATCACTTTTTTTTTTTCCTGCTGTCTGTTTTTTCCCCCTGTAGCTAATGAGGAAGTCTGGGAAAGAAATAGAGCAGAAAGAATTGATTTGCAACAGATTCTATTTTCCAAGGGGAATGATGCCGGGGATCGGATGGAAATGGATACAAGGATCAATCGGGCGGCCGCTGTGCTGGGATCTTAATAAACCTGTTGTGGGAACCAAAGCCATACAAACAGAACCTTGATGCTAGAATCATTACTCTGCTCATTTTTTAGCAGTTCCTATGGGCTCAGGGTGACGGCGAAATTGTGCTGGTGCAATACATCACCGGCGACCATTTCCGTCCCAAGGGGCCTCAAAGCAGATTACCAGTAGGTGAATGGCAGGTGTGGTGCTGCTCGTACCTGCGTTAGACTCCCCCCCCCCCACCCGCAGCAGGGGTAGTAAACAATTTACGTGCGACTGCTGTCCGTCGCACCTCCCTGCCAAAGAGCCCGGTTTGTTTCAGACGTACGCAGACAAAAATGTTGGCTCAGCCCACATGACGGATATCTATTTTCCTCCTTGAGGAGATGCAGAGAAAACCAGGTCTGATGAACGCTGGACGGCCCCCTTGGATTCTGAGACATTTCCCTATTGATTTTTTTTCCCTTTTTGGAATAACTCAGTGCTATTTCAGATCCCTTCTGAGAACGGGCCCTAGACCTGAAGGCAAGGAATCAACGGATACGCTCCTAGCTTGAGCCATTCTGGCAGGCCTGACTGTGACAGGGGTTTGCGACTGGTCACGTAAGGCCATACGTAGGAGTGGACACGGCCGATTCTGGCTTGGCAGCGCTGAGGCGGCTTGGACCTGCTTTACTGACAGGGGCGTAGTTATTAGGGAGAAAGAAATATCCCCCTCAGAGTTTTTTATTATACGGCCCCTGGGGGAGGGTTTCGTGTGGCTTTTCTTAAAAAAAAAACAAAAAAACAGTGACACCTGCTGGCCAATTCACTTACCGAAATCTCACAGAGCTATCACAGGCCAGCAGGGGGCGTGGCATCCAAGGAACTGGCGGCGGGCTGTGGGGAGCAAGCTGGAGGGGGATGTCTAACATCAATAAACCAAACAGATTCATGCCGATCCAAGGGTGATGTTTGTAATGGTAGCCTGGACAGTTTTACAGAGTTACACAACTGTTCCCTCAACTAACGTTTTCCATTTTCTACCGCGACCCCTCCCAGACTTCCTGCCGGGTACACCAGTTAAATTCCGCTCCTCTGCGCCGTGCCGGAGCTGTTGACTCGCCGGATTGCTGTCACAACACAGAGTTTGTCCTCCGCTGCGCCCATTTCCATAGTTTCTGCTGCCTGGTTATTTTTGCCAGTGGTGTCACCGGTGAGGTACAGACTTCCGTGTAACTCGGGTGTGCCTGCCACAACTCCTGGCACCAAATTCACTGAAGGTTACTGAAAACCAGCAGCCAGAGGTCATTCAGGAACTGGTAGCCTAGCATTAGCCTTTAGCTAACCAGTCTCCTGCATCTGTGGGAATGTTTCGTTTAACAGTTATGAGAGTTCAGTGCAAAGAGCAGGGGGTGGCAAACTGCTTAAAGACCCAAACCTGTGACTGTGGGCAACAACAGTGGGAGAAGCATGGGTCCACACTGACAGGCTGAACCCATTTCCCATTGGTTGCTTTGTCGGTTCCCATTGGGTTAAGCCGGGCAGTGATTGGCAGCTCACAGTAACCCTGCCCACCGTACATCTCCAGTCTCCTGCCACAGCTGGTGTGCACCTTGCATGGTTTCTGTGGTTTTCCTAAAAAAAGACCCACTGAAGAACAGAGAAACTGCATGTATTCCTTTCAGTTCTCCTGTAAATGTAAAAACAAGCTATTCTTCTCGTCCTGCATCTATTAAATTCCACATCAGCCCGGGCCCTGAAAGAGGCCACACACATGCTAGCCAAGATGACGAAGATGGGACAGAAAATCAGGATTGTAGTCATCGATTCACTGGAAGCTGCCAGACATCACCTGGATGGCTGCCTGCACAGAAAGTGGGTAGCCAGTGCCCTTGGCACAATGTTAATGTGCATTTTTGGGGAGCGGGGTCTGTGCACTGTTCTGTATGTGTTATATTTAACACCTCCCCTGAAGGTGAAGCGTGGGTGAGGCTGGGGGAACAGAGCAGTTAAGAGGAGAAGCCTGGAAAAAATGTCAGACATCTGCCCCCACGGCAGGTGAGCGCCAGCCTCACTCCTGGCCTGAACGCCACACCTGACCCACAATGCTTTGCAGCACTGGCATTCTCGGCTGACCCTCAACAAGCTCTCCTAGACTCTTTCCATCTTAATTCTTCCCTCCGGGCCTCATCCGACCTGACAGCTGCTTCCTCTAAATGTCCGAGGACCCCATGCATGTTCTCATCATATGACATGGTGGACCATCCCCCCATGGCGACATGTTACAGCATGACTGCACGACTGGTTAATAGTGCAGCCTGCCATTAATTGGTAATGTTTCCATTCTGGGCTGATTTTATCCAGAACAACCATTTCTCTCATTCATACAGCTGTCTGCTTTATCAAACCATGTACCCTGTCTTCAACAGCATTGTCCTCCTCAGCATTTAAGTGGCTGCCTCCCTGACCTTAGTGCTGGCTGCTGCTTAACTACTGTCACTCCTGGGACCTCTGGGAGGCTGAGTCTATAGACAGATCATAATATATCCCTGTTTTATCCTGCCCAGAATATCATATACCCCCCCTCAGCTGGAACATGGTCCATGGAGCACATATCAGGTTCAGCGGAGACACGAATGATGGCCCCCTTCATCCTACCTCCTCCATGTAGGCTCGCCCTACTCCCAACCACTGTAGCCGGATCCAGGAGCCGGGTGTTTATTTTGGGCCGGTTCTGTTTACGTGGCTGAGGGCCGGGGGCTTTAGAAGGGTAAATGCTGCGTTGTGTGCAGGTGTCAGCTGACTTTATCTTTATCCAGGTCAGCCCCCCCCCCCGCCCCCCCAGCACGAGCACCGTGCTCCAGCGTGAGGCAGAGAAGTTTGTTGCCGTGGATGTGTGCACTGTGTACATCGATTATGGGCAACTTGTGCTGTTAATTC
This sequence comes from Paramormyrops kingsleyae, assembly GCF_048594095.1. Classification (NCBI taxonomy): domain Eukaryota; kingdom Metazoa; phylum Chordata; class Actinopteri; order Osteoglossiformes; family Mormyridae; genus Paramormyrops; species Paramormyrops kingsleyae. The sequence goes on along the minus strand of NC_132818.1, from coordinate 13,816,906 downwards.
ACGCCGGTGCGCTGTCACGGTCATCGTGAGGAAGGACACCCTGGAACCAGTGGGCCTGCCTCTCTCCTCTCTACCTTTCCAACCCATCCATCCACTGTGGAGCATCAGGAACGGGCCAGCCAATGGCAGGACAGTCTACCTGGATCCAGCATATGGGGTCACAGCCAATAGAAAGTCAGAGCATGGGACACAAAACACCAAAGAAGTGAATAACGAGTGGGAGAGCTCTTCAGGGCTCATACGGAGTTTCTACCTCTACCTGTTAGCGGCAAAACCCTTCCAGGACCAGGTGAGTGACTGGTTCCTTCAGGAACTGCATTAGTACCCTTCCTGCTAAAAATACCCATGCGTCATTGAGTTAATTCAGGCTTGTGTCACCGGGGTAATTCAGTTTGTGCCCTTAAACGTTACGCCACCTGTTGCCTGTAATGAAAGCTGCCACCTGCAGGCCTGCAGCGGCTGAGCCACTCTGTGCCGGACGGGAGCAATGCTCCAGGGTCAGTAGTTTAATGGGCTGTACCCACATGAGGACAGGAAGGCCACTTGGGGACAGGATGGTATCGATGACAGAATAATTATTTTTTTCACTGCCAAATGTCCCGTTTGCTCCCTCTCCCCCAGTTAAGCCCTTTTATTTTCATTGACGGCACACAGATGCAGAGTTGATATCTTAGAGGGGAATAAAGCAAAATATCTGCTATTAACTATTGGTGGTGGTTCGTTGGGCTGCCTCACACTGGCAGGTTATGGGTTTGAATCCTGCACTGTGTGTGTGCGTGGAGTTTGCATGTTTTCTCTGTGTTACTGTGTTCTGCTGGGTAATCGGGCTGCCTGCCCAATGTGCAGTTAAACTACCTGGCATTCTTAAATTGCCTGTAGAGTATGACTGTGTGCCCTGTGGTGGAGTAGCATGCCTACAGGGTGTAGCCAAGCCCTTCGACCTGTGCGACCTGGAATGAGCTCCAGGTGACCCCACCCAGGAGGAGCAGTTACATACTGAAGGCACTGAGTTGCTTGTGTTTATGCAAAATCCTATCTGAAAGAGTAGCTCCCCCTCGCCGGTATGTGAGTTTATCCACTGTTAGATCTACTGCACTGTTGTGAGTGTAGTCACTGCACAGGCCCCTGCTGAGATAAAAACACTGGATTTATGTGGGGAGGGGGGCACAGTGAGAAAGTCGTCCATCTTGCCATTAAATCCAGATGTAAATCGTCTCTGCGCTGTCACTTGGGATTTTTCTCTGAGGCTTGCCAGCATTGTGACAGAGGGGAGTCGTGGTCGTGATCGATTGTAGGGTTAGGGTTAGGGTTAGGGGATTGCTGACTTTGATTTGACCCCCACTGCATTCGTAAGCACCTGTAGGGACACATGGTGAAGGAAACCACACACCACCCTGGGAGAAGACCGCACCTTCTCGATCTCATCTATGAAAGATGCTCCTCCTTGGACCAGATGGGGTCTTAGGCAGACAAAAAGGCCTTACTCCGGGGATTCAGGAAGCAGCTGTAATTCAGCCAGTGTGCAGCATCTGTCAGCTGCATTAATGAACGAGGGGCGGGCCCCCGGCGAGCACAAGACAGGCCCGTAAACAGGCACATGAGGTCCCCATGCTGCCACTCTATCCGCAGCAGCAGCCCAGTAAATCAAGAGACTTTGTCACAGGAAGCTAACATTTGCTCACAGGAAGTGCATTATCTAAGCACTGCCTTAGAAAACCATTACGCTGACTTATATGACTTATAAGTGTTTTTTAAGTTCAGGACAGGTCACTGTCGCCGTTCTGTGGCCGGTGGAGCGTAAACATGAATTTTAAACAGCACCTCTGGGTGACACAGTGACCCCTGGCACACCATTGCTTAATAGACACAGTCAACGATGCTACGGCTGAAGCAGCCAGAAAGTACCCTGAGCTTGGACAGCAGATCGATACCGGCTCAGTTTCCAGGCCGGGACAGTGAGAGACGATGGCTCGGGAGGATCTGGTTTCGCCCGACAGCACGTCAGAGCAACAATCACACAAGGAGGATGTCATAACCTGCCTTTTCTCTGGGGGTGCAACAGTGTTCTCCTGGGTCTGCTTACTAAAGCATACGTGACAATCAGGAAATGCACTCGCGTGGAAGCAGTATTCATCTGCTGGCTGTTGTAGGAGGGGCGAGAATGGCTGTATGGCTTCTGGATGTCGACATCATCGACTGCGTCTAGCCACCGCTTCCTAGAGTAGGGGTACGGTGCTGCCAAAACCTCACCCCCTGCAGTCCTCACCACTGCACAAGTATTACGGCACTCTCCATGATGGTCTAGCAGGTATACTCCATTTACAGCTGTCCAAAAAACACTTACCCAAATAAAGGCACCCTTAACCGCTGTAACAACGCAGTCATTTTCAAAGCAGACCCAAGACACGTGTTTATACTGACGCGGAGACTCGCAACTAAAGGTAAGGCGGATTCTGGGAAGTCTAAGCTGACCGGGGATCAGCGATGGTGGCTCATGGAGGCATCACAGGGTGAGGGGAGCTGAACGCATGGGGTTCACTGGTCTATTCATATTGTCCTAAATTCCACGGCTGTTATCTTCCACCAAGATGCTATATGAAGGCGGCAGAAAGGCTTGCAGCAGACCTTGGCCTAATTGGGAACCAATTATCTCACAGGTCCCTGTTCGTATCAGCTGACGTCTGTCCCCGCAGAATATGGCAATTGCAAGTGGTTCTGTCTGGAACCCGCAACAGGCTTCTGGCTTCTTTTAATAGAAAAAAAATATTAAATATAGTTAGCGATGTTAATGTTGTTTTTATGAAGTATTATAAATGGCAAAGTGAAGGGTAATACCTCCAAAGGGTAACCCATTTAGCACAGATGAATTGTTATGATCTCACAAGCCTTAGCTTAAGGATTTGATTAGACAGTCATGTGTGCTGTAGAAAAGAGAGCACTGGCCTGTCTTACTCACTTACACACTGACCTGCCTTACATGCTTTAAAAGTCTTGTTTTACACGCTGGTCTTACATGTTCTCTCACACACTGACCTGCCTGCCTTACACACTGTGTAACACAGTAAACCTGTCTGGCAGACTGATGTGTTTTACACTGTCAAACAAAAGTAAATGATCTCTACAGTGATCTGTTTTACACACTGATCTCTCTTATATGCTGTCATACACAATGACCAGTCTCATACTGTACAGTGACCTGTCTTTAATGCTGTCAAGGGCACAGGATATGCACAGGAACTAGAAGGGGGTGCATGCTGTCATACACAGTGACGACCATTCCCACAATAAGACCTGTTTTACACACCGTCATACACACTGAACTGGGTAACATGCTGTGATACACATGGAACTGTCTCACACACTGCCATACACAGTGACCATTCGTGCACACAGACCTGTCGTACGCACTGATCATACACACTGAACTGTCTAACACTCTTTCACACACAGTTACCATTCCCACACATACTGTAGACCTTTTTTACACAGCACAGTGTCACATACACTGAACTGTGTAACACGCTGTCATCACAGTGACAGTTCCCACAAGCAGATCTGTCTTACACACTATCATACACACTGAACTGTCTAACACTCTTTCACACACAGTTACCATTCCCACACATACTGTAGACCTTTTTTACACAGCACAGTGTCACATACACTGAACTGTGTAACACGCTGTCATCACAGTGACCATTCCCACAAGCAGATCTGTCTTACACACTATCATACACACTGAACTGTCTAACATGCTGTCATCACAGTGATTATTCCCACATTCAGACCTCTTACACACTGTCATATACACGCTGAACTGTCTAAAACGCCGCCATACACAGTGACCACTCTCACTCAGATCTGTCTTACACAATGTCATACACACTGAACTGTCTAACAGTAGTCATTGCCACCTGTCTTACACATTCATACACAATCACCTTTCCCACATGCAGACCTGTTTTACACACCCTGAACTGTCCACACTGAACTGTCAAACAAGCTGTCTTTCATACTGCCAAGCACACTGAAGTAACATGCTGTCATACACAGTGACCAGTCTAACACGCTGACCTGTCTTACATACTGTCATACACACTGAACTAACATGCTGTCATACACAGTGACCAGTCTCACACGCTGACCTGTCTTACATACTGTCATACACACTGAACTAACATGCTGTCATACACAGTGACCAGTCTCACACACTGACCTGTCTTACATACTGCCATACACACTGAACTAACATGCTGTCATACACAGTGACCAGTCTCACACGCTGACCTGTCTTACATACTGTCATACACACTGAACTAACATGCTGTCATACACAGTGACCAGTCTCAAACGCTGACCTGGCTTTCATACTGTCATACACACTGAACTGTCTAGCACGCTGTCATACACAGTAACCATTCCCACATGCAGACCTGCCTTATACACTATCATACTCGCTGAACTGTTGTACACGCTGTCATACACAGTGACCAGTCTCACACGCTGACCTGTCTTACATACTGTCATACACACTGAACTAACATGCTGTCATACACAGTGACCAGTCTCACACGCTGACCTGTCTTACATACTGTCATACACACTGAACTAACATGCTGTCATACACAGTGACCAGTCTCACACGCTGACCTGTCTTACATACTGTCATACACACTGAACTAACATGCTGTCATACACAGTGACCAGTCTCACACGCTGACCTGTCTTACATACTGTCATACACACTGAACTAACATGCTGTCATACACAGTGACCAGTCTCACACGCTGACCTGTCTTACATACTGTCATACACACTGAACTAACATGCTGTCATACACAGTGACCAGTCTCACACGCTGACCTGTCTTACATACTGTCATACACACTGAACTAACATGCTGTCATACACAGTGACCAGTCTCACACGCTGACCTGTCCTTCATACTGCCAAGCACACTGAAGTAACATGCTGTCATACACAGTGACCAGTCTCAAACGCTGACCTGTCTTTCATACTGTCATACACACTGAACTGTCTAGCACGCTGTCATACACAGTAACCATTCCCACATGCAGACCTGCCTTATACACTGTCATACTCGCTGAACTGTTGTACACGCTGTCATACACAATGACCAGTCTCACAAGCTGACCTGTCTTACAGGTTGCCATACACAGTGACCATTCCCACATGCTGAGCTGTCTGACACGATGCCTTTCACGCCCACCTTGCCCCCTTTGGCAGCTCCAGAGTACGGTAATGAAATGGTTTTACGAGCGATGCCTCGTCGCAACCTCGTGTCAGTGATTTTTCATAGGCTAGTCTATGGGCGTGTGATTGCCCCCTCCCGCACCCAGCATATGACATGAGATGCTAGAACGATCATTTCCAAGTTACCAGGGTCGTTATTTTGAGTTCACCTAGCGCTGAGCGATCGGTGCGTAAGGAAGGGCACGCCAGCCGCGGTTGTGTAACGCACATTAGCGCATCCCGTAAGAGTGGGCTGGCACCGGGATGGTATTCCACCTACGATTGGCTCAACATGAGCGTGCAGCGTTTGCACGTCCAATCGCACCCTAACACCATTTCCCCAAAGTACGATATGGGGCAGCATAAGCACGATAAGCCAGGCATTCAATGATGCCCCAAACGAGCAGAAATGTCCACTTTCTATTGCAACCCGGATTTAACAGCCTAATATTTTTTTTACTGGCAAGTATACACCGTATCACGCATCCACGCCGTACTGCACTGGGTCTATCCTATATAGAAAAGGCAAATAAATAAATACCAGTAAATTGAAGGATAACCCCCCCCCCAAACAAAAATAAATGGGGCAAAGTAAATTAGTTAAGTGTCACCTACTTGCTTTGCCTGGTTTGGGTCTCTGTAAGAGCTTCTGCACCGTAATCAGATCTTCGGTCTTGACTGCTTGCAGCAATTCCTGATCTTTCCCCATCTTGACCCTGTTTTCTTTAATTTATTTCACACGCGATGCATCCTCCGTGTGTATAATTTGTCTGTATTTTTGCCTAGCCCAGAAAGCTTTGCGATCCACCCCTACAGCGCCTGGGCTGCAAAGCGCACAAGTGAAAGCCGTGAGGTCTTGGGTAAAAAAATAAATAAATAAAATTAAAAAAATAATAATAAAAGATGCTCCGGTTCGGTGGGAGTGGTGTCACTCGGCACGGAGGAAATGAAATAAAAGGCTACTCCCGGGGTGGAGAAAAAGCGAAACGATTCACGGCCCGATTGCACTGCGGATCCCCGGCGGCGCATAAGCGACGTACTGTACGGTTACGAGGTCCCAGACTGTCCTATGTGCCATGATGCATGTCGGAAAGAGAGCGGCCGCTTTTATCTTAAAGATGGATAGCGGCAAGGACCTTACATCCAGCACAAACAGAAAGGTGAGCGCCGAGAAGGGCTGAGTAGGTCGATGTGTGAGCTGAGCGACGCTCTACGCTCAAAAACGAAAGGATAAATAGAAAAAGCAAACAAAATTAATGTCCCGAAATGTCCAATAGTCGTTATGACGAGCGACGGCTTCAAGGCTGTCAGGGCGCTCTCTGAGCCTGTGTCGCCATCACTGGCAGCGCTCGGTCCAGGCAGCGGTCCGCTGTCAGCGCCGGGGAGCGGAGCTCCATACCGTGAACACCCCCCCCCTCCCGCCCCACGCCGTAAGAGGCTGGCGGAGACCGCAGTGTTAAATGGCTCTGCTGCATCCAGAAGGCGGATCCGCGACGCTGAGCCTTCCCCCCCTTTCTTTGGCTTCCTCCTCCTCCTCCCCTCAGCGGGCTCCGGAGCACCGGCCCGCGTAGGGGGGATGTAGCGCGCTCGATGGCGGCGCGAGGTGAGCGGCTCGAGCAAGCGCTGGACGTGCTGCAGCTCGCGGGCACTGCAGTCTGACTCTCTACCTGCGGCCCCAGATGTTGTGACAGTGGAAAAGCAGGTCGCTGTGCATTTTTATATGGCCTGATATGCGCGCAGCGTCCGGAAAGGACCGTATTTACAGTCTGGACATCCTTTTGCGTACTATAATAATAATAATAATAATGATGATGATAATAATAATAATAATAATAATGCGCATAAGAAACCTTGACCAGACGAAAATACATAACACCTAAGCAGCGCTAATAGACGTAAAACCTGATTTTTGGCTGTGCCACCCACAGAAGTTATGTGAAGGAGGTGTGAAAGACTTTTGAAGGAGGAGAGTTTTCTTAACGGTATCGTCAAAACAAGGTCATGATAGTAACACTACAGGTAGGGGCTACCGCATTACTCGTCTAGGTTCTGTGATCTACAACCAGTTGTTTCCAATATGGCGCGGAGGGGTCCCGAACTCTCTTACCAGAGATGTCCTAAGGGTTTCAGGTGTTTTGCGTCGTATGGAAGTTGTCACGTGTCTGTGGGTGTAGGTGCCATGAGTTGCACCCGACGCGGTTAGTGGAGGCGTGGTAGATTGGGTGTGTACCTCGTTGAAAAACCTCTATGTCCTCACCGGCGTAGTTTCCATAGCAACATGTAACAGTTTTTTTAAGCTTTTGGCAGAAAACGGAATTTTGTTCCGCCTACGTCATACACATATAATATGAGAGACGTGTTTGTAACTTCATGAGCGCGGAGGTTGTGAAAAAATAGAGGTGAGCTCTATGCCGAGACATCACTTGTAGTGTGTCTGAGGTGGCAAATTCAGAGACCCAGTTTAGCGCCCGGTGGGACTGAGGGGCGTGGGGTGCATAGAGAGCAGGGAAACTGGAGCACTACAGGGACTCAGTGTGAGGCACACAGGCTAATGGAGGATATTTCAAGGCACTTAGCTGCGAGGAAATGGCCACCAGCATAACAAATAGACAATGTTATCATTGGAGAGCTTTCTAAATCAGGCAAACAGAATCTGAATGGAGGTAAACAACAGAGACCAAAGACTGTTTAAAGAGACTGTAATGGAAGGCACATCATCGGCAGTGGATGAAGTGTGGATTAAACTGGGAGTGCATTGTTGTGGGGACATTGTTGACCTCTGATGGGTGTGTCGGTGGGAAGCAGATTTAACCTCTTTCCCTTGGCATATGCTACAGGTTTGATGGCCTCCAGTGATCCCTGGATTCTGTTGATGCACCCGATGCTACAGTTCCACTTGCTTGTACTGAACATTCCCCTGGCTGATGTGATCATGTTGGATCACATACATGTAGTTGCTCAAGGATAAAACAGCATCTTGTCTTATGGGGTGAAAACTAATAACCTTCTGGTTTCCATTTGTGGACAAGTTAAATCCTTTGTGCTGGATTCAGAGTACGAATTTTGCACTGTACACGTTGTGGTGAATCTTGCAATGGATCAGCTGCGATTACCAGAACCTGTGGACCATTGCAAGTATATGCTGTTTTGAAGACCTGGAACTAAATTCAGATGTGTACTGGTCACATCACACCCTGGATGATCAAAGTCACCACTCCTGGCCTTAGGGTGAGACAGTAAATGTTACACATACAGTTAACCAGACTATTCATGTCTTCATGAGTAACAGCTGTTTACAGGAACGCCAGAAAATTAGTCGAACACTCCATGTGTTTATGAAAGAGTACAGAGTTCTGTTCATGCTGGGCTGTGTTGAAATAATGTGTGAATGAACAGTGGAGTTGTTAAAAATAGTGAGGAAAAACAAACAACAAGCGCAATAATGACAGGGAGGAAAGTCATGGTAACCATGGGAAAATAAGACTAGGCAGCCTAAAGCTTTTATTTTTTTCGTCTGATTTGTAGAAGAGTGTAGCAGTGGCGCCATCGTGTGACCCTCCGAGAAATGCGGTGAAAGGCGATTTGGGGACAGACACTTTTAATGAACTATAGGCGTTTAGCTGTCGCTTGTTTTCAAATCACCTTATGACTACATGTGTTTATATGGCAGAATATATTGAGTCACAGAAAATACCTGAGGTGCTACAGTTTCGTAATGAACACCGACCTTCAGCAGGTGGGTGGAATCTATATCCAGATGCGCCAGTGGTGTAGTGGTATCATGCAAGATTCCCATTCTTGCGACCCGGGTTCGATTCCCGGCTGGCGCAAAGCTAGCGTTTTAGGTTTTATTCGCTATTGCAAATACCTGCATTAACAGAGACCCAGTTTGGCCATGTTTCGAGTTAATTAAAAGCAGATAGCAGCACGTAGCCCTGTAGTGTCAAACATTCCGGGAAGCAGTCATAAGCAGCGCATCCTCATACTTTAAAACAGTACCTTGGCTACCTGCATATTCCAACTAATGGAACATGCGATGACGCAGTCATTAATAAGTAATATCTGTATTTTCAGAAACGCGATCATGAATAAGTCTTATAAAAAATAACTGCGGAGAAGAACGAGTGTGGGATGAGCGCGAAAGGTGATAGCGGCTGTGCGCTCTATTTAAAGCATCTAGAGAAACACACAGGTAGAGCAGATGCAATGTGGCATAGTGTTGATCACCGATTACAAACACAACAAATTATAAACGTGCGGGGGGGAACGTGACGTAATCTATTACCTCGTTTCCACCAAGGTAGTGCCGGAGCCAGTGCCCGACTTTTTCCTTAACCGGAATTGGTTCCGAGTGTTTCCCCCAGAGGTGGCCCTGGGCCAGAAAAAACAACCCCAGCACGGCACCGAACAGGCAATTCAGCTTGTACCCAACCATTTATGGCAGTTCAAAATGTAATTATGTGTAACAGCAGGACTGCGGAAAACACCTGGCATACAAAGGCGTTGAAGAAATCCGTCAAAGCGGGATTGTGGGCGCTGTTATGTGAACATATTCCGACATTAAAGTAGTTGTTCTTTTTACATATTATAACGTGGAGGCAATTGGCTTCAGAGAGGCAGACCGGCGTTTGCAAAGCAATTTTTTAATATCTGTTGATTTACGGAACGTTCCGATTAATGTGTGGAAACGTTCCAAGTCTCCAATATTCCTGATGTTCCCAGAATGTTATCCTACTATTACAACTAGGCCTACTATTACAACTAAGACTGATAATATTCCTGAGTTCAAGGCTGGATGGCTTGTTTGCAGTATACACATAAAAAGTATTTTTTATTATAAAACAATTTTCCGCATTAATTGCATTATAACTAATGAACTGCATGGTTGATTTAGGTGTAATCTTACTAGCAGCAATATCCTTGCCTGTGAAGCCCTTTTTGTGCAAAGCAATGAAGACTGCAGGTGTTTTCTTGCAGGTAACCATGGTTAACAGATGAAAAACAATGACTTCAAGCACCACCCTCCTTTTAAAGCATCCTGTCTGATATTCTTACTCAATCAGCATGGCAGAGTGATCTCCAGCCTTCTGCTCGTCAACACTCTCACCTATATACACTGCCTGGCCAAAAAAAAAGTCGCCATTTGAATTTTTTGTTGGGCTGCCTTTAGCTTTGATTATGGCGCATATTTGTCATGGCATTGTTTCCACAAGCTTATGCAACATCCCATCCTTTATTTTCATCCAGATTTGTGTTCATTTCTCACCAAGATCCTGTATTGACAAGTGAGTTGAACCTCCATAAAGCCTCCTTCAGCACATCCCAGAGACCTTCAATGACTTTATGGTCACAAATCTGTGGTGACCAAGTCACGTGTGAAAATGATTCCTCATGCTCCCTGAACCACTCTTTGACAATTTGAACCCATTGAATCTTGGCATTCTTGTCCTGGAATATGCCCATGCCAACAGGGAAGAAAAAATCCATTGATGATGGATGGAGGTGTAACCTGGCCATTCAGTAGATTCAGGTACTCAGCTGACTTTACTCTATTGCTGCATAACGTTGCAGGACTGTAATAATGATCCAGTCATTGGCTTTTAAGTATTTGCTGATATAAATTCAAATGGTGACCTTTTTTTTGGCCAGGCAGTGTATTAACAAGAGAATCACTGAAATTATGTCAGCAGGTCTTTTGTGGCAGGGCTGAAATGCAGTGGAAATGGGTTTTTTTTGGGGATTAAGTTCATTTTCATGGCAAAGATCACTCTTCATAACATTCTGGAGTTCATGCAAATCGGCATCATAAATCTGAGGCAGCAGACTTTGTGAAAATTAATATTTGTGTCATTCTCAAAACTTTTGGCCATGGCTGTACCTTTCTTATCACAGCACCATCTGCACTGCAAACCTTCATGCATCTGCTCCCTCAAGGTTTGTCATAGAGCCCATTCCCTATTGAATCTATACCCCCATGGTTCATACTCCTGCTATTAATGTTATTTTAAGCTTATATGTCCCTTATACATACAAAATCTTCTGCATTGCAACAATCTATCATATTGCAATGCATGATAAATAGTATGACTTCCTCCTTTTGCAACAATCATTTTCTATTCAACTTGTGCCCTTCTTTCATCACCTCTGTCTCTCTTAACCTCAGCCAGTTATTTCTGATCTCAGCAGACTCCAGGAAACACAAGTTCACAATTTGTCTCTATTTTTGCCTGCTTGCCCTATTAGTGACCCAGACACCTCATGGCTTGACCCAAAGCACTCGGAAGAAGAGGCCACACGTCTTACATGCTTAGCAATCAGCACGGCACACAAAAATTTATCTTCATGTCTAAAGCCTAACACATTGACAGCAATCCCATAATGCCTCCCTCTTGTCTTAACCCAGCAGCTTGCCTTGCACCAAAGTAGGCATCCGGCATGTTATCTTATTGTATATTTCTCATATCTCAAAAAGCTCTTCACAACTAAGCCTGTAAGAATCTTTCCCAAATGTCATCTGTATGTCTAAATTGATAAAAGAATTGAAGTCACTTGTGCTCTACTTCTGTCTAAAGGTCAGTGGCATCTAAAATATATTCTTATACATGTATATGATACTTACGTGAATGCTTGGTAGAGTGTATTTGTTTGCTGACTCACAAACGAAATATTTGTAGTGTACTCATGCCATAAAATGAATCCCTCTGTTCATAGGGAAAGCAAATGATTACTGTGTGGTGGTGCCCTCTGCTGTAAAGTTATGCTGAGAAAAGCATGATTGAAATAGTAAAGTGTAATAAATATGCTTTGTGTTATTAATTTAGTCCCAAAACTGAATACATATGAAAATGCCCATTCCAAGAAACGCTGTCTATTTTACCTCATTGTGGACTTTAATGCTTTTTATTGATTTCCGTTGGTGTACTGGGATTTGTGAGGCAGGTGGGCATTTTTAAGGGCATTTTATAACAAAGAATTCTTCAAAATATTCTTGTACCAAAAAAATTAAGTTACTGTTCATTAAAGGCTGTTTTCATATATCTTTTCTGCAGTCTCCAGAGCTAGCTTAGGTTAGGTAGACATGATTTAAAGTCATTTTGCACTGGGAGCATTATTTGTTAAGGGATATTTCTCAATTGAAATATGCTACCCTGGATGCAATAGGAAAACCTAAATGAATATATCATAATACACTATCAAAACATGCTCCCTACACTCGTAGAGTGCATATGGAGTCAGAATTGGCCAAATTTCAAGTCAGTGTGTATTGAGAGCATATTGGACTATCAAAATTTATGTAATGAGAAAATCTAAATAAATGTCATGATGCATTATCAAAATTTGTTCCCCACACTTTTAGAGGGAACACTGAGTCAGAAATAGTGTAATTTTAACTCATATTTGACTATCAAAATGTGCTATGCCAGGTGAAATCAGAAAACCGATAATGTATCACTTCTCAATAGGGGAGCATAAGTTGATAAGCGCTATCTATCAAATTGCACTGCGGTAGCAAAACTCGACAAGGCAGCATTTTTCGTCAGAACACAGGACTGTCCGCAATCCAGCATGTTCATACTTCTACCACCAACGCACCAGGCAACCGTGTACTTTGAGGTCAGACCTGGGGTAGCACTAAAGAGCAAAGCCACTCTCATTAGTCACATTTATAAAGTGTGATATTGATGTTGTAAAAATAAGAATTTTGCTAAAACTAACAGTGCACTAATTACAGTATGCAAGGCAGGGTTATTATTGTTAATGAAAACATTTCCTGTAAATATCGCTGCTGAAACAAAATCAAATGTTAAAGGCTTTCGGTTGCCATTTTTAAATACTATTTAGCTAAAGTAATGTATTTAAAGTGGTGTAGCAGGTAAACACCCCAGGAGCCAGTGAGCAGTGCAGGGTCTTGTAGTGGTTAGTGTTTGATGTAGACAAAATGACCTTTAGGTGCTTCAGTGGGGCTGATGTGAGGTCTTTGATTTTTAAGTCACCAGTAATACAGATTCTATAAAGGTCTTGCTCTTTCTTATGTTTTTTATGGGTTAAAAGGGTTGTGAAACTTGAGGTTGAGAGTTGTGATAGGCTCTTTATTGTGTATAGAGTGGGAAAGTTACTGCCAACTAAGACAGTGATGAAGGCTTGTTGATAATTGCATAGATACTAGGTACTTCTGCCTACTTCTGTAAATGCAGAAGGTTGGCACCTTTGGCTGCACCTTAGATAGCTGTGGGCACCGCGCTGATCTTGCTACACCCTCTCCCTCAGCTCTTGGAGGGAATACAGAGTGTTGCAGTGCTTTGGGGATTTGTGATTGACGTTACCATCCAGCTGGAAGTGTGTGGCTGTCTTAGGTCCTCTCCTGGTAGCCATGGAACACATCAAGTTTAGATGACGGAGATTCCCTAGATATCGGCAGTGGAGCTGAGCTGTAAAAGACAGCAGCAGCAGAGAGGAAAGCTCTTCAGAGAGATATCAGCCCTGCACAGAACATTATCAGCTGTCCACTCCCCTCGCTGAAGGACATTTTTAGCTCACACTGCAGCCTCCAGCATCATTAAAGACTCTTTATATCCTGGCCACTACCTGTTTGATCTCTTGCCCTCTTGCAGGTGCTACAGGTCGATTAAGACACACACCACTAGATTTAAAAACTTTCTTTCAAAGGGCTACATATGATTTGAATTTGTATCTCACTTTCATCCATTACTCTAATCTGTGACAATGCGGTGTATGTAATATCCTAAAAAACAATATTTACTGTAAGCTTCAAACCTCAAGCTGCCATAGATAGATTCATATCTTTCATACCCACATGTCCCTATTAAGCTGCTCTATTTGATTTAATTTTAAAACTTTTTATAGTTATTGTGTGTTGTTGCCCACAAACAGTTAATATTGATCAGGAGCAGGACTTTTTAAATTTCATTGTATGTTGTGCAGTGACAATTCTATTCTATTCTATTCTATTCTAAATGTTTACGCATACCAGACATTCATGAGTTCTTTAAATTTTAATTCATTTAAATGTGACGGTGTGAGGTTCAGTGGGTTAGGGCACTATGCCAGTGATCAGAAGGTTGCATTCCCAGGGTCAGGAGGGTGAATTCATCACTGGAGTTTTGAGCAACATCTTAAAACCCATAAATCACTGCAGGGACTGAAAAAATATGTATGCTGCTTTGGGTAAAAGCATCTGAGAAGTAACTAAAAAAATGTATATCGCCCCCATCCACGCTGCGTCAGTGGTAATATCAAATTTGCATGTCACGGCTAAAGTTTAGGGGAAATGGGAAAAAACACACAGTCCCTCAAACTGAGATAAGCTGCACTTTAGAAATATACTGCACTACCCCCAGTACAGTTTCGTAGCCTATCCCATTTGGATTAGTTTTCTCTAATGTGTGTGTTCATAAGTGTACCAAGGCAAGAATAAGAGCATATCAGCCTCACTATTAAAGCGATTAATCCCAACACACTATACAGAAATGTAAATTTCCCTGCAAAATCTGTAATCAAAATGTGAACTGTATATTTCCTATAATAATCCTTTTATATTACACCCAATTAAAGCTACAGTTTGCATCAAATAATGATTATTAATGCAACGAGGGCACATTTTAAACGATGCATTAACAAGGCAGTCTGCTCTTAAGAGCTCATGTAGGAGAAAGACAGACATGTCCATGTGGTAACTTTCCTCGTCAACTTGTCTCCACTTTTTAAAGACTTTACCTACAAGCTTTTGCGCTCAATCAACCATTCATGTAATGTAAAAAATACACACATCTTATTTTACTATGAAATGAGTGTATTATTAAATTTTCACTGTGGCACTATGGCGGTTACATCCAAAATGCAACTGATATCTTTATCCCATGTACTTGATTATCGTCAACGGTTAGACATAAAGGTCGACGTTGAAGTGCTACCATCTCGTGGCGAACAGGGGGAATTGCACACTACTGCTGTACTTTCGGAATCAGTAGGTACGGTCAGTATAGCGTTGTGTCCTTTACGTGATGTCCATTCAGAACCTACAATGGAAAATATAGAGGCATAGGAATGATTTTCACAATTAGTAATCTTTTTTATTGGATGGCACTAAAATAACCAGGTCCAAGACATTGATTTCTTTCTGTTGTCTGTACTGTTGTCTGTAATGACATTGTTGCAGAAGGCTGGGTATTCCGTAGCAGATGCCATGGCATACAACTCGAACCCGTATTTTATTATTCAGTGCTGCTCAGCTCTTTACCTGCTGAGAAGCCAGGAACCGAGAAGAAATATGTTTCTTTACAGATAAGCATCAGCTGCCATGGTACTCCGAGGATTTATATGCAGTTCAACTAGTAAGTGCAGTATATAGTACAGTGAGTTTACACAAAAGAATTGGAGCAGTCTGAGCTGAAATGACTCTGTAAAGTACAACAATATTCTCAGTAAGGAGCGCAAAAGTCAATACGGTTATCAGAAACTTTATACATAACTCACCACTGGAGGGTGCTAGTGGGTTGCAATGGGATTTTTGTTTGCTCACAAAATACGATTGTATAAATAGCATACAAAACATTGCATGACGTTCGCATGAGATTATAACTTTTTACAAAGCACTAGCAGCGGTGGGTAATAAAGGGCATTTTTATCGCTCTAATAATTACAGTCATTTGTGAAATGCACAGCAGTTCATATTCTAAACAGTGAGTGGTTAGTTAGGGCAGCTGTTACGAATGATGCTCATTTGTCAGAGATTCAAATTTTGCCGTGATCTTAGATTAACCCTTAATATGGCTACATTAACATTGTAATTATTTAGTTTTACTGCGTGTTGGAGCCATATTGAATGCTCTTTTTTCTAATATATATATATATTAAATATTATTGTACACATTGTTGGCAAATCTGTAGAACTTCCCCGTCGAGTTACCTGAATTCATGCAAATATCGACATCTAGTGATGCCTACAGGTCACTACACCTAGCACTCTACCTGTAAGGTAGATGGATTGTGGGTAAATGGAAGCAGGAAGTAAACCTTGCCGTGATCTGATTTGTGGGTGAATTAGAATTTGGCTTTGTTTGTTTTCTTTGTTGCAATTAAGGTAATTATACAGTAAACAGAATATCTAACAAAAGCAGGTGAGTGTGAGTGTGTGTCATCTATAATGTCGGGCGCCATACTCGCGCGATTTTAGGTTTCACATGCAGTTGGGTGATTGGTTTGTGGACTGTCCGCTACCACACGGGCATGGATGACCCATCAGGACCTGCGGGGGGAGGGAGCTGTGAAATACGAAGAGTGACAGATTTCGCCGAGAAACCGGGGGGGCAGTGGGGTAACTGCGAGGTGCAGGAGAGGGCCCAGGTGGGAGTGGCTGCATATTACGGGGGGGCGGGCATTACGCGTAGCTTACCTAGCAAGGAAACAGAACCTGAACCTGGAGCCCTGGAGGTATGAGGCCCGGCACCTAGCGCACCATGGGGTCCCGCTCACCTGGCCAGCTGGATTTTTTCCGGGCCGTGAAAGTAGAACGCTGTATTTCCACGGGGGGGGGTAACAGCGCCCTCGGCTTTTCCAGTGAACGCTGGTTAATTTAGAATAACTCTTCTCCCTAATAACACCGTTTAAATATTCATCCGCGCTCCGTGCCGGTGCGAGCGCACTGTCACCGGAAACGTTCAAATCTGACAAATGCCGCGCTGCAAATCACGTTTCATCTGAGCGGGATTCAGCATCCCCTCAATACACTCATAAACTTAACCGAGAAACTTTCGTGAGAATAAATTGAACAAATATGCACACAGAATATAACTTAGTTTAGCTTGTTCACATTTCTGTATAATTTGTCTGCTACCGACGAGTGGAGAGGTTCCTCGTATATGTCTGATTCGGAGGGAGGGGGGTGCAGGCCAGCGCTCTGCATCACGCCTTATTAAATTGTTGCAAAATAAAAACCGCTGGTCATCACCATACAAATTTCATTACTAGATCAAGCATGTATACTCAAGATATGAATTTGTACTATTTGCATAAAATTCCACCAAACCGTTTGTATTTCTGGACGCAGCGCCTTCATGAAAACAGCATTCACGCATTTCATGGGGTGACAAGATGAACCATGGGGGGGGGGGGGGGCAGGCTGGCACCTGTTGTAAATTTAGTTGGTCCGTAACAGAGAGGTTTTCTGGTTATGAACTTCCACCAAATGATGCCTGAGTGTTAATCTACAGAAGAATCCAGCGAAGGTGTGTTTGGATAACATGGGTTATTAACCAACCCTCGTCGTCACACTGCTGTGCACAGGACCATAGGCACTCCAAAAGTCACTTTTGGCCCCCCTTCCTGCTCCCATAGTGAAGGGACTGTATGCGGTCAACAGGGGGGCACCAAACCTCAACGGCCCCATGCAAATGCATGGTTTGAGTGGCGGTAAACACCTCCTTTGCAAGCCAGTGATTAGATACAGTGTCGGCTGCGGTCATAACATGAGCCATGGGGGCTGACATAGAAGGCAGCACCGTCACAGTGCCCCCCTCGGCGGCACCTACCCGCACCGAATGCTCTTCCTGGGGAGTGCATCACTGTTGAACGTCGCTGGAATGGGAGCTACAGGTACCAGCCATCTTGTGACGGCAAACTCCCACCTGTTTCGGGGGTCAGCGTGGGCCGGAAACACGGCCTGCCTGACAGACGGAAAAATTTAGTCTCCTTTCAGATGACCATAAAACATAGCTTTATTCCAATTATTTATTTAACAGGAACTTTTATCCAAAGCGACGCACAACTGAAAACAGGGTCAGGCAATCCCTGCAGCAGTTTGGGTTGAAGGCTTAGCTCAAGGGCCCAACAATGAAACCACTCTGGGATTTGAACCAATGACCTTCCGGTCACCCGTGCACATCTTCCATAACAAGGTGGCCAGTTTCCCTGATTCGATCAACCTCTGTGAGCCCCTTGTCCTCTCAGGCCCTCAAGCAGCATGCATCCCGCTTTCCCGAAACGCGAGAGCTCCTGGTGAGCGGAGCAGTTTTCCTGTGTGACAGCATCTCTGATTTCACCCACGTCCACCCTTTTCTATTTTCCTCTCCATCGGAAGTGCGCTTTTTGTGCTGAGATCATCTCTAAAAGATATATGTTTCTCCAAACGGCTCACCGGGCATGTACGTACCTCTGTTCTCTGCATACTATACTAATCAGCAACAAGTTAATTTATGCCACTCCATAAAGGCATGTCGATTCTGGTTTGCGTAAGCTATATCTCATGTTTATCTGCTATGCATCTACATGCTTCGCATGCTCTCCCTGTGTTCACGTGGGTTTTCGCCCACGGTCCAAAAAAAAATATGTCTGCTTCAAGCTGATTGGTTAGTTCTTTTTCCCAAAAGTCCTTAGATTTCTGATTTATGCTATTTTACTATGACTCCTTCTGGCCAAAACCATGTAAGCCTCTCACGCGCAGTGAATGCAGATATCCATGCACGTAGACACCCAATGACACAGGCTGCGGATATCCATGCACGTAGACACCCAATGACACAGGCTGCGGGTATCCATGCACGTAGACACCCAATGACACAGGCTGCGGGTATCCATGCACGTAGACACCCAATGACACAGGCTGCGGGTATCCATGCACGTAGACACCCAATGACACAGGCTGCGGGTATCCATGCACGTAGACACCCAATGACACAGGCTGCGGGTATCCATGCACGTAGACACCCAATGACACAGGCTGCGGGTATCCATGCACGTAGACACCCAATGACACAGGCTGCGGGTATCCATGCACGTAGACACCCAATGACACAGGCTGCGGGTATCCATGCACGTAGACACCCAATGACACAGGCTGCGGATATCGATGCACGTAGACACCCAATGACACAGGCTGCGAGTATCCATGCACGTAGACACCCAATGACACAGGCTGCGGGTATCCATGCACGTAGACACCCAATGACACAGGCTGCGGATATCGATGCACGTAGACACCCAATGACACAGGCTGCGGGTATCCATGCACGTAGACACCCAATGACACAGCGCAGTGAAAGAGCGATGTACAGTGCCAGTCAAAAGCCTGGAGACACCTGCTTTTAATGTGTTTGTCTCTGTTATTCACCTTATAGTAAAAGGCCTTTAGGCAATGAAATAACACATATTAAATATTGCAATGACCAAGAGCAGTGTTCAACATCTCAAAACTTTCTCAAAACAGCCCCCTTTGGCTTCAATGACAGCATAGCAGACTCTTGATTTTCTTTCTACCAGCTTACAGATGTAGCCACCTGGAATGCTTCTCCTACAGTGCTGAAGGAGTTTACACAACTTCTGGGCACAAGTTGCCAACTTTTCTCTTACTCTTCGATCCAACTCATCCCAAACCAGCTCTATCGGGTTTAGGTCGGGGGATTGCACTTTCCTTGTTCATAAAATAATGCAGCATTTTCATAACCTCGACATTATCTTGGTGAAAAACAAAGGTTTTTCAGTTGATATGTCCACCCCTTCGGATCTGTATGAAAACGCCAATACAGGAATGCTAAACTGATGCTAATGCTATGAAGACCACCTGGCACTTTCCACAGAGGGCAGAATCAGCTTCTGGCGCATTCTGTGAGCCTCTTTTAAATCACCTCCCTTTGTATGCCCTCATCCTGGTCTCCCCACACCATGCAGGCACACGTAAAGCCATGGTGTTGATGGACAACGGCGTTCGTACCGAGGAACCAAAAATGTGACACCAAAACAATTTGTTTGAAAAAGGGAAAAAGAATGTAGGCCATGCTGCAAATGGAAATACATTAAGACACAACCTTGGGAACAACCAGCTAGTCTTATTTTCTATAAATGGGCTGGAGGCAAGTGGGTTAGCAGAACATGCTAACTTAATTATCCGGCTGTTCCTTCTTGGAGGAAAAATAATTAAGTGTTGTGCTATTTCTTATTCCACTCTCGTCCCCCCCCCCCAGACTCCGTTAAATTGAGAATGGCAGCTCAGGTCCAGAGGTAAAGTGAGCTGCAGGAATTTTTAGCTGTGGCATTGTCAGTTTAGCCCAAGTCTTAACTCCCAGGGCATTATGGGATAGCTGCACGTCAAGTGGCTCGCTTTTGTGGCAGAGCTCATAAAAAGTTACCACAGAATGTTAGTGTCAGGAACAACTGCTGATGTCACCTAAATTTCCCTTAGACAAGATCCTTGGGGTTCTTTCTGACAGAATGTCAAGCTGGCGCCCCATAGTGTTACAGTCCCAGTACTACAGACTGCCTTCGACTGACACCAATTGGATTATTTTTCTCTGGTTGTAAGAACAGATATATGTCAATTACACTGTACTGACTGGGCTTAAGGGAGGGGTGCTTGTCTACTAGTGATTAAATCTTTTTAATGTAAATGATTAACTGATTAGTGGCATGCATTTCTGACTACTTCCCTTTAAATGCTGATTTGAGCTTTGATTACAGGTGCAAAGATGACCGACATGCACAGGACACCGGGAAAGGGTGCAGCTTTCCTTCAATTGGAGACTCTCAGATTCTGCTGGCACAGAAAACATACATTAAATTAGCCGCAGCTTTTCCGTTAAAGGGGAGGACACTTCTTAAAGCTACAGAGGTGAAGGTATCGATGCAGGTCTTCCTCACATGTGGCAGCCTAGCAATCACAGCCTGAACCTTAGACACGCAAGGTATTCTGGGAGTTAAAATGGACTTGTACACAGTACACCTCACTCCTCCCTCGACTTTGCCAAAAAGACGGCCTCAGGCTCATCTGAGCCACGGCACCGGGACCTTCGATGATGTGGTCAACACCTCAGTCACTAAATCACAAAATTATCGCTTCACTACGAACTTTGAAGGAAGTGTAATTGAGCTGCTCAATAATGTATGGGCAATTATAAGGAGGCAGTAATATTTTATATTTTATGGCCATCCTGTGCTTCCCCTTTCATTACTGTTATCCTACGGGTAAATTCAATTAAAGGTAGCCGGCGATTTAACGGACAATATCCGGGACAATAGGAAAGGGCGATGGATACTTCACCAGCTGTGAGGGCTCTGCTGAGGTTTGTGAGAGCAGCACCTACCACACGTCACATTTCTCCTCAAAATCCACCTGAGCCCCCTTCACGGTAATCACGTCCTGCAGAGGACCAGCCGTGGGGAGCACCGCTCCCTTTACAGAGTAATTATTGGGACATTATTCAACCATCCCATGGTGTCTGGAGTGTTAATTGGACAATAATTAAAATACGTCCCTCTGATGACTGCAGGACGGATCAACTTCCCGGAGTCTGAAATTATTTGACGAGTCGTTTGGGCCGGATGGGTTCAGATTTCCGTCGTAGGGGTCACACCCTGTGTTTGGGCCGGTTGGGTGCACGCCTGACCTCGGTTCAGATTTCCGCCGTAGGGGTCACACCCTGTGTTTGGGGCAGTCATCAGCTTCGGAAGGGAGGTGGAGGAGAGAGGTCGCAAGCAGCCAGTATGGTGACCTGGTGGTTTGAGGGTTTTCCCTTAGAAAAACTGAACAAAAACCCTAAATAAAATTCCAAATGAAACAAAAATTCTACATATTTCTATAGGTTTCTCAAAAACCTACTCGGTTCTCAAATAATGCACATTAAAGCTGTGCATTTGGTAATTTTGGTTTGCCAGTGTTTTTCTCTAGCCTGTATGTTAGATATATCACCCCATTCAATCCACACGATCAGTCAATATGTTTATTAACAAGGCGTCTGGACACACTTGTGAAAACGAGATGGAACGAGGTAACGGACCCACGGTGGCGGCTTTCACGCTGAGCACGGAGCTCATCGCGAGGAAGATGCAGCCGCTCCTCGTACAGTCAGGCAAAGCGGAATGTGGAAAACGCTGCCGGGTTATGCCACTGGTAACTGCCGCCATCAATAAAAACAGCTGAAGGAGGCACAAGGAAAAATAATACAGCTGGATAGGAGCATGATTTAATATGAAAATCTCTGCGGGGGTGTTTGTGTGCAGAGTGTCACATGGCTCTGAAAGTGCTAGCATCAGTTTAGCATTCCTGTGCTTGCATTTTCAAAATATAAGGACTGTTTAATTTCTGCAGCATCTTGAGTGTAAGAGAGCCATTGATGGAGGTGTCCTATTTTGCAGTCGGGGTGAGACAGACTACACACGTTACTCCACACGTTGGCGCTTCGTTTACTTCGTGCACACATGCAATCACTCTTAATATGCGGCACACTGGGGAGCTGGAAGCTTCCAGAATAGGAGTGTTAGCCACGTTATCCGTCTGAAGAGAGCATAAAACGCTACACGTCTGCCGACAATGAGCTGTAAGTTATTGCGATCGCATTTGAGCCAACGTGTTTTCCCTCCAAAATGGATGTGTGACACATAGATGTGTCCTGCCTGAGGGGGGTCACTTAACACCCCCACTCAGAGGGATCTGACAGATCTCAGAGTCGATTCTTCACATTCCGTTAATCTGTGCAGTATCACCCCTTAGGTTATCTAGGAAAAAGAAAAAAGAAAAAAAAACACGACACATTGCTGTAGATCTACCCGAAGATGCATGAGACGACGCAGGAGATTCAAAATAACTTGTCAAGCGGTGCAGCCTCACATTCGTCTCGATTGGGGGGGATTTTTATTTATTTCCCTCCCTCAACAGAGCCGGCGGGGCGTGTCGACCGACAGCCCGCCACGGCAGACGTGGGCAGGGTGCAAAACAGCCTATTTTCAGCATTTGGCTCCACGCGTGTGGTCGTGAAACGTGGGGTCTGTGAGCCCCCAAGGCCGTCTAGATGAGAGGGAGGGCGCTGGACTGACAAGCCAGAGAATCGGGGGAAACCTGACGACCAACCTTCTTGTGGTAACCGTGTTGCGTGAGACACAAACATGTTGTCTGAGCCGTGTGTTGATCATGGTGGGGCCTTCATGCAACTGCAGCCTGGTACCCAACTCATAAAATATAACTCATAAAATATACAAAAGCCATAGCGCTTAGGACCTGTTTCTCAGGGTCCACTGGCCCAAACGTGCTTCACGAGCACTCACGAGCACTCACGAGCACTCACGAGCACTGTACACTGGCACAGCACCATTCATAGACAAATACAAAGAAATGAAACAAGTCCACAACAACAGTAACTGGTCTGCTAACAAGAGACACTTTGCACTTCAGTCAGCTGTGACCCTATAATTCTTCATGTCATCACCCCTGAGTACTTATATACAGTATTTATGCATCTATTTTACCCTTTTTCTTTTCAGGGTTGATGCCCGTTTGACCCAGTTCTATGTGTCTTGTGGCCAGCAGACGTCACTGGTCACCCTGTCTTGTAGCCCTCAGCCCTTAGTGTGTTTCTCTGCTCCCAGTGGGTTGAGAATGCAGCTCAAAGGCTGTACCCCCCAGTCATGAGTTCACCTTTTTTATTTCTTAGCGTCTGTTCTGGTTTATCTTTGTGCTCCTGTTTACGTTTACCCTGCATGTGCCAGCATGTGCTCTTTTCCTAATGTTCCTAGCCTCTGTGTTTGGTAATATATCCTAGTTCCTGGGTTTGTTAATTGTGGACATTGTGTAATTGTGTCCATGACTGTGCTGATTGGTTGGTTTTGTTATGGTCCACACCTGCTCCTTTTCAGTTATTTATACTGATTTACATATCTGCCCTCACTCTGTTTGTTAGTCAGTCATTGTATCTGTAACCTGTAGTTCACGTTGTTCTGGAGTGTGTTGTTGTTAACCACAGTTACTAACACACAGTATCTCCCAAACTAGTTCCCAGTTTTACTGTCTCCTGGTGTGTTATTCTATCATTCTATCTATCGTTCTGTGTATTTAATAAAGCTCTTTGTTGGTTGTGAGCCTCTCCGTGGATCATCACTCTTTTCCCACCAGTCCCGTGACACTTATTCCATCCTGTGCTGCTTCTGTATGTACGGAAGCAGCCTAGTGTAGAAAGTGTGCTTAAAATTTCATGTGTAAATATTTGCCAAAATGTCTTGCATGATATGTTTTAATACTGGGAGAAGCCCACCAAGAGAAATCGCTCAGATGTTTAACACCTGTCCAACAGAGGTCTATCTGATTCTGAGTCCCTACAAGGTTAAGAATCAATAAGACTTGTGTGCAGCACACACACCAGACACAGGCCTGGCGCCCCCCCCCCTTTTCATAGGTTATTGTTACTTCCTGGTATCGGAGCTCAGGGTAGGTCCGAGACCGGCTCCCTCGTAAAATCCCCCTTCCGGGTCATTTCTGTCACGTTTCCCACGATGGATGCTGATTAAAACCGTCACTGTGAGTCAAACCGGCTAATGCAGGACCTCGGGCTGATCGATGCTGAGCGGCACCCCACAAAGTAGCGCCCCGCTTTGGATTTATGGATACCATTCCCACGCCGTCCAGTCGCCTCTCTATCCGGCGCCATTCCGATCGCACCCTGAAAACGCATTAAACACACATTAGCCACAGCGTGCTAGCGTCAAATCCAGCGCTTGACAGGAAGTCCTCAAAACATGAGAACGCGTTTCAGTTTGACATTTTCCTCAGTAATACGTTTTAAAACAGACAAATCTTTCCCTGATATTATCCTGGCGCTTTAGTTCAAAGAAACCTCTCACTTTATTACTGGCAAGAATAATTCACTCAGTTGAACTGTTTGATGAGTCAGAGTTGCTATGGAGGGATAAAAGATAAAGTTTTATCATCTTTGCATCTTCATTTCACCCCTCTTCCACCTCCAATCAGCAGTGACACCTCGCAGATTACGGTCACAGGTAAGTAAATTCGTGCTTATTTCATCCTGGGTAACTGCATTAGCGCGCCAGATAAAGGGCTTATTACACGCACATTATCACCACTTACGGCTGGCCCTGCCTCATTATTGTAAATTAATATATCACTGCAGGCCTTCATAAGGTGTGAGGACCAGGACCAGACCTGTCATTAAGAGCTGCCTTTTACTAACTGTTCAACAGGCGGGGGTGGGGGCGGGGGGAGTGGGGGCAGGTGAGCTAGTCATCCTGCACACACACACACACACACACACACACACACACACACGCACAGAGGAATGAGGCAAGATCCCAAACCCTTTTAAGCAATTGTTCTTTCTAAGCAGGTTCACGATGTTTGTGATTAATCTGGCATTCTTTCTTTTATTTCTTCGTCTTTCCATTTCCCTGTTTTTGTATTGTTCTCACTTTTGGATGTTGCACTGTATCACAACACACCCATGTAAAGCACCTTGGGGCGCTATATTAAAATAAATTGGATGGAATTAAGTCTGGAACATTGCAGATGTGTGAATCTCTAGGGCTCTGCTTGAGACAGAGACTGCCTGAATTCTTAGCTTGGTCCACCCCTCCCCCCGTTTCACAGGGCTCTGTCTGGTATGGCTCCAGCGCCCCTCCCAGGCTGATCACTACTGTACACAGTGCAGGTAATGTGACCCCGCGGGAGTCTCCGGCCCGCAGATACCTGCAGAACTCCAGTTCGCCCCGAGCAGAACGCTCAATGTGTCCGTCTATAAACTATGTTGATAAAAACGTCATCATTGACATCGTGTTTTGGTGTCTGTAAGCACTACTGCTTACAGAAACACTGTCCCCAAAGAAACACATGGTGTGGAAGGGCCAGACAGAGAATAGAGACTAATTGGGTGAGAGGTCAGAGGTCACCGCCTCCAGCTTCACCCCAAAACACAGCGCAACAGAAGGGAAAAGGTCACAGATAAATGAAAAAGGCGCGGGGTCCTCTAGCAAAGATCGCCAAGAACCCAAACGGCCATCGGCTCAGTTGGAGTTTGCATATCAGACTCTGCAGGCATTCATTTAAATCAGCCAAAGGCACCACAGACAAATGTATCTGAATCATTAATTACGGTATTCACTCTGTGGCCGTGGATCTGGAAGCTCAAGCCCTGATCGTCTCCCTGTAAAACCCAAGTGAGACTCATGCGAAGCGCATCGGAAGCATGGAGTTCAGGCCTAATGCCATGTTTACAAACTGAGATAATTCCAGAACACACTGCGAGAAGAAGACGGAGCTAAAGCCAATGGACTGGTGAGGAAAAAAAAACAAATAAAGCAAAGAACCTGATGAAGCTGATGGATGCTGGGCCCTGGAATGGCGCTTTTATATCGTCTTAAACCATCAACATGTAGAAGGGAAACCAAATGCAGACTTTCATTGTCCCAGGCAGATACATGATGCTCGAGTAGTGAAAGTAACCACCTACAAACACAGACACAAGTCTTTGGACACCCCTAACCCCTAATGGATCGGTCTCACACCTTCTCCTTCCCACAAATGGGCACCCCTGACTGGGTGGTGCTAGGGGGCGTGGCCTGGCAGGCCATCCCATCATACCATGGTACAAGCTCCAGGCAGTAGCACAAGGCGGGGCACGATGGCTGAGATCCTGACCTCAAAGACGATCAATTATTCAGCAAGCATGCTCTTTCCTGTAATTCATTATTTACGATGGTAAAAGTATAGCGGGGAAAAGCTTCCGGTCCGGAAGAGACTGTCCCAGAGGGACGGGTGCGGGGGATTCAGGAGGTCCCGTCGATAAACACGAAAAACATCCTTTGGACCACACTTTCACCAGGCAAGGTAGGAAGCTGACAGCAGAGTAAACCCCTCCCCCAAGTGGGCGGAGCCTGCTTGGAGGGGCGTGGTCACACTTGAAGACTGCAAGCTGCTGCTCAGAGTTGAATAACAAAAGCTTTCCTGGGTTTATAATGGGCTTGTTAAGGTGAGGGTAACAGCAGCGCCACTGTGACCGTCCATGTCACTAAACAAGACATTTAGGGAGGACATACAGTGGAGCACGTCCATGTTTATGCTTCGAAAGTCACACAGCCATCCTTCACATTATGCAGCTGCACCGTCTTGGGACTCCTATTCCAGGACGATCCGTGTTTCTCAAACCAAGAGAAGAATCGATTGTAGGTAAAAACTCAAAACTCACAGAAGTGTGGCGTTTAGCAAAGCACTGTAATATATTTAGCTTTAATACCGCTGTGCTTCAAAGGCACTTGCAAGGGATAATAATTAAACCACAATGTGACGTGTATTTTCAAACAGCAGGAAAGGTTGTCAACAAACCACTAGCCGTTTAAGGCAGCCGTAAGGCAACAGATCCATTTTAATGACTTTGTTTATGGTCTCCGGTGACTGAGGGACACAACCGGAAGCCACATATCAGAAAACAGCAGCCATTATTAAGAGAGAAGCATCATCAGTAACCGACAGAAACAAGGCCAGATGACTGCCCGGCACCCCGATGTTTACTGCCCTGCCTGGGATCATTTAATAGCCTCGCCTGATCAATTATGTTGAGCCAACAAACAAACTGGAGCTATGGAGTGAGTAGTTATTCTGCATCCCCGAAGCTGAGAAAATCCATCTGTATTACACAGAAAAATTGCACCAGCGCTTAAGCGGCTAAGGACTGGAAGTTGCTTATATTACAACACACTTGTTTGACGGTTTAGATTGTTATGGACTCATTTTAAGCGGCTCAGCTAGCAAAGGAGCTCTTAATGATGGCATATTATATAGGGTTAAACCTTGGCACACAATACTGCCCCCTACAAGCCCAACAGGCTACTGCAGC
Organism: Paramormyrops kingsleyae; assembly: GCF_048594095.1. Taxonomy (NCBI): domain Eukaryota; kingdom Metazoa; phylum Chordata; class Actinopteri; order Osteoglossiformes; family Mormyridae; genus Paramormyrops; species Paramormyrops kingsleyae. The sequence goes on along the minus strand of NC_132818.1, from coordinate 13,789,034 downwards.
TTACTGCCAGAGGTGAACTACTTAAAGTGGTTGGAACACAATTAGACAAACTGGGGGTAGTAGGTCATTTCATCCATGCCTGTACTCCACTTACATTAGTGAGATCTCCAATAATGCATCATGTCAACAAACAAACAGTGGATCCTGACACTTGCGGAACGCCCACGCCAGCCGGAACCAAACAGGTCGAGTGTTCATTGAAGGAAAGAAATTAGCTTAAGCCCCCATTCGTGGGCTAATGCCACGGTCTCCAAGGACAAGATCCTTCGGTAATTAGGCTAATACAGATGAGAGACGCGCTTCGCCTTCCAACTGGAGGAATCCAATCCGGATAGAATCCCGTCCCAAGAGGCTTCTGGAAGTTCAGCAGCGCCACCGAGCAGCATCTCTCAGCTCGCTCGATGCTCGGAGCCGTATTTACTTAGAAAAATCGCAGTTTAATGAGACATGCTTTGTATATTGACTCATGCTTCACTTTCATTCCAGTGCATGGAGGGACAAAAAAAACACAAATAAAGAAACAGCTGCTGAGAAAATGTGAAAGAGCCAGAGAGACACGGGACGGACCCAGGAGGCCTACTCCTTCGGGGCACTTCCACCGGCATCCCGAGAAGACCTGGTGGTAGCCCTTCAGTGTTGCGAGAGGTCCTCATGGAGATAACAGAGCCCTCAAGAACTTCCTCAATGCATGAAGATAATCCTATAAGCAGGCTACAGAGCTGCAGTAGGCAGTTACCCAAGTCCATCAATGGACCCGCAGATCATGAAGCTTCTCAGGCTCTTCAGTTCTCTGAAGTTCGAGAACAGAATAATGATTCTTTATTCATCTTTTTGTCCTATCTTGCCCTCCATGAGACACAGAGACCCATATACAGGTGAGAGCAAGTTTGGGGGTCACAATGCAGGGTCAGCCGGTGTGCAGCACCCCTGGAGCTGGGGATATAGATCTTGCTCAGGGGCTCAACGATGGCATCAGAGTACTGGCCCTAGAATGTGGACTGGCAACCTTTCAATCACGGACATAGAGTCTTAACCGCCCCCCCCACACCACACAGAGGGACCCAAGTCAGTGAGTTTGCACGATGAAGGCGTCGATGAAGGCGTCGATGAAGGCGTTGCTTCTTCGTACCCCTGGCTTACAATCTTTGTCAGACTCGCGGACCCCAGTTCTGAGCCCACCACTCTACACGGACAAGAGTCGGACTTTTGGGTGGCCATTTACCCACCCCCCCCCCAACTAACTGGCCAGTGACTCATGGGTATGCCCGTTAATAAAAACTTTCCTTACATAATTAGGCAGATCTGCTGGGGTAGTTCCTTTATGATAAACTGTTATAGTGATTGTCTCAGACTACTATGTACAGTAAACAGCATATGCTATAAAAAAAAGTGTTTAAAAGCCTTTATATTCCAGTAACTATAATCTATTTAATTAGCTCATCAAAGTTCTGTACTATTGGGCCACTCATTAATTTCAAGATCCGAGATGTTTTATTGGCCACGTGTAACAACTATAATGGAACACTTACTCATACAGTCATGCCTGGTAAAAAAAAGTCACCAGTATATAGCTAATAAACGATAACACTATAGGTGACATAACGCCTAAACCTTGGGATTCACAAATTAAATTCTCTCGTTAAGATCAGCGGCAGTGTCTGCCAGCACTTAAACCACGCATTCGTGGGACCCCGTGTTGGCCAAAAATTGTCACTACACTAGGTGCCTATTTGGAGCCCCAGAAATTACAAACCCGCCGCTGTTTACGATACTTAAAATCCTCGGAGTCCTGTATTACGCCCAGCGCCGTGCGTTCCCAGCTAGTAAAACACTGATTCATACTTCGCTTTTCTGCGTGCCGTTACGGTATACGCACAGGGTGAGTGACGTAAATTATAAGCCTACGCAGCCCAGTGACTGGTGCGTCGCTGGGGTCCGCTCTCCCCGCCGACTGCTGCCTAGCTGGGAGAGCCGGGCTGCCCGCAGAAATGCACTAATGTCTTTCCTGATTTATATCTCCTGTGCGGCATAACGCCGCATCAATAATTTAAATCTAATGAATATGCACATTTGTGGCAGTTGTTGATACTTTTCTCAGGGGCAGAAAGATACCGGCTAATCATCTGTCATAAATCTTTTTTTATTATTTAAATTAGATAATTAAGCACCGCTGTACAAGGTTGCTGCCGCAACACGAGGTGAAAAAAGAGGGGAAAAAACACACGCGTCACAAAAATGTTGACATGGTGGTTGATATTTAGCCATCGTGTCGGTCTGCTCCGAGGTGGAGCCCAGCGACCACCATCAGTCATCGGGCTGGGTGGAGAGGGAACTTTCGAGCGCCCCAGGACAGGTGCAAACCAGCGCACTGAACTACTCAAACGCGACGTGACCTCAGGTTTCCACAAGTCATAAAGTTCTCAGCACAGTGGAAGTTCTAGGGCTAGGCCTTTTCAACTTGGGGGGCCACACTGAAGCCAGTTAGTCTGTGGAGGGGGGGGGCAGATGCATTTGACCTTAATGTCCTCCAAGTAAGAGTCCGCAAGAAAATGTGCTTACGCTTGTGTTTCACCTGTTCCCAGTCCACAAAATTGTAGCCCACATATATGAATGTAAATAATAATAATAATAGTGATAATACATTTATTTCAAACTCAATTAGCATACGTATTTAGGGAGACCACGGGGAACCGACCGTGTGTCAGCGTAAATAATTCAGCCCTCCCCTCCGTCGCTCGTTTATGTCAGCCTTACGTGTCACAGAGAGCCATGCCGTATTATTGCATTAGAATTATCTGAGGTAGAAGATTAACCCCACATCGATTGTTAATAAATCCAGTTTGTCACTGAAGAGGTCAGGGTGGGTGTGACGTCATACATGATTGCATCATTTGCATTTGTACATTCGCATGAGGAAGTGGACTCTGATTTCACTCGGCTGAGATGACTAAGGAGCGAAAGCCATTACGCTTTTCCCTCCTAAAGTGTGGTCATGGAGACGTCACACTCCAGCCGGTCTGTACAGGAAGACTAACACATGGGGAATGACTACAGACAGTTTGCTATGAACCAGTTTGGAAGTATTTTAGATGATTTAAAAAACATTAAATTAAATAAAGCAGGAATATGAAATATGGCTTTTTAACTTTTATTAAACCTTAATTATGCTAAAATTATTTGTTAAATTTTCATAATGGATCAGTCCTTGAGGAATTCAAAGATTAATACAAAAGAAACATTTTGAAGGCTGGTTTTACTACATTATTTATCTTCGGCTGCATAAATTATAGATTGGCATGAATTTTTCATCGTACGGAGCGGTTACCTACTTCAGGAGAGCAGAAGAGGGAAAGAGAGGGAGGCGGGAAGAGAAAAGAGCTCTCTCACCAAGAGCCAAATCCTGAACACACGAGGAGTCCTCACCATCACCTGACAGGGCATAATCTGTCAAAATGAAAAATTAACGGCGCCCCCCTTAATTCATCATCCAGCACCCCCGTTATTCTTAATGGATTTTTTAACGTGTGTTATGACTGCGGCTCTGAGCGGAACCGGGTAGCGTTGGGTGGGGAAACCGATCACGTGACTCCTCACGCTAACAAAAAAACCTTGTATGTTTCTGGATCCAAACGGATCACGTGTTTATTTATGCGCTTGCATCGAGTTTCTGTCTCGTGTGTCAGTGCCGAGCTTTTTTGAAAAAGATCATGAGACAAAGAAATGTAATCAAATGCATGACGCTGTCACGCTTTTCCTTCAAAGCAGGAGTTCCCCGATTCCATAAGAACCACGAATCTCAGACGATATACCACTGGAAGTTAGTAAATTGTTCAATTTGGGAAAAAACGGAAACATGAAAGCAATAAAAAAAATTGAGAGGTTGGACAAGAGTGTGCGTTAGATATCACACCTGTTTAATGGAGCTAAGTGCAAAGATGAGTCCGTGACTGCACTGACCATTGATTACATTCCGACGAAATGGAGATTTGTATGAATAATGATATATTATAACAGTTTACAAGTGACTATCTAATACTAAACAGACCGTATATATCAGGATTAGTGTATTAATAATGATTTAGTATGATCCACACGCTTAAATCGATAGCAGAAAAAAAAAATATTTGAAAATTCCTTAATACGATGCAGGAGATACTGGCAGCTATCCCAAAATTCACTTTGGGAGGCTAAAAGGCTTCAAGACAGAATGACGTATTGTGCCTAGAAGTAGATATTGAATTAATTCCCCACTCAAAGTGATCAATTATGCATGGTGATGCTTATTTAAACATCATCCTTCATCTAAAACTCCTCTGAAACATACCAGTCTACAGGTATTGCCGATGTCACGCGTCACGCTTAAAGTTGACAGACTGAACAACTCTGCAACTTCAGAAAAATGTGTGTGTGTGTGTGTGTGTGTGTGTGTGTGGGGAGGGGGGTCACATTAGATTACTGATGGTTTTTAGAGGTATACGTTGACAGAGTTTAATACTTCAGTCACGTCTTAAAGCAACATAATTTTTGTGAGATCATCATCTTTTAAACAGATTCGCAGGCAGCCAGACAGGCATTTAATAATTAAAACGACTATTTTCAATTTCAAAAGTCCTTTCTAATTTGAACAGAGTCTGATCAGTTGTTTATTGCAGTTTACAGAAAGCTGCCAGTTCTTCGTTTCGGGAATATATTGCTAATGAAATCTGTGCCTAGCCTGTAGCTGGCACACTGCTCTCCATGCGCCATCTTCTGGCCATTTATGACACTTAAATCAAAGTAGGGTCATCTATGAGGACCAGCCAGGGAAGGGGACATACTATTGCTGCATTCCATTTACCCTCGGAACTCGGATTCTATTAAGCTAGCTCCACACCACACCGATTCACACATATAAGGAGGCATCTCAGGCAAGCATCTCTCCAGACAATGCTTTGTGTTGTGGAAATTAAAAACCCACAAAGCAGGCCGGTGCTTCCACTCCCTAAATATATTAATACCAACCACGGGACACTAAAGGAGAGCCGTTTTAGGTTCAAAATCACATATCACGGCACAGATCGCTAGTGAAGTATGAGAGTAGCGTACCAAAGTGAAAATGAGTGTATTTCGCCGTTTTGACAGTGTGTGTTATTAATACCTCCCTGATCCGTGTGCGAAACGCGTCACATCCCTGTTTAACCTCGTAGAAATAAAGGTGGAGGTGAATGCCCGTATGGTGTTGGAAGGTTTTGAAAGCGGGTTCTTGGCATGCATCTGACCGCCACGTCCCTCCCGGACCGCCGGAGCTTCTGTTCCTTCTGCTTGCAGTTTGTTTGCCAAATGGACTGATAATAAAACAATCTGCTGAAATCGGCGGGACAGCTGCGCTTTAACCCACCCAGATTCCGCGCGGTTATGTCAGGAGACACGGGGATCCGTCAGAAGTTCAGGCCGACCCAACCTGCTTACGAAGCAGGCGGCTTGGCGTCTGGCGCCCGTGTTGTGGAAATTAAACGCTGGCACCTCTTGGCAAGCAACCACGGCGCAATTCGCCTGGAGTTTAATTTCAATATATTGTTGTTAAGTGATATATAAACAGGTTGAAACTGTATGGAATCTGGCATCATAACGCATTATAACGTAATTAGGTAGGCAATGATTACATTTCCGCAAGTATTTTGCCATATTTTTTTGACAAGTTCAGTTAAAATAATTGGGATCTCTCCATCAACAACAATAACATTACAAGAAGGAATGTAACTGGTCATCAACGCAACATGAGTTCGTTTTAATCCCATTCATGATTTGGACAAAAGAGAACGTGAACGAACACCATTAATTTGTAAATGAATTAAAGTAATAGCCATCGAGTAATTGCTTTGAAAAGCAGCCATTGTCGCGCTGCACTGAGATGAGCGATTGCTCTATTTGATATGGAGACTCCAGATCACCACGCGGAAGCTTTAACAGCATTGAAATTATATAGCGGCTCCTCAACTAAACAAAACGCCAATTGACGGTTATTTGAAGAGCACCCGAGATCTTGACATTACACATTACAAATGGAAGACTGAAAAGACGGCGTGCAAAGAGAGATCGCATGGAATTGCGAGCACAACCCACGGCGCTGTTTTCTTACTGGGCGCTTCGTCGCTCGCAAAGCGCTAGGGGCAATAGCAATACACAACATTAAAATGACAAAACGACGGGGAAATCCTCTTTACATATTCCATATTACACCGAAGGCTTAACGTGATTTATGAGCCATGCACAGTCTTCTACCTATCTGTAACGCTTATTTTTGAAGGACCTGATCAGCGATTCAATTTTGTCCATCTTATAGGAAATTCTCATATGGATTCTTTGTTTCATAGCAATGTAAAAAAAAATCCAAACTGTCAAGCAAATGCATTTTTTTTATAATGTGGGGTGTGACCTTTTAAATATTAAGTGTTGATTTTTAATTCGTTTTCAAATTCACCGTGGCAAATGTTGAAGAAACAGACCTCTACTTTCACGCAGAAGTCCCGTTTTTTTTGTTCAGCGAGACTAATCCCAGATTAGACAACAGAAGAAAGCGAGACATTCGGCTCGTGCAGTCTGCTATCGGCTCACCAGGCCGCCAGAAGTGATCGCGATTTGCTCTAGTTACTGATAACATCTGGAGGTGCATCATCAGACCTTTGCAGTAAAAATCACTGTGGTTCATTCGGAGTTTGAGTATAAAAGACGAACAAGAATTAAATATTTGCAATTATGGAATAACCTACCAGTGCCACATTTCACTGGAATCGCACACAGTTCGTTCAGCTGTGCGGAACAATCAGTCTTTCATAATGATCGTAAGTCTGTCGTGATAAACCCAAGCATCTCATCTGCATCCGGTGATGAAAGGGAGGATGGTACTGAAGCTCATCCCTCCGGGCGCCAGACCGGTGCCCCCCCCCCGCATCACACCCGGCATGCACTTGCAGTAACCACTAATTCACGAAAGAGAAGAGGAGTTTGCCGCTTATTGATCTGTTTTAGTCGGACAGGCCAAATCAGTGGATGATATGGCACAGCGAGTCTGTAGTTTCCTGTGCAGACTAAGAAATAATTAATGCACTGTATAAAAAAAATCCTCTCGATAGTTCCAGATGCAAGCATCGGGGAGCCCGGGTGACCTTGAGGGGAGGTGGGGGTACGACTGTCTGGTTTTCTGGCACCCAATTGATTGTAAGCAAGAGGTTCAGGAATCCCAACTGGACTATCCACTGGTACAGCAGAATCCATTTGGAGACATTTCAAAGGGGCTCTGTAAATGCATCACTTATCATTTACTGCATGGAATACAAAGATCCTGTTTCAGTGTCGTCATCCTCAGAAACTGAGCGACCGACTCCACGTAGCGCCTTATTTCATATGAAGAGCCCGAAAGTGTTTTCCCAAACATCGTTTGACTGCTTTTGTCACCTGAAATGGATTTAAATCCCCAAATATATGCATTTTCCTTCCTGTACGTGTGCCGGCAGAAAAAAAAGCACACTAAATACAGAAATTCCCAAGAAATCCCAAGAGTAGGCCTATTGCACAGTCCTTTCAGAGACCCTTTAATGGAAAGTGACTCGTCTTCCACGCTGTCTTGCTTCAGCAATTTCCACATCTGGATATTACTGAAGCCATTTGGGGTGAATGCTTTCAAAGTGTTCATCCCACTTGCCCAAGATCTCCCGGGTAATGAATGCTGGAACGGACCCAGTGAAAACAGCGCCACCACTTTCCACCATGCTGAAACTGCAGAGGTCCGTCCTGAATTGAGGCTTCGTGAAGCTCTTACGAGGCAGCTTCAGAGGTGACACCTTGCGCTAGAGCACAGAAAACCTGCGGACACAACAAAGCTCAGTGCAGCCTGTAAAACAGCCACAGGTGTACAGCCAGATGTTAATTGCATTAATTTCCAGTAATTCTGTTTGATAGTTTGCATAGTTGCTGGCGTAAGCGCGTATCCAATCTTCACTGAACCATATGAAGGATGCCCCCAGATTAACAGTTTTATCACCTGGGATAAAGCTGGCTCCAAGTAAATAGAGTTTCAGGATGTTTCGCTACATCCCCCTCCATCCTTAAGACATCTGTCTACAGCTTTCACCTAAGTTTTCGTACAACTTCATATATAAACATTAAACTGGGTGCTGAATAAAATCGATGTTAATATGATTACGAGCTCACAGATCAAACAGTCGACAATTATGCGGCGGCCATATTCTGTCAACACGATGTCTGTCCAAATAAAAAGTTATGGTCCGTCGGTTACTTAGGAGTTACACCGGGAACCGTAGGCTACGATAAAAATGCTCCTCAAATAATTTTAATAACGTCGCCAAATCTAAGAGCTATAACATCTTGCCCTGGTACCGTGAGCTGACACCGATGTAATGTGCCTCATTTCACTCTCATATTGATTGTATGCTGTTGGAGCAGTGAACGGTACCGCATCCGCGGCGGATATGCGGAGGCTGCTGGTGTCCACAGGTTCTGTCCTAAATACAGGTGTTATGCCGAAAAAGGCATCCCTGCCTTAGAATGCATGCCGGTGTTCCGACGAGTTGAGCTTTTAAGGGTTTTTGGGGGGTCAGGGTTTTTTTTTAGGGGTTAGGCTTAGGGTTTTAGGGGGGGTTTGGGGGTTATGGTTTTAGAGGTTTTTTGGGGGTTAGGGTTAGAATTTTACGGGTTTTGGGGGGCTATTGATTAGCAGTACGGTAGCCTTACTCGACAAAGTAGCTGAACTCGTTTCAGATCAGCGACCAATCGGTCATTTAGAGACAGGCATGTATTCTACGGCAGGGATGCCTTTTTCGGCATAACATCTGTTTCCGGGCACGAGACCCCCTGCGCTGTTCATCCCGCCTGCGTTTCCTCTATGAAACCGGCTACTTCTGTCCTCCATACAATGCAAATTTCGTCCAAACGCTGTAAACCGACAGCAGAGCTCACGTTATCAGAGTTGCAAACTTTGGTCGGCTTGACATTTTTAATCAAGACAAGTCTGCACACACGTTTACATGCATATGAGTTATATTACATTGTAAATAGTCTGTATGGTTTGCAAACTACCCCAACGCTTTTGATGCATCTAATTTTAGGTTTATAATGGAATAATGTAGATTTGCCGTAAGATTTCTTGAGTACGAGTCTGAAAGCTTGAGTGTCACGCCTGATGCGTGGGAGCCGGCAACCGTGTGTTATAAATTAATCTCGCACAGCAACCGTCATTTTCCACCGATGGCTTGTGTGGGTAATTCTCTATTTGCGGTTCATTAACTAAAACTATAGAAAACAAGGCACGCAGTACCAATTTAAGTATGCAAAACTAACATTTAGTTTTCTTTGGAAAACAAAGTCATTCAGCAGTTGTTTCGCAAAGACGAACAAGTAAGTTTTATACACCTGGACTAGGACTGGACGATATGGCAAAAATTTATATCACGATATATTTCTTACTTTTGGTCGATACGATATAATTCCGATATCGATATGGACAATATTAAAAAGACTCGGGACGAGGACACACACAATGGATGTCTGCAAACTGAATTTGCAAAGTCTATAATACCTCCAGGCTCCTCCTATTAAAATTATATAATTTTTTTTTTTTAATAAAAACAGTACAAAAAAAAATAAGGTTCACTTTATTTGTATTTAGCCTTTACAAACAAGAAATGTGAAATAAACTATCAAATAAATAAAACTCTCAGACTCAGCTTATTAACAATAATATATTTCCATTTAAACTAAAACAGGCTGATTATTCATATACTGTATATTATATGATACAGTATATATGTATATCGAAATATCGGAAATGTGTTTAAAAATCGTATCACCGTTATTGAAAAAAATTATATCGCGATATATATTGATATCGAATTATTGTCCAGCCCTAACCTGGACCTGACACTGTAACTGTTTACAGCTCACTATGTGTGTGTGTATGAATGCATTCGGGATTTGCAAACTTTTTGGGACAAAATGTTCAGAATACAAAGTCAGAGAATGTCAGTTTGTCAGTTTCCTTTTTTGAGCTTTGCAGGGGTGGGATTTTAAAGGCACAGTTCCATCAAAAACAAAAAAAAAGCCCCCCTCCAAAAAAATAAAATAAAAACTACAGAAGACAGGGCAATTTATCACTGGTGAGGGCGAAACGTTAAAATATGCACCAATCAGGCATCAAGTTGGGAACATCTATTCAAACCCGCCAGCTGCTTTGCATAACCACAGCCCCCCCCCCCTCCAATGCAGCAACATGAGCTGGCCCGCAGCTAACTGGCCGCCTGCCCAGGCTGCTGTCCGCAGGCTTCCATGGCGACACACAGCTGCTTTGTTCGAGCTCAGAGCAGCGCGCGGTGTTACCCTCTATACTGCGGGGCATACAATCCCTCCCCTCCATTTTTCTTTGCGGTCAGCGGTCCATTTCACCTCCTCCATCACCTCCTGCTACGCAGTATCAGAGAAAACAGCTGTTCTCTGTCTCCCTACCTGTCCAGAGAGCGCAGTGCTGTCCGGACTGGCAGGTTTACAGGGCACATGGGCCCGGGGGCAGCAGCCGGTGCCTCGTCCCACCCGTACACAGATTGGCGGCACTCTGCTCCTCACCCTCATGCCCCCAAAGCGGTGCCCACATACATACAGCTAAATTTGACTTTCTTGGTTATCAGAAATTTGTGCGGCAACACAAGTCAGACATGTGCTAGTCTGAAAAGGACTTCCTGTCCTGGCCTGGCCAGTACTTGGATGGGAGACCAACTAGGACAGCTGGGTTGTTGCTGGAAGAGGCGCTGATGTGGCCAGCAGGGGGAGCCCATCCTGTGGCCTGTGTGGATCCCAATGCCTCAGTGCAGTGATGGGGACACTGTGCTGTAAAAATGGTGCCGTCCTTCGGGTTAGCTGTAAAAACTGAGGTTCTGACTCTCTGAGATCCCTGGGCATCTTTCGAAAGCGTAGGTGTGGTACCCTGATGTTCTGGCTAAAATAGCCCACTGTGGCCCTTTCAAATCTGGCCTCCTATTCACCCCCTATATCTAACTGGTGAATTCTCTCCTGCCCCTTCACCACCTTAGCTACTGTGTGGTCAGTGTACTGGTGCAGAATGGCTGCCGTTGCATCATCCAGGTGGGGGCTACACAGTGGTGGTGGTTGAAGCGGCTCCCCATTGGTTCTGTAAAGCACTTTGGGTGACTTGAAAGTGCTATATAAATATGGTATTTATTCATTCATTCTTTTAAACTTACATGGAGGGAAAAAAAAGTTTCTAAATAGTCCTCAAGGCACTTTCCTCCACAACAGTTCCCTCTAGTGTTCAGACCTCACACCGTCCGTGTAAATGATTCTCACCAGGATCTGATGCGTTTGTTGCCCGTTAACAGTAGCTTCTGGAACAGCCCTGGTGTTTCAGTTGCTGGAAGCCCTCCTTGTGGATCCTTAACCACATGCGCAGCGCCGGGCCCCGTCATCGTGTGGCCCTAACGACAGCCAGAACTCACTGGGGCTTCCCTGACTGCCAACAGACAGAGTCATCAATCTGAGGAGGGGGATCCTGCCTGTGGAGCTTCATCGCCGCTCCGAAGTCTTCGCCATCGGTCTCCGGGTCGCGAGCAGCTATCAGTCTCTGTCAGGAACCATGAAGCGCTGTGTGGTGACATTTTATTCCTGATCGTGGAGGGCTTTTGTGGGGGAGGGGGAAAAGTCTCCATTTAAGGCAGGTGGCTGAGCAGGACCTTGCGTCTCCTGGGCTGGGACTTGGAAACAAGCCACCGCTCTCCGGGCGTCTCTGGGGTTAGCGTGTTCTACTGGTGTCATGCTGGCTTTCTGATGGTACTCCGGTTCCCCCCTGCCATCCAAGGAGATGCAGTCATCCTCACTGGTGCCCCCGAATTGCCTGGAGTGCAGGTGCCCTGCGATGGACTGGCATCCCTTTTAGGGCGTACCCAGATAGGTGCCAGGCCACCCTGGAACCACTGACCAGGACTAACTGGATATAATAGAACAGAAGAGCGATACTTTATTAATCCCCATGTGGGAATTCTCTCTTTGCTTCACCACATCATGGGGGTGTGGGGGGGTGAAGTGAAGCATGCAGCACCCCTGGAGCTGGAGCTTAAGGGCCACGGACATGTGACTATCCTGTTCACGCTCGAACCGGCAACCTCCGAATCGTCAGGCATAGAGGCTTAGGCAGCTGAACAACACACAGTGTTAGAAAAAGAGCACCAGTTTGTACATTTGCTTGTCACTGGGGCTGTACACTAAAGGATCTGTCAGTTGTACCCTTAGCTTTACGTACCTGTACTTTATTTTAAGGTACAGAAATGGACTCTGTAGAACGTCCCCAATGTACAAACAGCATTAATGTACCCCCAATGGTACAAAAATGTTCCTGAGTCCCTTTCTGTATCTTAAAAGGTGCATTTACCCTTGAGGGTACAGCCCCAGTGACAAGCAAAAGTACAAATCGGTATTTTTTCTTTCTGACGGTGGACATATAATATAAAGCAGAATTTCCTCCCAAGATTGTGATTTTCTGGGCTGTGGATCAGTTCTTATTACAGTACCTGTTCCCCGTTCTTACCAGGCTAATGCCTGTACCCAGCACCATTTTAGAACGGGACGTTCTGAACACGTTAAACCAGGGTACACTTAACTGCGTCGACGACGAAGCCGAACGGTTTGATCCGTCCCCCACTGACCTCTGCTGACGATAAGGCCTCACATTTTATAGTGCTGCTGGCACAGAGTATCGTAAAGTGCCTGGATTAAGTCATAACTGGCCCGCGCCCCAAATGACGTGCAGCTGCAGTATTGGCTGGTGAGACATCTGCTAGCCGCAGACGTCGGGTCCCTCCCTGCACCTCCGCACGGCTCCACCTGCTGGCCGCATCCATCTTCCCCGCCCTTCCAACCGCAGCGCATTATCTGACAGCCAGCTCATTACGGAGAAACTTCCGATGTTGTTCGCAAAGAGGGAAAAGTTGTTGATATGCTACTTCGGTCACGAAGATTTAATATGTGCTCACAGTCTCAAAATTATACTAATTTATACTAAATTAACACTGGAATGGCAAGGATCTTCCCTGAAGTTAGTACGGTTTGTACCCAGCACTACCGAAACACTGTTGTTTACATATTTTTCAATGATCCTTTGAAGAATCATATCATTAAGCATGGTTAATGAGGACAAAATACATTTCTGAGATGTAATTACGTCTGGATAATGCTTGAGTCTTGGTCCCCCCCCCATCTCCCTCCTCAGTTTGAGGGCCATCCCTCCGACACAGAAGGGCGCAGAAGAATACAGATTATCAAACGGGAAGCTTAGTCATTAACATACAATTAGAGTCAGTTCTATTTTTCCAGATGCTTGGATGGGAATTTGTTTGTCTGTTAGCCATCATTATTAGAAGACTACGGGGTCCAAAAACCCAAAATGCACAAACATAACAAATTAAACACAATTATGGCGCGTTATCATGCATTTGACGAATGCTAACCCATAGCTAGCCATTTTAAACGGGTAGCTAATCTACTTTTCTACTGATGTCATCGTAAAGACACAAAGAAATATTAAGAAGTGAAAAGTTTTCCCCATCAAAAGCGCAACAGCTCTATTTGGAAATATGAGCCTGGACGAATTAGGATATTCAATGGTTTCGAGCCCTACTCCAAGAGTGTATGAACAACGCTTATTTTCTAAATTGTTATGAAGTTGTATTAATCTGCTTATAGTGCACGTAACTTTTCACCGAACTAAGCTACACAGAACACGTCATGTACAAGCAAAGATGAAAAAATTGGATAACAGCTGACAAAAAATGATTAACCACTTCTTAATGACTTGAACTGTTCTCGTGGTTCACGTTGTGAGGTTATTGCAACAGTCACCCTAATAACGCACCAGCCCTAATTAAAGAAGTTTAATTGCAGTCATGTTTTGCTGCATAATTCAGAGCGCAGAAAAACGCTGAAAGTAAGATATGGAAATTGGAGGAGTGATAGATGGGGCAGCGAACAGACGCCAGCAGTCTCATTACCGAGCAGCACCTGGCAGCATGAACACACCGGTATCTCACCCCTAAAGTCCTTCCCTTTCTTGTGCTTTTGGAGGAGGGGGGCACAAAATAACCAGGTAATAAAGCAGGGCCCTCCAAATCGAGCTCCCGCAGCCAGAGGCGGACTCTCGGGTGTTTACTTTGATGCACGATGGAAACAAAACAAGTTCCCTTCTCTCTTATGCATCCAACGTGGGGGCGTTTTACTATATACGAAAAAGGCATCGCTAAAGAGATTCTCATATTTTATCCAAAATTACCAAAATCCTTTAATGTGCAAGTTTTGAGGGAAACCACAGACGGCATAACACAGCAGGTTACTGACTCGGCTATATAAACAACTAAAATGTTAATTAAATGGCAGAATCGTCCCTGATGATGTCTTGCAATACTGATGTTTCATATATTTAGGTTTTACAGACTTCAAGAGATTCGATGAGATTCCAGAAACGGAAAGAAGGCAGAGTATTTCCAAGACAACATTTGCACATTCAGAAAATTTGAACGACAAAAAAAAGTTGAGATAAGAGTTTCAACTCAAAAGAGACTTAAAAGTAAGAGTCGGATTCTTCTAAAATTCATGAGGGAAGGACTGCAGAAGTTCAAGAAATGTCTGAAGTCAGGATATGACATCTTTAAGGTGAGATATAATAGGAGTCGTTTTACAAGATTCCCAGGAATGACTCCCGCACCGGCAGCCCTGGGCGTCTCACTTTGGAAATGCCGCTTGACGTCTCTTTTTGATCCCCGCAGTTACCTCATTTCAACTCGCTTCACAAAAATTAGGATAGAAACATGCTTCCCCCCCGTCATGTGCATGTTGGAAAAGAACAAAGGCATCGCCAGCATGACATCCTCCAGCTAACCATGAGAACAGTTTCGCGTTTTCTGGCTTTGCATATTTTTAGCTGGAGCTTGTTCAGGGTGACTGACGTGCTAAAATCTCACACAAACAGTCTTGCCCCGATAACATAGCTGAGGGCGATTCCTGATGACACGTACGACGGTGTCTGCGACTTTGATCCAGATTTGACGCGGGATACAACCCCGGTGTTGAACTTAGAGATCCAGATCTATAATCGCTATACTCACATTTACTGTGCCAAAAAGCAGAAAGGTTTGCAGCTATGACTAAGCACACTGAACGCTGGGTGACATCACTGTCTATGGCAAAGCGATGTAAACACGCGCACACGCGCACACACACACAAACGCGCGCGACCAAAAACAGTAGTTTCCCCTCTATCCAAAAGGCATGTAATACCATGATAAACGTTTTTCTAAATCGGTTTAAACAACATCGCACAATGTTGGTTGTTAGTCTTCATAATAAAGACCATTATTCATATCCCTAATAGCACAACGGGAGACACCTAAAATGATTACACAAAAAGGCTTTAAAAATAGATTGTAATAATACTTTTGTGGCATTAGTACAGACAAAAAAAAACCAAATCTTTTACTAAGAACAGATTAGGGCATTTATAGGTTATATTTTGAAAGTAATATTTCTCAAAATATTACATAGTAATGAAAGAATGCATATTTTAAAATGAACTACAGCATATACACAAAAGTTAAAAATGTAAATATTTATACATAATTCATGCACGTAAAACACAGACATTTAGCATCGGCGCCTGACCCCCCCCCCCCCTGTGAGACCAGAAGCTGGGGAGACACTTTCCTATCCCAGTCTGACAGCATTAATTAATTATATCCCAGCGTACTTCAGACAACTGGGGCAGCGCCCCTCCCCCCAGTGACAGCGCCTGCCCTAGCTGATGCCCCCCTCCTCCCCCCCGTCATCCTACCCCTCTGAGGAGTAAACACTCTCCTGATGGATTGGGTGAGCCGTTCCAACACATGCGTCATGTCCAAATGCCTGGTCCGGCTCGCATTCAAGTATTGCTGCCGGTGATGGGGGGGGGGGGGGGCAGTTGTTTGGGATTCCGAAGGGCCCGTCCTCGGGCAGCGGGCCGACTGCCGTCAACCACCTTCAGGGGGCCCCCGCTTCATGAGTCGTTTTTCAAAACACAGGCTTGCAGAGAGGAGTGGTGGATATTGTGGGGGGGGAGGGGGGGGTGGCTGTCTCAACTCTGCTACATGGCGCATTTATTTCAGTCAGGCTGATGACTCACCAGAAGCTGACAGAATGCAGCCCTGTTACGCCTCCACATAGCACGCTGTCCCCAGGAGCGATTCACCTTCTTGCCAGGTCTTGAACTGCAAACCTTATTGATCACTTGCTAGAGGATTTTGGGGGCTCAGTCTTGAAGAGGATGAATTCGGGGTATTGTAAACCATAAAGCCAGTCCCTGGAGCAATTAGGGGTTAAGGGCTATGCTCAAGGGCCCAACTGTGAAATCACTTGGGTGACCATGGGATTTGAACCAGCAACCATCTGATCACAGACACAAAATTCAAACAAGAATCCTAACCAAAATGATAGGAATCTTGGGCATCCATTAATCTGGCATCCTTTTACTGACACTTATGCAGTGCATCTACTGATAGGTGTCGCGGTGCCAGCTGGTCATAGGATTGAGCCCCAGGCAGCCAGCAGGACAGAAGTTCACAACCTGGGACCGTGGCTACCCGTTTCTCCAGGCTTGGGTGTCCCAGGCCACCACCCCACCTACACGGCCTGTACAGAGTTAGTAGCGTATCAAAGGCGTTCAATTTATCAAGCAATGCAACGGCACATTTAATAGCGCCATGATGGATGCAGCCGCGGCGGGGAAGGAGCACTTTGATGTACACAGGCGGCCGTGATTTATGAGGGGTTCTGCGAAGGCTCTGCGCACACAGTAAATTACTCTTTTCAAAATGGCTGATTTGCACTATTGTACTAATTATTTCACAAGCCCTGGGTCAGTGTAAACCAGAACAGCACCTCATATCCACTTCTGGAATAATAAATTGGGGGGGGGGGGGGGAGTGCGTCAGACGTTTTTAATCAGGGGGCCAATCTGCTACCTGCCTGGCTGGAGAGGGCACCCCGGTGGGGTGACGAGGGCCCAGCGGTGAACCCGGTCGCTTAAAGATGACGCAGCTCCCTGTTGCTCCTTTAAGAGGGAGGTGCTTGTCCAGTCTCTGCTCCTCTTCACACAGATGTTATATTGTGTCTGTCAGCAACCCCCTCCCCTCCAAACACAAACCCACACGCGGGACTTTTCATATGCAGAGACTGCTGAACAAAGCTGGCATGATGTAACAGTGCCTCATCCATCAGGACCCGAGGAAAGTTACTGCACCTTAAAACATGCTGAGAAAAAAGAGCTATCAGACCCTGCACGTTCATCACGGTCACCCCTGCACTGTGGTCGGACTCATACATGCATACTCTGCATGGTCAGGATGCATTTTGAATGGTCGTCACGCCGACATATAGCTATGATCTTGCATGTCGATTTACAGCGCTCATTAAAAGGCTAGATGTTTATTATTTGATCTGTGAATAATAAGCTCTCAAGCAGCATTGGCTAATTGGCCCCGAGACAGGATTAGCTAATTAGCCAATTAATGTTAGCCATCCAAGCCATCTCCAATGTCATAATAAGTGAAACATAGCCACAGGTAAATTTACAGTCCATCCATCCTCAAAATGGTGGGTGATGCCAAACGAAGGTGGAGGTGAAGACTGACAAAACCCCACACATAGAGGGAAAAAATAATAAAGGTAAAAAAAGACACCCCCGCAGTAACTTTGGAATGATCCAGCGACAAGGTACTGAGACGTCTGTAGGAACAGGTTAATTAGCTGTCCTTTGTTTACTTCAGTTTCACTTCTAAACCTTCAATGAAACTCTCAACGGTGTTTTATGCCAGATTGCAGTCGACAGCAAAAAAAAAACTCATAAATAAAAGAATTTCATTGTCAAAACAGGGAAAAGTGTCACCAACTGCTCACATGAAAAATAATAATTCACAAGCGTACTAATGACTGAGGTTCTCAGACTACACAGTATTTCAAAGTATTATTTTGGTCAGGTGATGAAAGCCTTGAAATCAGAAACTAGTTTTAGCAACATTTCATATTTATACAGTACTTAAATATATGCAACCTGTAAACGTTTGATGATTCAGCTCATTATTAAGGTATAGCAGCATACTGACATTATACTGAAAAATACACCACATGATCAGGACCCTTAAACAGAATATGAACTCTGTGTATTTTAGGTACAGTTTTCAGTTGATTATTTCCAAACTTCGAGAGTCAATAGGCTATAGGATGTTAGTCCTCAAAACCTGATTACGTTTCACTTTTACAGACCACCGCGAAGTGAACGTCCACTCAGACCACTGCGAATTGGCACCTTTCAGCTCTAAATCCATGGAGGTAAAAAAAAACACGTGTGAAACATTTGGTACGACCAGAAAACAGCACAAGTCTCTAAATGGGCAGTATGTGCTCAAGTTGACTTTCCCTTAAGTTTTCATTATTCACGGTCATCATGGATGTGAAGCCCATTTATGCAGATATTAAAGTGAGCTTAATATTAATTTGAATCTCAGCATAGCCGCATTTATATACAGAACATATCTTGAAAGCTTCACGTGGATTAATATTTATTCTGATATTATTCTGCAATAAAGTGTGTGAGAGACAGTGCCCCCCCCCCCCAGTCACAATTCTCTGGATTTTGCTTGCAGTGACCCTCCGAGTGCCACCCTGGTCCGAACACCCAGCTGATTCTCCACACAAGGGTGTGGAGCCTGTAGTGTGAAGAATGACTTACCCCGCAGGCAGGGGGCGCTGTGTACTTCTGACATGCATGGTAACCCAGCACATCAGCCTCAATCTGACCCAGAGCGTCATCTCACAATGAGGGATGGGGAGGGAGCGCAGCGACATGTTTCATCGCGGGTCGAAGAATCGCTCCCCGGGTCTGAAGTACCTACTACACTTGACAGGTTAATAGTGTAAAGAAGGCGTACATCTCTGTGATAAAACACCTTCCCATTAAAGGAGCCAATTTAAAACACTCCATGGATGAAGCAGAAGTAATTACAGCTCAAATGGAAATGAGCTCAATTCTTTATTATGACTAAATTATTCACATATTCAGAGCCGCTAGAAAACACAGGTGCATCTGCTGAGTTCTCGGGAAGGCGCAGCGAATGAGACCAGTGTGGGGAAAAGGACAATAAAAACAGACAAATCGACCAGAGAATTCAAGTGAAGGCAGCTACATGGACGGAAAAAGTGATTATGTCATCATCTTTAGGCGAGAGGCAGGACACTCACATCGGACCTGACACCTCACATGAGGAGGAGGGGGGAGATGATGTCATGATGTCTGTCTTTAGCAAGCCAGTCCACCTTCTAACGGGGTTGGTGGGCGGTGGTTGGGGGGGGTATTCTCCAAGGGATTAAGGTCTCTGAGAATGTGAGATGACCTGGTAGTTTGGTAAGAGGCAATCTATTATGGGTATTTGGGTATTTCACATAACACCCCAGATAAATGAAAGAGTATCTACATTTCAAACACTCAGTCCTCAGACCGCTCTCTCTGCCCCCCCCCCCCCCCCCCCCCCAACACACACACACACACACACACACACACTTTATGTCACACTCTCCCCATTTTCTGCAAATGCTGATGCCGCAGTAAATGGAGAGAGTGTCGTATCTGATGAACATGCAGCACCGAGAGTCTCCAAGCAGCCAGACATGGTGTCTGCTATTTCACGAGTGAACAACTTTGTTGTTGTTTTTTATTTATTTCTTTACATTTCACAGTGTTTGGTTAAATATTTTAGTAATATTTCAGTAACTGCCCCCCCCCCCCCCTAAAAAATATATATTTTCAGTTTCATATTTAATTCTAAAATGTCAATTTGTCAAAGCACGGTGCATAGCGAGGCATTCAAATTAGTTTATTTCATTTATACATTATTGTCCCTGAAACAGTGACACACCCCAAAAGCCCCGCCCCCCCGAATTCATTTGGTCGCAGCTGGTGGGCTTCTGGGACTCGTCTCAAATGGAATGATACCACGTGCTGCTGATTTACCGGGTGCTGCCTGCCAGCGCCGAGTGCCTCGCCTACGCTCACATGTTGCCCGACCAGTGCCCACTGCCCCCCCGAAAAAGTTCAGCATCACCACTGACCCAGTCAGCTCTGCAAACCGTGATCAGAAGCTATGGCTGGTAAACACAAACGTACAAGGAGTCCAAATTTTTAGTTAGAAGTTACCTACTTCACATATTTAGCCCTTTATTTTGGCGTCATAAGTTGTGTTTCTTAAGGACGTAACACCTGTGAATGATCGACTTTCCCGTGATTCCGTGACCGCTTTAACTTATGGGAGGAAGGGGGAAAAAGAGCAAAGCTTTACGGAGGAACAGAAGGGGCGGCTTTGATGAATATGTTCCCAGCGGAAGGGGCACGAGTACAGGAATCCAGCGAGATACCAGGCAACAGATCACTTTCAAACGATGCGCGGCGCTTTTAGCAGGGATGGTTTGGGACGGGCGGCTTCGATATGAAACACCCAGCCGGGAATATGGCGCAACCGCCTAATAACCGCTCCTATCAGCAGGGTACTTTCAGGAGGGACACCGCGGACAAAATAAAAGCGATATTATCTTTTGTAATAACACACACACACACACACACTTCTAAATTGTCTAAAACGGCCTTGCTGGGCGTCACGGAGGCAAGCCCCCATACATATTAACCTCCGCTTTTCAGGTACTCCTTAGGGCGCTCCCTGGTGCCTCGACATTTCAATGAAGACTATAAACAATACAAAAATACAGAAAAGTACAAAAAGCAGGGGACGGGGACTCCTTATATGATGCCGATATTAAAGCTAAAACCGCTGGGACACGAGCACCTTTAAGTAATCTAATATAGCGGGGAAAGAAGGGCCTTGGGCTAAACGGCATGATATAACTGCGACAAAGGCAATTTAATTCAGTAATGTGGTCTCATGAAAAATGGGAGCCTCGGATTTAATAAGAGTGAAAAGACAAGCATACATCATCGGAGGGGATAACCACGAGGAAGTACGGGCCGAACCGGCCAAATCGGCTTTAACGCGTTTTACTACTGTTGTTCGGGTGATGTAGTGCCTTAAAACGTCGATTTAACCGCAAGAAGGACAAAAAAGATACCACACTTTAATAAATGGGGTTTGTGCTTCAAATGGACGAGCGGGCCTACACAAATACAACAGTTTGTCATTTCAGTTACTGTTGTCCACTGATCCAAAAATGACTGCTTTCGACCAAGTACCGAAAAAATGTTTATAAACAATAAAGTAGCCCTATTATTAAAAAGACTGCAGTAGACTTAGCCCATAAGATGTAAGATTTTTTCAGAGAACCCGTTTTAAATTCACACTACACTTGAAGTAACCCACACAACCATTATAAAATAAAACTTTTTTTCTCGTCAGCAAAACATACAAGTAGACGGACCTGAAATATTAACATCCCGTCCACGCAGCATAGCCAGGAAGTGTACCACAAGTGTGTTTAACAATCTGTTAAGGTCAACTGAAGCAAACTTAATTACTCAATTTCACAGCAAAAAGAACCACATTTGGAGTCTACAAAGGAGTGCAAGCTCAGATTAACATACGTCTTAGACTGGGAAATTTTACATGATTATTATTCATCCATCAAATGCCGATTGAATAGGCTCAGCACAAATGCAACAGTACGCTACGGTGCAATTAAAGCATGCTCGGCTGATTATACGGCGATCATAAAAACCTAGCGATAAAAAACCCGCACCGTGGCTCACACCGCCTCAAAAGGCTGAAACAAAATGCAGTTGCATTGCACAGGTCAGATCTGGATGGGGATGATGCTCTGGTACAGCGCGTGACCGCACCCACCACTGGGCGAAATTCGTCGGTATCCCAATATTTTAAAATAATGCGCAGACCTATAAATACGGGCTTGTCAACTTTGCTCAGCTGGCTGTAGTGAGATTTTCAATTCGAGACAAGTCTGTACACACATTTACATGTATGTAACAGTTTGGTTACCTTGTAAATTGTCTGTAGGGTGTGCAAAGTACCCTAAGGCTTTTGATGTATTTAATTTTAGGTTTATAATGGAATAATATAGATTTGCCGAAAGATTTCTTGCGTGAGCGTCACGCCAGATACCCTGTAAGACCAGTGGCTGTTAATAGGGCACCTACCTGACTTGCTGCGACTTTACGTTAGTTATCATATTTGGACCGTTTTTGTTATGAATACGCAGATTTGTAAATGTAAAATGATTCCGTTGTTTTGTGCAGTCAGACAGGGACAGACTGCAGCCAAAACTTCACCCAAAGTGCCGCGCCGCTAAGCGGGATCATTAGGCAAACGGCGCTCAGGTGCAAACGATTAAAGACACATTAAAAGTCTGCAAGAGAGACTGGGGTCTATGGTGACTGTGAAAGTTTGTATTTTTTATTTAATGAAGCGGGTAAACGTTCTTGTTGCTTTGTATTCTTGTAAAAATTGAATTTTACTGTCAGTATGATTTGCAACTTGTACAACCCAAAATAACATAAAGGACATCAAGCTTTTCACGTTTGACTCATCGGAGAAATTACGTAAATAGCGTAACTAAGTTTCAAGCGGTTAATGTTTAGAGCCTTTCCGTTACGTCTTTCTCGGATGAGGGGCAGGCTGTAAAATAGGCAATAAAGTCAAAACCGACCACGTTCGCTATGGATGCATAAAAACGACAAAAGGGGGCGTTTAAAAAACGGCCAGAGGAAGCTGCCGCTTTTCTCCAGCCCAGCTGCCGCTGCCAACCAGCTGCCGGTTTTGCAAGCTCTGTGTCAAGCAGGAAAAAGCATCTGCGCCCGTCCGTGAACCTCACACAAAACGACGCTCGGTGGGCCTTTGATTGCCTGGATTTAATTCCAGTTACACCGGTTAAACGACCTATATATCACCATATGGGTCCGGAGTATAGTCACTTTGTTTTGCGGTAACAACATCTTCCTCTGCCCTGTTCCCTTTTTGTCATTACAGGTGTTCTCTCATAAAACACTACCTATCGAGACGTGCTATCGAGCCTTTCTGCGCATTTGCAGTTCCACCGTCTTGGGATTAGGGTTAGGTTTTAGGGGTTAGGGTTAGGGTTAGGGTTAAGGTAAGGGTTTTGTGGGCTTAGGGTAAGAGTTAGGGTTAGGGCTATTGATTAGCATTACGGTAGCATTTTTCGACAAGGCAGCATATATCGACAGAACACCGGCACTTCACACGTTCCTCCTACTCCCGTTTTCATGTCTGAATAGGTGGACCACTGCTTACAGCGGATCGCAGCTTGCAGGAGGTCGTTTATTCACATTACATTGCAAAAAAGTATAAATAAAAATCAAACTTGCATATGCCACCCAGACTAGGCTGTTAATGAAAAGCAGTAAATTGGACAGAGCGGAGAGGAACGCTGTGTCAAGCCGAACATCTGTTGTACCCAGCTTGGACTAATGACAAACTAAGTAACAATCGCTCATAAGTTAGGGATGCAGCAAAAAAAAAAAACAGAAGTGTGATTTTCTGGCGCTCCCGCAAAGCGCGGTAGCTGTAACTCACTGCTTAATGGATTAATTGGTCGCCCCGCTGTAATCGGAGAGGCGCTGGGTTTGCGCCGCAAAACGCCGGCGAAATGCGCGTCTTTGCGTCGCGGATCCTCCGCAAGCTGATTTAACGTATGTTGACATTTAAAATGCTGCCCCATCTGACAAAGGTGGGACCCGGGGGGGAAGAAATAGAAATAACGGGTTCTCTATGGAGAGTTTGACCTTCTTTTATGGCATTTTAACAGACTGTTTCAAAGAGGCTGGACGGTCAAATCAATAGAAAGGGAGAGGGATAGATGGTCGGAAATAGCACATCCATGACTTTGTAATGACCTCCGGTTCAGTGTGTAATAAACTAAACTTTCTCGGTCCCCCAAATCGCAGTAGCCTTCATTTGAAGGGGCGTCTCAACGTCGTCAGCCTCAACTTTATCCAGTGCGCTGGAGTTACTGTATAGCGGCGACCCATTAGAGAGACTCCCGCGGTGTCACTGAAGCCGCCGTTTAAAAAGTCAAGAATTTTCCCTTCATTTGATTTAGTCAATTCATTGGAAACCGATTATTCAACCCCCTTATTTGTTAGTTATGTTCAGCAGGTGACATTTCAGACTCTACAAGTAGCCGGACCCGGGAGGGATCCCTGTATTGCTATACCTTCACCTCGAGGCGTACCCGGTAATGGGCGCTAATTAGCGGTGTCTCAAGCGGCTCTGCGCGGGCTCCCCCTCACAGCTGGGCGCGGGGGGTGCGGGCTAATGAGGGAGCCCAGCTCCTTGACGGACTCTCCAGCAGCCTCCAGCCTGTGACCTTTTCAAAGCAGGTTGGTTAACGCTGACATATTGCTGGTGAAACAGAAGAACACAGTACGGGGGGCGGGGGGGTTACAGACGTGCACAGAGGATGAAACCATACAAAAGCCTGCACAAGAATTTATAGACACAAATGTATTGGACTGATCAGAACTGTTTTTACAATTCGTTTGAAATAACAAACACAAAATAGAAGTGAGGTCACAAACAGCCAGAAGCCATACCATATTAATCAATTGCGCAATTTTGAATTCATATACATAAATGTCCCGTTCAATAATTGTAAACATTAAAAAATGATCAATGGTTCAAAGGTCCTTTCGATATCGAGACTTCCTCAAATGACGGACGTCACCGTCTCATATTTCACAAATGTCATGTCTGTGTCGAAACGAGCGCTTCCATGACAGGGATAGCGAGATGCGGGAAAGGCGGTGAGCGTCAGAGTGGAGGGCCACGAACGGGAGCGGGGCAGACTGAGCCTAAAAGTGAATCAGTGTTCTTGAAATTTCATCTCGCTGTAATCTTGTACCCATTTTGGGTGCTGGGTGTCCCTATTCGGTGGCGAAATTTCATTGTGGCCGGCTCTCAAATCCCTTTTGGTGCCCGTGATGTATGGCAGCGTGCTGGGATTCCATCAGTGGGGACTCTTGCCCACTCACAGCCTAAATCACTCTGCGGTGCGGGATGATGAAACTTTACTCGCCCAGGCTGCTCCCTCTCAGACCTGCTGACTTATAGGCTTGTTAAATTTCATCTAACGCCCCCCACCGCCCACCCCCCCAGCCAGAAACCCCGATTTATGCCCTGCTGCTGGAAATGACAAAGGAGTTTTAAGTTGTAGCAACAAAGCTGCATCGGGAGTGGCAGTGACACATTTTTGCCCTGCTCAGTGACAAAAATGAGAAACGTATTGGTGACAAACGGTAGCGGTGACCCTATCAATACCGGTGGCGTTTACGTCACACGGTGCTAAAACCGCGACCTCCTATATTCCCTGCGGGCGGGGGTGCTGGGGACGGCGAGCGGGCAATTAAATTAAATCAGGACTGGCAGGGAGCGCGTGTAGCGTGAAGATAGATGTGTTTGGCGAGCTGTTTTCTGTGATGCAGGACCTGGAGCTGCTCCAGAAATCAGGCGTAAAAAGCCACCAAGGCCAGAGACTATTGGGTGGGGGAAGGGGAATCAAGGGAGGTGCTTGCATGTGAACACGCACAGAATTCCCTATGTTCGACGGTGTGTGCTGCCCCCCTAAAAAAACGTTTTAAAAACTAAATGAGTACTGGCTGGGTAGCAGAACACGCCGCCTCAGCTTCTCCTAAATAAAGAATGGAATTATCTCACATTTAGTGTAGTGACAGTTTGTGGCCAACAGGAGGCCCATGCAAATGCATGGTTTGGCTGGGTGTGAGGGGCACTTCAAAGGAAGTTAGTAATACTACACTTTCACTTTGCTCATTAAAAGACGCCCCCCCCCCCCCTCCCGCCCAAAGTGTCTAAAATCTCGGAAGCCATCTTCCGTTGGGATCAGCTGTTAAATGTTTGGAAAAAAGCAGAGGATGTGTTTTATTAAAGAGGAAAAGAAAAATAGCACCAGAACCTGGAAGAACAACAATTACAAATCATCTCCTGACATCGTCACAGAGGCATCTGGTGATACACAGAAGATGCTCCCTGGCCCACATTTACAGACACGTCCGCGCTTTGAAATATCTGCTTTGATTGCGATGCTTAGAACGCGGCTGCGATCGCACCGGGCCATCAGCCACGCGCCACTGCAGGCGGTGGGGGCACAGATGCAGCGTTAGGCTAATAAAGCCCCATCGTTCACGGCCGCCGTGGGGGCTGTTACAGCTAGGGGCCTCCTGTGGATCCATCTCACTAAGAGCAGCAGAGGCAGGATGGACCCCAGGATTCCCTCCCCCTTCTCCCGGCAGGGAGGGTCAGGGCGCGAGAGGCTTTCGGTCCCGAGTTTTAGGGGGAGCTATGCGGTGGGATCGTGATGCTGTCTGACAGCACTGTGAACGCAGACCTGCCTGGTACCACAGGTCACAATCAGGCGGTCTGCTTGTGCTCCTCAGCCTGTCACACTGTTTTAATCAAAACCAAAGTCAATAGGCAGCCATCCCCATAATGCCCTGCTCTGCACCTGTAATATGAGCAATATAGGAGGGACTCGTGATGTCGGGATATGGGGGGGTGTGCACATGGCAGATTAAATAGTGATCCACTCTAAACGCACTTTGTAAAAAAGGGCGTCGCACTCCGACAGCACCCCGCACAACAAGGTGTCACAGGGTGTCCAGGGGCAAAGGCTTTATCAGGATAAATGTACTGTCCGGGGGGGGGGGGGGGGGCGGCATTAATAAATGATGGGGTAATGAATAATGTGGGGGCTGCATTAAGCTCTCAGTGATTGACTTGATGGATGTGGCCTGGAGGCCCCCCCTGACAAGGTGGGGATGAGTAATATATGGTGCACCAGCCTGAGTGGGTGATGGGGGGGGGGGGGGGACCGTAAACCAAGGCTGCCTGTAAAAGACCCATGGGGGGGTGACCAATCGCCTGTGTCGGAGGGTGCTAGAGCTGAGGTCACCCTCCTGGGGATCCAATCGTGCCCCCCCCCGATCATAGCAACACACCCCTAGCAATGAGATGCAGAATGAGGACAAACATGATGTGTAATGTGCCATGTGCTTTATCAAGCCACAGTCTGTGAATGGAAAAAGACACTGGGATATGGTGATTCTTCTTCTTGTGTATGTGTGTTTTTTATATACTGTATAGCAGTGTTTCCCAATCCGGTCCTCAGGGACCCAAAGTCCGTCCATGATTTTGCTCCCTCCAAGCTCCCTAACAGACACGTTTATGCTAGGGAGCTGGGAGGGAGCAAAAACATGGACCGACTTTGGGTCCCCAAAGACCAGATTGGGAAACACTGCTGTATAAATATGATGTAACATCTATCATTTAAAATCCCCGCAGGCTGATCCTGTTCGTCCAAAATCCAGATTGAATAAATGGAAGCTTCCCGAAGCAAAAGATGGCGTTAAGGAGCTAGTAGCGTCACCAGCACTGCGGCTCGACAGACGGGGGGGGGAGAAGCCTCTGAAACAGCTGCAAAGCCTCTTTCACATGGGGTGAGGAAGAACCACGTTCTCTCACAGTCGCTCGTGTTTCCCCGGGGCGGACGGCTCCGAATGAGGCTCGGCTCGCTCTCCGACCCGCTCACCCTCCCGCTCTCTCCACGCTTCCGGCTGTTTGCGAAGACCGACGATGCGGATCGTTACACGATGGCGCACCTCCACGCTGCACGGCGACACCATCGTCCACTCCGACTGTGACGCTTATTCATATGCCGATCTGCGTTTTCGTTCCTGTTTCAATCACTTTTTTCATTGTTAAGACTGTTTTTTTCCGCGCACTGCTTCATAATTCCCGAACGATATGAATTATCACAAGTATTACAGTCTTCTCTGTTTCAGCCCACAGCACTCGCTAACTCTGTTATCTATTCAATTATGAAGACAGCAGATAAAAAGATCTCATTATGAATTCCTACTTTGAATTGCCTATATACTTGTTTTTCTTGATCTGCTGGCACATTTGGATGAAGTCAATGTGACTTTATCAGCTCGTACATGTCGACAAACATCACTCCCTATACCAAAGTAAAGCTTGTCTTTTTAGCTTGTCCTGTTCTCCGTAGTGATTGAAGCTGTTCAGTTTGCAGAGGTAAGAAAATGTTCTCTTTTACTACCCAGCTAATTATGTGCCTTAATGGATGGGCACTGTTCATTAGTGAGACGGAATTTCTTTAATAGGCATTATTAAGGCAAAGCCAGGTGCCTAATTTTATTCATAATCAATTAAAAAAGAATAAAGTAACAGCTGAATGGCGTGTTCACACAACAAGGGAAGCCGATTCTTCGGCTTAAGGGAATCGCTGTTTTTTTCCAAGATGCCAGGCTGATCGGTCGCCTAGGGCTGAAATAGCAGGTGTGTTCTGTTGAAACGAAGGTTTATCTGCCATTCGTGTAGATACATTACAATGTGTCCCCATCTTGCTTTCATGAGACTTGTGCACGTGGGGTCAGCCGTCCATCAAGAGCCACCGGAACAGTTTTGGGTGCCCGTGCTCAAATGTCCAATAGAGATGTGACTAAGCATGGGATCCACACCTGCAAGTTTCCACTCAGAAGCACAGAGGCCTGAGACACTGGGAGCTTTAACACCAGTATACATGCACCATTATTGCTGGTATCCACAGCCTGTGACTGGCACGGGGGACCGGTGGTGGAGTTAAATTGAATTTTCAGCAGTGTATGACTTACAGCTGATTTGGTGATTAAATCAGATGCAGGCAACATAAAAATCTATTTTTATTCTCTCTATAAATTAAAGCCTCCATACTATAAAAAAAACCAAGACCATCTTGAAAATGACTAGTCAACTGCTTTTTATATACCCATATAATTTACTGTGCATTGATTTGCTTTAT
The DNA here is from genome assembly GCF_048594095.1 of Paramormyrops kingsleyae. NCBI lineage: Eukaryota > Metazoa > Chordata > Actinopteri > Osteoglossiformes > Mormyridae > Paramormyrops > Paramormyrops kingsleyae. The sequence goes on along the minus strand of NC_132818.1, from coordinate 13,760,114 downwards.
TGTGTGGTCAGCCGATCCAGTGTCTCCGTGCTTCACGTATTACATTTTGCCCTAGTGCTTGAGGAAGTGCTTTTTTTGGGGGCTGCTCATCAGAACTCCGAGTCCACATCTCAGTCTTTGTTTTGGATCATATATCATCTCCTTATATGAGGACCCCACTGGTTTCCGACTGAACGGTGCCACTTCATCTGTCTTTTCTAACGGCTTTTCCTGTTCAAGGTCACATTACGTCACAGTTCATTATGTCCCAGATCAAAGTACGACATACACTACATGGACAAAAGTATGGGGACGCCTGGCCATTACACCAACAGGAACTTTTATGACATCACATTGTATATCCATAGGCATCGATATGGAGTCGGTCCCCCCTTTGCAGATATAACAGCTGCCACTCTTTTGGGAAGGATTTCCACAAGATTTTGGAGTGTGTCTGTGGGAATTTTCCCCCATTCATCCAGAGGAGCATTTGTGAGGTCAGGCAGTGATGTTGGACGTGAAAGCCTGGCTCGCAATCTCTGTTCTAGTTCATCCTAAAGGTGTTCTTCCACACCAAACTCACCCAACCATGTCTTTATGGGCCTTGCTTTGTGCACTGGAGCCATACTGGAACAGAAAAGGGCCTTCCCCAAACTGTTCCCACAAAGTTGGAAGCATAGAATTCTCCAAAATGTCTTGGTATGCTGAAGCAAGTTCTCTTCACTGGAACTAAGGGGTCTAGCCCAACCCCTGAAGAACAACCCCATACCATTATCTCTCATCCACCAAACTTTACAGTTGGCACAATGCAGTCAGGCAGGTAATGTTCTTCTGGCATACGCTATACCCAGACTCGTCCATCAGACTGCCAGACGCGGAAGCGTGATTCTTTACTCCGCAGAACACGGTTCCACTGCTGCAGAGTCCAGTGGCAGTGTGCTTTACACCACTCCAAGATTGGCATCACGCTTGGTGATGTGAGACTTGCATGTAGCTGCTTGGCCATGGAAGCCAATTCTATGAAGCTCCCGGTGTACAAATTTTGTGCTGCGGTTAATGCCAGAGGAAGTTTGGAACTCTGCAGTGAACAGAGCTTTGGCAACTTTTACGCACTCTGCGCCTCAGCACTTGGCGACCGCGCTCAGTTACTTTGCATGGTCGGCCACTTTGTGGCTGAATTTCTGTTGTTCCTAAAAGGTTCCACTTTGTGATAATTCCACTTATAGTTCACCATGGAATATCTAGCAGGGAAGAAATTTCCTGAACTGACTTATTGCAAAGGTGGCATCCTATGGCAGTATCACGCTTGAGTTCACTGAGCTTTTCAGAACCCTTTCTTGGACTGCATAAATAGGTGCTTGATTTTCTACACCTGTGGCAATGGGCCTGAATGAGACTCCTGAATTCAATGATTAAGAGGTGTGTCCCAATACTTTTGTCCATAAGGTGTACGGTTCGGTGGGAAAAAAAATTAGAAGCCACATTTCGCAAGAAACGTATTGGCTGGTGATCTTAACGACAGCAACCTGATTTATAGTAATTTTTCTGTCAGATTTTCACAAACGGCCTCATGCCAAATGCAACAAACTGTACTGCCTGCAAACGAACGGAAATATATCGGCAGCGTTTTGTCTTGTTTACATGCGAACGTCCTCGGTCTCATTATGGTTTTTCATTAATTTTCTAAACAGGAGAACGTTTCAGCTCAGCAGAAATGTTGTCGTCTCCATTAAATGAGGATTAAACTGTTGGTCTTTTTTTCCATGCCGTTATTGGAATAGATTACTCAGGGACTCAGAGGTGCAGAAAAATCACCATCTGTTAGCTGCCCATCTTCCTCGATGCCGTTTCCACGGCGCCAGCCCTGTATTTCCAGCACTGTTCTTATTAAAAATGAACTGAACCACACATTTTCGCTGTGCTGAAGCAGAGGGAACTGTGTCCCCAGGCACAGCAGCCATATCTCATAATGGAAGAAACAAGGTTTACCTGTTCTCATCTGTTTCCAAACATTAAAATACCCTTAAGCCAAAAGACCGCCCCAGAAATTCACTCGAACCTGAAAAGGTACAAACAGCGAATCCCGTTGTTAAAGTCCATTAAACCTGCATGAGCCCCACAAATCAACATCATATGATTCTTTTGTCTGACTTATTCTTAACCATTGTCTATGTCCAGATTAATCTGCGGCTTCTTGAATCACTAGCTGTGGATATATTCATTCAGACTGACGCACAACAAAGTCCTTAACCCAGTGCTGCCAATAATCAGCTAAAAAGCAGTTTGTTTAGGGAGAAAAAGTTTGTTCCTAAGTTATTATTTCCTGCGAAATTTAAAACTATTAATACTTAACTATTAGTGAACTGGCAAAATGTTGAATATGAGCCATCAGGTTCTGTGAATAAATTCCACTCTCATATAGCAACGCTAAACGATGATTAAACTTGACTTCTAGAAATGGAGGGAAATAATCTTTTGGGCAAACCTTATGTGGAGTTTCTGACACCTTGTGTACATTTTTTATATTAAAATCTTCTCACATTAAGCCAGGAATTGATATTCTGAACACTTCTGTTTGCTGGGTTTAGGTAAAAGATGGTGATTTAGGAGGCTTTAAATGAACTCCAGTGTGATGGATGTGACTCAGAAAGTAATGAAATAGGGAAACATTAAAATCATACAGATCAATCCACCATAGACTGCTGTATGTCACCAAACTCAGAAAATAATGCAAAGAGTGATGTTGCAGCAGGTGATAAAGAAAGAGTTTCTTAAACATAAACTTTGAAAAACTTTTAGGCTGAAAAACATTCATGCTTAGGCAAGGTTTCTCACTCAAGTGATTTGGATAAAATGCTAATTTGTTTGAAATCAATAGTTATTTTAATTAATTGAACAAGCATTGTTATTAACTTGTTGCCATGGTTGGAACAGTTTCATATTCTTTTATACTGATCAAATGACAATTTTTGAGTTTAAGTTGTTAATTAAAGAAATGCACACATGCTGACAATATTGAATGTCTGCTTGAACAATTTAATTTCATAGCTAGTGGGAGAGTTCACATCAGCAGTCATTAACATTAGTTAATTAGGCCACAAGGAGAGGCTTGATTAATTATTGGCCTGGGTGATAGAAAATAGGTAGATTTAAAGGGGATTTTTCTTAAAGGGAACAGTGTCATGCCATCAGGACAGAGGTAAAGAAAACAGAACTTCATTGACAGGGTCCTGAGCACGGTATGGCGTCTCTGTCAAAAGAGCACCCTATCCCGGGGACACCCCAAAGTCAGGACACCTCCAAATGGGCTCTCCCTGTCTTGGGGACACCCCAAAGTCAGGGCACCTCCAAATGGGCTCACCCTGTCTTGGGGACACCTCAAAGTCAGGACACCTCCAAATGGACTCACCCTGTCTTGGGGACACCTCAAAGTCAGGACACCTCCAAATGGACTCACCCTGTCTTGGGGACACCCCAAAGTCAGGACACCTCCAAATGGGCCCACCCTGTCTTGGGGACACCTCAAAGTCAGGACACCTCCAAATGGACTCACCCTGTCTTGGGGACACCCCAAAGTCAGGACACCTCCAAATGGGCCCACCCTGTCTTGGGGACACCTCAAAGTCAGGACACCTCCAAATGGACTCACCCTGTCTTGGGGACACCCCAAAGTCAGGACACCTCCAAATGGGCCCACCCTGTCTTGGGGACACCCCAAAGTCAGGACACCTCCAAATGGGCCCACCCTGTCTTGGGGACACCTCAAAGTCAGGACACCTCCAAATGGACTCACCCTGTCTTGGGGACACCCCAAAGTCAGGACATCTCCAAATGGGCCCACCCTGTCTTGGGGACACCCCAAAGTCAGGACACCTCCAAATGGGCCCACCCTGTCTTGGGGACACCTCAAAGTCAGGACACCTCCAAATGGACTCACCCTGTCTTGGGGACACCCCAAAGTCAGGACACCTCCAAATGGACTCACCCTGTCTTGGGGACACCCCAAAATCAGGACACCTCCAAATGGACTCACCCTGTCTTGGGGACACCCCAAAGTCAGGACACCTCCAAATGGACTCACCCTGTCTTGGGGACACCCCAAAGTCAGGACACCTCCAAATGCGCCCACCCTGTCTTGGGGACACCCCAAAATCAGGATACCTCCAAATGGACTCACCCTGTCTTGGGGACACCCCAAAGTCAGGACACCTCCAAATGGACTCACCCTGCCTTGGGGACACCCCAAAGTCAGGACACCTCCAAATGGGCCCAATCTGGCCTGGGCACCAGCGTGCGGCTGGCTTTTCTGCCTGTTGGTCCTTCCGACTCAGGCAGGCGAGACTCAAGTGCCATGTGCTCCACTGTCAGGCAGGAAGTGAGGTGCTGGCAGGAAGCAAGGTCATGTGATCTGCAGACAGGAAGTAAGACGGAGAGCACAACCAGAAAGCGGCTTATGGCAACTGACAGGCAAAGCTGATTCTTGCCCGGATGTAACCTTTACATCTTCTGCCTGATTCCTTCCTCCTCACCTGATCCAAACCAATCCATCTGGCATTTATAAATATTACGTACAAAAAAAGGCAAAACAAACAGTCGGCAGCCTCTAGTCTGAAGCCAGACAGCATGCATCACAGTGCCAGCTCCAAAATGGGCTCAATATTCGTGGATTAAATTTGAACTGATCTTACGGATGCTGGTAGAGAGCAAATTAATTTAATTGCAAGGTGGAGCAAGGTTGCTTTCGTTAATTATTTAAAACGGTGCCAAATGAAATGGTAATTTGTTGGGTAAGGCCAGCGCTGTTTTCTTCCCATGCTGAATTATCAAAAAGAGTCTCGCTCAAGGGGATTTCTGGGCGACGCTGGGGCAGAAACGTCTCTTCGAATGGCCGCGCTAAGTAAGAATGTGCCCGAATTCGGTGTCTAGGCCTGTATGGCACCTCTCCATTCAGCCATGAACGGAAAGCCCCAGAGACAGCATCCCGATGGGGCTAGAGAGGGACAGTGGCCAGCTGAGACCACACACATCCAGATGTGATTCAGGACACAGGGAGAACATGGGGAGTCACTCTCCGCTAAAAGGCAGCCTCCAAGCCGATGTTTACCATCCCGGTCCACAGGCACCCCCAGACGGTCCACGTTTTGCTCCCTCCCAGCTCCCCCTAGGCTAGAGTCGGGAGGGAGCGGAGCTGGGACAGAGCAAAAACGTGGACCGTCTGGGGCGTTCAGGGGCGTCTGCACATGACTGCCGTCATTTCATCATGCAAGATGTACCGTCCATCTGTCTGGTGTTGTCGCCTTGGTCAATAACATCAGCAGTGACACCCCCAAGCCATCCCTCAAGGTGCTGACAATTTTGACCCAACAAGTTATTCACCACCACAACTTAAAAATCAGTGAGATGGCAAAATAACCCCAAAAAGCACACCCACCTTGGGAGCTTCTTTGCAACTCTTTTAATAGCCATACCACCTGCAGTTCATGCTAGGTGATCCACCTGAAGCTAAGCTGGTTTGGGCCTGGCCAGTACTTAGATGGGAGACCAACTAGGAAAGCTGGGTTGCTGCTGGAAGAGGTGTTGGTGTGACCAGCAGGGGGAGCCCATCCTGTGGTCTGTGTGGATCCCGGTGCAATGATAGGGACACTGTGCTGTAGAAATGGTGCTGTCCTTTGTCTGAGACATACAACCAAGGTCTTGACTCTCTTAGGTCATAAAAAAAATCCCTGGGCATCTTTCGAGAGAGTAGGGGTGGCACCCTGATGTCCTGGCTAAGATTCCCCAATGCGGCCCTATCAAAGCCAGCTTCCTAATCATCCCCTATATCTAACTGATGAATTCTCTCCTGCCCCTTCACCACCTTAGCTACTGTGTGGTCAGTGTACTGGTGCAGAATGGCTGCCGTCGCATCATCCAGGTGGGGGCTACACAGATGGTGGTTGAAGTGGCTCCTCATTGCTTCTGTAAAGCGCTTTGGGTCTTTGTAAAAGTGCTGCATAAATGTAACTTCCATTCATTCATAAAAAAGGTAAGAGACTTATTTTAATGGAAATTGGTAAAACATGAAGAGAAGTCTCCCAGTTCCCGATGGCCACACCTGACTCTGACCTGGATGAAATGTCTCAACAAATTCTTCTTTGAAGGTTCTTCAGTCTAGCTGGCCAACATGTGGACCAGAAAGTTTTTAATCTCTGCTGTGCACAAATGCTGTTGGTCATAACATCCATGCATCTGCTTGACCCTGAACTACTGCAAGAGCGGCGAGGTTGGGCTCAGCAACGGTGTTTGTGCGACTTCCTTTGTCCTGGGAAATGCCAAAGTCTACAGAGAAGAACATCTTGCTTTAAATAAACTGCAGCTGTGCAAAAACGGGTCTGTTAAAACCAACAATTACCTGGAAATTACAGTAAAACTAGGCACATGAGACCTGCAAAAAATAAATGTAAATAAAAACCCAACGACCCACCCCCCAAAAAACAATACAGTAGACTGAGACCCAGGGGAAAGTCAGGAGCACACCCTGTCATGGCAGTACGAGGCCTATTAACAAGTTGCCACGGCAACCCAGGCTCCCACAGATTGGGCAGCACACGAGGCGAGTAGGATGCTGACTTTGGACCGCTCTCCACTACTGCCAGCACCTCCCAGCCCCTGCTCTCCCCCGTGAAGGCATTATTGCTTTGAATAACCCGATAATTTACTAAACGATGTATAAAAAAGTTAAATCTGCAGCCCCAACTGTTCACCCCCCCTCCCCCAGCGCCCTGCACGGAGAGTGCCAGGATGTGCAACGTAGTGAAACAGGCGGTGAGCGTGGAAACAAAGCGGCGGCGGCATGAAAAGGGGCCCGCGGGCTGGCGCCGGCATCAATCAGGGGCTGCGGCGGCGAGTAAACAAAGCCAGAACCGCTAAGTAACCCCCACGCTAATTACAGCCCGCAGATGTATCAATGCAGCGAATGAGGAGCAGGCAGCCATTAATTATCTAATGAAGGCAGGCGGCCGGCGAGCCGAGCCGAGCCGAGCGGGAGGGGCTGATTAAATATTAAAGGGGAGCATATGGGGGGGGGGGAGGGCTACCAAATGAGGGAGGGGAGTGCAAGAGAGGGAGAGGGTGCAGATGGAAGGAGAGGCGGTTTATCACCGTTATGAAGCTCTTGGGGGGGGGGTGGTGTTGGTGGGGGGGGGGCGTAACGCAGCATTTATACACATAGAGCGCAGTGATAAGGTTTTATTCATTATAATTCATAGTGATAACTGGATCCAATTGACATCACAGCGCTTCATAGTGGCCTTTACGCTTAAGCTACACCGCAGTAACCAGAAGCATCCCATGGCTCTGCTGCTGGTATGCAAATGCAATTCGGCCGCATGTACGCCTCCATTGTGCGCTTCCGCGCTCTCGTCTTTCAAAGCGCGAGAAACATTCCGGGAACGTGTCTCCATAATCCTTCAGGTGGAACGTTAGATCGATGCTCTGTGAGCGTGTCACCCTCAGCCTGAGCAGCGGAGCCGCGACGCCCCGCTGTGCTGAGGTGGTAACAGGTGCCAGCGGCACTAGGAACAGGAGAAGATTGACGCTCCGATAGGTGGGGGGGGGGCACGTCCCAGAAGCGGCACCTCATGGGCTGCTGCCGGATATCTGATCAAACCGGTTTGTTACGGCTGACCGCCCCGGGGGTGGGGGCTGGGGGGGCTGGGGGGACTCTGCAGTAAAGGGGCCCAGGGACTGCATGTCCACAGGTGCTGTCAGTTCTGCTGATCTTTACTTGACTTTTAATTGATTTGATTAATTGCTTTAGTGCAGTATTTTGACTGGTCGCTCAGCAGGTGCTGAATGCTAAATAAAGTTTGTTCTTAAAAACCCACTGGGCTTCTGGAAAAGGGCGGCCGTAGCAAGCTGGGGGGGCGGAGCCTAAGCATCAGTGCCGCAGGGGGAGGCCCGGTGAGAGTTCTGGTTCTGATTCTTGAGCTTTGTGTGAGGACTGCACTGAGCGCCTCCGCCTGATCGGCGAAGGACGCCCACGGCGACGTCGCGTCATGTGATACCAGGTGGCTGATAAACAAACAGCACTGTACCACAGCCTCACTCTGGGAAATTTATGGCGGCTGCCCGCTTTCGCCTGGGAAGATGCCAGGTGCTGATCGCGATGTGTTCAGGCAGAACGCAGCAGTCCCTGCCTGTTACGCAGTACTTTCTAGCACAAGGACGGGAAGGCCTACGGTCTCCGCGAGCTGCTGGTGAGAGAAAGGCTGTGGTGTGCAACCTGCCTGACATATTCAGCCACCGGCAGCTTCAACGTGGACACTTTACACTGCAGGCATCCATCTCCTATATGGCAATGGAAGAACCCATATTATGAGACACAAAAATTATTGCAGGACAATGATTCGGATCCTGAACGTTACTGGCTCAAGTCCCCCACTGTAGTACTCTAGAGTAACAAACTAACCCTGAATTCCTTATATGCATTTTCCTTAAATGTCCATCCCATACTAGGTTACAATCTATTCTGGGAGGCACAGGGATAGGAGTGGGCCAGTAGCAAGGAGAGGACATGCACACTCACACAACTGGGTTGGGAATCGAATCCCCAGCCCCAAAAGTATGAGGCCATCATGCCAACCCTGACTTCAAATCATTGAGGTAAAATTCAGCTCCATAAACAGGTTGAAAACTTACTTTAGGTAAAAATCCTCAGCTGAGTGACCTAAAATATTGGCAGGATTTTAGATGGAGATGTGAGGAGAGGAGATAAATGTGCTGGCGTCTGGCTTTGGGAGTCAGGGAGCTGCCCGGTTTAGCAGTAGGGTCGTGACCCTTTTCCCACCTCCTCCTCTGTCCCTCCAGCTCAAGCAGAGGAATGGGCAGAGAAATTAATGACAAATTTTAAATAATTACTCCGTCATGTGACCCCAAAAGTTCATTCATTATTGATCACCCATTTCTGTAAGGACGGCTTGTAATTATACAGCATAATGTGACTCATTCTTCACATTTAAACATTTAAATTGCTTCCCTTTCCCAGTAGCCTGATAAGCTATGTTTTTAATTACGAGAATCTGACGGAAACAGAGGTCATTTTTCTCTTTTAAAATGTATCAGTTCTGCGTGCGTTTCACCTGCAGCAATTCGTGTCTCCATCAGACGAACATCTCACACTTCAATCCCCCTGAGAAATTTAACACTTCATTTCTGATACTTCATTTTAGTTACCACAAAGACTCAAAATATACAGCTGTCAAGAATTAGACTTATGTGGCAAATTGGCAATTCCTGAATAAAATCAAAATGCTTAATGGAAAAAAAAAGCTCTTTTTACAAAACATCCTTTTTACAAGTACAATTTGTCAGTAGTATTTGGTATAACAATCCTTCAGATAAAATTATACTGAATTTTTTTACATATCAGCGTTAATTATCATCCACAACAAAATACAAGTGGATCATTTAACTCTCTGTACAATCTGCTCTAATTGTCAAAGGATACTCAAAACGCTTACCTATAAAAATTACAAGCACCCTTCTGTAAGGCATTGATGTCTATAGAGAAATAAAATAAACGTGTGGATTTTTTTTCCTGTTCTATCAGATGTTACACTTCCAAACTCATCCAGAGAGGTGCCAGCATTCTCAGAGGCATTCGCCTAGTTGCTCCAGTAATGCAGACAGCAAATCCCAGAGGGCACGACTGATCCGAGATCAGTATCAAGTTCATTGTTAACACCTTCCCATTGTTCCTCTGTGCCAGAACTTGCAGAAGCTAGAAAAGAGAGGCGAGCGAAGCAGGCGGCGGTCTGCGGCTGCATTGAAATTCCCTTCAATGAGGCAGAATCAATTTCTCCTGTGAATGTCAAAGATACAAGCTTTACGGGTACAAAACCCGCAGCTGTTAGCCTGCCCAAGAGGGGGAACTTAATTCTGTGAAATCCTCTATCTTACTGGGGGGGTGGTGGCATTCAGGTAAGTGTTAACTTTAATGTTATGAAAAAAGTTTTTGACTGTAAAACAGATTCTTTGAAAGTGGAGAAGATGAACAGCATAGGAAGTGGAGGAGGAAGTTGAGACTGATAGTATTCTAAGGCAGGGAAGGCCATTCTTTATGGAACATCAGGAGCTCCCTGGAATGGCCCGTGTCGACCTCCGAGGCTGCCTGATCGCTGGATGAAGGCAGTTCCTTCATTTCCTTGCTGGAGTTCAAGTGGGTCATGGTGCCACATTCAACAGACACTCTACTGAAACAACCACCTTTTGGTGACTGTAGACAGGACTGTGGGTCGCTCCAAAATGGCGAAATGCCCAGACCACGGCTGCCGTGAAGTGGCTCTTCACACAAGGGGGGCCATGCGTGGCTCCCTGGTTCCATGTACATTCACAGGCGTGCTGTCCTGCATGCACGTGGTCTGGGAAGGCCCCGCGGTCATGGCTGATGCGTTTCCATATCGCGTACTGGGTGAGGGTGCCAAACAGACCCATGTGACACAGGAAAGGGGGGAGGGAATGGGGGCTTCATTTCAGTACTGCAGTGGAGACGAGCTTAACAAAATGGTAAGGGGTGGGGTGAGAGAATAAACAGCCACTGAGAGCTGAGCGACAAAAGAGAAATAACAGTAATGTTACACAGGCAGTCCCCAGGTTAACAAGATCAGTGTCTTTTAGTCGAATTTGTAGGTAAGATTGAAGAATAATAATAATGATAATGATACAGTTCAAAACAATTATTATACAGTAATAATAATGAATAATAAACTAAATATGGCACTGTACTGTACCGCAAGCTGACAAACTGTTGAAGTTGCACAATGTTTTCACGAGCGTCACAAAGCAGTGTGTTCGTTATTATGAACTATTGTATTTAAACTAAATTGAATCCATCTGTCCATCCATCCCTTTTCTGTGCATACTTGTCCTATTCAGGGTCGCGGGGCTTAGAGGTACCAGAAAGAACCACATAAAGTAGCTGACTATTGTTTATTTAATATCTGGGTGATTTGTTTCACTGTAAAGAACCTTTACCAGCTAAGCCTGAACATAAACACTCATTTTGTTTGCGACAACATAAATGCTTGGATCAAAACTTACACGCTAGGGTGTAATCTATGATTTAATAAATATATATTTAAACGTGTTTGCATTTCGACTTTTGTGGGGGGGGGGGGGGGGAACTACATCTGTTGGTCATCAAGATAGTCCTCAGGCAGTGTCGTTAAAAAAAAATGTTTATTTTGGCAGTGAATTCTTCACGTTGTATTACAAGCCTATATAAAGCAAACATTTGGCAAACGGGTCCTGTACAGCGACACGTGGGCTGGACGGACGTTAACAGCTTCGGCATCACGCGGCACGTCCACGCAATAAAAAGCAGGCCACCACCGTTTCCCCTTATCTTGTGAAAGTTTATTGATGGTTACTGTTCAGTGGATCATAACTGCATGCACATACAATGACAAGGAGAAATGCCTGGTCACAACACGCTGTTTTAAAGCAGAAATCGTATAGTAAAGTCACAGCAGTGGGTAGGATATTGTTCCTGTTGTGGGGGCACACGAGGGCATGTGTGACAGGACAGACTGGCGCTGCTGCCAGTTCGGCCCCTAGCCCCCTTTCTTCAGCTTTATTTTATAAATACAAAAATGAGAGCTGTGACAAACACCTCAACTTAAGTTTACTTGTAAACAGGACAACATGAACAGAATCTTTTTTAGCAGATACTCAGACAAGCTGCTGTTTTTTAAGGACATTTACAAAGACCCCCCCCCCCACCCCACCCCACCCCCCACCACCACCAGCTTGTGTGTGTAGCGTATTTTACCGAATGACCATTCTTAATATTTATATGCTCATTTTTTTTTTTGTCATTAGTTATACATTTCTTGATAATCAGACTGTTTCAAAATGTAAAGGCTTTAAAAAATACAAAAAAAATATGGCATTGAAATAATATCTAAAGAAAATTAGGAAAAGCACAGTAACAAAAAGTCCAATGTAATATTCCACAAGCAAAAAAACAAAACAAAAAAACAAAAACCAAAAATAACTGCAGTTTGTGTGTGTGTGCAACACAGTAAGGTCTAAAAATACCAAGCTGACAAAAATACCATGATTATCTCTACATACATGATTGGATTACCTGTAAAATGTTTATAGAAATCTGAATATGATTATCATTTAATTCCATAAAAAATGATACACCTTACTCTAACAACTGTTCTACTAGACTAATTCTAAAACATCATACTGTTGTGTATTTTTATATAACAGAACATATCCACTGCACACTTCAAATTGTATACATAGTTGTATTTTTTTCTTTTTTTTTTAAACCTGGTACAAATAATTCTAGTTTTTTTTACTTTCCTTCTGAAAAACAAAAAGAAAAAATAGAAACAGTGGTTTTGTTATCTTTTTTTCTTTCCCATAATATAAAAGTCAGCAATAATATCAATTTATATACTGGAAGCAATATAAAAAGAATACTTTTTAAACGGCCTAAACTAGTGAGGATTTGACTAAAGAACTAGGTTGAACAGTAAAATACTGTCTTGCTGAATATCTTTAGGGGTTTCCTTAGACAGTTTCTATGCAAAAATCTGAATGTACAAGTGTAACACCCCAGGAACGTAACCTTTGGCTTTGAGTGATGAGTAAAACAATACAACTAATAAAACTGATACAGTGGTGTCTTCCTCTCGCAGCTGCACTCCCATTGGACCTACAAGCCGCCACTCAGAGCTACCCTCCTTGCCCACCAACCAATCAGATTTTCAGGCTTTTACATCCATCCCCATACCACTTCTTATCCCTCTGACCATCCGTAAACAAACAGTATATTATCAACTCAGAAACAGAGATAATGTAAAAAAAATAAAAAAAAATTAAAAAAAATTACAATAAAAATAAAAATCAACATGACCATTGTAGTCACTTACACTTATACAAAATGTGATAATTCTGAACGACTTAATATTTATTATACATAATTAATTTACATGATAAAGCACACTTGATTGTGGCCCTAACAATTGGATTTAGATTTTTCTTTTTTAATATCTAGCAGCTTTCTAGATCACCACAGAAACCTCTACAGCCAACAATCTATGTAACCTTTTAAAAATTAAGATGCACAATATTAAAATACACAGAACAAAATATCTGAGGTATAAGATGAAAAATATCTGGTTTTCCTCTCTCTTTAGAGATGCTAAAATGATGCACAACTGCATGTATTGCAATACCCAGGCCTCGGAAAGCTTGTCTTTGTGTCCCCACCGAAAGGTTTTTGTATTTTTTGTATTTTGTTTTCTCACGTTCTCGCTTAGTATGGCGCAAAACGGCTGTATCCCCCTCTGTATATACTAGCCTGTAATGAAGACAAAACGAGGCCCACGTCATCGACATGGCTCCTAGTCTTGGCGTCAGTCAGAGGTGCAAATGCATTCTGAAACAGAGTGACGCAGTGGCATGTGTTTAGTGGGCAGACGGGCAGCCTCCCCCACCCCCCCCCCCCCCCTCCCTCCCCCCCGTCACTATTCGGCCCTGCAATGCGCACACCGTACATACCCCTGGCGATCAACCCGGGATGCGTCATGCAGCAAGCACACCAAGACATTGCATGCCTGGAGACTGTTTTACTACTTGGAAGGGTATAAGAAAAGAGTTAACGGACAAACTGGTGGATCAACACAATGATGAGGCTCCACACAGAGGTCTGGATCTTAGCGAGTATGACTGTGGATCTTAGTGACTCTAACTGTGGATCTTAGTGACTCTAACTGTGGATCTTAGTGACTCTAACTGTGGATCTTAGCGAGTATGACTGTGGATCTTAGTGACTCTAACTGTGGATCTTAGTGACTCTAACTGTGGATCTTAGTGACTCTAACTGTGGATCTTAGTGACTCTAACTGTGGATCTTAGCGAGTATGACTGTGGATCTTAGTGACTCTAACTGTGGATCTTAGTGAGCCACATGGTATAGAGATGACAGCACTGGGAAAGCCAGGAAGAGGAAACATAAAATGCGGTTGTGCCCTCACTTGAAGATACCTGTGAACACTAAGATCCAGGCCCATGCTCCAACATTTCATGGAAAAATAAACAATGCCTGACACATGCAGCTGAGGCAGTCTGTCTGTCTTATATGCAATTCTGTAGAATGTCATGCATGGAAAGCTCAACTTAATCAATATACAGTGGAGAAATCCCAGTCTTGGGTCATTATACATTCCTGGTCTTGTGTCTTTGACAGTCCCAGTCTTGGGTCATTGAGCACCCCAGTTTTGGGTCACTGAGAGTCTGTCTTAGGTCATTGAGAGTCCCAGATGTGGGTCACTGAGAGTCTATCTTGGGTCATTGAGAGTCCCAGATGTGGGTCACTGAGAGTCTATCTTGGGTCATTGAGAGTCCCAGTTTTGGGTCACTGAGAGTCTCTGTCTTGGGTCATTGATAGTCCTAGTCTTATGTCTTTGAGAGTACCTCTCTTGGGTCATGGAGAGTCCCAGTTTTGGGTCACTGAGAGTCTCTGTCTTGGGTAATTAGGTATTCCCAGTCTTGTGTCTTTGAGAGTACCTCTCTTGGGTCATTGAGAGTCCCAGTTTTGGGTCACTGAGAGTCTGTCTTGGGTCAATGAGAGTCTCTGTCTTGGGTCATTGATAGTCACAAGTCTTGGGTCTTTGACAGGTCTTACTGGGACTTATTCTTGTAATTTTTTTTCACTGTGCTCTCTGTCTCGTTTCTGTTGCCACTGCACCACTTAGGTGATAGATTTAATTATCAAAATGACTAATTATTCCATTAAAGGGAGCGATCAGCTAGGTGATACTCACAAAATTAGAAATATAATAACTAACATGCACTACTTTGCCAAGAAATTAAGGCATTTATCACATTTACTGGGAGGATTAATGCGGCACTTCAGCTGCCGTTAGCGAAGGAGACAAATTCAATTAAGTTAAAGTGAGGAGACGTCAGCTGTGATAAAATCCATGCAGCAGGGAGGGGGAGGAGTGGGAGAGGAGAGCGTGCAAAAAAGGAAGAGGAGCGAGAGAACGGGGCAACGAGAGGGGAGGGGGGCGTGTCAGCAACTCACCATGGCACCAACGCTGTAGGTGGCTGCTGGAGCAAGTGTGTGGTGGTAGGGATCGGTAGCATAAACTCGTCCGTAACTGGGAAGGGGGGGATGGAGGCAGATGGAGAAGGGAAAGGGGATGGAGAGAGAGGGAGGTATGCATTAGAAGCTCAATTGGAATTTTCCTTCCACAACCAGAGAGAGACTGTAACACAGACAAAAGGTCAACCACACACAGAACTAACTGCGAGGAGAGGTAATGCAGCAGGGACAGGAAGTGTGTCCTACCAATTCGCTGCTCTCCTTTAGCTCTTTTTGTTCTTTGTCACCATTTTTATTTGTCTATGTGGTGCTTTTTCAGGACTTCCGTCCAGCCTAAGTGAAATTTAACTCAGCTCGACTTGGTGTGTATGAGTGTGTGTGAGACAGAGAGAGAGAGAGAGAGAGAGAGAGAGAGACAGACAGACAGAGAGAGAGACAAACACACACAGAGCAAGCAATGCGATCGATGGGTGTTCTGGCCAGGATATACAGAAACAAGGAGAAATAAAATGAGGGAAATATCAGTCATTGTTCAGGTAAGAATGGGTGAGTCTGAGCTGCCCAAACACTGACAAAACAAGCAGAATAGGCGCTGACCCAGAAGACAGCGATTCTAAGGTGGCAAGGGGGGGGTTAATACAGCGAAGTCTTTCATGGAGAAGAATATTAACCCTTTGTCATGTGTGACAGGCAGGGGCTGGCTGGAAGACATCAGCGCCTAACCCTCTCTAAGGTCACAGCTCTGCTTTAACCCCGACGGCACCCGAGCGGCTCATCACGATGATCACGGATGGCCGAGTGATTCTCTGCGGCGAT
Source organism: Paramormyrops kingsleyae (assembly GCF_048594095.1). Taxonomy (NCBI): domain Eukaryota; kingdom Metazoa; phylum Chordata; class Actinopteri; order Osteoglossiformes; family Mormyridae; genus Paramormyrops; species Paramormyrops kingsleyae. Next base: position 13,744,213 of record NC_132818.1, on the reverse strand, counting down.
GAAGAACTTCAACAAGCTTGATGTCTGCACTTCCGCGTCGATATAAGCAGGTCCTCGCTCTTACAAATAAGGAATGGATAATGTTATGATGCTAGGATGCTGTTTTGCTGGGTTAAGAAGTAGCACTCCTGGGCTGGTTACAAGCAACCACAAAGCGAACATCAGCACCTGCCTCTCACGAAGTCAGATGTCACCCAAGCTTTGAAAAACACCATTCAGGGCTCAAATTTAGAGGACACCAGGAAAGATTTCTTGCAAAGACTCAGTGGCCAGAAGACCGTGTTCAGACCATTTGCCAACTCAGATTTTATTAGCTGGCTGATTCCAGACTACATTGTATTTTAGTGCCTTAGATTAAGTCAAAGTGTTTCTTCTCTGTAAAGGTGTGGGGGAAGTAAACTGGCCTGTATCCATGTTAAACATTCTCCTGGAGACTCAATGACGTCAGTACAGACATCAGCCCACTGCCACTGCTGAATCGCTGTCATCAGGGGGGGTGGCGGCAACCTGAAGGTGCCCGTAGCTCAACATGGAGACCATTGTGCTAACAACACGAAGGTCATGGATTTGAATCCCAGGGAGTACACACATAAACTATAACCATTCCCTCGACTTTCAGTTGCTACGAATCAAAGTATCAAATAAAAACAAGTTGCAAGAGAGGATGTCACTTAATCTATAGCTCACTAGGGAAAAGTACAAACTGACACATCACAAATAATGAAATTCCCTTTAGATTACAGCTTTGTGATCGTGCAATATTAATTCATATCATAATATATACACAGGAAACTCATTTATACGACACTTAAAGAATGTCCTGACATTCGCAAGTGCCAGCTGACCTTTTTAATGAAAGCATAGTGTTTTACAGTGATCATTCCCTTCCATCTAAAGATGAAATGGTACATTCTGCCTACATCACAGGAGATAAAGTCTGCAGGTCCTGAACCTGCACACGACATATGTGGGTTTCCCAGCGACACACATCGCTTTATCACAAGGTCACTCCCCCCATCACATTACTGCGACCCCCCCCCCAGCATATGCCTATAACCTACCCCCCCACAGGGTGACCCCCCATCGTATGCCTGTAACCTACCCCCATCGTAGGGTGACCCCCCCATAATATGTCTGTAACCTACCCCCATCGCAGAGTGACCCCCCCCAGCATATGCCTGTAACCTACCCCCATCGAAGGGTGACCCCCCATAATATGTCTGTAACCTACCCCCATCGCAGAGTGACCCCCCCCCCAGCATATGCCTATAACCTACCCCCATTGTAGGCTGACCCCCCCCCCCCCCCCCCATCATATGCCTGTGACCTACCCCAATCATAGGGTGACCCTTCTCTGCATGCTTGTGATCTCACCGCATTGCAGGGTGACCCCCCTATCACATGCCTTCACTGTCGCTGCAGGGGATCTGCACCTGGTGCATGGGGCTTCAGCTCAGTTCACGACAACAACCCCCACCTGGAGTTTGTGCTTCCAAAACTAGGAGTGCTAAGGAGTGACTTATCACACCATGTCCGGTCCTATGCTGCAAAACGACTCCAAAAGTCAGGTCAGTGACAGGTTTACAAGTCTGTAACAATTATATGTTAACTACCATCCACATACTATTTCATTTTTAATACTTCTTCATCCATCCATCCATCCATCCATCCATCTTAATACTACTTATCTTGGTCAGGGTCATGAGGTCATATCTAATACCTAAATAAAAACCAAATAAACAGTAATAAAGGCAAACACTTTTAAGCTTCTCCAAAGGGTTCCTAACGTAAACAAATTGGATGGGGTTGCCCTTCGCTGCACGGTACCGCTGTTAGGCGAAGCTGGATCTGCCGGTGTGGTCTCCTGGCGTCTGACTGACAGGCGGCTTAGTGATCCCAGAAGGTCATGTGATAAATGGTTTATCGCTTCGTTTGGGCCTTCCCTGGGTTTTGGACCAGATAAGAGCCAATCAGAGCATGGGGCATTGCTTATAAATGACCTACTTTACATATTTACTGGCTCTTGATTAAGAAGTTAATCCACAGTAGATTAGTATGGTCATTGTTATTCACTGTACAGCCAGTACTCAGGTATACTCTGTTTGATCTGTACTATCTCTGTTTGCACGGCTACTTTAATGAGTGTTTAGGGCGCCTGGAGATCAGACGGCGAGCTGGTAAACCCTGCTGGTAGAGAGGGGTCTAAAAAGGATCTGAAGGTTAGCCCCCGCCCTGGCAAGGCGGGCCCTTCTGCCCACTATTAACACAGCTGTCTCTGACAAAATGAGCTAACCTGCGCAGCACTGATGTTTACCGAGTGCTTGAAAGGCTTTTCGTTTGACCTTATGATCCGCTGAGAGGAAGAAGGTTCAGCGCAAGGTCAACGCAGCCCCACGAACCTGCAGCACTCCAGATGTTTGTCTTAGCAACAAACGCTAACATTTGCACAGTAAACGGAGCAGGGCCTTCGGGGCCTAAGATTACAGGGGTAAAAGCAGTGGGTATGGTGTCTTTAAGTGAAAGAAAGTGTTTATTTCCAAATCCCACTACATCACCAAACCCAGAAAAAAAACTACAGGCTGAATTAGTCAGTGAGTCACAGAATCACAGTGTCCACAAATTAGGACACGGCAAACTTCACATTCCCTAAAGCAGTTTATTTATTTGTTTATTTTACAAAAATGGAGTGTGAATCAATTACAAAATGGATTATAGAAGTTTTCAAAATTGTGTAATAATCAATCATCTTCATTTTCAAAAAAGAAATTAGAACGTCTGATATGTTAAAATGCACTACTGCAAATCCGAATCTTTAGACTGGCTCATTTAGTAAAAAATTCAGTTACAGTTAAAATAAAGGTTTTTTTTTTTTTTTTTAGAATATATGGATATATGCCATTCTTTTAGTGTAAGTTTTTGATTAGTCAGATTAATTTATACAGTGGAAACTGCTTATAGTGATCACGTCGGGGTGAAATTAATCATTATAACCGGATGATCATTATAACCGATTATTTTCTTCTTCTTTATGTCTCAGGCAGATTACCGTCTAACTGACATTTGTATAATTATTACATGAATATAAGGTAATAAAACGGACAGTGTTGCTATTTGCTTAATTTTATTAACGATTTCAAAATACAGTACAGCTGTTTCAAATGCTTTCAAATTACAGTCCTGTACAAATTAAAATATTGAACAGAGTATATTTCAAATACACTGTAATATAGTACAGTACTGTACATAATATTCAATTTTATTTATACAGCGCATTTTCACAACGTTCCATTGTCTCAAAGCACTAATTGTAGTTTTGCTGCTGTGTCTCAGTGGCTCATTTTTGGTCGGTTTATCGTAAGCTTTGATAAGTCTTGATAAGCTTGATAAGCTTTGATAAAATAATAAAAAAAGAATTACTGCAGTTTTAATTTTTTTCCATATGTTGTCATGTTTAAAAAGACCTAAAATGGGAATGCTTGATTACTACAAGCAAATTATGTGAACAGTATTTGTACAGGAATGATTCTGTCCCAAGCTTTTTGAACCATATAAATGGGTGATCACTATAACTATGATCACTATAAGCAGTTTCCACTGTATTTAATATATAAAAATTTTCATAAATGCATGGTCATCTTATGAGAAGTGAGTGAGAACAGACTTCTGACAAGGAGGCAACATGGATATGGGGCCGATTTATCTCAAAACAATCATCAAGCGTATCCAGCACCTAGTAGTGGCCTGCTCAGGGCATCATGGGAGGTGGGCAAGTGTACCAATTCGTCTAAAAATGTGCAATTATCTCACATGTTCCCTGAGACCTTGGGTCAAACCTCTGATTAAACATCAGACCGTCACCAAAAGCGAACCTGTGAGACATCGGCCTTAAAGCAGAGTGGGTCAGGCTGAGTCGGCAAAATCACGAGGGACGGCGACAGGAGCAGCACTGACACTGGTGGCGAGACTCAGTCAGAAAATGGGGGGCGTGGCCACACAACCTGCCACCTCCATCATTAACCGTAACAAAATAAAAGCAGAAATAAACAGAGGCAGGATTAACACAAGTCCCCCCAACTTGCTGTGCCTGTGTGTTTATTTCCTCATTTAAGGACAGGTGGCCTGTCCACGAAGTGGGATGAATGGATAATGGACAGACTGTGGATGGATGCACTAGAAAAACAGCGTTCAGAGACAAAACGGAAAGTAATACTGGCTTTTTGAGGGGTAAGAATAATAAGAAAGCTGCTCACAGGCTGTTAGGACAAGCTCTCGCGTTGGGTGCGTCACCAAAACAAACAAAACAAAAAAAAAACTGATAAATCATAATAAACAAATGCAGAATCCCGAGTGGATGCAGCAGGAGAGTGGGAAGGGGGGAGGGGGTGATTCGTTCATTTCGTTTGTTTATTTTACCTGAAGAGGTGTTACAAGACATTTCATCTGCTGCAACGAAGACGAAATGATTTCTGCAAGAGAAGATAAAATTCACAATACTGCTAGCTGTCTGAGGATCGATAGAGGGGCGTGGTCGACGGTCAATAGACTTCAAATCATAAGCAGCCCCCACACACACGAAGGGCCGGCCACGCTTAGATGTGGAGCAACGACATGCGGCACTGGAATACTCATATGGAGGAAAACGAAAAAAAGAAAAAAGAAAAAAAGAAAACGACAATAAGCAATAAAACAAACAGCTTTGCACAGAACACATGACCGGGGCCGGGTTCCTCCCTGGGAAATGGGGGCCGATTCACCAGCTAAAAGAGCTTCTCTCACCAGCCGTCCCATGTCCAGAGGTCCGTTCAGGCCTGCAGAACATGTGCAGGAAGGTGTCTGCACATGTTGACAAGGGGGGCCTGTGATTTTACTGCCCGCCCCCACGGAGCTGTGCTTCTTTCTCTCACCATTGATAAAGTTTGCAGAGCAGTAAACGATGGCCAAGCTTCTTATTAGTCTGTTTATACTTTGACAGGGTGTAGGAGACATAATCGACTGGCACAGAGCACAGCTGCACGGCTGCGCGGCCATGCGTGTGAATGCGAATCTATCGACGACTCTGAAGTCAGGAAGCCTGGCAGGTGGGGCATTTTTCTGAATTTTTACGTTTCTACAGGGTCATTAAAGTAATCACCTGCGGCGAGTGGGGGTGGGGTGGGGGTCTAACGTTGAATTCCAGGCACACGATTGATCGCTCCAATCCCAATTAGACGGTGATTTAGCCGTTCAGTTTGGTGCAGAGCATCAACCCCCGTGAAGCTTTTATACTGAATCGGCCCCCTTGGTGGCGCTATGCCGATCAGCGCCCATAGTGCGACGGGTACGCCGCCGCACGAAGACACATCGTCACCACGGAAACACAATACCGTGTGATACCAACATGCACTTCCGAGAGCACAGACTATGGCGTCAATGCACAGACGAACCCATGCGCCGCAGAGAGCATGCTCACTGTCACCGCTTCATGGAAGGGGAACGAAAAAACTGGCAACAGACAGTAAGACCCCCCAGGGGCCTTCAGAAGAGCCAGCGGACGGGGCCACGGGCCGAGCGAGTGCCTCCTTACGGGAAGGGGGGGCATGCATATGGTGGGACAACACTGAAATGAATAAGCACACCATAAATGGCTGTCAGCGTCACTCTGCACACTTTACACCGCACCACACTCTCTGTACATCTACTGCTCTCCATCTTTATTGTTATTTTGTGGCCTTATTTTGATTGCTGTTTTATTTTAGTCATATTATCTTTTTATACTATTCTGTTTTTCTTTGCATTACCTTCTTTTGTGCACAATCCTAGAAACAAAAGCATTTCAATATGCAGTGTATGTTTGTGTGTGTGATAATTTAAACTTAAAAGTTCAGATTCACGTTTTATAACGCATGCAGATTCATTCTAAGATAACTCTATTCCTCTGTTGGCTTAAAATGTAAATGTTTATTAACAAAGATATGTTCCTATGGGAATGTTTACTGCAATTAATGTTCCATGTAGCACTTTTTAATAGAGGATAAGCAATGCAAACATTGCGGAGTGCAGATTATTGTTCTTACAAACCAGTGATGACAATGACATCACTATGAATGATTATTTAATTTGTTCATTTGTGTTGCGACTTGTCCTCTCCCTTAACTTAAAGGTGAGCTGCTTGGGGACTCTGCGGCTATCATATGGTCATGTGACACAGGCGAGATCCGCCCCTTAGCAGTTAGTGGGCCAGAAAAATACAGATTAACAGTAAATTTTGTCATTTCGATCTGACTGCAAGGCTTGCCTGTCATAAGAGAGGTCAGGTAAAGTAAGACTTTCTCTTCTCTATAAATTAAATGTCATTAAAATGTAAAGTCAAGAGACTTATAGACATGAATTTAAAAAGCTCAACAGTAGTAGGAGACGCTTTACGGTACTGTCAGCTGACTAGGCTGGCATCCCATGCATTCTCTGCTCTGCCTGCTAGGGGGAGACACTTGCTCTCACACCCACAGCCTACAGTTTCTATTAAGGCTGCTATGCACAGGAACCCCGTTACTGTGCCCATCCAGCGTCGTGTGGCAATGGCTGATCAGGGGACAGGGACAGGAAAGAGGTCAGCTAGCTGATCTTCCTGGGGCGTGACAAATAATGGACGTTCATAAATAAACCCTGGGAGGGTGACGATAGCCGAAACAGAATGACACGCGATCATATTAGCACAGACATCATTTTAGGAAACACTGTGTTCGAACCTTGGCTAAAAGAATAAGCGAAAGACATGAGCGAATCTGGCCCAACCAAACCCAGCTCAGCCCAGCTGGTATCACATGAGAACTGAAGGAGGCTATATTCTGGTCCAAAACCCCATGAAGTACATAATAGAATAAAAAAGGACTAACACAAGGTCACAGCACTGAATGTGTGGTGTTGAGCAGAACTCTAATTAATACGATGTCGGAAATGGAAAATTACTGTATTGATTATTAAAACAAATTGCTTCTTTCACATGTGTGTGAGGAATTTTAAGTTTGGGTGAAATTTAATACCACAAGCAGAAAAAAAATCAATAGGCTCTCCTTGACTTATATAAATATTTTTCAGCTGACATCACTGATGAGGCACCCAGCGTGTGCCAGACCTCATTCACGGCATATAAGAACGCCGCTTAACATAATGAAGATTCTGCTTCATCCCCACGGGCACCATGGAGGGACAAGAGAGAAGCCCAGAGGAGATCCTTAGAATGTCATAAATAACACTGAAATCCAGGAAAAAGCACATCAGCCGATTGGCTGATAGCTCTGAGTGGCAGAGTACATCAGCCAGGTCCAGCTGAGGGTGGGAAGGGAATCAGCAGGGATCTGACTCCAGTTTCACAGGTTCTGTCATGTGCCTGTGAGCGACTTGCCTTGCTCCACATCCTGGTTCTTAGCCCGCCTACAAAGTGTAATCTCATTGGCAGCTCAAAAAGAGGGTGGAGTCAGCAGAGACGTGAAGCAGCAGTGAAGTTTTCTTGCTGGCTGGCAAGACATTAGGCAGCCAAATTCAGATACTGAACGGTAAGCTAGAGAAAAACTGGGTGATAATAGCTAGTAAAGTTAGCAAAAATCTGAATACTTAAAAATAATATTAACATTACACAATGTTACAGTTTAGATTTGCATCTTTCGAAAACTTTGAATACATTTAAAAATATTCAGTGGTGGTATGTTTTATTCACGAGATAAAAACGCACTGATAAACAGCAAGAAACTGAAAAAAACCAGCATGCTGAAAAAATGTATAGATATCGAGGCCAAGTGTGCATCAGTCTAAAATTGGTGAGAAAAATAAAACGTGACAAAAACTGAGGGGAAAAAAACGGCGTGTATGACGGACTGTAAAGCACCAACAAACGGTGTCATCCTGATGCCGACGTACAAACAAGCCTCTGACCCACAATCTTGCCACAAAGACAGCACTTCCGAAGTTCATTTGACAACGTGCCCCTGCTTCAAAGGACAGACTAACCGTGCACCTTCATCGTCCAGTCATCGGGTATGGCCTGACTTCCCGAAAACAGAACTTGCTGCCGTTGCACCCGTCAGCGACATTTGGACGAGTCCTTAACAGTCTCCATGCAGGATATTGAGGTGGCATGCATGCTAACAGCCAGGGAAACCCAACGACCCACATGTGACCTCGCATGCACAGGGGGTGGGGGTGGAGCGCAGTAACCGGGGGAGACGGAAACTGAGAGCAGGCGTGACCCGTTCCTAAGTCTTAGCGCTTGCAAACAAGCCCAGCAACAGCCCAGGCAAGGCATGGAGTGGCAGCTCATTGGGCCGGTCGTGCAACCTGAACCCGGCTTTCTGTCCCTGTGACCGAGCGAGTGGCTGCCTGCATCACACGGCACCCAGCGCACTGCCTACAAATCGTCCAGCCAACCCCTCGCAGGGGACAATCTGGGGCTCAGGTAGGACACCCGCCGGGGCACCGCAGCGTCTTTCACTGGAGAGGCTGGTGTCCCTCATGGAGACTCAGTTATAACTCAACAAAAGGGTTGTTTCCACCAAATAAAGATGAATAAAGGGCAGACATTTTGGACAATAAAAAAATGGCCCTTAATTGAGCAATGGACTGCAATAAACATGTAAACAAGTTGCTGAACATTATTGACTATCGTCTAAAGTTAATGAATGTTTTGAGCATATGACAAAAATGGAAAAGAAGCAGACTTACAAAAACAAAAGCATGAATTAAAGTGAATAATTTCAGTGGATCCCTGCTAATTAAGCTAGATGTGAATAGAGGAGTTACAATTTGCCAATTTGCCTTGCAGCAAGTACAGAGAACATAGGACTGGTGGTTCAGAAACCATATTAACAGAATATAATACATTACTGAGCGCTTTAAATGTTTAAAGAGTCATAATGTATTACAATTAAATATGCAATGTGTGAATCTAAATTTAAAATTAACTTTTACTTCTTCTTCTACATATTTAACCAAACTCATTACTGAGTTATTCTTTTTTTATTATTAGAGCAATATATGTATTTTTTTAACCATAATATATCTTTTTTTCTAGAATGAATTAGTAAGACTATATCTGAAAAATAATAATTACATTTACAAAAAAGTAATGCCGTCAAAGGGAAAGAATTTCCATGCCTGTGAATTTGTGCAGCATCAGTATCAGAGATTGCTCAGAATACTGCAGCCACTGCATATGGGCCCTCACTGGCTAAGAAGTGCAATGTCAATGAAGGCCTCCAATTGGCTACACTCTTTTAAACCATAGAGTTCCATTGGCTGGAAATTCTCCCTTGGTGTGAGCAGGGCAGTAGAAAGAGATGACATGGATGAGGTAAGGCCCGCCCCTTAGGCTTACAGCTACGGAGAGGGCATTTCCTCCCTGGATTTGATTCATTGGTACAAACATGTGGGAGCGTGTCGGGTAAATGCAGCTCTGGCTGCAAAATGACGGAGGTTAAGTGAGACTCAAACTCGGTCTGCAAAATGGAACCCCCCCCCCCCGCCCCCTCCCCCGCCGGACCCTAAACGTCTTATTACTTTATCTACAGGAGTGTGGAGTCCATCCCACTACATTTTCCAGCTGCAACTGCCCCTTTGTTCCGGCGGCTTCCCGTCTGCCAATTACAGCCAGGGTGACATCTTGGCTGATTTAATCTGCCAATTATTGCCCAGCTCTCATGACTCTGCCTAGATCGAGAGGTGGCGTCCTGCTAATAAAGCAGCTTGGCCATAGGGGCGCAAAGACGGGAAGCGGGCCGGGTGGGGGCGCGGTGGCGGGTGCGAGGCGGGTGCGACGGCGAGGGAGGGGGGCAGGTCTTACCTGTCGCTGTAGGCAGCAGCAGTGGCAGCAGCAGGCTGGGCATATCTGTACGCAGTGTAACCACCCTGAAACCACGCACACACACACACACACACACACGCATGTTTGCTTTGCACTGTGATGACCAGCCTCCTCCCCACCCCCACCCCCACCCCACCCAGCAGCGTAACAATCCTCCTGTGGCTTTCAGTACTCCTGGAGGGGGGGGGGGAGCACCCCCTGAGACAGATGCACACCAATCCCTTGTTTTTAAATGCCCGAACATCATTCACGATAACAGAAAGCGGATGTGGTGGCGCCCCCTCCTGTTGGAGAGAGTGTAAATCCGCGGCAGTGATACACTGCGGCGATTGGATCCAGCTGCCAGCGGCAGCATATGCCGGCCTGGGAGGCGCTGAGAGCCTGGGCTGCTTGTTACGCCACCGCCCCACAACACTGTAATCACACTGGCACATTTGTTAAAGGTGTTAAGGAAATTCTGAATTAATTATGCAAATCTCATTACGGGGGAAACAGTTGGCTAATTTTATCATGTGCAACAGTCACGTCAGCTGCTCAATTAAGCAGACGGGACAAACGAGGCCGGCCGGTGAGCGGAGGGTGGGGGCTGCAGTGCCTAGCCTATCAGATGGGGCAGGCTGTGGTCCCACAGACCAGGGGAGGCGGGCGGAGTCTCGGCACGTCAGACCAACAAAGAGGCCGCTCCTCGCTATGCGATGGCTTGGCCCGGGGTTCAGGGCCCCGAAGCTCTCAGAAAGGCAGCCCTGTCCTGTTCAAGATCATTTAAACCCTGAGAATGATTCACCTGCAGACTCAGTGGTGCACAGTGGGAGACGGCAGTGCCGCCTGCCGCACGACCGCTCACACGTCTGCACCTACGTGCCTGTGTGACCGCAATAAACTCTACGGGGGGATCTATGTTGTCTGTCGACAGCAGGCGGCAGACCGTGAAAGCCATATGTCTGGACCTGGCGCGATTTAATTACAATGTTTTGCTTTTTTTTAATTATCAAAGCGAATCAGTTTAGCCTTGTGGTCCAATGGTGAAATTATCTTCACCTCAAACAGTCTGGCCTCCGAATGAGAGTATTTCATTAGGATAAGGCGAGACGTACGGCCTCAATCTGCGAATCCTGACCAAGGTTGAAAACGGCAATGTGCGTCTTATAAATATGCCTGTTGCCTTCTCCTCCTCTTCTGGAAAGGAGGCTATTGGAAGAGGTGAAAAGCCACTCTGTGTGCGTGACGTCAAGCCAAGACGGCCGCAAGCTGCCGGCTGGCGATCCAGCCCCAGAAGGGCTGTGCCCGCCACCCCACCGAGAAGGGAACGGACCTGGGACGGCTCCTCCCAGATCTACACTGCTGAGATTTCAGCACGGTAATATGTGTACACATTCAGAAATATGATATATAACAATACCATCCTCTGAAAGGGAACTGGGGCTGGGAACAGACACATCCTCCATTTCCAGCAACAGAGTGTTTTGTCTGGCGCCACAAAACCACCCCCTATGCAGAAATCACCATCAGCGTCACAGATCCCCCCCCGTCTGTCCCCAGGCTCCAGAAATGCCAATGCCTGAATGTGTATCTGCCATAACTCAATTTCCCCAACCTCATCAAAAATTTACCACGTTTACTTTGATGGGGTCCCGCTCAAAAACGTAAATGCGGCTCTCCGGATGCTACAAGTGAATATGCACCGTCTGTGTCGGCGATTGGTCTTGCCGTGCACAGCGGGCAACCCAGCACTAACGGCATCCGGTCACTCTCTGGCTCGTCCAATCACGCGCCAGGCACCTGTGGGTTATGTGGCATTTTGAAGTCGCTGGACACTGGTGGCGATCGAAGTGTTTCCAAGAGCCCGTCCAATTCCGGGAGCGTCCCACAGATGTCCCCTTTGCGGCCGGTGAGTCTGCGGGGGGGGGGGGGCGCCGCTAGCACAGCCAAAGCCTTCATCTTCAACGCTCTGGCACTGTGAGATCATCACCGTGCTTTAAACCCTGAGTCTGTGACACAGACTGGGGCCTCGGGGTCTGGGGACCTGCTCCCACTGTACCTCAGATCGAGTCTGTGACACAGACTGGGGCCTCGGGGTCTGGGGACCTGCTCCCACTGCACTTCAGATCGAGTCTGTGACACAGACTGGGGCCTCGGGGTCTGGGGACCTGCTCCCACTGCACTTCAGATCGAGTCTGTGACACAGACTGGGGCCTCGGGGTCTGGGGACCTGCTCCCACTGCACTTCAGATCGAGTCTGTGACACAGACTGGGGCCTCGGGGTCTGGGGACCTGCTCCCACTGCACTTCAGATCGAGTCTGTGACACAGACTGGGGCCTCGGGGTCTGGGGACCTGCTCCCACTGCACTTCAGATCGAGTCTGTGACACAGACTGGGGCCTCGGGGTCTGGGGACCTGCTCCCACTGCACTTCAGATCGAGTCTGTGACACAGACTGGGGCCTCGGGGTCTGGGGACCTGCTCCCACTGTACTTCAGATCCTCTCCTGCTGCTGGGCTCCAGTATAAACACTGACTACAGGTTTCGCTCCAAAATCAAACTGACGATCATCACAGTGAAGTTCAACTTTCAAGCAGCCAAAGACGCTACTTGACCCTCTGCACACCATCACAGGGCCGCCTGGAGAACATCTGCTGCTTCAGACGCTTGTTCCTGCAGCGTCTTACGACCATCTGAGCATCAGGATCACCAAGGCCTGTCTCTGGTCACAGGTGTAGCTCTGTTATTGTTGTTGCAAAGCTGCCCAACCAGTACCTGAGCTTCCTGTTACAGAACAAATGTTCCAAAAAACACCGGCCTCTCATTCTTGCATATTTGAGCCTGCTGTCACTATTTATTAAACGGAACCTAAAAATCTTTAACGTATGTATAACTGGTGATGTTATGACCAGTTAAAATGCATTTATCGTCCAAAGCCGGACATCCTGCTAAGTGGTACCCCATAAGAGAGAGGTAAGTGTGGGGAGACCCCCTCCCACAGAAACTCAAGGCTACCGACTGAAAGCGCAGCTCCCGGACCGGAACCGGAAAGTGTGGCCATAATACAGAAACTAAGCAGCCACAATCCGAAACGAGCTCCGCCTGACCGAGAAGACAAACCCGAAAACAAGATGCCAGCTAACCAAGACCTTAACACTCTTGACAAGACCTCCGGTAACTAAACCCGCAAATCGGGATACAAGACATTAGCAGACAGAATGGCAAAGGCAGGGACGGGATGTCGGGAAACCACCGGCAGATAAAACCCAGAGACTCCAAGCGAAACATTCACGCTCAGAGAGTGACCATGAGCCTGACCCCAAGGAGAGGCTGCTGCTCTAACTACGATCCAGAGGCAGCAAATCCCAGGTTACAGGGACCTCCAGTGATTAACAGCAGCATGGGTGTAGCGGGTAACTAATTAATATTTGACTAGAACGATGGCGTAACTTGAGGTAATTTGTGTAATAATAAAATCCAGTGAGTGGTGTTTCTGTGCTAAAATAAATGGAGATTTAAAACTTATAGTAAATTTAAGGACACAGAAACTGTAGGTACCAGTCTGCAAATTTTCAAGGGTTGGGAGGTGGGTGTGGGGAGGAGGGTGAGGTGCGGGGGTTGGCGTGGTGTGTGGGGTAAACAACATGCACATCAAGTCATACTTACATAAATATCTGCACCATAAAATCCATCCTGGTATACAACACTGCAAAGATGCAAACACACACACGCACACCCGCACGCACACACACACACACACAAAAACAAAACAAAAACATCCATATTAGTGCATGTCCACATGCAAGCGTCACCAACCCCTGCATCGCCGAGGTTAGTTCAACACACAGAACAGCAGAAACCAAACACAGGAAGGACTTGGCAAGCACGTTTGGCGAGGATAAGGAGGCTAGTGGGTCCCTGCTTTAATCTGCTAAACGGCTCATCCTCCCGCTCGAGTGCAACCCTATTTCCGTTTTAGTAATGCCCACAGATTTCTGGGGGATTTTATGGGGGAGTACTGCAGGACTTCTATCCCACGCCCCCGAACACACTCATGCATGTCAGCACTGTGTGCTCCCTCCCTGATAAATCTACACTGAAGCAGTAAAAACCCGCGGCCGCAGCCCAGATGTTTCGACGGCGGTACGGCACAGAAATGGAGATCACAGGCCCAATGACGGCTGAGTAAGCTGCGATGCTCTCACAGTGCACACTGGCTCACACCTACGACTCATGCGTGGGATTCAGTTTACATCCATTTTTTAACTGTATGAATAACACAACACCAATCATAAGGCTACAGGACTCAGATCGCAGGAGATGGACATGTCTGTTTGTGCGCCCCTCCATAACAGTTTGAAATGCCATGTCACAATCTGGCAAATATGATTTACGACTGCAGAGTATGTGCCCCTAACTATGATTAGTGATCTCTCACGGTATGAGTATTTCTTCTAAATTATCTATAACCTAATTACTTTACCAGTTTCTTCAATTACCTAATGAGTAATGCTTCTGGCAAGCAATCAAGTCAAAAAATGCTGTCAAACTTTAAAGTTGAATTCCGCGCAAACTTTGTTATTACAGAACTATTCACTTTTTAAAAAATGAAGCTTACTTTGTTTTAATCTGGAATTTAAAGTTAAAATAACATTCAAATTAGCAATATGCAAATTTTCTGGCTCGATCGCAGGCATGTGTTAACATAATCAGGTTTTCACAATTTTACTAAAGTTATGGAAATATTCTGAACTGTAAATTATTTAAAATTTTCACTGGATCGTTGCAATATTAATGGCTAATTCACAGAAATTTAGAATAAAAAATGCTTTTAAATAATTTTATTGCAAAATTATGTTATCCATATCGCGGGAGAATAAAGGATACAAAAGTGGATTTAGCTAAGCTCATTTAGACATTTTTACAATGAATTAACTCCATCTAGCCTCCTTAAGCACCGGATGCTTGCACCCATAAACATGGGGAAAAAAAATAAAATCAGTCCTCCACCATTTGCAGCTGCGTGTTTCCCGCTGCATCCATTCTCAGAGAAAATTTACATAACAACATGTGACATTAAGAATGCTTACAGCCACTGACCGTGACAGTACAAATTACAGTCATTTTTCATTACTTACTGCAAGGTGCACATCTTCAGGCATTCAGATTGGTCACATGCTGCGTGGCTTTCCGTGGTGAGGCAAGACCAGCATGCACTGCGCCACAACGCGCCCGGCAAAGCTCCCGTGAGGGGTGGTGGCAGGGGAGAGGTCACTGGGGGAAGGGGGGGAGGGTGGGGGTGGTGGGGGCAGGGCACAATACTCACCCTCCATAGGCGGGAATCGGTGGGGGAGGCGCCGCAGCCCGAAACGTGTTATAGACGGTGCGCCCTCGGCCTCGTAGGTGGGCCCCCCGGTAAGCAGCTGCTGCCGTCGCCGCTGGATACGGGAAGCCTGGCACTACAGGGGACATGGGGGGGGGGGGCATTCAGATGGGGATTCAACCTCACACCCCCAGCAGGGAGCTGTCTAGCCACTTACTGCAGGGCAACAGAGTAACAACAATATGCCAAGGCTTATCACAAAATTAATATGCTAACTTTCAGCTTAAACGTTCAGGACATACATTTGTGACAATGGCTCACCTTATATGCTGTTAACTGTTACTTTGACAGCCTGGCCCGACAGAAATTTCTCTTGACTGCTATGTAGGCCTAGATATGCAAGTGCAACTAGAAGGGCTATACATAGTGTCCAGCTATTTCTCAAAGACTGAAGAGGCAGAGACCCAATTTTCAAGGGTGGGATAACGCTTCAAAACATCACAACCGTCACTAAGAGGGTGAAAGTGAAGCGAAACACTGCAGGAAAAATAAATAAAAGCCTAATTAAAAAAAAACAGTGACTGATACTTGCAGATAGCTGCAGGGCATCTAGTAGACGTTTCAAATCTAGTCTCCGATATGCAGCGCGGGTCCACGGAAAGTAAACAGCGCGGCTATATTGAGCATTAATATTTACAAGGTAAACAGCTTGGATGATGCGCTTTCATTTCACACGGACGCCGGAGCGCAGGATGGCAACGCGTTTCGCTGGGAGAGACCGGCGAGGGGGGCATTAACGAGCGAGCGGAAGAGATTAAAGGGACCAGATGTCGGCCACCACAGGAGGCGGGCTCGCCACCCACCCCAGCCGTAAAGCGTATACAGCCCCTTTTATGGAGTCATTATTTTTCTCATTTGTTTTGTGTGGACGGTTCTTGGGGAGTGGCTCCATATGTCTCCCCTCGCGGGGGACGTGGGACCCCCTCCCACAGAAACCCAGTTCTACCGCAGACACCCCCATTTGACGGAAGTGGCCCTCTGCTTTATTGCATTTACTCACACTTATTACACTTGAATGTGGGTCTCGTTAGATGGCTGCTAAATTATCGCCGCGGCTAACTCGCATGCTAGCGATGCCTTTTGCCCCCACGGCGAGTCCTGTGAAATTTATCTGCACCAAAGCAATTTTGCTAAAGTACCTCAGCTCGAGGGTGCGACAGCACAACCTCTACTTCCACTCACAGCCGCGATTCCGAGGTCAGCCCAGGTCTTGCTGGGGGAAAATGGATTTGGGACACATGGAAAAGTGAGCGAAGTCCATGAGCACATGGAAAACGGGCTCCGTGTTGTGCGGGGGGAGGGGGGCACTGGCAGCTTTTCCACTTTGCATAATTCTGCAAAATAACCGCTTTGCTAAGAGCACAGTTTAGGGAGAGCCTCCTTCAGTTCTGGCCGCGCTGAAAAAAAAAACAGCACATATGCATTTGTGTGCGTGTGTGTGTGTCTCTGTTTGTGTGTGTGTCTGTTTGAGAGAGTGTGTGTGTTTATGTGTGTGCTTGTGTGTGTCTGTGTGAGAGAGTGTGTGTGTTTGTGTGTGTGTGTCTCTGTTTGTGTGTGTGTGTTTGTGTGTGTGCCGGTGTGTGTGTGTGTGAGAGAGCCTGTGTGAGTGTCTGTTTGAGATAGTGTGTGTGTTTGTGTGTGTGTCTGTTTGAGAGAGTGTGTGTGTGTGTGCCTGTGTGTGTGTTTGTGAGAGAGTGTGTGTGTTTGTGTGTGTGTGTGTGTGAGAGAGTGTGTGTGTGTCTGTGTGTGTCTGTTTGAGAGAGCGTGTGTGTGTGTTTGTGCCTGTGTGTTTGTTTGTGTGTGTGTCTGTGTGTGTGTGTGTGTGAGAGAGCCTGTGTGTGTGTCTGTGTGTGTCTGTTTGAGAGAGCGTGTGTGTGTGTGTGTGCCTGTGTGTGTGAGAGAGCCTGTGTGAGTGTCTGTTTGAGATAGTGTGTGTGTGTGAGAGAGTGTGTGTGTGTCTGTTTGAGATAGTGTGTGTGTGTGTGTGTGTGTCTGTTTGAGAGAGTGTGTGTGTGTGTGCCTGTGTGTGTGTTTGTGAGAGAGTGTGTGTGTTTGTGTGTGTGTGTGTGTGAGAGAGTGTGTGTGTGTCTGTGTGTTTGAGAGAGCGTGTGTGTGTGTGTGTGTGCCTGTGTGTTTGTTTGTGTGTCTCTGTTTGTGTGTGTGTGTGTGTGAGAGAGTGTGTGTGTGTCTGTGTGTGTCTGCTTGAGAGAGCGTGTGTGTGTGTGTGTGCCTGTGTGTTTGTTTGTGTGTCTCTGTTTGTGTGTGTGTGTGTGTGCCTGTGTGTTTGTTTGTGTGTGTGTCTCTGTTTGTGTGTGTGTGTGTGTGAGAGAGTGTGTGTGTGTCTGTGTGTGTCTGCTTGAGAGAGCGTGTGTGTGTGTGTGTGCCTGTGTGTTTGTTTGTGTGTGTGTCTCTGTTTGTGTGTGTGTGTGTGTGTGTGTGCCTGTGTGTTTGTTTGTGTGTGTGTCTCTGTTTGTGTGTGTGTGTCTGTTTGAGAGAGTGTGTGTGTGTGTGCCTGTGTGTGTGTTTGTGAGAGAGTGTGTGTGTTTGTGTGTGTGTCTGTTTGAGAGAGCGTGTGTGTGTGTGTGTGCCTGTGTGTTTGTTTGTGTGTGTGTCTGTGTGTGTCTGTTTGAGAGAGCGTGTGTGTGTGTGTGTGCCTGTGTGTTTGTTTGTGTGTGTGTCTGTAATCCCCTCATATCTGACAGCGGCTCCAAAGTTTATTTTAATGAGATTCATCCCTGACTTGGCTCTTGTTTCCCTTCCTTGGGTCCGGCGTCCTTCATCCCTTAGCCGGGACCCACATTCACGTTAGAAATAGACTGCCAATTACCCGGGGGGGGGGTGTCTCCCGCCATTGTTCGCTGCCGCTATGGAATCTCCAGCTGTGGCCACATTATGGGAATGAAAGAGCCAATGAATCTTCCCTCATTTGTTTCTTTTAATGCGGCTACAGCTGTTTAATCCCTCTTCCTATTATAACACCAAACGCCCAATAAAGTACGAGAATCGGCCCACTGCCTCCTTTGCTGCCCCAGATTGTTTGGTTCCAGATGCTGTTATCATTTATTTATTTATTTATTATTAGAAAGTCGAGATGATGGACGAGTGCTGACTGTGGTCCTGATGTCTATTATGTATCCTATGTTATACCGTTTCCCCTATAATCCACCAGACTCTTCCACACGCTCTTACAGACACTGTGGGATATTTCTGTTCCGGTTAGATGTGGCCAATATTTAAATAGAATGTTAAATAAAATAATACACACTTATACGCCAGGAACTAGCATGGGCAAAGGTACCATTTGGCTAATTTCAGAGGATTGCAGACGGCAAGCTCGCTGATGGATAATGCCTATTCCATCTTCCCAGGAAGTAAATAAACGGCTTTGAAAAGCGCATAATATGCAAAGGGATCCGATCCTGCTGAAGCCGAACACTTACTGTCCTTTTTTTAATCCGTAAGAGTCTTCACATCACAGATGTTGAAATCGCTCTCAGGTACCGATTTAACGTCATTTAAATATATTCCGCTCCTCTTTCCCTGGTTTAATTAATAACACTTAGGCTGCCGTGAAGTCCCTAGAATGAATAACTACCCAACTCTACTCTCATTTAAACTATTAGTTTAATTATAGAACTTAACGCACATCTAATCAGAAAATTAAGCATTGAAGTTAAAAAATGAAGGTGATTAATAAGCATATCAGACAGTTTAATCATGCATTAGCCACTGGCTGCTGCTCCCCACCGCTGATCTGTGGGAGACTCCCGGGCCGATTGCACTGGCTGTGGAGCGGCACTGTCGCCAGGGACCCGAATGTAAATCCGAGACACATGCAACCCTGGCAGTTATGGCTGTTTGTAATATGCAAAAACCGGTGTTATTCGGAGACCAGAGCCAGAGGTGCGTACCCCTGCACGTCAGAAATGTTACAATGTGCGGCAAATAAATTTAGTCTATATTGACAAAAAATGCGTGACGATATCCAATATGCCGGCCAAATGACACTTTTTAAATGCCAGGTAGCGGATGGATATCTCCAAGTGCACGGAAACTCTGTTATTTATTCTTTCAACAGCTTATCCAGAGAAACTCTGGAACCCAGCCCAGGCAACAGGGGTTCACCCACGTTGGGATATCAGTCCATCATAGGGCTCACATCCTACATATACAGGTATCACTCATTCCGACTTCAGGGGTGGGATTTGAACCTCCGAACGCAGAGGTGTGAGACAGCATTGCTGTCCCCCTAAGCCACCTATTAAACCTGCATGAAATTAAGGTATTATTAAAATCTGACGGAAACGGCAAATCATTCCAGTTTGGTGGCTGGTCGTGTTTTAGGGCTTTAGAGGATCTTCTGCCCTATAAACATTCAGTCGTTCTGCTGTAGCAGGAGGCTGAGGGACTGGGGAACAGTGCGGCCCGCAGCTCCACACGCCTCCTGCTTTGCATGGTGGGGGCACTCATGGTAGCTGAACTGCTCTCCCGCCCCCGTATCTGCACCTCTGAATATCATGCGATCGACCCGGAGATTCTTCAGGAGGTGGATTTCACAGAACCGCGCCCGAGCTCCGCATTCAGGGCACACAGACACCCCCCCTCCCTGCTGGCAAACCACCAGCTGCCTGCCCCCTCTGTGCCTCCACGGTACAAAGGAAGTTAAGTCATCCTTGGCTGCCATTCCGGGCCCAAATCCTACGGAATTTTCCAGGTGCAAATAAAAATCTAAAGGATATTTTTTCCACTTCATAGCTGTCCAAAGGCATACCTTAGACAAAAATAAAACATGGAATAAAAAAATCCAGGGCTGGACTCTGGCAGGCACCAGAAGTGTTAAACGGGACCATAATTCCCTCTCTGCACATGGACATTGACACTCAAAGGAGTGTTTGTGTGCAGAGATGCCTGCTACCGTGTCTCCAGTGCGTCCCGAAATCACGCCATGGGATCGACTCCCCCGCATTTCAGATGGCTGCCTCAGAGCCACTGTCTCTCAGATCCAAAACCCGGTGCGCGTCTGCACCCTGGCCGACCCTGGGCGCCGGCAGCTGACCCAACCACGAGCAATGTGGCTTTATCCTGCGGGTGCTCTGTGGGCAGTGGACGGCTCCGCGGCAGAGGCAGATGTCCGAGCGGGATTTAGAAGCGCAGACATGTTTTGTTTTTCTCCTCCTAGGATATGAGAATTGCTCCCGCGGATCAGGTTCAGGCCAATTTGAAAATCGATAATCCCGCTTTCTCCCGAGGCACCCAGGATTCTGGGATGTCATAAACCCTCCCCCAGCTGCAAGCTGCATGCTGCTCTATACACAGGTTAATTCTCTTTAGCTAATGCCTCAGACTGAAAACACTGTTTTTATAATAAACCTAAAGCCAAAATATCAAACCTCTATATCTGAATTGCTACATTTCTCTTTTTGCTGGAGAATTTTCAATTGATTAAGTTCCTTCCTTGAGGTGTCTTCTGGGCACTCAGACTCCCAGAATCCTCCTGCACGGCATGTTTTCATATCACCCATTTGCCGTGCCTCACCTGCCCAACGCTCACTCTCCCTCTCCTCCTCCAACTCTCCCTCCACAAGTGCTCAGTGGATGAAGTGACTTATGTAAATTTGAGTGCCGTATAATACGAATATTGTTCAATTTTAGCAGTTTATAGCTTCTGCCGACGGGTTATTTGAACAGAGCCGAGCCGCTGGACGTGATGTATGATGTGTTGGCGCCCTGCAGTGAAGCTCTAGCTCTGGAGGCGATCGCAAGATCTGTCATATAGTCACATGCTCACAGGTTTCTACAGTCGCCCTCCAGACAGACTTACAGATAGTTTGTTTTCCCACTCTAAACAATACAAATTCAATATTTTAAAAATGTAATAAGGCACAATTTTCTGACAATCCAGTCAGAAGGATCTACTTTAAAAGACTCAAATGCTAAGAAGACGAATGATGTTAGGCGCTACTGAGGGCCTAGACATCCGAGCCAAGGCCAAAACGAAACAGGCGGTGGAGGCCTTTGGGCCGAGAGCGGGGTGGCACAGCGGAGACGGGAGCCAATCGATACTGTGCCATTTCACAATTAACAGATTGTGCACTAAATTAGGAAAACGATTGTCTAAAGAAATGGAAAATATTGATTTTAATTTACAAAATATATTCCAAGCCCCCTTGGTGCCCTTGTACAAGGTGACAATTAGATTTTTCTTCTCATTTTCCTGCATTGTTCCCAGAATCATAAAATCTGGATATTTTTCACAGTAATGGCAGGGCATGATTATGGCGGGGGGTGGGGGGCCGGATTAGGATGGCTAGGGTGAGTAATGAGCTCACTGATAAAAGCTAACGTACCCCCCCCATCCATCCATCCGCCGCCCATTCAGGTTTATAAAGTCTGTGTCTGTGTGTGTGTGTGTGTGTGTGTGTGGGGGGGGGGGGGTTAAGCTGTTTGTACTCAGTCATCCAAACATTACAGGTCTCCTGCCCTTCCCACACAGCACAACAGCTGTGTAGGTAAACTTCAGGGCCAGGGGCAGCGCCCCTCTGAGGAGGAACGCAGAGCTTCAGGTACATGCCCTGATCTACTAACCGCCATCACTGCCGCACCACCATCACCCTGGGGTCACAAAGAGGGCAAGGCATGTTTTTTAACACCTTATCTGGCCTGTGCTAATCCTGAAGACCCATCATTTACACGCGTCTGGATAAGCACCCTGCCGGCCCCACCTCCTCGACCCACCGTTATGGAAGTAATTAAAGCACCAAGTGAGCGTGCTGGCCTGCCGTACCCCTGCCCCGTGGCCCCTGGGGGTACGTCGAACCAGATGGTTTCCTTATCGCTCGCTAAAACTCTTAAAGGGTGTCATGTGCATGTCACTTCTGCTTTTACTCTGGACCAGAATCTGATGCAAAGCTCTGCCACATTCCAGGGCGTTTGAGCAGAAAGGGGAGTGGGACAGAAAATTTGCATAAGACATCACTGTACAACTGCACTGACTCCACCTGCACAGAAACAACTGCAGTGTTTCTCAATATGCGTACTTGACCGCACTTGTGTTCTTGTGTACCCGTTTTACGTCATATTCTACTGCCGAAGACCAGTTCTAATACACAAGAACAGAAGTGCAAGAGGATGGTAAAAATCCTCAGATGTCGTTCTTGCCCCATCACAAATATCAAGGATACATCAGCTGCATCCATGTCAAACGAGAGCAATCCCATGATTCACTGTGCCCCAAGTTCATTCTTGGAAGGCAGGTTAGTAACACCAGTCTTGCCAAGACCACAAGTACAATCTTCTCGTTCTTGGTATTGAGAAACACCCCTGATGTCACCTGTGGTCAGACCAAAGGCGATCAAGTGAAAGCCAAAGCTTTCACTGGGCCACACAGTAACTGTTACCTGAGGTGTTCGATGCTTAAATAACGCATTCTACAGATACAAGGAGAATTCACTAGGATTGTCTGTGACTTACCTGCATAGAATTCTGGGCTGTAAACTGCACCCACCACGGGATTCAACTTCCAGCCTGGAGACAGAGAAACATCACCTTAACCACTACGTTCCTGAAATTCTGCTTATTTTTAACGGAAGGAAAATGACAGCCATCACACATAGCAGAACTCCCCTGTGTGCCAGGGAATCGGCTCAGGCCGTCAGCATATTCAGGTCATATAGAGACACTGGGCAGTCGAGGGGAATCCATCCATCAGATGTTAGGAAGAAGGTTGAGGAGACGTGTGATGGATCTCGCTCAAACTTTAAGTTCCTCTAATGGGTTCAGAAATCAGCCCAGGGAAGAATCCCACAGGATATCAGATGATGCTAACTGAAGAAGGAGGTCTTCTCATTTTTCATCGACACTCTCACTCTCCCTCTTTTTCCAGTGTGCCGCCCCAACCCCCCACCCCCACCCCCACCCTCCCCCACAACGTTCCACGGGCCATCGAAGACAAGACGTCCATCCATCATGGAAATATTAACGATTAAACCTCACTTTGCTGGGACCATGGGACACAGGGTCGGGCCTTGGGGGGGCGTGGGGAGGGAGACACCCTCCCTGCCATCTGAGCAGGCTTAGGGTGAGACCCTGTGACAGTGACAGGTGGAAATCACCCCATCTCCCAAGAGCCTATTGATCAACCACGCCAGCTGGGAAGGTTCCTCATGTGATCATCCATCCATCCATCCATCCATCTACATCTGGGTTACAGCCGACCTCCCAGACAGCATTTAAGCGCTAAGGTCACCACTGCCACCAACAGCTGCCTATCTGCCCCCTCTGGCTTAGTGACCTGGGGGGGCGTGTTACTGAAGATGGCATTTATTTGGGGGAGAAGGACAAATATTCACAAGGAGGGCGGCTGGGGAGCAGGGGTGCCGCTGAAAGTGGCCAGCTTTTTTGGGGGGGGGGGGGGGGGGGGGCAGGCAAGTATTACTGAAGATAGCCAGCTTTTCATGGGGGGCTTTTTCTTGGTCATCATGTCTATGTTACACACAGTCGACCTGAGAGCAGTCGGGAGCAGAGCACACATTTATTCTAAAATACTGTTCTTGAAATGACTTATGAATTCAATTTAAACATTTATTATGCCTCTTATTAGTCTGTAAAAAGACAGTCACAAGTTTATGTAAGGAGAGAAATTCAAGGCTGCCTTAGTGTATGAAATAATGGTATATTTATATATTAATCCTTTCTTAATATTAATATGTTATTTCCATAACACATTAAAATTCTTGGGCATTTTCAAATATCCACAAATGTCCAGGTCACAGAAGTAGGTTAAACAGTTAAAGGGCACATGAAGTCATCCATCCATCCATCTATCTATCTACAGTATCTATCTATCTGGGGGGCAGCAGGCTGCACAAGGTAGGGGTACATCCAGAATGGGATACCATTTCATTGCAGTGCACATACACGTGCAATCAGATTTAGACATGATGATTTGCCTTGCAATGTGTCTTCGACCTGCATGAGGAGATCTGCAGTACATGCGGAGAACATGCAGAAGAAGCCCCACCTTGGAAGTGTGACGCTACAGTGCTGCCCTAAGCAACCGTCATGGCTAATTATACATTTTTAACATTCAAATATCTCATGATATCATTTGTCAGGATTAAATCCATCGAATGCGCATACATTCGCATTAGGATAATACCGCAAAAGCCCACAGTATACACATGCGTTCGTGTGTATTTGCTAAAAAAAATCTCCGCTTTAGCCTGAGGGGCTTAGCTTAAACACTTGGTGAATCCACACCTAACCTTGTCTCAGAGTCCTCTGGGGCCATGTGCCTGATTTACGCTTTTAATTCTCTGCTCTTTCCCAGGATACTGGAGAGCTGAAGTGCAAACCCGCCTCCCCTACAAGACTCCAAATGGAGAGAAACTTTTCCCGCCAAAAATCAATAATTCAATATACTGAAGATACTCAAAAGAAAGGTTCCCATATGAAGGTGTTTAATTGCCCAGGAGCACTGATGGATGAGGAATATTAATTAATTAGCTCATTTGCCGTCTTTCAGGATACAACAAAAGACTCGTATTGTTTGGCTGTAGTGCTATACGATTAAAATGCGTAAAACATGTAAATTCATACCCTACTGATTACAGCAAATTAGAGCTCTGAAGCTCTCTCTAGGCTCTGGACTCATTCATTCACACTCCTAATTTCTTTTTTTCTCCTACGAAGATGACTGACATGCCTGTTTCCAGGAGGAAAAAAAAAGTGTTCATTTCACAAATGTAATTGGTTTAATGTGTTTAGTGCACTGGTGCATTCGTGTAGCTAATTAAAATGTCCCAATACCAAAAAGTTGATTTTGTTTTAGAGGAAAAAATATATTAGTCAGCAATGAGGGCGTAACTTTGGGTTGAGCATTGGGGGGGGGGGGGGGGGTTGAAATCTCCACCCATTTAGAGGGGTCCTGGGGGTTGTATTGGGCGGTTTTAATTATTGGGGGGGTTACCACCCCCCGTAATTTACACCCATGGTCAGAATAACGATGAACTTACTTATTTTCACACAAGTCCATACTTATTTTAACACAAGTATGTGCGATCGATCTGTTCCTTGACTCAGTCCTTGGGAAATATTTGAACCCTCCTGAGCTGAATAGCAAACAGAAACATGACCTGTTTTACTTGGGAAAATCCAAAATTATTGCACTCAATATTTTGGCAGAAAAGTCTGCACAGTTTGGAAAATGTTAATAAGCATTCACTCTTACTGCCCCAACTTCGTTTTTAAATGACGACAAATAAACCCACGGTTTTTTCTGTACTGTTGCTTTGTTTTTAATCTCACTTCATTTGTGTATTGATGACTTCAGACTGCACTTGGTTTATTTCTCTATCAAACTGCAATATTGTTACAAAAAATAGCGGAAAATAACTTCTACTTCATAAAATTTTATAATTTGTTTCAGGTATGGGTCCAGATATGCAATATTTATTATAATAATAATAATAATCTGGGGAGCTACTGGGTAGCAACGGTAAGAGCTGACGACTGATTGCGATCATCTATGAATGTCTGGAAAATCGACCTCTCGCGATCGACTGCTTAGCCACCACTAGAGGCACTGCGGCGGAAAGCTGTGAGTGTGAAGAACCTGGATATGGATGCGACTTTAACGACGCTTACGGTAACTAAGCAACTTAGCGGCAGACCCTGTCACGTCCCATCGGTCCCCGTCTTTAACATGCACGTCGTAGGAAACTCTGCCCACAAACAAGATGCTCATAAGCAGCGTGACAGATGAGCTGTATAAAAAGTAGATTCTGTAACTTACCATTTGCATAAGGGTTGACTGTCTTTTTATTTGTCATAACCCGTGCTGTTGCGTTATTAACCTAAATATAAAAAAGGAGAATTAGCAAACGCTACATTCACGGCGATAGCTTGACCCAATTACGTCTTAAATGTATAATGGCATGCATTAAACTAATCAAGGTACTTGAACAATAAAAAGTAACAAAACAAGTAAATTCCATTTCACTTAAAAAGCAGTATCATATATCAATACTTAAAAAGACACACAAAGCAAATTAAAAATTGCGTATTTCCATTTTAAGAGATTTTCAAGCATGCTTCATCTGTTCATGATAAAGTCAAAGGGAAATCAGAATAAATGAAAACAAACAATAGCCTATATATGAAGGGACATGCAGTGGAAAGGGGGAAGAGAGACAAGGTACAAACATAAAAGAAAAATAAAATAAAATGTCAAAAAGGACAAACAAGTTTAGCATTGTGCAACATAAACTATTCAGAATAGAAGTGTCATTGGAAAAAGCAACATTTAGCATTCAAACACTTGGAACAAGAGCCTTTATTTCATCGCAATAATAATAATTAAAAAAAAAAAAAACTCATTCCAGCTGAAACCACAGCTAACAAAGGATAAAAGGGGGTGCATTGTTTAACACAATATGGAGTTTACAATCTGAGTAAGATGTGCACGACTCAGGTCAGTCCGATCAGTGCCTCTGAGACAGCTAAACGTACACTCAAGTACAGGCGTACCAATGTAAAATAGCATCAAGAAACTGAACAAGTCAAAAAAATTCACGTGGTATCAGAGCTTAATACGTGAAACGGCAGATGGACTTCTCCACTTACCATTCGGCACCATCGCCCGCGTGTGTATGTGTACAGTTACCATGGTTACTGAGTGAGGGCCCTATGTGCTATCGTTGGAAAGGGGGAAAATGAGAAGGCAAAATATGCAACATCTTACTCAAAGACTACACCACTTAATATCGGAATCACTCTAGAGTCTAAAAAAAATAAACCAGCTGAAGACAGTGTTGAATGGGAAACAGGGGTGACAATAATCTCGATACAATCTCTAATGACTTTTTGATCAGCGCATTGCGTGCTTTTTAAAAAAAAAATGCAGAGAAGCGTGAGTCAATTTTGAGGGAAAATCAGCAGCCCAGGCCGTAAAATTCAAATTTGGATGCAGTTCTTGTTCGACTTATAATCGTCTCCTGAAAGTATTCCTTGCGATCCCAATTAACACACGTTACGAGGATTTTATGCCCTAGTTACACGCCACCGCATATCCCTCATCAACCCTGTAATACGCTAACTAATCATAATTATACAATCGCTGTTTTTTCGTTCGTTTGGGAAGTTACTGCACCCACATTACTTTTAACATAGGAAAAAATCATAATTTCATTTATCTTTCTCAAGGTTGTACATAAATCATAACCAACTTAAAGACCTTAAAGTCAGTAGTAGGAAAAAGCCTAGATCGACTAGCTAAAGTAAATAAAGAAAATTAATCGAAAATGAATATATAGGCCTAAAAGTCACCTTTTGCATATAAAACATAAAATAAAGTTAAAGAAAGAAACCATGAGGGAGGGAGGGATTTGCACGTGAAGAGACAGACAATGCGTCCAAAACAAAATGACAGTGAGAGCAGACATTTATTAAAAACGATGAGAAGGGAAACATCGGTAACATGCACCTCTATTTTACGGCCTTCAACCACCGTGCCGTGTAATTTCTCCCTGGCCCTGTCCGCATCGGCACTATTTTCGAAAGTTACGAAACCAAATCCCTGCATGCAGGCGGGAGAAGGGGGAGGGGGAGGGAGAACAACATGCACATTATTAATTCAATCGCCGACCAAAAATGCCCGCGCGCTCCGCAGACATCGCTACTTCACATTTCTGCCGCCCTCCTTGCACTGTACATGCAGATTACAAAAAGCCACACGTGAGAGTGCCTCATTAAATCGGAACCCCTGAGAAAACCAGGTAATAAAAGCAAGTAACATCTCCCAAAAAGTCGTTAAAAGCAAAAAATACCTGTAACATGTCATAACAGAAGAAAATAAACTCTACTGAAAGAAACAAATGGAATCGATATAAACACTGTGTGTTTGAACACAAACTTGTAAGACTGCAGTAGACAAGCCAACGAAAATTAAAACAGTCATTCTACATGCATAAATATTTTAACAATACAACTTAACACAACCGTAAAATATTCATATACAAAAACAAACCAAATCATTGAAAGAGAACTTAGGGTTGAAAATGAATAAAAACCAGATCTAGCCATATTCTTATAGCCATAAAGGATATAAAACACGGACAAAAAGTGTTAAACTATGTAAATATTTACAGTTGACAGGCAAATAAAAGATTAACTTGTGCAATTCACGTTATAATTCAGTGTTTATTTCCTCTAAATACAAGGATTATTAAAGAAACAGCTATAAATTATCCTATACCCTAATTAAAATCAGACACATATATGCTAGGAATGTGTTTACACTGTCATTTCTAAGTAAAACAATTCTGATCTGTCATCATCAGTTCCTGATACTGATCATTCTACCAGTTTTGTCCCATTTAAAAAGCACCTTTCCTGCCTCACTGACATCGAGGTGACAGAGCATGCAGAAGGTGTGGGTGGATCACGTACCTTGGATCCTCGTTCATTAAAAATTATTTCAACATCTAAGATTTTGCCGAATTGCTGAAAAGAGACGGGGAAAAGAGAAGTTCTCACTGAATACGAAACAGAAAAACACCGGAGACACTCATGTTGTTCGATTAAACTTCAGATGTGTGTACGTTTCCCAGACTCGGTTTGGCTGACATGTTACTTCTTAATGAAAAATGTCACCTCAGTAGTGGGACCCGCACAGATTCAGTCAACGATTCACATAAGTTCCGCTTTCTGTACAGTCATGCATCCATGGCTGGGCGAGTATACGATTTAAAGAAACGCTACGGGAATGAACGCCAAATACATATTGAGTATTTTCCCTCGGTTCTACTTCCCGTTGCGTCAATCACAGCCAGCGCGTGATGAATTCATACATTTCCCAGCGGGAATTTTACTGTCATTTACCGTAATATTTAGCCTTTCACAGTGCCAGGAATTCACGGGAAACCGAGGATTAATAACTGTGCCTTTTAATAAGCTTTTAATAGCCTGCCTTTTAACGTTTCATCAATTATGAATGGTGTTGTTACACATCAGTCAACAGAAGATTCATTGGCAATATGGGGTGTGGGTCTGGAGAAAAAAAAGATTTCTAAAAGACGAAATTAAACTTATGCTCTTTAGAGTGTGTAAATTTCGATATAATGACATGCCATAAATACGAATACAAATAAATGTATACAAAATACATTTATAGAAGAATTTAAAAAATGCAGAGTCTTTTTTATTACGGGTCTCAGTGTCCTTCCCCCCCCTCCCACCGTCCAGACACCGTAAACGGAGCCGCTTACTCCGAACATCTGCCTGAGGTCCGGGTCCCGGAAGCGGAACGGGATGTTGGACACGTGCAGCCGCTTGGGCTGCGTTTTGCTCTCCGTGTTGTCGGATGACTGCGTCTGTTGCTGCCCATCGGTCTGTGCTGCATCGTCTGTCTGCTGGAGAGGAAGAGCATCATGATGATGACTGATCATTACAAGTGTTGTTTCACTTAAAGCAGAAACTGCAGCCATCTCGCCATCGCACGCCTAATAAGTTTGGTATCATTCGGTGTTAATTCCAAACAAAAATTCGATCTCGTTTTTGCTCCTCTGTAATTCCGTACAAAACAACAGCGCGACAGTCTATTACAGAGTAGTGACCTGAAATGACATCTCGTCATTAAGTATGTCATAAATAAAACATTAATAAGTTATTTAAATGACCCTGCACATAGCTAAGCTTGGTGTGGGCTACATACCATTTTAATTTCCGTTATTAAAAAAACTGCACAAGTCAAAGTATCTTTTATTGTCATGTGCAGATATGTGACGCGTGGGTCATACACTGAGGTGAAATATCGTTCTCGCTGGTTATAGTACAAATGAAAAGTAATAAATAGAATATAAATGCTGAGACAAATAAACATAATATAAATATTACATTGCAAGACTTGAACATTTAGACAGACAAAAGAAATAGTTAACCACCTGATTGGAGGGGAAACATTTGCCACATACATTTGGTATGGAAGTGGAATGGTGCAATGTATAGATAGAGGTAGTTTCAGAGTTACGAGTCCAGACTTATTTGTGCTTCTAAAATGAACTTAATGGGTAGCAAGTGAGCAGAAGCTGAAGCGCTGTGTGTGCACGTGAGCATTCCCTAGCTAGCGGGGTAAGACTGAAAATGAAGCATTTCTGTCATTACAGAAGATCCACCTCGGCGCTCGTGCGCAGTCACATGATCAGGGTGACAATCCAGCCTCACTTTTTCTCATATTCATCTATCTAAGGTCGCTGGGTCGCTTCGGTTAAAGGTGAGCGCATTTTACAGTGTTTCAGAGAAAAGAAACCCCTTCGCTCTGCACTCCCCTGAGGACCGGCCGCCCGTGACCTCGCCTCGGCTGCGCCCCCCCCTCGAAATTGCGGTCCCGGGTATGTTTCCATTGAAGATCTCAGCAGTAATCAGAAACAAAAAATAGAAAAACAAATGTTTACTCGCCTTTGAAGTATAAAGTAGCATACCATAATCCTAGAGGGAGGGGTTTCTTTTTGTGCTGAACTTAGGTGCTCATGGAGAGGGCTTGAAGCCCCCACCAGGAAAGGTAAAGACGGCTGGGGGATGAAGGCGCAATCTTCATGCCACTCCACACTGCTTATGGTCAGTGAAGTCAGGACAGCTCATCACCACCTAAGCAGTTCTGAACCACCTGTCTGAATGGACCAGAACTGCTTAGGTACATTTATACAACATTTGTTTGTTCTCTGTACATCTCCCTTTGTAATGCTATCAATACTAACACTTTATTACTGAGCCTTACTGCAGAACACCATCAAATACTGTCCCTGACATTCTTTGCACAGGTACTAGTATTGTCTATTATTTATCGTTGAGGTCTATTAATGTCTAAGTCCCCATTTTACTTCTAAATTTGTATGTTGTGGTCCTATAAACCTGTAACATAGTCTGGGATTAATAAAGTATCCAACCTCCATGAATGGGCACAGCAGTGACGATGCTGTCCATGTGGTTCACAGGGCCCTGGGACAACTACGTCTGAGAACCTCCTCAACCACCTATACAGACTGATGGACCATTTCTTCCTTAGAGTTGATGCCAAAGTCACCCTCGGGCCACATAGACACGCGTCCCGTCGCTTTTCTGCGAACTGTCAGGCGCGGTCGTTTAATTAGCAGCTGGGCTCGGCAGCTCGACTGGAAACTCGGCCTGAGCTTGCCGATGCCCCGCTCCTCCCGGCTGGAAAAACAAACGGGCGAGGCCAGCGCCTGCCAAGCGATGCGGGACACTGGGGTGGCCAGGCCCGAATCTGAAAGTTCAGTTAGAACTGCGGCCCAGTTACCGTAGCGATGAGAAAGCCACTTCCATTCCAGGCTGAAAAGACCCTGGGCATCGGACCAATGAAAACACAGGGTCCTCATGTATGATATGTATCTGGGAGATTCACGCTTCAGAGCATCTCTCAATTCAACCAGCGCAGAGAAGTCAGTCTAACAGAGCTTTGCTGTATAAACGGCCTGAGGAGACTCTACCTGGGGGGGCTGTGGGTCTAGCTGTTGCTGGGGGCGGGAAGGCAGATGCGCTGCAAATCGGGTCTGTCCATTTAAACCATTACAACTGGAGGGAAGACGGTGAAAAGAGAGGGCAGTGAAAACGGCTCCAAACACACTAAGGTTTCAGACATTAGAAGCGTCTGAAATTTCTCAGCCCCGCGGGGAGGCCTGCCCTGTTCCTAATCGACTGCTCTCGGTGACGCCCCCCAGCAGAGAGGGCAGGTGTGAGCCCCATGGTGAGGTCCCCGGATGCGGGGCATAGCACGCTGATTAATAAAGCACGCTAATAGGCTCAGAGCACATGCATATTATATCTTCCATGTGAAAAACTTATGACCAATAAAGGTTAAATATGTTCACAATGAAAAATCCAAAAGAGAAGTGTTATTATTTATTTTGGATATGAGCTATGATTAATTAGCTACACCAGATTTTAAATCCCACCCAGTAAAAGTTTTAGGAAAAGCTTCACGCAAACTGATACATTTTCCATGATGGCTTATGTACAGGGTCGCGGCAAGCTGGGAGCCCATGCCAGTATGCAAAAGCACGCACATGCAGGGCTGCAGCCAGGAATGGAACCCACAACCCTAACGGTGTGATGCTGCGCTGCAGTTTTATTTTTAATGTACGCAAATGATAATGCATTACTGATATACAGTTAATCTATTTGCTTCAATACATCCATCTTCCAGCATCGCATCCTGAGCAGGGTTGTGAGGTGCTCTAATACAGTATATTAATATTACTTTAACTTACGTTAATGTCAGTCTGGAAAGGGAAATTACCCCCGTTAATCAGTGACCCATGGGGCTCCTGTGAGACACACCCTGCTTTCCCCATTGGGGAAGCCTGGTTTCCCTTTATTAATACTGCTAATATATCAGCTCTGCAGGGTTTACAGGTCTTACAGCAGCTGCTCTCACACACTTTTAACACCCTATACCTGTGAGCCGAAGAGTGTCATACCAGTACTGGCCACTGCCAAGGTGTGGCGCTGTTTCATGAGACGAAGGTCCCCGCTCACAAATGCCCCGCAGCTCGAGGACCCTTAGCGGTGCACGGCAGGGCCGGCTGAGCGCCTGAGCACTGTGCGTCTCCACAGGAGCGCTGTAGACACAGGCCACCGCTGAGCCGGGGCTGCGACGGACAGGAGGCATGCTGGGAGAGCGCGGCTGGCGGTGGCTAATGGGGGGGAATGAAAGTAGGCGCAGGGAGGGCTGCCAGTCGCATGTCAGCTGCTCCTGCTGCACCGAGCCCTTCGTTTAAGTCAAGGCATTAAAAGTGTGGGATTATCTCCACTCGCATTACCATGACGGAAAACACGCCTCACTGCCAGGCTGCTCTGCTCATTTTGTCATTTATAGTTCCTTATTTCACTTCAGAACTTTCTGGATTTTTTCTTTTTCCTGGGGGGGTTAAGCAATAGTAGCGGATCAGCCCCCACTAGTGGTGGGCAGTAACTCGCAGGCACCTGACAGGCTCGATGGTGGTTTTCTTCCGTGTCCCGTTGGCGTCCGTCGGTGGATGAGTTCTAGCCGATTCCGCTCTCTCCCACAGCAGGACCGGGCCAATTTATTTTGCCCCTCGGAGCTCTCGGCCACAAATGGCCACTGCCGTTGTTGAGATTCGAAGACTGATTTGGGCTGTCGGACTCACGCAGAGGGAGAGGATCTTTCTGGGCTCTATATATATGTCTATGTATGCTCATATTCTGCCAGTAATGGGCCAGAAAAGTCCTGATGGGGAGAAAGTGCCTTAGGTGTCTTTAAAAATAGGCACAGAGCTTCGAAGCTCGCGGCACACAGAGGTAGTGCGAGGGCCGTGCGAGGGCCGTGCGAGGGCCATGCGCACGTCCCGCCACCACAAACATGCACTACAAACTCGGCAGCTGCAATGACCGGCATGACGGAGGAGCTGCTTAGGATTCACACCAATTACCCATCTCAATGGCCAGGGTGTCACGTGACCTCTTAGGGACAAAATGCAGTCACATTCCTGCGACACTGTAATGTGTCATAACAGGGAAGGATGCACCGTCAAGGTGAATTAATGACGATGTCATTGAGGCTTTGAGAGACACACACAAAGTCCATATATTCATGTCTTTATGGGGACTCTCCATTAATTTTTATTGGCTTAACCCTAATCCCAGCAACTTTAACCACAAGTAACTAAACAAAATACAAGACTTTTGGTATTTTTAGTTTTTTGATTGCAGTCACAGATTTTTATAGAAGTGAGGTTGTCTCACATGGTAAACAGTTACAGGTTCTTAACACATTGTGGGGAAATTGGGTCCCCACAAGGGTATATTTACAAACACACACACACGCACGCAGATTAGGTATCTATATCTTTGTGGGGACTCTCTATTCATTTCCAGGGGCATAACCATAATCCCAACTATGACAACCACAATGCCTACTCAGTCCTAACATTAACCAGAAAAGCTTTGCCATTTTTAGTTTTTTGATTATATTAATTGATTTTTATAAAACTGAAGTTCCCCTTGTGGGGACTGAAAAAATGTCCAGTGAATGTCCTGAAATTAATACTTCACCGTATTGCTAATTTTTTCAGCCACATGAAATGGCAGACCCTGAGGTGCGCAGCCCCGGCGACTCCCTTGCCCAATTTCACCAGGGTATTACATCTCTGTTTCCTCTCTTCCCACAATGCACTGCTCTCTTCAACTCCTCCACAGAAGAGGTGTTAAGTCTGCCCCTGCTCCACGCTGAGTGATGTTTTCCCTCCGTGCCTGAACATGGCGTTTATCACAACAGGCAGCTGAGATTAAAATGCTCTTGCTAGTGTTTACTAGACCAAGGAAAAAAATGGGTGAACGGGGGCCGGGCCCTGAGCATTCTGGGAAATGCTGCTCACATTAAGTGTAGGAGTCTGGGGAAATCACACGGGGGTATCCCCAAAGACCATATTAGCCATCTGCTGCAATGAAGGAGACTCCTATTTTGTCACATGCTGTTTTACTCCATTCTTACTGGATGAAAGGTATATAAGCAGCATTAAACTGGCTTTACTGGAAGCTAATCAACGCTGGGGGGGGAGGGGGGCATCCCGTCCCCCCTAAAAACAAAAGGTTCACGTCGTTAAGATGAGCGTTCTGGTGCTCGGCTCCTCACTGCAGTTTTCTTGCACCACGCAACCGTTCACTCGTCAGGATGTGATTTACGGCGTGACGAATAGAACACGCCCCCCTCCTCCCCGCCGGAGCTGCACTGCTGCAATGCGTGGGAGTTGCAGCGAAGCGCAGCCGGCCAAGAACGCAGCGTCGTATCTGGCAGTGTGGGCCAGCGGCTCCGCCTGAAATGCAACGGGCTAGTGCACAGAAGCTAATAAAAATGCAGAGGTGCTACGCTGTGGCTCTGCAGGGCCCGCTGAGGCCCCGCCCTCACCCTAGGGGCCCCACCCGGCCGCCTTCGCCCGCGCCACACAATCCCCCGCAGAAATCACTCTGAAATAAATCTTCACACTGCAGGCGCTCCTCCACGGAACAAAACAGAGAATAATTCTCTCTGCTCGCGCAGAGAAAGTATCTCGCTTGTATTATTATAATCTGACAATTTCCCCGGCTGTGTGCGCTGTGAGCAAATGAAAAAGCCGCCCGGTTTTCTTTCGCTTTATCCGTGCTCTAATGGACAAACCGCATATTTTTTAAATCAAGATAAACGCGTAGCTACTGCGGGCCGCGTCCGTCCGCTTGACCTGAAATCTTTAGGAATATAAACACTCCGCAAGGCTCCCAGCGTCCTCTATTTCCATTAAACGCACAATCTGCCTCACTTATCTGTAATAGGCAGAGAGGCAGAGGGGAGGCTGGCGTTTATATAGCGGGGCAGCGGCTTAGGAAACATGGGGAGATCTTGCACGATGTGGAGTCGGCACAGAGGTATTGTCCTTAACCAGCATCACCGCTGTATGGATTTGATCTTAAACAAGAGAAAAGCTCAGTTTTCCCCTAGAAAGAGAGGCCTGCCTGGAAACACGGGCACTGAAAGCGGGCGACAGCAGCACACAGGAAGCACGGCGTCTGCATTCCTAACCTTAGCTGTAAGGATCGTTTCATTCTCCCTGCTATTTTTATCTCGCTCTTTGATCCCGGGCCATCCGACGGCAGATTAATTTTCTTATAATATGTTTTTAGCTGTGATTCATTTAGCAGAGTCGGTCGCATGGCAACCAAAGCCTTAACGGCATTTCGTTATCATCGTTAGAAAAACAATGTTAAAAGCCTGCTCAGCTGTTTGCCGATGGTCAGTGGTGCGATCTGGGCTGGGGCGGCTTTTCGTTTGGGAGACCTGCCTGGGGTTCACAGTCATAGTGTCAGAGAGGTCATGGGTGATGGGGCGTTAGGCACCTTCATTACATCAAGTTAACATTCCTCCATTAGCTGCTTACGGGGCAGGAGAATGTGGGCCAAGCTGAAGATGGTCTCCAGCTCCAACCTCCAGACCCTCAGCCTAATTCAGTCCCTCCAAACAACCCCCCAGATGTTAAACCTAAATCAACCTCCCCAAAAAAAAACTCATAGATCCTGACCCCAATTTACCCCCCAAACACCCCTCCCCCAGAGCTGCATGGTGCTAATCAGAGTGCCCCCCCCCCCCCCATGCCCCTCAGCCGTAACACTTGCCAGCAGCACCAGTGGGATGTGAGGAAATAGGCAGTTAGCAAACAGGGGACCACATACTGAGGGGTAATTACGACCCGATGGTGCGAACGAGTGCAGAGCCCGTCTCATGGCGAGAAGCTTCCGGGCCGCATTAATCACTGGCCATACTGTGCAGGGCCGTTTACCCGACCCAGGCACCAACCATGAGTGGCTACTGCTGCCACACCTCAGACACGCTGCTTCTCCATTACCAGAACTCAACAAGCTGCACATCCAAACATGGAAAAAATCCCTCATGGCATGAGTCAGGACCCAATTACCTTGCGGTACTGTCCCCTATCCCAGGGAAGGAGCAAAATACTCACATCATACACTCCAAATGTCCAAAAATCACATAGTACTAATCCCAAAAAGTTCACACATGCAGGTCACCATGAATGAGGGTATGACTGGGGTCCAGAACCAGGCCCTCTAACCCCTAGCTGGCAGTCTGCATCTCTGTCATGGGGACAGCTAGCAGGAGTGCAGTGTGTGTTTCACTGCAAGATGCAACTCATCAGAGCTGGGTTGGAGTTTGATGCCCATGTCACCATGCAAGTGCCTCTTAAGCACTAGGGCCAGTTTACAATTTGACATTTTCAGAGGAAGGTCATGCGGTCAACTGCTCACCCCAGTCAGGGAGACGGAGCATCTTTCTGTATTTCCCAGAATCCCAAGTTAGTATAACGGTGAAAAAGATGAGTCACGCATCACAATGTTTTTCTGTCTGCCTCGATGGCTGCCGAGGTATGGCATTTTCACCCGACTGGTGTTTATGTCTGAGAGCGGCTATGATGGGGGGGGGGGGTTTAAGACCCGGGGCCTTTGGGGGCTTAGGAAAAGGGGGGGGAGGGTAGCAGATCATTGGCCAGGCTGCGGGGTGGGGGATTATGCGAGATTCTCGGCATGAAGCAAATTACTAAGGAATGGTGAAGTAGGGGGATCCCATCAGATCCCCACGCCGCACCACGCTGCATAGGGCCGGACCAGCTCGCCAACCTACTGCTCCATTCCGGAGAGTTCTACCTGCCCACACCCCTGAGGTACCAGCTGCTCTGTATACCGGGGACCCTGTGTCGCTTCACCACCACCCACCAGTGTGCACCAACAGGTGGCACCACAATTAAAGAACTACACTACAAAACTAAAAACTACAAAACCCAGGGAAGCGGAAGGTGAGAGGAGTGGGGGGAAGCGGGGGCTATGTTTCCAATGAGGTACTTAACCTAAATTTACACCTGACCCGAAGTACTGTAGTAAATATGTTGCATAAACAGGCAGAGTAAAGCCATGCTGCTCCAGCATCTGCAGAATGGTTAAAATAATAAATAAATAGGGTGACACCCAGGAGGGTAGATCATGGGCCACCCCCCCCCATTGCCATTAGCTACAAGGGTGGAGAACTGGAGGTACACACTGTACCCCTCACACAAAGAGATGAAGTCACATGCTTTGGGGTCATAAGCTGCATGCAAAGCTTTGGCATCCTGACGCTCCTTAACTGGTTAGGAGAGCATTACCCAGTGCAGAAAACAGCAGCATCTGGGAAAAACCAGGGAACCTCCCAGAATGCACCTCGTGAAAAATCACACTGCTATCCACCAGTAGTTGTGCATGGTGTTTTACCTTGTCTGAATCTGTGCGGCAGAGCAGACCCGCTCAGCCTGTCCCGTGGCTATGCACCCCCCCCTCCCCACTCCCTGGGAAATTTCAGGGACACGCTGCCCAGTCTGGTCAGCGCCGCAGGTCCACATCGCTCTCAGGCCTGCAAATGGACAGGATCCCCCGCACAGGGCCTTGTCCCCGTCAGGCCCTCATCCTCACTGAGAGCTGCTGTGTGATGAGGTCACTCTCCTGGCCCCCTCCCCCTCTTCCAGCCCCAAAGGCCCCAATGGCTTTTCCAGCTGTGACTCTGTGTTTCCTCCCCCATTCTTTACATCTGGCATGCGGCAAAGTGTGCTGATCACCACGCAGGGGCGTCACACCCAGCCAAAAGGCCGCCTTCGGCCTTCTGAGTCAAAATATCCACTGCAGGCAAACACTGGCGGCTCATCTGTCATCATGGCAGTCCCCAAGCACGGGTTAGAGACCCCTCTCCTAGCACGCCTTGCCGAGTCGGGGCTGTGAAAATGGAGCGTTTCGTTCGGAGACAAAGAACCCGGAATAATTCCCGCAGAAACTCTCTCTTTTAAAAAAAGCGCTGAGGTCTGGCTCAGCCTGACAAGCAAACCATGGAAAAACATGGTCGGCTTCCAAACACAATATTTAACAAAGGGAACCTCGTCTCCTGCCTCTGTTTAAACGCACTTCAGCGGGCCGGCGTTTAAAGACAGCGCGCCGCATTACAGCTGCAGGCTCCATGCAGCCAGAAGAGAGAGAGGACATACCCCTGAAGGCTTTAAAATGCACATGCTGTCAATGACCCCAGATGCACGTTCTAACGACAATAATGATAGTAACAGATGATAAACTCAGGTGATAATGCCAGTGACATTGTGTCTGTGTGTGAAGAGCGAATGTGCATTATGGCACTGAACACAGGTGTAAACGTCACCTCAGTCAGATAGCCACTTTACTCTTGCGGTCATGTGACGTGCGGTCATGTGACGTGCGGTCATGTGACGTGCGGTCATGTGACTGAGCACACCTAATAATGCGCCTCAGGTGGCGGTACTTACTGTGGCTGTGCCGGAGACCGTCTGTACGCCCGTGTCGGGCCCGCTCTGCTCGGCATGCGTCTGCGCTGGGGGGTACATATTTATCGTGTGTTCGGGCACCGTGGTCTGGCCTGTGTACTCCGGGGCGGGGTGCGGGTGGGGCGCCGTATACTCTGCAGGGATGCCGTTCTGGGGGGGCGCAAACTGGGCTGAGGCGTAGGGCTGAGCCATCGTTTCAGGAGGTGCCGTGGCGTCCTGATTACCCTGAGGGCACAAGGGGGGGGGGGGGCATCAGTGTGTCATAAACACGCGTGTGAAGCAATACCAGGGGACGGCCACATTTTCACCAGGGCGGCGTGAAATGCTGCCAAAGATCCACCGGGGTGTTAAATAAAGCTGTTCAGTACGCTCCTCTGATAAGGCGTGAGCATGCAAAAAGACTCGCAGCACCGAGGATGCGGCACCTTCATTCACGGATAAGACGGCCCGCGCTGGAAGCCCTTCTACTGCAGCGAAGCATCGCGATAAAGCCGCTATTAACCTTCCCCATCATGATGTGCGTTCCAGTACTGAGAGGCAGCTTGAGAAATGGCTCATTCTACCAAAAAAATAAGGCTGCAGCCTGGAACCAGAGAAGTGCAGTATAAAACACAGGAAAAGGGCAGCATTTCTGCCAAATAAACCACAGGAGCACAGGACATGAGACACACACTAATTCTGTTTCAAAATGGCCCCAGCACAGTACCTGCTGCAGATAAAAATGCAAGGTCTTCCTCAGAGCTGAGTTACAGCTGACACACATTGATTAATTAAAAATTAACGAATCTGCCATTATTGTTGTGACGTCATGCATGGCCCTCAGCATTTATTATTTACCAGCGCGTGATTTTGGGCAGAGGGGCGTTGTGTGTGTACCAATGTTGTGCAAGCTGTCACTGAGCGTGGGCCATGAGCGAAGCCGACGGCAAACCGCGGTAATGTCAGGTCGACACGTCGAAGTGTGAGGACGGACAGACAGAAGGCATCACGCCACAGAGAGTGATATGAGTCACCCTCACAGCCTGGATAAGCAGGGAAAGCCGGCCTCTTTAATAATACAGAACATCAATGTCACACCGCATACCTGCACACCGCATGGCTGCACACCGCATACCTGCACACCGCATGGCTGCACAGCGCATACCTGCACACCGCATGGCTGCACACCGCATACCTGCACACCGCATGGCTGCACACCGCATACCTGCACACCTCATGGCTGCACACCGCATGGCTGCACACCGCATGGCTGCACACCGCATACCTGCACACCGCATGGCTGCACACCGCATGGCTGCACACCGCATACCTGCACACCGCATGGCTGCACACCGCATACCTGCACACCGCATGGCTGCACACCGCATACCTGCACACCGCATACCTGTACACCGCATGGCTGCACACCGCATGGCTGCACACCGCATACCTGCACACCAACATGCCAAAGTGGAAATGCAGTAACCCCTTCATATTTGTAAGGGTTGGGGGTGGAAGATCACCATGAATATGAAAATTTGGGAACAATGTGCACCCCTAACCTGGACCCCTGACAGTCTGCTAGCCTAAACGATAATATAAAAAGTCAAATGTCAAATTGCTTTGCAATTTCCTTCTAGACCTTTCTATATCATATAAATTATGCCCCGTATGCGGCCATACTTTAAGTTCCTACTTTAAGCAGTGGGAGCACTACATTTGCATTATTAACAATACAAAATTAATGACATTATTTGCCAAAAATAACTTTTAATATTAAAAATATAGTATGCACTTACACCAACAAAAACTGAAAAACACTAATATTTATATATTATATGATCCAATATGTGATCCAAATTATTTTCAGTATTGTTTACATAGCTATTTCTGGCTCATGCATCATCTGCGAGTTTCTGCAATCTTTCGGCCAGCTCCAAAAATATTCCCATTTAATTTCTTCATGGCCCACTCGTGGGTAACCGAAACCGTGAATTTGGAGGGGCGACTGTACTTATTCAAAAGTGTTAAATATAAAAACATCTGCCAGTGTCTGCAATTTAATATATTCCAATATGTAAATGAGCAGCCGAAGCGCCCAGCCCTTCTTAAAACGCCATGTTTGCTGTTCTCAAAGTAACACTTTAGCAAATTGACTCTACTAATGGGGGGGGGCTGCAAATCACATGGCCCCCATCAGCACTGAAAGTCCCAAGCTGAGATATTCTCTGAGGGAAACAGCTATGTGGAAATTGTGCAAAATTTTACGTGGCGGTGCCCCCCAACTCCCCCCCCCAACTCTCCCCCCCCCCCCCAGGCATG
Organism: Paramormyrops kingsleyae; assembly: GCF_048594095.1. Lineage (NCBI taxonomy): Eukaryota > Metazoa > Chordata > Actinopteri > Osteoglossiformes > Mormyridae > Paramormyrops > Paramormyrops kingsleyae. The sequence continues at coordinate 13,702,827 of NC_132818.1, read as the reverse complement.
TGCGAGTTTCTGCCTGGTCTCCCCTGTCACACGGCAGCATAGAGCTACTCGCTTATTACCAAACAAAGGGGAAGAGAAATCCTTCACGTGAGACGGTACAAGGGGGGTGGGCCAGTGCAGGACTGCATAAAAAGGCCCCCACAGTGGCGCTCCTCCCGAACGCTGTGCAGGAGCCGCTGTTTTTCATTAGCACACCGTCGGTGTGCCGTGCCTGCGATAATTAGCCCAGTGCTGAGGCTTAATTAAGAGCACTAAACTGTCTCGCTCCGAAGCGTGAGGCAGGCGCAGGAGGGGAAGGGCTGCGACACGCGTGCTGCAAGAAAAAAAAAAAAAAAGAAGGGAAAAGCAAAAAGCAAACACACCCCCCCAACTCTGGGGTTTGGAGTTTCCTCAGTAGTAAAACCCTTTCTGGCAAATGGGGCCAGAGCAACGGCTGGCAGGCGGTCAGGCTGAGCTAAACGCTTTGGCCTGTATTCTAATGAAAACCACATTTGGAGCCGGAGACGCTTTACGTGGCAGTAAGAGAGGAGAAGCAGGAGCCGTGCTCTCCTGCAGCCCCAGACAAAGATCCCCGCGTTTCCCCCTCGCCTCCCCGCCAACGGCACGCTTCCGAAGCGGATTTAAACTCACCTTTCATTCCCATTTCCCAAAAAAGCACCACGGCCCGGCAGGCTTAAAAAGAAATCTGCCATCCTCCACGTTAGACGAGTTTCAAAGTGAATTTGACGCTGAAACTTTCTCTGGTTTTGATCAGCGGGAAGGCAGCCGACCTGCCGAGCCCCCCCTTCCAGATAACGGAGACACACTGGCACGTCCCGGGAAGGAGCCGGGGTGGGGAGCAGCCAGCCGGTGCGCTCTGCATGCCCTGAAAGCCGAACAGCATCACGAGCCCCATAAACACCGCTAGCCGTGGCTCTCGTCTTACCGGCCACTGAAACGGCGCGATCCTGAGCAGGCGGCGGGATGGAGAGGAGGAAGAAATGGAGGGGGGTCCGAAAGCAAGAGGCGGCAGCGTGGAGAAGGGGGCTGCCGTGGTCCGTACAGCGCAGGCACAGACAGAGACAGAGGCAGAGAGGCACGGCGGCATGGCGTGGGGACAGAAGAGCGATACCTGCTGCACCATCTTGGCCCCTTTCTCCTCCATGAAGCGAGCGGCTGCCGGAGCGGCGGGGGCCCTGCATGCGCCCGGAGCCAGCCAGCAGTAATTACCGAGGGGGGAGAGCGCTTCCCGGACATCGTCGGCAGCGTGCGCTGGGGGGAGGCCGTTGCAGCTGGCTCAGCCCGCCCCCTCTCCCCCCCCCACCCCCGGTTGCGCTAACATGCGCACGCACACACGTGGCGAGCGTGTGGGCCAGCCAGAGCCCCGCACAGCACCCCCCCAGCCTCTCTCGGCACACGCTGCAGGTTGACAAACGTTTTTAATTTTGCGGAGCGCCTCACTCATGGGACTGCTCACATTCGGCGCGATTAAAAGTATAAATCGGCCCAGAACACCACCCCCCCCCCCACACACACACACACCCCCCCGGCTGTGGAGCAAACTGTCACTCCGAAGTGGGTCAGGCCGCCCAGCTCCTTGCCGTCCATGTATTCCCTCAACACATTCAGAAGCAAACAAAAACAACAATAAACAAACAAACACACTAATGACGACAAACAGGGCATGTCTCTGCCTCCCGTACCATGTCAGCCACGGGCCGTGAGCGAGATCGCATCCTGGTGACACACCCAGTGTGACACAGCTCACCGCCGGCTGCTCCGGAGTTAGCCAGCATCACTGCTAGTCCAGCCATCATTTGGAGAGGAGGGTGCGGAGGGTGAGCAGACCGCTGCTCCCCCGCAAGGCCGCTCACATCCCCTGACAGCAGCAGGGCTCGTGCTGGGTGCTCGAAAGGCATTATGGGAATCTTTTTATTTAAAGTCAAGGACCCAGAATGCTTACATAACATGTGCCGGCTAACACAGGGCTCACATACATGTTAATATTTCCCAGTCACCCTGACTCACACTGACTAATTATAAATAATGTTTACCTAAGTCATGTTCATTAACATTTGGAAATAATTATAGCAGCTTGCTCTGTTTTGTCTGTGTGTTAAGACAGATAAGGGCCGGATTAGAAGCACGTGTGATTGGCGGGTGACTGGGGTGTTGTGGGGGCAAGTCACCAAGGTCTTGGACACGCTATAGACTCTCCAGAGCAACCCTGGCGAGACCCTCAGGAATGAGCGCAGCAAATGGAGGCAGGAGACAGACAGGGGGAAATAAAGGGCCACTGGGTCAGAGACAGCCGTGCGTGAGGGGCCCTTCCTGGCAAGACGCTTCCGGACAAAATCCGTTTTAATCCTGAGTGGCCTGATGAGTCAGCGCTGGACCTTAACGGCTTGCGTGCATATCACTGCACATCTAAGCTGATTTGGGGACGGCAGACTTCCCCCTCACAGACAGACAGCCAATAAGAACCGGACAAGAAGGCGTATGGAAGGGGGCAGGAAGGTGATGTCATATCCAGGGCCAATGCCCACACATCCAGCCTGTCAGCGGCTCATTTCCCACAAGGCCCCGCCTCTAGCATCTCTGTCCCTCCCTCCACTGCACCTCATTAGCCCCGGGGCGCCACTACCCCCAGATGTTCGGTGGCTCCACACACTACACCTCCACTGTTATGTAAGCTCAAAGTTTGAACAACACATATTACTCCCGAAGCCACAATTGCTACTCCACCTGCTTAGTCAAAGCCCTCCTCCACGTGGAGTGGAACCAACACAAGGCCCCAGCATATGTGATGCCCCACACATACAGCAGGCTGCAGGGTGACCCCCCACACATACAGCAGGCTGCAGGGTGACCCCCCACACATACAGCAGGCTGCAGGGTGACCCACTCCAGGACCCCGTCACTGACACATTTTCGGTGTAACAGAGATGCGTTACGATGCACGGATGTTTGAAGGCCCCGCAGAGAAAATGGCCTTACATACCCTCAGCCAGCAGGGGTCAGCAAACATGGGAATGTGCCAGGTGTCCCCACCACTTCCACGGATCCAAATCAGGGGCGGGGGGCAAACAAGCCAGGATTAACGGGCCAGTCTGGTCCATCGGACGCCGGAATCATTCCTTCCATTAGCGCATTAGCCCATATTAGTGTGGCAATGGTGGGGGGGAGGCTTTATACCATGGTCGGCATTACACCACCGTGCAAATGAAGATGTGAAGAGGAATAGGTTCATCAATCAGCCCAGCTGCGTGGGGGGCACGTGTGGGGAGAAGATTACCCCCCCCCAGCCCCTGCAGGCGCTCCCCCGTCACACTGCCTCTTTAATTAAACATCTGAAAGCACTCGAGACGCCGCCATCGGTGCTGAAGCGCGGCCGGGTGGCCATTTGTCATGCGGCGAGCTGTCCCTGCACCCGGGCCTGCTCCACCTTAAAGGGGAGCTCTTAAAGGGGCGGCAGCACTGGTATGAGCAACACTGGCACCTGAAGGGGGGGGGGGGGTAGGAGCTGCTGGCGTAATACAGGCCATTAAATTGTCTCCTTTCTCTTTTTTTCTCCCCCTCCACCCCTCCCTCGCACTCTCTCTCACTTTCCCGTAGTGGCAAACAAGTCCCATTGTATCCTATCAGATTTAAAGGCAGATTGTATCTGTGAGTCAGGGGATTTGCCAGTGCGTGGCACACGAGCCAGGCTGGTCCGGATCCTGGCGCAGCTCGGTCGTCCCCGAGCACTTTAATTAGCATTAACGGCGGAGCCGGGCTACACTGCGCGCCGTAACACACACCGGCCCTGCCGAGCCCGTGCCAGTCGCAGGCAAGAGGAGGTGCTCCACTGGCCAGTGCGGCGCCCGCCGGAGCCAGTGGGTGGGCGGCACTGCAGTGCGGCAGTGAGGTGGTTGTGCAAACGCACTTCAGACGAGGCTCAGGGTACATTCAGAGCACGACCGGCTCCCAGCAGCCTTTAAACATACCCAGAGCAAAAGTTACACTGGGTGGGGGGCAGGGAGGGCTAGGCACTAAATGTTCCCCTCCGTATGTCACATGGCCTGGCCCGCCCCCCCCCCCCCCCCCATTGCTGCTGTCCCTCCCCACAGTACATCAGCTCTCAAGAAGAACATGACGCCATGCACTATGTCTATACTCTGTTTAAAGCCCTGCACCCCCCTGGCCCCCCACCAACAAAACGTGTGTTTATTATACCTGTTTACGCAAATGGCTAAAAATAACAGCTGCGAGTCGCCTTAAATCTGGCCAGCGGGGCGGCTGATGTCACACTGACATGGTGAGATCTGTGCTCAGAGGTCGCGTATCACCACCAGTCTGACACCAGGATGTGCAGATTCCTCTCAGACGGCGACGGGCAGACAAAGAGAGCCAGATTTGTCATTTTTATTTTTACTTTCATCTTAATTAATCTCATTTAGTTATGATTTTAGACAGGACAGGAATTCACTACACACAGGGCAGGAAGCTACTAATGCTGGGGACAGGAAGTCACTATACTGGCAACAGGAAGTCACCCATGACATCATACCACCAGGTCCGTAAGTTGTGTCAGAAATCACAGGATTCTGAGCTCAAGTGCTTAAATATGAGAGGATTAAGCCATGGACAGCTACACCAAGGGCGTCCAGCCTAACATCGAGAAGGATGTACTTTCATACCGAGAACGACCAGGTTAGGTGTCCATCAGTTATACACCGCACAGATTTATCAACTCCGCTGGCTCTGAGACGCACTGAGGCTCAGACAGAGAAGGGGTTATGGAAAAGATCCCCCTAGAGGAGACCCCCTGGGAGCCCGAGATGCACTCGGATTCTGGTGACAGGAAGCCTTCGTGGCTGGTCCATCTGGACACTCACAGGTGCAGGGGCCCCCCAATTGTGAAATCAATCCTGCATTCCAAGTAGAGCAGAGCTCCTTCATGGTGAATCCCGTGTTCTGGACTACCTTCCTATCACTTCCCCCTCCGAGCCACTCTGGCTGTAACTGGCCATGTCCCTCGACCGGCTTCCCTCACGCGACACAACACCAGAGAACTTACACAATAAGCAGGTGTGTTTCAAGAAAGATCCCAAAATTGATGGAAGCCCCAAATATAGCCAGCTGGGGGCATAGTGGTTAAGGAGCTAGACTTCTGAGCAGGAGTGAACGAGACCTGCTGCTGGACCCACGGCTGTGCTCTTTAGCCTGAAGAGACATTGGATGTGCAGCTGAGGGTCAGAGTGGCACGTGAATCACTCTGTATAAACACTCACAGCATTTCTAACATAAATAAATTCACTGCAGACACTGTCAGCATCAGCATTTCTTACACAGATTTCAGAGGAACCTGATCTTGCCTGTTTCTATTTTCAGAGATAAATCTGGTCGTGATGCCATTCAGATGAAAACAGGATTGCAAAAAATATATCATGAACGGCACCAACTCTAAGAAACCAGGGTTACATTCAGATGTTCACCTCTCCACACCACAAGCTCTGTGTGTCACCAGGGCTGCATGAGGACACGTAACAATGTGCGCAGCCAGCACGACATCCGGAACCTCGAATCTCAACGCCCACCAAGGCCGACCGCTGACCACACAGACCGGGGTGCAGGTTGGGTGCAGCTACTGATGGAAGCCATAAGCCTGCACGGCCTTGGAGAACACAAGGTTCATTTGCTTCATCTGAGCTGATAATATCTGCAGGACCCGGTGAAACACAGACGGATCATTTAGAACATGTGGACTGGCTAGGGTGCAGTCGTACCTCTACACTAACATAACATAAAACAACACAGGAGAATACAGCACAGCACAACATAAGGTAAATAAGCACCCCCTTTCTCAGTAGCCAGAAGCTTGCATTGTGCATTTTTATCATTTTTAAGTATACTTCAGCTTTGAGTGTTTGGCAGTTACTACAAATAGCACGGAGCTGTTTTTGGAATGGGGGGGAGGAGGAGGGTAGTGACATCACGGCAGAGTGAGGAGCCCGACCCTGGAGAGTTTCTTCTGCCCATGCCGGGCCGGGCTGGGGCGGGGTGGGGCCACGCATCACGGGCTCACTGGAGGCAGCAGGAAGCGAGTGCTCAGGGACCGGCCCGTGCTGTGAGGCCTGACAGCTGTGCTTTCAGCACGACCCACAATGACCCGATCCAGGGCGCCGGTCCGCTCCCATGGGGTGCATCAGCAGGGCACCTCAGAACATCGCACACTAATCATTTATCCATACAATTCAGTGAATACTTGGTATAATTTATATGCTAAAATTAAATTCTGCCCCAAGCAAAATCATAAATAAAAATATTGCTTCCTGTATGAATTTGGATTTCTGAACCTTTTTGAAATGTCCTCTGATAATGTTAAAATGCATTTTAAAATGTATGGATTCTTTAAAAGCAGAATACAAACTACACCGTGTTAAATTATTTAAACAAACGCTGTTATAAACACTGTGAATATGGCGGCTGAGTAGTGCTGGCGGCTGCATTTCTGCCGTTTCTCCGTTTCTCACACGATCTCCTGATGTTTGTGTGTCACTTTCCTCCCACAGTCCATAAAAACGCAGCTTGCCCAAATCGGCGTCTCCGCATTGCCCTCAGCCAGTGAAGCGTGCACGTTCGTGCCCCTGCACTGATGAGCTGCTATAGAAAACATCTCACATGAAACTCCTCTGGGTCACAGCCCCTTTCAAAGTACTTTAGACAGACTCAGTGCCATTAGATACTAGCTAATAAACAGAATTCAACTTGTTTAAGCTTTTCTCTATATGTTGGTTACCAATGGCAACAGGAGATTGCCATAAATAAGCAGGTCGCCCGGGACTAACCGGCCCCTTAACGAAAATCAGTCCTGATGCAACGTAAAGGCTAAAAACTAAGAAGTGAGCAGCATGTGACACAGCATGTGATGTATCATGTGATATGGCATGTGATGCAGCATGTGACACAGCATGTGATGTACAGTATCATGTGATATGTCATGTGATGTATCATGTGATATGGCATGTGATGTATCATGTGACATGTGACATAGCATGTGGCAGTTAAATCCAGATGTGGAAACAACTAGACATATGCATAGCCTTGGCTCTTAAACATATCCATGGCTCTAAAATGGCTTTAAAATGGAGTTTTGTTACCACTGAATGCCAGGAAAATTCAGCTTTCAAAAAGAAACAGCCATAATAACATGATGCACTGGCTCCCGTTACGCAACAGCGCAGCGTTCGGGCAGCAGAGCTGCCGCCCTGCCCACGGCTTGGTCGCGGGCAGCTGCGTTTATTCCCCATGAAGCGCCATCCAGCCAGGCGGTGCCGGGCGGGCGAGGCAAGGAGGCGGCAAAGGCGCAGCGCATGACTCAGGGAATCCTGGGGGCTCACATGGGGGTCGCTCATCACACATTCCCATTCTGGGAAAGGTCACCACCGAGGTCCAACTGCTGTCCTGGATTCTCCTCGCGATTAATACAGGGGTGCCTTATATATAGTGGGGGGGGGATCCCTAGGTGGTCGGCCTGCTGGGAATTGTAGTACAGATATCCATACATTAAAAAATAAACTACAAAAAGGGGCCTACAGATGGAAGGAGCCAACGTGGTTAGGGTTAGGGTCCTGTGCTGAGCAGCCGCTCTGGGAATGCGGACCGGCACACTTCCATGTCTATCTGCAATTTTCCACTTAAACCCCAGCTTTTAAAGGGGGTTTCTGACCCTGCGACTGAGTACATGGCCCTGGACTGGAGATCATGTACCGGCTGAGCAAACATTTAGGATTCATAGCAGCGAAGGGCAGAGAACCCCCCAGGAACAGGCTACATCTGCTGAGGGGGCTGGGGAGGGGGCTTCCTACTATTGATTGTGGAGATGATAAAGCATGACGAGGTCACAACCGTCCTTCAGAATTAGGGACAGATCTGATGCCTGCCCGGTGCCGTGCGCCAGCAGCAGCCAGGTTCACGCTGTTTATTTGGTGGTACCCCTGATCCATTTAGGCGCCAGCGCTTTGTTAGCTCCCCCCCCAGGAACACGTTAAAAATGTCTTCCCCACGTTTCCAAGGCAACTCTAGCAAATGGCCAGCTAGCAAGGCTGGATGTAATTAAATCTGACAACATTCTGACTCCAACTTTACACGGCTTCGGCTTGCTTTCCGGAGCTGGAGTATCTGAAGGACACCCCCTCCCCCCACTTCCCGCTTCACTTACATCACTCAGGCACACCGGGTTCGATATGCCACATCACCGCAAAGCACCAGCAGAAGGCCCAGGCTTGGCCCGGCCCGGCAGCTGTCTGGTCTGGCCCCGGAGACCGTGCTGCTCTTCCCATAAGTCCTGCGCCCTTGTACTGGGGAGGCTCCCCCTCTCATGACAGCCAATAGCATGTAGCAATCACACTTACAGGAAATAAGCCCACTCCAGTGGGCCGGGGGTAGGAGGGGATGGGCAGCATGTCGCAAAGTCAAAGCAGAAGGCTTAAGGCGGGTAATTGAACTGTCAGGTGGACGATTCCCCCCCCCCCGCCCCCAGCACTCAAAATCTTTATCATGTTTTCAACGGCAATTTCCGAACTGCCCATCAATCTCACAGTGAATTATTTAATATTATTTAATATTCCCTCATTATGGTTCAGGTGTGGCACCCCAGCATTAGCACCCTGGCTGACAAACACCACGCAGGAGCTTCTACCCCCCCCCCCCCCCCACCCCCGGCTTTGGGCTGGGATCAGCAGTGGAAGATTAATGCTCTGGGTTCCTGGTGCTACCTGGCCATCACGAGAAAATGTTCTGAAATGTTCACAAGTCCCATTTAAAGAGGCACATCACGGTGAACGATCACTACTGTATAACCCAGAAGCCGGCAGTCGGCAGCGAAACGATATGAATTTATCTGTCGAACCGGATTTCTGGATAACATCAACAATTCCAGGTTTTCATTTTTTTTTTAATAATAACTACAATACTAGTGATCTGGGATCATCTGAAATGTAAAAATAACGTATAACGCAATATAGTGCATGGCTGTGAACAGTCAGCAGAGCTGTGCAGGCTGCAGGTATTACCTGTAGATAGCTGTGCAGATAGCTGTGCAGGCTGCAGGTATTACCTGTACATGTAATTTCACACACAGTGCACACATTTTATGCACTGTAATATATAGTATATGCAAATCGATTGGAAAATCGACAAAACCAAAGAGAGGACAATTCCAGGGAGAGGCGTGACAGATGAAAAGAGCAGCCGTGCCGGTACCAGGAAGCCCTGCGCCCCCCCCTGCCCCAATGCCTCCCCCATTATCCATACCCAGTTGCGTAGCTTTATGTCTGGTAGAGCAGGAAAGCCATGCTTGGCTAGTTCATGCGTGTGGCTCTGTAACTGCAGCACCTCCTACTGGCCATCTGCATATCTGCGCCTGCTGTCCTCTACAAAAACACACTCATGAGTTAAAAGCTTTGCATAGAGCGGTCAAGCTTCCTGCCACTCAGCAGACGCATGTGTGACAGTACACCCACTCTACTGTGGTCTTTTTACCCAGCATACTGAGCGTGCTCAGTCATCCGTCAGCTGTTTTGATGTATTATTGCTGGTAGCATAATTATGGTTGCTGTTACAGCTATCACTCTTATTGTTTTATGTCCCCCCATCCTTTACCAAACAGGAAAGGATGCCTGACCTCACCACTGCAGCCCAGGTGGGCAGCAGCGAAGGGGCCACCAACAATCACGTCTGTGGTGTCCCAGAGCCCCAGACAGGGGTTGGCTGCTGCCGGACAGCAAGGCCGAGTGCTTTGTTAAGGATGCATGCGAGGTAAAGGCAGTCGGCGGGAATGACGGCGGAGGGTGAGGTCATGCACAAGCCGTGAGCTTCGCTCCCACCCCTAATGAGCGACCCGGCAAAGCAGAATGACAGCATTCCTTTCTGGCTTCCCACAGCTTTGCACAGCTCATTCCGGAACCGTGCTGCTTGGGTTGGGGGGGGGGGGGGGGGGAGTACAGCCCGCCAGCAGCCCGGGAGCGCGACCCGATGCAGGCTGGGCTCCCATTACCGCCTCCGACCTCCCAGCCCACCCCCACAGACGTGGTGCACAGCTGCCCAGCGGCTCCTTTCATCATCTGCAGTCGTCTTGTTCTTGCCCAACTTCATCCTTTTTCATCATTCCTTCTGCACCCCCCCCCCCCCACCAACGTCTCCCGAAATGTCTGCCCAACCCTTACATTTTACACAATTTCCTCCTCTTTTTAATCTCCCCTCGAGCCCCTCCCCCCCATCCCCCCCTTTAATCCGGGGTGCTGGAATTCTAACACACCCAAGTACAAATTCCATAAAAAAGCGTCAGAATTTCCCCCTTATCAGCCGAAGCCTCGAGGAGGCCGCTGGAAGAACTTGTCGAAGCCCCCCCCCTCATTAAAAGCCCCCCTCCAGCAATGCCGGGCCCTCTCCTCCACTCTCTCTCCTCCGCTCTCCCTCCCTCGCTTTCTCGCTCTCCATCGCTCCCCATATTACACACTTGCTCTCCTCGGTGTGGCCGCCGTGCGACTCTGGCGACTCTGGTCGGCGCCATCGTTCCAATCTGCCACTCTTATCGGACACCGTTGAACAGAGAGGGTCCTTCATGCTTTATTCGTCTGTCCCCCTGGAAGGTTTACTGGGGCGGCTCGACCCGACGTATTTGTTTTTGGGCACGACGGCATAATGTACGTTTCAGGATGTTCGGCTTACCCTTAGGCTGAGTGGCCTTTAGCACACCAAGACATAAACGCAGATTACCATTCCACCGTTAAGGCTGTGATCACTTCCTTAATTTACAGAATTAATTTCCCGTAGCTTCGTTAAGTAAAAGCGCAGCTGAACATTTAGCTGTTGAGGGAACAGGCTTGATCCACGCCAGTGAACAGTTCAGATGGGAAAATGAGACACCCACTCACAGGAGATGAGGACAGATATCAGGAGCCAAATGACTCATGTGCTTTCATATGCGATAATGGGTTCAAAGGTCAGGTGCTTCAAAAACAAGTGTTGTGCATTTCTTTGTTCACTGGGAATTATAACGGTGTTAAGATCACCGTGCCGTAAAAAGTAATAATAATTTCAACCTCACCTCATTATAATAAACAGAAATTGTGGTAGACTTGCCCGTATCATCATAATAAAATTAAATGCCATTCACCTCACGGGGATAAATAACATTGTTAATTTCACCTCTGCTTCTGTTAAGAAGAAAAAAAAACCAGCTCCCTGCTGCTCAGGAAGGGTAACGGTTAATGCGCTGAGCGCTGTGGAATCTAGGCTAGCGTCTCCCTGAAGGTCTCACGTAGGCCCCAGCGTGTGGCGCCATTATACCGTACGGGCCAAAGCTAAATTAATGGTGCGGGGACGGTTTTATCCGGAACAGACGGCCGGGTGTTAATTCAGCTGCCACTGCCGCCCTATTTCACAGACCGGACATGAGGTCAGAGGCACTCTGCCGCCCCGCCGAACCCAATGGGCTGTGAGATCCAATATTTAACCTGGAAGGTGGTTTGGTTACTCGCGGACACCCCCGGGCTCTCTGACAGAGCTTTGAAGTATGACTCGCCGCGCGGGAAAGCAGGGCTTGGGAAATGCATGCACGACAGCACCCTTCAGCAAACGTGGCGGATGTGTCACAGTGAACACCGAGCCACAACGTCAAGCCGTACCTGAACAACCAACCCTGAACACCAAGCCTGAACTGCAAGCTGCTCCTAAATGCCACGCCTGAACACCACGTGGCAACTGAATGCCAAGTCTACAAGTTAAATGGCGCGTGAATGCCGAGCCTCAACGCTGATCTAGAACACTGAGCCATACCTGCACACAAGCTGGAACATCAGCCCTGAATGCTGAGCTGTTCCTGTATGCCAAGCGGCACCTGAATGCCAAGCTCGAACATTGAGCCGTCCCTTAAAGTCGAGTCTGAATGCGGAACCTGAATGCCAAGCGGTGCCTGAACGGCAAGCTTGAACACGGAGAGGTGCCTGAACGCCATCACGCTCTTTAGCAAGCAGAACAGATACGGGAATCGCGTGGATTTGAACATACATACTCCAGAAGCTACTTAGCTCCACAGCAAAGGAGAACCAACTGACCTACATTCAACATTAAATGAACTAAATATTCTATTTTAGTACATATGATATATTTGTAAGCTTATCTTTAATTAAAACGGGGAGAATGTGCTTGTAGCCAATTAGACCTGAAGAGAATATTTAAAATTTTTGACTGTATCCAAAGTGATGCCAGAAGATTAAGTAGGAAACCTTCCCACCTCGGAACATTTAGTTAGCGAGTCACTGGAATAAAAATATACTATGGTGTCACATACAATAACAAAAGTTTAGTGCTGCTCTTCCAAATCTGTTCAAACATTGTGCAACTGTTATGTAACCACCTGCCTACTCACAGGAGTGTGTCCCACATATTGCCCTTTTAGCCATACAGCGCCCCCTCAGGGTCGATTATGGAGATCCCACTACAAGTTTCTCCTCATCACAATTTTCAGCTCTCTATTTATTTTTTCCAAAGCCTCTGCACATTTGCTATATTGTCACCATCTGCTTCATAAAGGAGCACACTCTGCTAATGCTACAGAATGCTAAATATTCCCACCCATGTTTACCGCACATAGTAGCACAGTATGCTAATGCTACAGTATGCTAAATGTTCCCACCCACATTTACAGCACACAGTAGCCCAGTATGCTAATGGTTGATTATGCTAAATGTTCCCACCCACATTTACCGCACACAGTAGCACAGTCTGCTAATGCTACAGTATGCTAAATGTTCCCACCCACATTTACCGCACACAGTAGCACAGTCTGCTAATGCTACAGTATGCTAAATGTTCCCACCCACGTTACCGCACACAGTAGCACAGTCTGCTAATGCTACAGTATGCTAAATGTTCCCACCCACATTTACACCACACAGTAGCCCAGTATGCTAATGGTTGATTATGCTAAATGTTCCCACCCACATTTACCGCACACAGTAGCACAGTCTGCTAATGCTACAGTATGCTAAATGTTCCCACCCACATTTACTGCACACAGTAGCACAGTCTGCTAATGCTACAGCATGCTAAATGTTCCCACCCACGTTACCGCACACAGGATCACAATATGCTAATGCTGCAATAGGTTAAATGTCCACGCATGGTTCATAAAGGACACAGAAAGGAGGTGCTTCCTAAACACAACTTATTAAGAAGAGCAGTGGTTCATGGCCGTGATCACCAGCAGACAGTGATGAAGCGCTTGCGTTGGTATGCCTGAGGGAGAAGGCAGTTAGCTCAGCCTGCAAAGGGTGAGTCAGCTAATTTAAAGAGCGGCGGAGGGAGCCCTGTGACCGTGTTGGGGTGCAGGCCGCGGACGAGCCGCCCGCGTCTGCACAGCCGCTGATCTGGGCTTCCAGCCACCAAAGCCAAGGCAGCTGAAATGTTGACGGGATCTTGCTGTAGCGCAAAGCGACCATGCTCCCCTGCTGGCACCCAGCACGGCTTAGAGTGAGCCGTCTCGAGAAGCTCGTGCTAGCATGCTAATGGCAGCTGCTGGGCGCCGTTCAAGGGCGCGGACCCGACAGCTTTCCATACGTTTTCGGCTGGCGTTCACCCACTTCGGCAGATTCAACGCTCCCTTCCTTCTTGCTGCTTTTGTATGTAATGAAAAGTGTCTTTGTTTTTTGCCCCTTGGTGTGTGGCACGATGGCCATATCTGGCAGTTACAAACGCCTTTCGTTTTAGCATCAATTAGCCAATAATATCTCTGGGTGTACAGAAAATGCCGAGAGAGGGGAGACACAGTTCTCTAGCCTAACTACCGCGACATTTTGTAAGTGAAAGATGACGACGACATGCAGCTGACACTGAGGTCAGAAAAACAAATATTTACTTCTAAAATTCAGATCAGAACAGTAACACCTCCTGGTGACATCACAGGGTAATTTTTTTTTTTCCTTTTTGAAAACAAAGGTACATGCTGGGAATGACACGGCGATGAATGCAATTAACATGGTATGTTATCATACATGGGCAGAGTTCCTCTACAAAACTGTAAAAAAAATGCATATGAAAGCATTATCAATGCTCTGCCTTTCCATGTGTCAGGAACATGTCACCTCTCACCTAAATAGGGCTAAATCCTACACCATGGATGCATTCTTCAGCGGGACAACAAGCAGACAGACTCTGATTTGATGACTTGCCCCTGAAAACACTCCCTTGTTGTCAAGCATGGTTATTTTACTTTATTGACAATAAAGTCTCCTTGGTCAGGGAAGCAACCTGAAAGCCCATTAAGGCCTCCTCTCATTTGTAAATTAAGTGGCACACAAAAACAGGCCGGGTTCTAAAGAAAGCCTCGCTCCATCAGCTTGGACCCGTTCGGACCCATTCAGACACGTTCACACCAGTTCCAGTGATCTTCCTGGAAAGACCCTGACACACTGACACTTCCTGGTGGCAAAGGCGGTAGCTTTCACGCGACTCCCTTTAAGATAAACAATCCAAGGCCTGAAAGCTTAAAGACGCTGCCGGTGAGCACAATCAAGTGCAACAGAGGAGGTGGGAGAGAGATGGGAGGCAGGGGGGACAGAGATGGAGAGAAACCAGCAAACACCCTCCTACAGATACACACCTTAAGTTAAAAGTCACTAGTAGTACATTACCGGAGTGAGCAGTGGCTCTGAATGCATCTATTAGCAGAGAATCGGTCACATGTCAGACAGAGGGTTCTTTTCATAGGAAGCCAAATCGAGCTCCCTACCCCAACCCCCCCAAACACCAAGCCAGGAGAGAGGATTACAGGAGCGGGAGCAAAGTCGGGCTGGGAAATGGGATCAGAGTCAGAGCTGGAAAAATATACTCTATGCCGGATTCCTGAATGACCAACACTGACTATATTTTTTGCCAAAGAAACCTGCTGGCAAAATCGGTGAAATGCCTAAAGCAGGTAGAGAGTTCACCGAGGCACTTGTACGTCACAGTTTAAGCTCCCTCATGGACACCTGACGCTGCTCGCCAAACTCCCCAGCAGGTCCGCTTCTGGTGACTTGATCAGGCTGCTTAGGCTCCAAGACGCAGTCGACGATCTTTCTGAACATGATCCTGTGAGGTGCTGATCTGCCCTCCCAGAGGGGCCCCGCCACCCCTCCCTTGGAGAATTATAATGGCGCCGCTCTCCCATCTTAAACTGCCAGAAAGCTCCATCCTAGGTGTCACACTGGAATGTTCCAGAATTTCCACTCTCAGTACTGTATTCAAGGCGGACTCCTTTATTCCCTAAATAACTGCTCTTTATCCATAGCCCTTGTCCCTCCTCCCTAAGTGATCCACGTCCATACTGAGCCTCCCTGGTATCCCGCAGCTTCTGCTCGGGGTTCTCCCCCCTCTGGTGTCTTCAGACACCGCAGATGCGTTTTTAGACACTGCAGATACAGGGGTGCGTCTCTTGGAGTAAATGCAGACTGCGCCCTGTGGGATACATCAAGACTAGGGGAGGTTGCCTCGAATCCGTCGTGCCCTAGGGGGTGGTCTTCCCCCATTTAAACATGGTCTCTCCATCTGCCCTTCTCTACATCTGTTGCACTTGAGCGAGTTTCTTCCTCCCTGTGAAACTGATACACAGCCACAGTTAACTTGTCTGTCATAAAAATCGCAGAACAATCCACAGAATGCATCACAGCAGAGACGGATTTACAGCATGATAACAGACACAAAGTTTAATGAAAACGGTGGCCGCTGGCGCAGGGGCGCCTGTCACACCGCCAATTGACACTAATCCAATCAGGGCTGGCACGTGCCAGGTGCAGACAGACATGTGACCCCCTGGAAGCCAATGGGAAAGTGGATGAACTGGGGAGGGAGGGACCTGGAGGAGGAAGTGGAAAAGCACGGGCAGCACCTGCACGTGCGCTGACATCTGGAGGTGTGACGGGGGCTGGTCATGTTGGGCAATACGAATCCGTCCTGTGTATGTTGCAAGATGCACGATAAACAGTCACCCCCGACACATTTACTGCAAGATGTTCAGATAATACCAGGGTTAAATACTGTGACACCAGAGCGATGGCGCAGAATTTTAATAATTGTGTGAGTGAGTGGTGTACTGCACCTTCACTGCAAAAAGACCATCTCCCTGCGATCTACATGTCCAGGGTCTCAAACATCACTTTCAATTAATCTTCATAAAAGTGCCTTCGCTATCTGACGCGCAGCCACAAGCGATCGCTCTCTCGCTCACATGCATGCGCGGGCGCTCTGCTCTCTCCCAGGGTACCTCAGAAACCCCCTCTTCCCCCCCCCCGCCCCCTCACTTCCTGGCACTAGCAGTGGACTCATGGCTCCCCCTTTCATTCTCACTCCCGACCCGGCACTGCGACGCGAGCGGAGAGCAAACTCACCCCAGGCTGAAAGCTGCTTCCACCGTGAGGGACAAGCCAGGCGCAGATCAGCATTGGTCGACGGGGCGTTCCATGTAACGCACTCGCACTACACACGGGGGGTGGGGGGGAGGCGCAGAGGCTACGCTTCTGGGGGTGCGCATGCAAGGAGAACCCCGGGGGAGAGAGAGCAGAGCAGAGCAGAAGAGGGATGGGAAATAGATAATCCAACAAGCGTGTCTCCCTCAGTGCAATGCATCATGCTGCTCTATCGCAGGCTGCCGGACTGTGCTGGTGGGAGGGGCCCGTGCTGCTCCTGATTGGCCAGCCGGGCTCATTCCTATAGAGAACAACCAATCAGCCACTACTGTTTATTTCCTTATATTACTTATTCATCTACCCAATTATACTGGTTTTTCTTGGGGGGGGGGGGGGCGTAATGTGCTCTCAGCTCAAGTGCACACTGGAGCTGCAGAGGAGATCAGGGGGGGGTGCAGGGAGAACACGAGTGGAAGAGAAGAGGGTAGCAAGAGAGCGAGAGAGGAGGGAATCCAGCTGCTATGGGTGGGGGGGGGGAGGCACAGTGTGGGGCCACATTTTTATACACTATAAACTTCATCTGAGCCGGTTACTCTGCTCATCCCTCAGCAATGGGGTCAGTGGATGGTGAACTCCCACCCCACCCCCCCGATTCGCGGTGTAATCAAATTGCAGCCGATTTCCCGAACCCATAATGAAAAGAGGGGGGAAGGGGGGGAACAGCACAGGTGATGGGGGGCCGCTCGCTTGGCTGTCAAACATTATTACTGGCGAGTGCGCGCCCCCGTCTCACATGTAGTCTGACAATGAATAAATTTCACAGGCCAGTGGTTGGCGGCGTGGGCGGAGGCAGAGCACAGACACCTCCGCGCTCCGAGGGGGTGTCTAAAACAATATCGCCATCCTCTGCCTGCTTCTCATCCTCCTCTATTCAAACCCCTCCTTTATCTCAGACAGGAGGACAGACTCCATACACGAGGCGCGGATCCCATCTACGGCATTTTCCCTTCGCTGCCTGAGGCTTCCGTACTTAAACTTTTATCCTCCTCGACACGATTATTTATTCACCTGTCAATTTGCAAACATTTGCTGCCCCCCCAAAAATTCACGTGCATCCCTCTGACTGTAAGCTAGTGTGAAACAAATCCCTTGATATGCATTGGACAGTGAAACACACCTCTGTGGTTGCGGATACAATTTGGGATTAAATGTCACAGACAGTCATTACTGGCCGGCGAAACTGGGAATCCGGAAGCCCCTCGGGACAGTACTGCTGCCTATGGCATTGAATGAGCCTGAGCCCACAGCATCGGCAGCGGGAGGCAGAGCGGAGATCAGCACGTGCCGTAATCAGCTAATCGGCCACTTCAGGCAGGCCGGTAAACACAGCGATAGTGGGCCCAGTAATCACACACATTCAGATGCAGGAAAATACCGAAATAAAGCAGGCTGGGGGGGGGGGGCATCTCTGGCTGGATCAGGGGACTTCGGAACACAGGGGGTGGGACAGATCGGCAGAGTGGGACGCATACTACTCCTGGCAGAATCCAGGTAGGTGGGCCCGTGCACTTCAGGGAAGCAGAAGGTCATTTTTGTTTCTGCAGCACGTTAGGCAGGAGCCAGCCCGCAATCTCCCCCCCCCCCCACAAGCCGATTCACTGCTACCTGCACCACCCCTACGAATTTCAGTGCTTTTTTAAAATTTCAGCAGGAAACCCAGAGGACGAGGGAGTCGTCACCTGACCACATGAGGTGGGGTGGGGTCCGTGTACTGCCGTATGCGTCAGACGCAGAGCTGTTACAGAAAGACGGTTTTAAGATGACAACAGAGGCTCTGTGAGGGGGCTTATATCCTGGAATTTTCTCCAGTGTCTACAGCAATATTGTAGCGCACAGACCAACATCACTGTGTTTGTTCCCCGGAGACTCTCATTGTGAAACAGAGTCGGTGACTCTGAGGGTGAGAATGGGACAAATGAATACGGTGGGGGGTGGGGTGGAGAATAATAATATACTGGCATTATCTGGCATTAAATTCAATAATAGAATTAGGACAGCATCGGCTGGGGGGGGCATCGATATAAAATCAATTATGTTGTCAGTAAGATGGATTACTCACAATTTTCCATTTCGTGGAAAAAATGATGGCCGATTCTGTGGTCAGTGGGTTTATGCGACTTTATGATGTGATTCTCAGAAGCTGCTTAGCAAGGTCTGTGTCAGGACATTAATATATATGACAAAAACATCATGAAATGCAATAAACAGAGTAAATACTGCCCTCTCTCTGGAAAATGCATTTAAACAGAGTGAACAGACATTTCTGGCTCTCCCGAGATATAAAATAACTCCCACAGTCCTGCTAATCCACGACATCGGGGGCCTCTGTGGCCATACACACAGTGACAGCCTCCCAGACGGGAAGGCTTGGCCCAAGCCAGCGCCACACTGACGGCAGGTTGCGGGAAGTTCCAGAAAATCCCGAGCGGATTCCGGGTTTAACTTCACTCACAGTCAGCGGACCCCAAGATGCCACACTTTGCGGACCTGATAGGAAACATCAAACCTGCGTGTGGGGGTGGGTGGGCTTGAGGAAATCCCAATGAACATATCAGAAATGATGAAGATGAGACACGTCTGCTTAATCTCTTCACATTCGCGAATGTGTCTGGATATTACTTTCTACCACCAAGCCTGTTTTGAAGTGGCGAAATGGCCACATTTTACAGTAAACGCTTCACAAACTCATTCATGAGCATCCACGAAAGCATGGCTCAAGGGTCCAACAGCAACACCCTGACATCATGCACTGGGAACCACAGTGCCACCTTCTGATCTCAGCATCCCTGAGGATACGGTGCGGGTTGTAACAAAACGTCCTAATCTGACCCTATCAATATGTTTCCAAAAAAAAAACGTAGCACTCAACTGGATGTTCTTCTCCCATTTGGAGCTGGGGAGCCCTGCGAAGCCTTCATTCTGATCATATCAGCGTGACGGAGATGGGTGAGAGCGGAAGGCTGGCCAGGCTGCGTGGCGATTTCACCCAGATTACCCGTTAGTGGGTCTGTCACTTCCCATTCTGGTCAACATGCCGTCGGGGGGGAGGAATGGGGGTGCACAAATGCCCAGGAAATTCGTTTCCCAGGATACACACCACAGACGCAGTTTAACATGCTACTGTGTGGTGTTGAGCCGCACTCTGCCCTGTCCCCCCCCCCCCCCCCCCGGGGCTGCACGTCGTGCCCATGGCGCAGTATTCACCTGTGCAAAGACAAGCCTAAGGTTTGTTTTGAAATCAAGATGCTCAGGCTGTTCCTGACGAAAAAGTGGATTAATTTCAAAGCCGTAAAGATGGACACTGTGGGACATAAATACCCCTACCCCCCCGGGGGGCTTCCAGTTCATACCACCACACCCCCAGAACCAACAAAACCACATTACATTAATCTTATGCCACTGTGACCCTTTACTTATTAAATGCAGCCATTTTTCGATTCCCCTTTTGTGGAGTAATATGGTAATTGCATAAGGCAGTGATATGACACAGAAGCGAGTATCAAATCCGATTTGGCGCCGATTTAAATATGAAACTCGAACCTGAAGCCACAAGTCTGCATGCAGAAAATGTCAAAAGACAAAAGCAGACCTTCATTCCGGCCCAGTTCTGCAACCCCTCGGGCTGATCTACCGTCTTACGCTTTTGAACGCCGCCTTTGAAGAGGCGCTCAGGGGGGAAGAACAGCCCCCCCCCCCCCCCCCCCCCAACCGGGACAGAAAGAAAAAGATCAAAATGCAGCACAACAGGGTCAGGCTTGGCGTCCCATTTAAACGACAAAAAGACAACCCCCCCCCCACCCCAACCCAACTAAAAATAACGGCACCCTTTTCCACACTTCTAATTTCTCCGATTGCCAGGAAAGTGGTGTCTAGACGGACTGAGATGAAGGAGGAATTTCACACTGCTGCATCCCAATAAAACGGCCCCCCCGGCGGAATGCCAAGCCCCACACAAGCCGGCTGAACTCCCGGGAGGTGGCAGGATGGGGGAGAGAGCAGGGCCCCATAAACTGTGATCCCCCCCTTTTCTTTTCCCCTCTTTTTGTTTTAATCCGCGCCCGATTTGACCGAAGGCCGTCTCTAACCCACTTTCGCCAGCTGATCCCAGGGTTTCATCTCACATGAAGAAGCAAATCTCATTTCCACAGGAGCTCCGACGCTGAAAAATATTCCGATCTCTTCAGAAAAGCTGGAGAGCCTCATTTTGCTATTCACAAAATCTTCTGAGGTTCTGAGCTCCGTCTTAAAACACTGATTTTTTTTTAAATCTTAAAAATACATTTTTTTTTTATCATTTTATCCCAACGATCTTTACAGCCTGACAATACTCTTGTGGATTTGAATGGATTTGAACATCAGATCAAAGTAACAGGTTGACTGCTGGTATCAGTTTGCAAGAACACCTTTATACAGCCAGGGGGCTGGGTGTTGGGTGGGGTCTTTCTCCTTGGGACATGGAGGATTTGGGTGGCAGCTGAGCACCTCCACCTACCCCCTGCGTCTCCTGTGCAATTGTCGGATGGGAAGCCAAGAGGAGGAACATGGAGGAAGTATGTATGCAAGAACATTGCAGAGACAAAGAGAGAGACAGGTGGAACAGGAGGGAGAACATGGGGGGAGAATATGGAGGAGAATATGGGGAGAACGTGGGAGAGAACATAGACAAGAACATGACAGAGAATATGGGGGGGAATATGGAGGAAAATATGGGGAGAACGTGGGAGAGAACATAGACAAGAACATGACAGAGAATATGGGGAGAACGTGGGAGAGAACATAGACAAGAACATAACAGAGAATATGGGGGGGAATATGGAGGAGAATATGGGGAGAACGTGGGAGAGAACATAGACAAGAACATGACAGAGAATATGGGGGGGAATAGGGAGGAAAATATGGGGAGAACGTGGTGGGAGAAAATCTGGAAGAATATGGGGGAGCCTATGCAGAACAAGAAAGAATATATGGGGAACATGTGAGGGAACATAAGGTGAGAACATCAAGGAACACTGACACACTAATGGTTGGTCGGTATAGTGTCACAGACAATTCTGCACTGTAACTGACTTTAAAGTCACATCTGTAGCTTACCGGACATTTTATACATGAAAGATATGGCCACATAATTTCATTCATTTAATACCTTGAAACAGTAATTTGCATTCATTATGAATCCTGAAGACCCATGTCACCCGAGTGGAGAAAGAAAAGCAAAAAACAGACTGCTTCTGGGTAATTTAGTCACATCTAAAATAGCCCAGTCAGGTGACTGGAGCACACTTCACTAGCGTTTCCGGAAGCCTCCATGGCAGTGCCTCCAGATGCCAGCCGCACTTCTAGCCTACGTGCCCATCCAGAGCAGGAAGTGTGCAGATGATGTCATGTGTCGAGAAGCATGGCTGCCTGTCTGTCATTGTTGTGGCAGCCATGAGAGGGAGGGGGGGAGGGGTGAACAGCAGTCAGCTAACACGCCCTCCATTACAGGAAAGGAGGAGGGGCCAGCCTTGGAGCTGTCTGCAAACGATAGGGCCCTTGAGGAGAGAGGTTAGCCCCCGCCCCCCCCCCCCGCATCTGACCGCCCATCTTATCACAAGTGAATCCCGTCCTGTCTCATGCGTCCGTAGCTTGGTGAGTACGATAGTGAGAGTGCCCTCTAGAGTCCTTCCAGGGTGGGGTGCCCACACCTTATTACGCCAATAATAAACAAAGAAACACAATTGACAAGACCCTGAGCAGACGGGTCCTGTGCAGGTTAAATGTGTGTGTGTCACATGCCTGAAAGCCTATTTTGAACACTTTGTGTGTTTAGCTGACCGCGCCAGTACGACACGCTCGCGAACCCCGAGGGGCAGCCCCTGGGCCACGTTAATTCAGCCGCTGTGTCGTTTGATTTGCTCACTAAAGGCGCAGAAAGACCATGACAGGAAAGCCTGTAATTATGAATAAAGCCATATTGATTAAACGGCCACCAGATCACTGAACTCCCCACAGCTGTGGACCTAGTGTCACATTCCACACTGACTCCTTAAAAATACCCCCCCCCCCTCCCTTGGTGCCCCCGCCCTTAATTTTTCCCATTAGTGTTTTAACCTCGGCCGGCAATGCCATGAATCCGTCCATGAGACGCCCCCCCCCCCACCACCCACGCCATTGTCGGGACGCTCTCTCTGGATTGGCTCGGGCTGAGGGTGGTTCCCGAGGCAGCCGACTCGGCGTATCAGGAATAAAATCCAATTCTAGTGCCTGACACTTCAATTTAGCTCCCGGAGCGGCAGAGGCGGCGGGCCGCTCCCCTTCCCCGCGGTGATGGAGGGCGTCGGCGCGGCGGCGGCGCGCCCTGCTGGTGATGCATGTGTCGTCTCCCTACATCACCGCTGCAGAAATCAATTTTTAATTGACTATATTGTTTCAGGAATGTGACTGGTCCGCCGCAGCCTTGAAACTAATCCCCCCCCAGCTCTTAACCCCCCGCCTCGCCGCCGGCCTTTCCCTCTACCTTAAAGAAGTATTTAAGTGCTCACGTCCGTGGCGCTCTATCACTCCCGCGTACGGCTTATGAACATTAACCCCAGAGCGCCATGACAGGGGTGGAAGCATCCCGACGGCCTGAAACGCCGACAGTCAGCACGGGGATTGGGCCATTTCCCACAGTAATTCTGCTTTCAAAGAGCATTTTATAACATCTACTGCTATTTGGAAGATAACCTGTGTTTCCCCGCTTCTCCGCCTTGCCTGCCTTCCCGATGGACATCATTTTGATTTTGTTAAGTTCACACTTGAATGATAAAAGCAACCTCTGGTATTTTTCTGGTCAAAACTCAGCCGCCCTGCAACCCCCCCCCCCCCCCCCCCAAGGCACTGAGAGGCGTAGGAGCTGTGGAGACGCATGTCTTTCCTCTAACGGCCAAACGAGCCTCCCCATTGGCCTCCGCCTGATATTACGATCACTCATCCCTCATAAAGCCAAAAAAAAAAAACAACTTTGGTTGACTTGTGCGCGGCAGGTGAGGGGCACCCACCGGGGGTGCCAGGAGGTCGTCCAAACACTCCTCACCCCATAAACCAGATCATGCGGTGGTGAGCTCTCCCAGCGAGAAAAGCCCTCCAGGCCGAGCTTCCAGGCAAGTAGGAGATTAAAATTAAACACATGCCGTGGGAAAATGTGGATACAATTTTAAAACTACTACTATTATTACAAACATATTATTTCCTACCATATAATGATTTCTATATACAGGCTTCAAGTGAGAGTTAAATCAACAATAACACAGACACACGCAGACACACACATGCATGCACATATGCAGACACACGAGGACAGACACACAGATCAGCCAATACAACATGCTTGAGCCCACAGTGTCAGAAGAAATCAAATCAGTCAACTGTCACATGAAATTATGTAATTATACATGACATCATATATCACACAAGGAACATTAAACCCAAAACCTTCTGCCGACATATGACCCGTGCTCAGTGTCAGACACACACAGGCAGGCTGGTTAATGGCACGGTTTATCAGCATGTGGCGGTCTGTCACAAGCCAGAGCGGGACACTGACACGGGGCGCTGACGCAGGGGTTGTGTGCAGGGCACATATAGGGGTGCATGGACACACAAATATACAAATGCAGGGGAGCACAGCCACACAGGTATGCACACGTATGGGCACATGTCCACACAGACATACACATGGACGCTAATTTTCAGTTTCCTGTTTAAGGACATCAGTGAGTGGGGAACAGGCACCCGTTCTCAGGTGTGTGTGTGTGTGGGGGGGGGGGGGGGTTGGGAGTAGCCGTGGAGTGTGTGACACGCCAGGCTTTGTCTGCAGCAAACTGCTGCCATCAGCACATTGGCCGCTCGGCTGGGCCTGCTGGCTTCGCAAGGCGCCGCTCATCAATCTTAACAAAGGCCCCGCCCCCCCCCCCCCCGAGCTTAAGAGCTGCTATTGCTTCTGCAGTTGTTCACTTTCAGGAGTATTAATCCCCCCAACCCCAGACCCACCTGTCTGGCTGTTTTTAACGTGGAAGGGTGACTCTATACACGTAGGACAGGTATTTGTACTTATGCTAATTAAAAATCCCGGTTTCACCAACTGCACTGAACAACAACACATGTTTTCTGTCATCCACCGAGACTGAATCCACACACACACACACACACACACACACACACTTACTTTTGTGGCTGCAAACGAATAGCGCTAAATTAAATGACTGTACAGTATTTTCCGATTAGTGTCCTTCACTCCAAGTTTCATTCACCTCATTGTATTCTGAGAAATGCAGCAAGACCTTCAGTGCAAAGCCATTAGAGGCAAGGACCCCTCCTCGAGACAGTGGCGGCGATCAGCACTGTGCGATGGGCGCGAGAGGGACCGCACACTGACCAGGAAGGTCATAAAGACCTCAGCGCTTCACATGTGGGACAGGGGAGAATGTCGAAACAGGACCCCTCCCCAATTTCAGCTGTCAGCTGCTGAAAAGAGGAATGATCAGTATTCCGCTGAGCTGCCCCCCGACGGCGGTGCTCCCCCTAACCTGCGCGCTCACCGCACCGCTGACTGCGAATCTCCTCACTCATCCACCATCCACAGGACACCTGTGCTGGCATGATACCGAACACAGAAGGGGTGGAGTTAAAAAAAGAAAAGAAAAAGAAGAATGAAACAAGCGGGTGGAAATACACAGACAGGTGGGGGGGGGGGGGTACGCAGCGGTTCGTGACGTGACCACCTCCTTCCTCCATCACATGACACGGCATCTGGCGGCCCGCCACCAGAAGGAGCACATGGAGACGTCAGGGCGCCGAATAGGGAGAAAGGGGCCGGCAGGTGGAGAAAATACCCAGTGAAGGGAGAAAATGGAAGGCTTCTGGTGGAACATTTACGTCATGTGATGTGCTGCAGGCAAGCCGCCATGGCGTAGGGGAAGAGAGAATGGCGAACTGTAAACACATCTGAAGCCGCCGCAGAAACTCACATCCTGCCTGCAGCTGACGGACAGAGAGCCGGGATCTGATTAGCACCATGGACAGCTCCATGATCGAGCGAGCGAGCGAGAGAGAGAACAAGCCGGAGTCTTTCCCAGAGCTTGCTGGCCTCCGGACTGGATCGGAGTCCTGCTCTGCTTACCATCCACACCTGCCGGAATCCCTGCCTTGTCCATGCAAAGATGGTCCACAACCCGGTCTACACCCACAGCCAGACGTGGTATGGTATCCAATTAAGCCGATGCTAATGCTAGTGAGGCTTTGTTAAGACAGAGCCTGAGAGTGACTGGCTGGACACAGCGCTCTCACTGGCCCGAGGGCACTATATCAACAGCCAGCTGCTGTAATACCGTGTTCCCACCGCATCACCACGGTGTGGCCTCATCATACACCTCCTCAGGAAGGAAGAGTACGACTGGGGGAGGCCTTCTCACACGCAGGTCAACACGGGTGCCAGGTGGGGGCCAAGCGAGAGAGCCATCGTTATGGCCATGCTTACTTGCCCCCCCAGGTCGGGGCCGGAGTTCTAGCACAGCACACGATGGGAGTGTATTTCATTCAGGGGCATGTCGGAGCAGGCGGGGGGAGCGCAGAGATGAGATGTGAAGCACTCAGTTGTAAAAACGTGCTCTGACAACCCCCCCCCCCCCCCCCACCACCACTGCTCATGGCTATGTGACTGAATGCAGAATGGTAAGTCCTGGGGGGGGGGGGGGGGGGGGGCGCACATTATGCCTGATAAGCGAGGCGTCCCGCGTTCCCGCTCGCCTCAGCAGTTCAGCCTTTACATTATTCCGAGCCGGTGAGACTTAAAGAAACAGGGAATTGGACAAAACCTGCCGAGCTGGCCAATTCTTGGGGGGGGGGGGGGGGGGGGTGTAACAAGCATTCAATATTCAAAGCAGGCAAGTGGGGGGGGGGGGGGCTTCCAGCTGAAACACATCACATGTATCTGCTTCAAAATAAGAAGACGCAGCTCAGGAGCAGAGTTCAGTGTGCACTTCCCTTCATGAGATGACGGGGACCAGCGTCCACAGGGGGCAGCACACGACGCCGGCTGCCCTGGGGGGGCATGTCAAGTTCAGCTTTCCAGAGAACACAGACACACATTTCACGAATGTGATGTTTTAATTAACATGTAATACAATCTTAATCAGAAAGACTCCATGTGAATGAGATATTTATCAACAATATGTGACTGGCACTGTTCTAGATTTTGTTCTGTCATGGAACTCGATGCAAACTTGAGCATAAGTGAAGGTGACTCTGTAGAACGTCCTGTGTGATAAGAAGCCCACGGGGCCCGTTTGAGCCCAGCTCTGCTCAGCCCGGTTCAGTAGTCAGCGCGTGCTCCTTCCCTCCCCCCCTCCCTCTCACTCCCTCCCTCCCCCCCTCCCTCTCACTCCCTCCATCGCTCTCCCCCTCCTGAGGTGTGCTATCTTCCACGATGCCGTAATCACCTTCAGGTGCTTCCCGTGTCCTCGATTCCAGCCGCAGGCCGAATTTATCAGAGTTATTTTTAAAGACACACTTTTAAACCTCTTAACGCACTGCCTCTTAACACAGTGCTTCTTAACGCACCACCTGCTAACGTGGCGCTCATGCCGGGCCCTTGGAGCGCCTCATGGATCGGAACCTCGCCGCTGTCAACAGTGACGCCTCTCCCAGAAAATGCTGTGTTTCCCAGATTGTTTCCCAGGAAGATTTACCTTAATCCTCATTTGAATATTTCCACTTTACTCTGCACTTCAAATCTTGTGCATGAAAATGTAAAATTCCGATAATGGTTTAAAAGTTTCAGTAAATGGAACTTGGAACTCTGGCATTCCCACTGGTGAAGAGAGCGGTCCGGGCGAATTTAGCACCCCCGCGTATCACCATGAAGCCCGGCGTCACATGTGAATCATGGCTCACCTGCCCATCTGTAATCTCCCCCCCCCCCTAGACACGAGATGGCACCCCCCACGCTCTGACTCCCAGAGGCCTGGTGTGCGTGTCATTCTGTGGCGGGCAAAGGTAGGTCACCGCAAGACGAGACCGGCGACGGGTGACAGCGGAGGAGCGGTGGGTCGGATCACGACGGACAAATCTGTCCTCCGAACTGTAAGCTGTTAACACGATTTATATAAAGCACAGAGTCCAGAAGCTGCCATCCCCACCATGGTGACATACATCCCTAATCTCACCATCGGCTTCCTGGTCACAGTTTAGAAAATAAAATTGAATTCAAAAAAGGATTCGCAGGTGGATGTGGCGACAAGCAGCAGGGGGCACTGATGGGTGGGCACTGACAGCTCAGGCCAGCAGAGCTCCTTATTAAAGATTAACGTGTGTTTAAACTCCCCCTCTCCTGACAACCCCCCGTTTGTACCATGGCGTTTATTGGCCCCACGATAATACCCCGCTCATCTACCCCCTGTGTGGGCAGGTGTTTAGGAGACATCATTAGCGCTAACGGTGGATGATGCACGTCAGAAACGGCATAGTGTGAAGCTCAACCCACAGACGCTGAATAGCGCCTCACAATGAGCACTACCGGGGTCCCGGTAACCCGTCTGCGTGACCTGTGCGGCCAGCGCCTAACTAGATGACTGCGGTGTAGAGGACCAACACCAGCCTCTCCTAGCAGCTGCGCTAGATCCCTGTTCCACTCAAACATGGAATGTGGAGTGTGCAACCATACGCTAAACAACTGAACAGAACCAGCTTGCCCATTGCCAAAGTAGGCTTTCCAGTACCCACACGGTGGGCTCTCCCAGACAGGACAAACACAGAGAGGGGGTGTTGTCAGATATGGAAAGGGGCGGAGCCAAATAAAGACATGGCGAGGGGCCAAAAACTGACATGGTGGAGCCATTGCTGTGACATATTCTGTCCAAAAGACTCATGGGTCAGGCAACTGAACACATATCACTGAGAATGCTGGCGTTCCGGAGGAACCTGCACCAAATTCTTTGAGTATTGCACAATTCCAATGGAGCTCAGGCACATGGCTTTATGTAAAGATTGTCATGCCATGAAAGATGCCCCCTGTTGGCGATGTATGATATGAATTAGCAAAGCACACTATAAGAACTCCACACTTCCCATGCAGCTGGTGGTATATTTAGTACCCCAGAAAAAAAGAGACCCTCCTTTTCTTCTGGAAAAAAGCAAGAGTATCCCAGGCTGCTCCGGCTGACAACAAAGACGAAATATGCTTTTTATTTTAATGAGGTGCCAGATCACAAACTCACATCAGCATCTTATGAAATTCAAATGCAATTTGAAAAGAACTCCATGCTATAATTTGTAAATACCCGGGACCTGTGGTTTTAAATATAAAAACTTGCTTAGTATTCAATGAAAAGACCCTTACAAATCCTTTACCGGTGATGCGGAAATACCACCGTAATTATTTAGAGTCGGGCCGTATTTATATTCATCACGCCGAGGCCGCAGTGACCGCTTGCCGATTTCAACTGGACTGCAGTGTCACCGCAAGGAAATGCTGTGGCTGCAGTGGATTAGTCATGTCTAACGGAACATACCGCGGATCAGAAAACGCCACCGACCCGCAAACCACAGGAGCGACGGGTCACTTTTTCGGCAACAATTTCCGCCACTGATAAATCCTGAATTTGGGATGTCTCTTATGCCTCATCCACCCCCCTCCCCCCCCCTAGGCCAAGGCCCCACCACGCCAGCAGCACGGAGAAGGACGACAGAAGGAGACTCCTCTCGGCCCCTCATTAAAGGCCCCGCTGGGCCCCTGGGCGAGTACTCGGGGGGCCCGCAGGAATAAACCCCTCTCACTTCAAACAGGCAGTATGGTCAGAATCCAATTGACTTGAGACAAAAGTAAAAGCAATCAGTATGTTACAGGCAGAGCTGGAACCATATGTTAATTATGTAAATGATTCATTTTAATCAGCCCGAACCATGTAAAGAGTCAGAGGAAAGCTGGGCGTGGGGTGTTATTAAACGCGGCATCAATATTCATCCCGGGTGGCGTTGCGGACGTATCCGTCCCGGCACAGTCTGATGAGGGGGGGAGGGGGATACCATCTGTCTCACTTCATATGCTGCTTGCCCCGAGACCTTAGCTCCGGGGTCAGAGGGCATGAGATGCAGGGGGGCAGGGAGAACAGCCATTGCAGTGAGAGGCGTCGACATGGTGGCAGCAACCCCTTAGACTTGCAGGTTAACGTGACTGTACAGCAGCACCAGCTGTTCTCACAGCACCCGGGGTGGGGGGGGGGGGGGAGGGGGGGGCGCAGAGGGATGCATGTTTTTTTTATTCAGGCATCATTAGCATAATCACCCTTAGGGATATCATAAATATCCCATCCTATGTTTTTAAAAAAAAAAAACAGCTGGATTCATCGAGAGATTGAGAGAGCTCACGTTAGAATTCACTGCCCGATGGCAGCTGCGCGGCGTGATTTTTAGCGGTAGCTGATGTTAGCGCATGTGGCACTGAGGTCATAGGGTGTTTATCTGTGGGCTGGGGGGAGGGGGGGGGCGACGTTTCACGGGACATACGAGGTTTCCCTGGCTGGAGACGGCTTTGTGCCGCCGGCACGCCGAGCTCCAGGGGGGCGCCGTGGCACTGGGCCGCACACCAGGGCTCTCAGTATGCTAATGAGCAAATTAGACACAGCGGCGTGGCACCGCTGAGGACGGTTCAGATGGATCTGGGGGTTCAGATGGATCTACGAAGAGGGCTGGATTAGCGGTGGAGAACGGCAGCGTCTGCACACAGTGAAGCGATGAAATATTACGTTTTTCGCAAAGCCAGGGCGATATAAACATGACGACATGGGTTCCCGCGGTCAAATGGTCGGTAGGGTGAAGCGGTTTAGGGTTTGTAGCACATGTCAGTAGGCTGCAGGAGAGCCAGCTATACCATATACTCATACCACATTCATATTCTATATGCAGTAGCGGGACAGTCGGGGGCACTGGAGACGCCGCTTGGCTGAGATTTGAAATGCTAATGAAATATATAGATACAGTTTAGTAATGATGAATATGTATGATCAAACCGCACCATACATCACCGGTCGCCTGCCGGCCACTTGATGGCCGCAGTACCTCCGTGTAGCAGAGTGCCGATGCCAGCGGCGTTAGAAGCTGTACTCCACCCTACGCGTGCGGCCGTTTTCTGCATCTTTCCAAAGCTGACCTGTCGGGTAGAGGTCCAGATCTTTTCTGGGCCCCGTGGCCTGGGTACATACTGCACCCATCATCCTAAAGAGCCACTCCTCACTGACCCTCCCGCGCTCCAGCCCGTCCCCTTCTCTGCCCCCCTCCTGCCAGTCTCCATAACCATCCCCATCCCACCTGCCTCCTTCCCCCCCAGTCGTGCCCGTCTCCCCTCCTGCCCTCCCCCTTCCCACACGTCTCCCTCCCCCTCGCCCCCTGCCTGTCTCTCTCTCCCCTCTCCGGCTCATTGACATTCCCCAAGCCTGCATTCCCTTTCACATGTACCATTTGATGCTAATTTCTGTGGAAGGTTTCAGTAAAATTGGTTTCATTCAACAGCTTCTGATGACCTTCTTAGGATGAGAGCCGCCCCCTTTCTGCCCGAAAAACACTCGATAATATGTTGGCACCAAAGGCAGCTCTGTTTCAACATTATCATACTTTACACACATATATCTATGCACACATATTAAATATATATATATATATATATATATTTCTCCCTTTCCATTCACAAGTGGTTAGAGAGCCAGCCCACCCCTAATCTCCTCAATTGTCAAATTAAAGCCAGGATATCAGAAACAATCTAGAAGCTGAACAGGAGAAAGCCGTACCAGCCAAATAAAGAGAAGTGGACCTGACCCCCCCCCCCCCGCATCAATTCCCCCCGCCATAGTGATGTGGGAATAGCGGCATTCGGTAATGACGGGAACATTCCAGCAAATCAATGGTTATTTAATTCCCCACGAGCTGGAGTCCATTAAACCTGATTGCATTCAGCCAATTCAGCCGACTGCAGCCACTCCTCCAGTGAAGGTACTTCATCTACAAGAGACACATAAGAACTTTCCAGAGTAACTTCAACATCTGCTCCAATAGGGGGCAAGGCAGCGCACACATCTGCTCATTCATTAGACGGAGACCGAAGACTGCCAGCCATGACTCACCACCCTGTCTGACCCCAACGAACTACAGCTACAACCTTAAAGAAGCAACATATATAACTCAAAGGGTTATATAATCGTAATGGGAAGCTGTCAGACTTTGACAAAGCGTTCCATGCATCTTTTATTCATAACTGTTAATGTATTCGGGGAACTAGATTAGCATGCTAACAATGATACCCACCTATCGCAAGTCAAATAAAGCACTGCGATTACTGAATGAACAGAAAGCGTAATGTTGTTAGAGGCCAGTCTGTCGTGTTTCTTCCCAAATAATAGAAAGCTCTGGAATATCATGGTATGAGAAATTATTAATCAGGTCTCAGAATGTCAGGTAGATGCAGAGAAACAGTACAAAACAGAAAACTAAGCTGACATTAAGTGTAACGTTAGCTTTGAATTTTGTTTTTTAATCATGGACGTCCTGACGCTCCACATATGGATGGTTCCCGGAGAACGTGCGAACATCGGCCTTCCAGGAGCTCATACCGCTAAACGCTCACAGTGGATGATGACGGTGGCCGACATGCAGGGTTATGCAGGGGGGGGGGGGGTGTCAAATTCCAGTCACATGGGCCCCCTGTGCCCAGGTGATGGAACATGACTCGCAGCTCGAACCCAAGCCCCACCCGCCGGGTCAGCGCCGGAGCGGGGGAACTGCTGAGTCCCGCAGAACGACGCCAGGGGAGATCAAATCCCCGCGCCCCGTGGTCAACCTCCGCAAGCCAAGGCATGAATGCTAAGCAGCCGGCCGATCAATACGGGCGAATATAGCTCAACTAGACCATTTGTTCAGCCATGAGAGATGTCAATATACAGATTAGGGTGATCCATCTTTCTGATTTCCCACTGTCTCCTCTCTGACTACATGAGGCCTTTTGCCTGTATTAAAAGTGTTTGCTTTCTCAACCATAAAAATTCCAATTATTTCCCTAAGTACAATAGTGCTGAGTTGCTTGTTAGATGATACGATCCCCCCCCCCCACACACACACACATCAATAACGCAGGGGGAGGACAGCGAATCGCAGCGGCCCATTGGAGGGGCCTTCTCACCGTCGTGGGTGCATTGGGTGAGAGGCTGAGCCAATCTCCTGCCCTCTCTTGTTTTTGGGGGAGTCGATGACAGTGGCAAGTGATCCGTTACAGGGCCTGGATGCAAAGGGGGTAGGAAACGGCGGACTCAGCAGCGTCGCTCGCTCGCAGACGGTGTTGCTGAGGCCTGACGCAACCAGAGTGCTGCCGAAGGTATTGAGACACCTGAATGAAACAAAAAGACTGGGGAGGGTGGTGCTGTAGGTGTTTGAGGAGCCTGGGAGGGGTGAAGCGCCAAGCTCTGGCCACCAGGGGTTAAATCCAGGGAATTTACAGCAGCAGCATGTTTATAATCTTGTGTTGAGGGGCCGTAAACACCAGAGGAAGTGTATGGGGCTCACGGCGGCATGTGCAGGAGCTGCATCAAACAAACTATTCTAGGCAAAAAAAAAAGTGGTGAACTGCGGATGCGGGGGTCGATTCTGCTGTGAAATTTTCCCATGGCCCCGTATCTACCAGGTCCTGAGTCTCGGTGCCCAGGGGCTACTGGGTTTGGGCATTAATTAAACACGAAACCGGACGGATCTTTCCTGTCACAAAGAATTTCTAAAAACACTCTAATTACTTTTTTGACATGTGACAATAAGTGTGGCTGGAATTCTAGTTCTGACCTTCGCACCCCGTAAAGAAGTTTTAATTGTATAATAGTGGGAGATCCTGCATTTGAAGATGGGGCCCAGCAGCTGCTTTCAGGCGGTGGCAGCTGGGGGGTGGGGGGGGAGGGGCACCGTGATGGCAAGGCCACCAGCTTCACTGCCCTCTGGCCGACTGGCTGAAAACCACCACGGTACCGCTAAGTAATCCTCTGAGTGATATCTGCCAAGCTGACATTTACAAGGGTTTTTTTATTTTCCAGTGACAACAATGCGCCACTGTGGTCCGTGGCGTCTCCCCAGAAGGGACCAGCAGCAGTCAGTGGGTCGGACTCGCCGGAAAGAAGGGATCCCAGCAGCGCCAGGAAGACCACGCGTGGGTTTCGGAATGATAGCTTCCATAAACAGCCCGGTCGCACTCGCCCACCCTGCCTGCCATGTCCGTGTGTGAAAGTTGCCCCGGGGGACAGAAGAGAGTGGGAAGGGGACAGGTGAGAGAATCATGGAGACATGCTTCATTCACACACGACCCACCCGGCTGCCTTTTCCCCTTCTCGAGGTTACGGCCGGCCATGGTCCTGTGGGTTTGTCATGTTACCCCCCCATCCGTCACACTCCCCCGCCATCCCCGTGTCACACTCTGCATTAAACACCAAAGCACGTTCATCCAAATTTGTCACTTAAATGGGAACGGACCACAGGCATGATCGAGACCGTGAATTACGCCTCGGGGAGGAACAGGGGATGAGAGAAGCTATGAAACGGGAGGCACAATAGCAGACTGTGTTCTGGAGAAGAAGCTGTGCTTCCGGGAAGAAAATCAGGGCTGATAAGGGAAGCCGGAGTGAGATTAAATGCAACGGTGCCTCCTGTACACCCCCCGCACAAAAATAAATAAGAAGCCAGCAGGGGCAGGACGCGCTGTGATAAGGAGACGCCTTTGGGCCACCAGCTTCATGTGTCGTTGAGCAGGCAGGGTCCAGCAGCGCGCAATCGAGTTTCCATCCCGCAGACAGGCTGTGGGTCCCTGAGCCTCTGTGCCAAGCTGGAACGGTGATTTCCAGGACAGACGATCAGGCTCTTAGCGTGTAGACGCAGTGCTAAGGCTGTGAAATGCGATCCCACATGGGCCGTCCATCCAAGAATATAACGGCGGGCGGGAGGGTGTCAGTGTGTGGGTTGGGATGCACATCTCTAACTGCAGCCTCAAGATCACAAGCCCCCCCACCTATAACTGCAGCTTCAGGATCTCAGGGCCCCCCACCTATAACTGCAGCTTCAGGATCTCAGGGCCCCCCACCTATAACCGCAGCTTCAGGATCACAGGGCCCCCCACCTATAACCGCAGCTTCAGGATCACAGGGCCCCCCACCTATAACTGCAGCTTCAGGATCACAGGGCCCCCCACCTATAATTGCAGCTTCAGGATCACAGGGCCCCCCACCTATAACTGCAGCTTCAGGATCACAGGGTCCCCCACCTATAATTGCAGCTTCAGGATCACAGGGCCCCCCACCTATAACTGCAGCTTCAGGATCACAGGGCCCCCCACCTATAACTGCAGCTTCAGGATCACAGGACCCCCCACCTATAACTGCCCACATCAAGGGGGAGTGTTCAAACAGATTGACAGCGACTACCCAAAGAGATAAAGGCGACCTTCAAGGTGGGGGTAAGGTGTAGCCCTGCAGATTTAGTGGCCCGCAGAATGTGGGTCGACGCCGTCTGCCCTACTTACCTGCCGTTTTCCCAGGGCACCTGTTCCTGAGCACCCCCCCTGGGGTGCAAGGTATCACAGCGTCACATGGCCACCTCCTCCCCGATGGCCCCCGCTAGCTCATCCCACTGCCCTTCACTCTGCCCACAACGTGGATGGCACTGCTCTCAGCCCCCTACTGCGGGGGGGATACGGCCTCCGGCCTCCTGAGTCACCCTGCTGCACACTCTTGCAATCAGGGTCTGACTCGAGGCTACACCCCAGCTACCATCTCAAACCTGATTCCTGAGCTGTACATCGATGTCATAAACACTGCCAGCCAGGACACCACGTCAGATTAACGAGGTGGGGGTTGGGAGGGCGGGTAACAACTCCCCTGGCGGAATAATTCTCTGCCTGGTAGCGTCCTATGATTCGGATGCAATCTCCTGAGTGTGAAACCTCTCCCCTCCCTATAAAAGCAGCGTTCTGCCCCATCTCACGTCATGTGACCACAGACTGAAAATCATGTTCCTCCCTACACTGATCCGCGTGCTGGGGAAGCACGGCAGCCGCTCTGAGACCCTTCCTGCATCACCTGCCCATAATTTCAACAACAGCGGCCTGACTGGAAATATCAACCGAGAAATTGTCCGCCCATGAGTTTTACAAAATTGAAAATAAAATCATTATAAATCGGGAGCAAAACTGCCCCAAGCAATGATTGGCCACCCCGGGCTTTACAGCTGAATCTACCTTAGCAGCCTGATTCATTTGTACCTCTCGCTTTCAAGACCTTGCAAATGAAGAACTGAGTCCCCCGAGAATTCTGAGGGCGTGCGGCTTCCACTCACCGCGAGGGGGATGCATGTTATAACAAGCGTCACGCTGTAAGCGGGCTGCAGCGGAGCCGCTCGACATGTTAAATGCTCCGCAACCACGCGCAGCTGCTTAAAAGGCTTTTCTTTGTGTGTGTTTTTGCCTTAATGAGGCTGGGAGCAAAGCGAGAGGGGCTGCGGGTGCGAGGCTGGACTGCTGGGGCCACTGACACTGGGGAGGGTGTCATGGAGAGAAATCTCACACAGAGTGGTCTGGAGAAATCCAATTCTATTTCCTCTCCTTAACAGGATGAGCAAAAAGCTTGCTTCTGTTTCCGTCTTGGTGGAATTAATTTGCTGGTGCGCTCTGAACAGCCGGGCCGCGGTGGGTTTTCCAAGCGAGACTCCGAGCATGGTGCCCCTCCCTCGGAAACCGCCCTTCACACCATTAACAGCCCAATTCACTGAAACAGAAGTTTAAATTAAAAGGCAAAGAGCCAGTTGCCGGCCAAGGGTGTCTGCAGATCAGCTTGATGTATGTGAAATGAGCGGCGTGCCTTTTAAGCAGCTGCACTAATCCCTGATTTCGAGTGCTGTAGGAATGATCAGACCCCTCTCCGAACCGGAAATCACTCCCACTCCAGTGAAATCGGTAAAACCACAGAGCACGTCACAGCCGGATGCTGCTCTTATCATCTTGGTAAAGCGCAAATGTCCTAAAGCGGGGGCACAAAAAAGTGCACCCTCCACTCACACTTATTTTTATAGCAAATAACTTGGTGCATGAATTGACCCACGAATGTGTGTGGAATGATCCCAACGCTGGCATAACCACCCAGGGAATCAGTCTTTCTGATGCTGTATTGCTTCATCAAACAGGAATTGTTGTGTATATATGATGTGCACATCAGTGCACCTTAAGCATATTTTTAGGTAAACAACCTCATCTTTAGGCAACACAGAGATCACCCCCCCCCCCAATCCCTGACCTCCCCTCCCCACAGAGGCTCTCATGCCTTCTCCTCACAGACAAGCTGTCAGCTATCTGGCCCTGTCTCCCGGGAATCGCCTCACTGCCTGCCACACACTTCCGACCTGTTTTTTTTTTTAATCCGGACCCTGGAATAAACAGAGCGCTCCAGCAGTGGAGCCCGTGACGATGCCGTGCCCCGGGGCATGTAGGCGGGCTCAGGATTGAGAAGCCGGTCCAAATCCCCGATCCCACCTTTACCCATTGAACGGATTCACAAATTAGTTGCCATGGACACAGGAGTGCTTGCCTGCAACATGGCGCGCTTTAAATTTAGGCCGGTCCTCCTCCGCCCGCAACAGCAATGCATACCGGGCTGGGGGTGGGGAATATCCGCTGCTATCGGGCATAAATTTAAGACAGAGTGTTCTCAGGTCAGGGAAGGTGCGGGGGAGGGGTTTAATCACTTAAAAACGTCACGCCGCCGTCCTGAGAGCCGGCTGAATTAACGCCGTCCTGGAAAGCCGGTGTTTGATTTGCGGAGAGCCACTAAAGTGGCTCTTCAGCTGTGTGCGTTACGGCCCTCACGTTTATCAAGCTGCAGCGCTCTGGCACTCCAGCCGCGCAGTGCGACGGCGACGGGGAAACCCGGGGCTCCCGGCCGCTGCCGCTCACGTTCCGGGCCGTCAAAGCCTCCCAGGATTAGCGGGACTCGGGCAGGATGTGCCGCCGGGAATCCATATCCGTAATTATTTTTAAGCGGCTAACATTCCCTCTTGGTGTGACTGATGACGCGCTGGCAAGCAGTGGCGGGCCCTATTGCCGGATGCTCTCCGTAACGGGGCCGGGCCCCTGAGCGGCAGCGGCGGTGTGAGTCATTAATACTGGTGAATGTGCAGCGTTCGCTGGAAAGGCTGCGCCGTGGGGACTGCATTGCCGGAACTGGCTCCATGCAGGGAGCACTCCATCATGCTCCACATGCCGCACTTCTGATAGCCCTCTCGGCAGCATGGGCTATGCTGATCTCCAGGCACATGAAGTACGAGAGGGTCGACGGGTGGTGAGGTGAGATGGGGCCACAGCATGTCACGCAGCACAGGGGGGGGGGCAGGGGATGGGGTTGACCATCTGAATCTGCGCACTGCAGTTGCGATGCCATCATATTGTGTGACGCATTTGTTTTCCCTGAGAGAAGGACATGCATTCCCCCACATCACTAGACTGTACATGCTCGTCGTTGACATGATCGCCCCAGTGCTCGGCCAGGTCATGTGTCATGTTCTCCATACCCAGTGAGCCAACCGAGAGGGACAGCACTCCACGCCGCACAGAAAGTCATGACTGTAGTTTGCCATGAAATGTATAATTAAAAAAAACAGCCCAATACTGATTTGTCTCAAAAACTGCCAATTCCATTATTTAACTTCAAAGGACCCACTGCTTTTGGATTCAGTTCTGACAAATCGGGAAAAGCCATGAAAAAACTGCAAAGACATAGCTTTGGGAAATAACATGTAGACTTCCACCAATAGCGCTGGAGCATGACATGCATTGGCAAATAGGACGACAGACACATATCAGAAAGAAGATGCCGATCAGCCAATGAAATAGCATGAGTGGGCAGAGGCTCGGGCTGAATTTGTACAGAGTGCTCTGTCTGTAATACTGCTCCAGCAGGGATTACCGGCCCCAGCCCCCCCCAGCATGTGCTGTTAATTGAGGCAGGCAGCCATGTTAGAACCTCCTAGATAAAAATGCAAATGGGGAGAGATGAAAGGGCCAGTGACGTACAGTCGCTTCCGACGCCACACGTCCCATTCCATTTCTCCGTCCGAGGGCTCGCCGTGACTGACTGGTCTCCTCTACTATGCAGCAACGGCTGCCCCCCAGCCCCCATGCTGTTTGAGGGGAGCTGTCGTCTGTAATCACACCCATCTTCCCTTATCGATGGCACTATGACTCCTGTGTGGACTCCTGACGTCCAGGCCGTGATCTCCGTCCACATCAAAGACCACCCCCTCCATCTGCGATGAAATATTCATCCGGCTGTGATGAGGGGGCTCACTCCGCTTGCTCAGGGGCATGTGTTTAATTTCTGAAACCTGCTGTCGTCGGTGGCCTAACGACATGAGCAGGAGAATGTGCGTGAGGGATGATCTCCACAGACTGGGCTGGCACTGTGCACTGTCAAAACAAGCCATGTTCCACAGAAACGCGCGAATGGGTGGGGCCACTGGGTGCGGTCAGTTACTGAGATTGAGGGAATATAGCAGACACTTCATCACAGAAGCCTGCTGAAATACCAAAGTTGCGTTGGTATGGTGACGTATGGTATGCCGAACGTGCCACACATATGCAACTACCGCCAGGTTCAACCCCCCCCAGCCTCGATTCCCTTGTGAGACTTGGAATAATAAATGCAGAGAGAGAGAGAGAGAGAGGGGGGGAGGGGAGGGAGGGAGAAAGAGAGTCCGGTGGAGCCACTGGAATCTGCAAGAACAGCAATACGCAACTGCAGACACACGGCTAATTGCTCCAGGAATCCTGACCACAGATAAACGATACAGAGAGCTAATTGGAAAGAGGCGCGCCGCTGTCAGTGTGTCCGTGACGGTGGGGGGGGGGTCTGTTTATTGTGGGGATGAACAACCTATCAAGTCAGGAAGAGGTCAAGATGGAGGTCGAATCATAATCATAACAATAATAAATGAATATGATTAGTATTTGTTTGGATACCATAATATAATATACATATATATAATAAATTGTATAATGAAACAACACCAGGGTAGCAATAGTTTTAGTACAATTTTGTTGCTTAGCTGACACTGTTAAAAGAAACTGTGAATATTTTGCAAGTTGTATATTTTACAGGAGATATCCAGCAGATTCCTTTGGGGACTTAATCTGAGAACCTTCAGACCTGCCCCAGCAGGCCGGCTGCGATACCGATGTGAGCACCTCTGTGTTAGCGTGTTAGCGCAACTCAGATGCAGGTGAGCAATGTGTCCAAATCCTCAAGTGGCAGCAGCATGGTCAAGGCACAGTCTCACTGCCGAGGCTCAACAAACCGGCCATTTACCATATTCGCCCCATCGGAGGGAACTGATGACCCTATATGTGGTTTGGCAAATGCAGAAGATCAAAAGCAGCAGCTGTGCAATTACCGAAAGGCAGCTCTGAGAAGGATATGGACATTAATTAGCTGTCCAGCTGACTTTGAAGTTCTGTCTCTAGTCATTCAGGGAAAGCAACGATCACCCGGGTTCACAGGGAAATCTGCCACAGAGCAGCGGCCATGAGGGAATGAGCCACAAGGGACAGATGCCAAGCAGGGGCCAACACATCATGGCCTTCAACTTTTGGGAAGATGGAGTCAGGGGCAAAAAAAGAGGCTGGCCTATAGACAGCACCCCCCTGAGGAGATGTCAGGCAAGACCGCACCACAGGACTGCGCTGCATCTTTAGACACGGGAAATGACGCCGGCAGCCGTGCTGACGCCGTGGAAACGCAGAGAGGAAAACAAACAGATGAGTAAATAAATAATGAGCGATTTGCGGAAAGGCCCGATCACAGGACCGGGAAGGCTGCAAGACATAGGGCGAGAGAATCGCCGGGCACGTGTTGGCAAGGCGTGCAGATGGTGCAATACCGCGAGCCTGTCTCTGCCCCGCCCCCCCTTTCCATACATCCATCACCGCCCCCGCAGAACTCCTTTGCCTCAGCCATAAATTAGCATCCAGGCGAACACAAACAGCGGAGATGAAACAGCCAGGCCAGCGTAGGGACGCCCGTAACGAGAACAAAGAGGCATCCAGGCAAAGTACATACT
Organism: Paramormyrops kingsleyae; assembly: GCF_048594095.1. Lineage (NCBI taxonomy): Eukaryota > Metazoa > Chordata > Actinopteri > Osteoglossiformes > Mormyridae > Paramormyrops > Paramormyrops kingsleyae. The sequence continues at coordinate 13,662,226 of NC_132818.1, read as the reverse complement.
TGTGCAAACAAAACATAAATGTTTATACCCTCTTTACAAGCCTGATAAAATCTAGCAAAACAAAGCCTTAAACAGAGCAGCTCTTAATGCCAGGGAAAACACTGCTTATTTACCATGCAAACGCTCTTACCCGGGGGGGGGGGGGGGGGGGGCTCACACACTGTGTGATTTCTCAGGCTGGCCCCCCACCCCATGTATTATCCACACAATTCACACAAACCGCCTGGGTTACACCGGGCTCCACACGAGACTCGAACCCCCCAAACCATTTTGGTCACCTGCCTGCCTTCCAAAGCACCGAGTCTCCTCTTCTTGCCAACTGGAGCTCAGAATTCTGCACCTGAACCAAAGTTACCGGCACGGTGGGTCAAAGCCCATGGTGAGCACAGTCCAAACGCTGCCTCTGCCAGGTGTCGGTTAACAAACCGGAGCGGTCGGGACAGAGAGACAGCGGATGACTACGTTTTTCCTGGAAGCATTTACCGGGCACCGGGCCGGACAGGAAGTCTCACTCATAATCACGGAACACAGACGCTCCCGTCAGCATGCCGAGACACCGGCCAGACGGGAATCAGGGAAGATATCCTAACACAGCAAGGACAGGCTCCCGGAGAGGGGAGACCGTCGGCGGCTGGCACAGCAGATGACGTCACCTATCAAAAACGGGCACCGCGAGAACAGCTCAGGACTGGACAGGCAGCTTATTTTAAATACTTTATGTGTGTGTGTGTGTGTGTGTATGTGTGTGTGTGTGCAGTATACTCTCACACACACCGATAATGTGTAGCGCATTTGATAAACTTCCTACATTTGAATTTAAGCACCACATTTGGAAAGTGCGCTAAATTACATAACGTAGCTTAAAAAGAAAAGTATTTTTAATGCAAATCATTGAGAGGGATTGAGTCTGAAAAGCCTCCTGCGCTTTAAACTGCACGCTTTGCTTAAAACAAAACAACCGCAGCACCACCCGCGACCATGTGGAGGCAGAGCCCTGAGTGACATGTATAAAAGCAGCCCGTGTGTAACACCTACGCGGCGTGATTTACCCAACAGCATCAAAGACCGGCAGCACCACGACAGACCAGATCCAGTGGAGATTAAGGCACACAGTAAATAAGACACACTCAGGATTGTAATTATATCTTTGTGGGGACTCTCCTTCATTTCTATGGGGAAAACTCTAGTCCCTACATGACGACCTTAACCCCTACCCAGCCTTAATCTTAAACATAAGTAATCAAACAAAATAGAGTTTTGTTATTTTTAGTTTTTTTGATTGCAGTCATAGGTTTTTATAAAATTGAATTTCCCCCTGTGTGGACCAAAAAAAATGGTCCCCAACAATGTCAAAACAACAGGCTTTTATCACATTGAGTGTCCCCACAATGTAATGCATACCTGGACCACACACACACACACACACACACACACAAAAAACATGCTGAAGTTATGGTATAGGCACAGTATATGGTAACTGTGAGCAGCACATTGAGGCAGCTAACTGCTGCACTAATCAGGCAGTCAGGTGGACTTCCACAGCACCAGGAAGCTGTGCTCCTCCTGTTCACTCTATGAACAGGGCGAGCCTCTCCGGATGAAACAGACATTAGGAAAAGCCGGGGGTGGACGGCTTGATTGAATCACTCGGCTCCCTCCCTCCCTCCCGCTCTCCTCCACCCCCGGTACGTGCGAGGCACTGCTGGGAAGTACGCCTGCTGGCTGGCCGGTGTCATGCAGTATATTCTACAGCACGGGTGTGTGAAAGCCATCCTGGAGAAACCCGGCCTCGTTTCGTGCGTCGCTGTGGCCAGGGGGACGAGGCGTAGGGGGCCCTGCACTCAAGGGCTAAAATCACCCTGAGGCCCATGCAACAGCAACCTACTTAAGCACACACCCCCCCCCCCACACACACACACACACACACACACGTTAAGAGAAATCAATAAGAAATTCCACTGGCCGTGTCTTCTAAGGGCAGCTGATTGACATGTTGGCCTGAAAGCCATTAGGCGCCATTGATACGAGTCTCTCTATCTATTACCCCCAGCGAGCGGCCCGCCCCCTCCCACGCTCTATTTTCCTGCAAGGCGGCTCGCATTTATCCAATGCTCGGCGGCTGGCGGAGGCCCTGGGTGCAGCGTGTGCGTTTTCCGCCCAGAAAGACCAGGGCATCAACACGGAGCAGCATCCCTGGCCCGCCGTCTGTGCAGATGCCCCCGATGGTGGCCGGGCCTGTTGCAAATGTGCCGGATCCGGACTATATATAGCAGCGCAGACCCAGATTCCTGCGGCACTGCATCTCAGAGAGCGCTGAGCGTTCACGCGAGCCCCCGGAAGAAAGGCGATGCGCGCACCGCAGGCATGGAGAAAGAACAACACAAATGAGATGGAGACAAGGGGGGAGTATTTAAAGGAAGGATGTCGAGCAGAGGGCCTCAGCGGAGCCTTAATCCTTCGATTATAAAGAGGGAGCGTCACAAAGGAGCACAGGCACCTCCGTCATACAAGGGAGCGCCTACGTCCCACGCATGCATACAAAACTTTCCCCCAGATCTGAGAAACAGTAAGGAAAAGACAGATCACACAGCAAATAAGAAATCTGCATGACAGGTGCTGCTAGAGTTACTGTGTAATGTGATTTACGGTCATGAACAGTGTCACACACAGCATGTGAAACCGGGCCGGCCAGCGGCCCAGGGCGGCCCGCAAATCAGCACAACCCTCATTATAACACCCACTAACGGTGTGAGGTACAACACAGAGACAGGTCATACTATTTTGGGAGATAATCAAAGTGCTATTAAAATATTTATAGTTTACATATAAATATGATTTGGTGTGCATGCTCTGCACCAACACAAACACAGGCACATTATGCTCTAAATATTATTAGGCCTTTTTGCTATCAACTGTAACCTTAGTGGTGGAAACGCTCAATAATATAAAATTATAATATATATAATATATATTAATATAAATTCATATACTATTAAGTCATTATCAGTGTATAAAAATGAATATTATTAATCCACACAACCGAAGAAAAACACAATACAAATGGAAATATTAAACGTAATTCTACACCTAGTAATAATACAGTTCACAAAACAAAATCCGATAATATTCTACACTGTATACGCATATGCCCGGTGTTCGCGATACTATGTGGTAACATGATAAGTCTGACCTCCTACTACATTAAATATGATGCGTCACTTACGGTAAAAATGCGCACTAAAGGCGAACACGCATGTTTTACGTTGTATTCGCAGGGCGTTTAACAGACCCGCATGCCAGCCTGAAAGAGGCAGCACATCGCGGCGCACCGGAACCCGGAGTAGCGCGGAAAAGCCCGGAGGAGAGCAAAGGAGCGGAACATGCCGTCCCCTAACACCCCCAGCGATTTGATCAGCGAACAGGTGAACTTACCTGCTGCAGGTACATGAACGTCAAAGCACAGGACAGCTGCGGACACATGTCCACGTTGGGCAGAGCCACGCAAGTCCCCCCCGAAACGGGATGCTGCATCTCGCCTCCGTTGGGTCTGCGCAGGGCAAGCGGAGAAGCTCGCACGCACGCACGGTGCTCCCGGTCTCGTCCAGCCGGTTCCCGCACGCCGTCGGGGTTGCTCTGTAGGACCGGCACCGGATGCGCTGCGGGAGCGGCGACGGAGTGCTGCTGGAACTGCGCGGGGGATACGCGCGTGCACGAGCGCATGTGAATGCGTGTGCCCGTGTACCCAGCTTATGCGCCTCCGAGCGAACGGCACGGAATCTCACTTTTCCGGCTCGGATGGAGAGATTCCCACCCCCAGCCCTACCCCCCACCCCCACCCCCCTGATCGGATGGATCAGCTGGCTGAGAGCGGAGACGGAGCTCTGCAGACGGCCGCTAGATGGATGCAGCTTCCTTGACAGTTCAGGGCTCCGGCAGGCAGAGCCGACACGGTTAGTGAGAGCGGCGGAGGGACGGCGGCTTCTCGCAGGGCTCCGCTACGCTGCTACGCCGCTCCTTATTTGTCAGAAGGTGTCCGGGGACGGAGCCCGTTTCGCTGCGTATTCCTCAGACCCCAGGAGAGGGTGGGAAGGGCAGTAAGTGCCACGAATCATAAATAGCCAGACCGTTTTCTTTTCCCCCCTTTTGTAAACTAATGTTGCTGTCAAGTTAAATTAGTTATATCAGAAGGGACCGTTCATTCTATATCCTTCTACATCCCTTAACACCTGTACACGTCCAGGGAGGGTCTGGGTGAAAAATAACCCCTCAAACCGGGTCCTTATCTTAGTAAATTATACTTCAACATGGGTGTTAATATAAGAAGAAAAGAATTAAAGTATTATTTTCAGCTTATCTAGAAAGAATGTTTATATATAACCTACACAATTTATATATATATATATATATATATATATATTACACACACACACATACATACATACACACACACGCACCCGCTGTGTGGTAGAGATGCTTGGTACGCGTGGTCAGCATGTGAAATTTACACTGTAAATTAATAATAGGTGTAATAAGTATTAAAGGCAGTAAAACAGTAAACATTTACTTGTTATCGTTTACTGTACAGAAGCCTCGACAGCTGCTTGGACTGAAAACATTTTTATATACATGTATTTTTGAAAATGGACACTCAAATCCAGGCACAGGGATTAAGGAAAAAAGCTTTCTGTATCGATGTCTTCCTCAATTCATTGTTCAGTTCAGCCGCAAAATGTCAACTCAGTAAGAAAATACTGCCCGGAGAGAAAGTCAAACACCGTGCCAGCTGACTGCAGCTTCCAAAAAGACCATTTACCTAAACTAGGAAAAATGCAGCGGTGAATAATTCATTAAACCTCGATACAAAGGGCTGTATTCACTGCTGTAAAGGCGAAATACAGTAAAACCACCCAAGTCGCTGAGCGATATCTTAGACACATTTAAATGATCAAACAAATTATATTTTATATTTTTCTCTAGTTAAGCAATCAATATTTAATTCAGACTCATGGAAGGTCTGGCCGACCGCAACAAACTTAAATTATCAAAGGGCTTCTCTTTAAAAATACATATACATATTTTGTCTTCGTTTAATGTTTTGATAGGCTGGCCTGGGTGATTTGCAAATCAACATCGACTGAAACCAGGAAGCGGGACCTTGTTACAATAATAAAGTCCAGTAGTAAAAAAAATCGATGTTTTTTTCAGTATGTTTCACAAGGGTACTTAATTTAGAAAAGGGTTCTTTAAAAAGGGACGCCATTAATAACGAAGACAGCGCCTGTGCTTTGTTCACTTCTACTCGCACTGTTCCTTTCTGCGTTTGCCCGAAGGGCAAGATGGTTTTATTTATTTTTTCTGTCATACATATTTCTTTTTTTTTTTTATTATTTTCCAGTGTTGCACGTCTTCGCCACCACGCCAAGCAGATTCTATCGGCATTAGGCCTATACAATCACGGTATTCATTTAATCCACTTATTTTCACGCTTGACGCAGGAATTTCACTTTTCAGTAATTAAATACAACTTACCCCAACTACGTGCGCGTGTGTGTGCGCACGGGGTGGGGGGATAATCTATCATCGGCATCTATTTTGTGCATATTTATGCCTGTGTATATGTGTGTGGGGGCACATCTGTCTCTATCTATCTGTGAGTTTATGCCTGTCCGCCTGTCTGTGTGGGCCACATCTGTTCCTGCCCGCGTGCGCGTTTTGTTTGGCTTTGTGCTCTTCCTTTGTTGCCATGTGTGCGTAAATTGCTCCTACATCCACGGCAGCTCCAGGTCGACCTTCAGCACTGGCCACGAACGCCTCCCCTCGGAACGCTTTAACGGGCTCCCCGTCTCTCGCGCAAGGAGTCGCTTAGCATGCCGCAATGCCGACCGGACTGTGTCAAAACCAATTTAGTGACCAGCGCGGTTCCTGGAGCGGCCCCCGCCGTGTCTAAATTGATAAGTTCATAAATTGATTTAGTGAATTTACTCAACAGCTCATTAATTTTATTTCATTCTTTTTGGCAGTGATAAGGAGAGATTCCGCCCTGGTCGTACAGCAGAGCTGCGGGGACTGACAGGCATACAAATAAACAGCTCCCCAAAAGCCGCCACGCGAAGCGCAGAGATATAGCTGCACCCACAGCGAAATATGGCTGACTTTCCTTTTACCATTTCAATTATTTATGACTTTTACTGCACCGCGGATGCCCTACAAGCCTTGAACAGAAGGCAAGAGAGGGGAAAACAAGTAGGGAAGGGCTGTGGATATAGGAAGCTTCTCACTGAAACAGCTTTTCATTCCAGACGCCTTCGTCAGCATCGTCAAAGTGCTATTACTGTTTAATGTTTAATAATTACATAGAGTAATTAATAGTCCGAGTGCAATACACGGGGGGTGTACTTTAAAAATTACATTTTCTGGGAGGAAGAAGTACAGTGACAGGGATGTTTTGTGTTAAGGAGATAAGAGACCGCATATTTTCATAAAGAAAAGTTATAACGCCCTTTAAAATCCAATTAAATCCCTCCAGGGGAAGAGACTACGTTTGATTTTTTACGTCGACTTAGATGGACTGCAACTCCCCGTCTGCAGTGGGGTCACATAGCAAAGACCTTTAAACAAACAGCAAGAGTCCAGGAATCTCACGCTAACCAGCAGTCGTGTCCCGTCCATTGTTATTATAGTCATTATTGTTGTTGTTCTTGTTATGTAATAGTTGCTTAGCTAACATCTTAAAAACTGACCAAAATTGTTTTAATCCGTACACCCAGTTGCACACCTCACTGGAGCCTATTAGCGGTCTTGCTAAAATGCGCAATGGATGGGCCCCCTCATTCACTGTGCTACCCCTGCAGTGCGTCTGCAGTGCATCTGCAGCGTGTCAGTGTGAAAACAGTGAAATTAACACAGCAGTTCGGAATTAAACGGCGAGCATGTGCTTCCTACAGCTATCACGTTAAATATGAGGATTCAACGGCATCCCAATCCGGCTGGTACTGTGGTACCAGCAGCCATCACAGCCTGGGCGTATCCGTGTAACTGCAAGTGAAAAATGAAGGTCCATTTTGCTGCGCTTTAAGCAAAGCCTCTCTGCAGAAGCGTCGAGAAAAGCACAAGCTGCCAAACGTACGTGGCTCTAACCGCCGGGAAGGCGCCGCAATGAAACACGGAGCACGTGCACGACGAAACGGAGCACGCTGCGCGGGAGCGACGGGATGCGCAGTGGCACCTCCCCACCTCCACCCACTGCATTAACAATACGGGGGCGGCTTCGTCAGCTTTATGCTCGCGAAAAAAAATAATTAAAATAAAATAAAAATTAAAATGTGTATACTGTGCTGTGCATACGACTAAATTATTTACTTTTATGTTATATATATATTTATATATGCATAAATATGAAGTGTGATAAGACATTTAAGTTTTGTATAATTAAGAACCATATTTGGTATTTATATTTTGTGATGAAATATTAATTTAGAAAACATTTCACTGATATATTAATTTCTTTGTTAAATATTTAAAATGCACACATTTATATTTAAGCATAATATTTTAGATTTATTACATCTGGGAAGTCAAATGCATTTCTGGTACATTTATACAGTGCAGATGAGCTAATTTTAGCTGAATTACAAAAAGGTTTAGCTGATGTCCATGGAATCAGTGACTGAAAATTTTTTGTGCAGACACACACGCCCCCACAACACACACACACACACGCAGGAGCATGAGCTCGCATGACAGTAACGAGTCTCCCAGAGGGGACGGCAGTCAGAGCGCAGAGGCTTGTAGGCAAAGGGACCAGAGCGTTGGGGAGTCCAGGGAAACGCGGAGAGGAACCAGGAGAGCGGGAACAGCTGCAGTTGCGGCTGGAAATCTCAGAGTGACGCCGTCCACGACAATGTGGGGGTTTGCTTGGAAATGATTGGATGGGTGGAGGCGTGTGGCCCCGGGCGGCTGCCCTGCTCCCAGTCTCCCGCCATCCTCCGCTAGGGAGCCGCCTGAGGCTGAGCAGGGTGCCGTGGCCGTGTCCTCAGATGGCTCCACTGGATCGGTCCGGAGCATCAGCCACCTATTGCACTTTTATGGGTGTGTAAAAGGGGGGGGGGGGGTTGGTTTTGTATGCATCAGGGGGTCCTGCTTGGAAGCTCATTTACCGAAACCCAGTTCACAAAAAAAAACAGAAAGGGCAGAGAACTTACAATCTTAACACCCCAAATTTCCAATTTCCAAAGGGAGAGGAATTCAAAGGGCTGTTTAAGCAGCATGAAATTAATTATAATTTTTAAAATAAATCTGACAGCAGTTCCATGATATATGTTTTGATGAGTACCACTGCAGAGCACAATATAACAGATTGCTGAATACTCTTGATAAATCAGCCTCACGCAGTGCGCCATCGTAAGGATGCAGTGTCGACTGACGGGGCTGCTGGCTGCTCTTCCCGGGAGATACGAGGAGGCCTCAGCAATTTTGTACTATATGGACATGTTTTACCCATATTCTGTACTGGTAAGAGATCACTTTTGTGGGGGTGTTTCCTTGGGGGGGGGGGGGCAATGAGCGTGCAGATGAGAAAAGGAGGAGGTGAATCCCCCCCCCCCCCAACAGGCAGTGATGCCAGGAGAGAAACCAGAGAGTGTTTCAGCCACCGTTAAGCTGTCACTTTCCCTCCATGGTGATTTCCTTGCTGACAGGTGCCAGTTCATGGGCTGGGCCAAGCCGAGCCGGGCCGTCTGGCTGAGAGGTCCAGATGCCTCGATATTCAGCAGAATACTGTGTCTGTGCTAAGGGGAAGCTGGCCTAACCAGTGCCTGATTAACTTGAAACCACACTGCACTCATCACAAACAAACACTCACAGTGAAGTGCCAGGCAGCATCTAAGATCAGCTTCCTAAATGGAAAACATGAAACGCAGCTCTGCTGCAGTGAGAATATGTTCAGTTTAATTCTCTGTTACCCTTTATTAATTCCTTTGAATGTCACTGTATAAATTTGATATCCAAGCTTAAAAATATGGTGACAGTTCCCCAAAAAAGACATGAAAATTACCCTAGGGAAACAACATAAATATGAAACAGAATAAACATTTTAGCTAATGGCACAAAATTCCAGAAAAAAAACCTCCCCAGCTTGTCAGCCCCCACCCCCCATGAGGAAATCCCAACAAGAAACCACACAGAAACGCCCATGCAGTGAAACGGTGTGAAAAAAAAACACAAACACAACGAGGAGTCCACAGAAAAGGCCACAGAGAGCCAGGCAAGAAGGTGGTGGTGTGAGGGTTTACTTTCACACCAGCGGGACATTCTTTACGGTGGTAAGGAGACTCTCTCTGGGTACCTGGGATACTCTATTACAAAGTGAATTAATCAAGATATGCAGTGAAGTATGGAGATGGCTGCATTATTTAGTGATTGCACAATAACAAGGTGTGCTAATGTCACTGCAAAGCCTTACACTGAGGCTCCTAAGACAAACACGGCCTCCACACAGGGGGAGCAACGTGGGCCGGGCTTCAAAGTGGCCTCATTAATTTTCACGTTCCTCACTAATGGGGGCCTGCATTCAGTAACAGGGTGATGGGGGACTTACTGCTGAATAAGTCCACCTTGGCCGAAATGAAACCGCTGGGCAAAGGGGCTCAGAGGAACTCATTAGCATATCATTATGCAGGAGCTCCCGTTTCCCCCAACTGGGCACCTTACAACAGAGCGGGATTCCCTAATGGGGAACAGCCTTCATTTGGAAACAGCATGAGGTAAGGGCCTATTCATTAGCCACCATATCCCCTCCCCGACACCCACCCAATAATCATCATCTGTCGTATTTAAGCACGCCACCCTCACCAACCTGAGCCTGCTGCAGCAGGTGGAAACCGGAGGACCCACAAACTCGCAATGACTTGCCTATCGCCACCCTTTTCTCTGGGATAATATAGGGAACCTCGTTTTAATTCCAAGGTGATACCTCGAAAGGTTCAACTGGACTCGCCAACAAGAGGATGCCTCTCAAATCTGCGACATCTAAACGTAACTGCGAAGACGATGCAATGCACTTCACTCTTTTATAAGGAAGTTCCAGAACGGCCGAAGTAAACCAATAACTTTCGGCCAGCATCCCTTAACACTTGACTCTCAGAAGAAGTGTGTCTTAAAGCTGTGTTCCTCACGTCCTCACGCCTCTGTAATGTCCTGTTTTGTTGTTATATCTTCTCAGTAAGGCCTATTGCCTTCAGCATTTTAAATAGCTCTGTTTCTGGGTTATGCTGCTTTCTCCCACGGCTCGTTAAAAGCCTCTCCATTTATTTGCTGTGCACTGTGGTCCTCACAACCATGCCAGAACATACAAAAAAAGGAAAAAAAAGACCAATTTTACTTTTCCCTGTGGTGTTAATTGGCAGAGCATGCGGGTTTCTTCATTAATTATGCCAATGCCGGTGAAGTGTCCGTTATCCCCACCGCACGTTAACGAGCCTTGGGGGCCCGGCAGAAGATGACAGCCGCCCAGCCTCAGGAGCACAATGTTTATCCAGAGGCTGCCCAGCAGACGAGCCCCGTCAAGAGATCTGATTGCGCAGTTTCCATGGGAGAGAGAGAACGAGGCCTTGCACAAGTCGTGCCATTATGGGGCCCAAAGCCCTTGTCCTTAGGAGGGAGAATGGGAAGAAGTGGTTGGCCAACAGCCCCCTCCTGGTGTTTCACTGATGTGCTAAAGCTGGAGTTCAGCAGGACACATGGTGTGACAGAGAACACCAATGTTAATGCTCTCCAAACCCTGGAGCTGTGGGCTGAGCAGCTGCGTCAACCTGTGACAAAGCGGAAAGGAGTCGGCCCAAATTCACGGTGCTGGCAGAGAGAGTTTCACAGTTTACCTGTGCCGAGTACAGTTGCTTGCTGGGAATACACGCTGTAGACGCGTGCGCTTTCGCGAAACACACATTAATCGCTAACCAACCTCTGTCGAGCCGTTTCTTCCTGTTTAAATTCCACACAGAAATAACAGCAGAAGGCTACAAGTGGAAGCGATTCTGCCTCTCGGACGTGCGTTAAAAGCCCCGGCACGACATAAAACGCCCCCGAAAAACCGAAGTGGCACCCGCAGCGTGCACCGCGGTCTTCCACAATGTCATCCGGGCCATTAAACTGGGCCCGAGGAAGGCGAGAAGTCCATTCAGTCAGCAGAACTAAATGGGGCGAGCGGCTGCGCGCGCTTCCCCAGGACGGGTAATTCTGTCGAATCACATCCATTTATGCATGAGGGAATCAGGAATCCGCCCCACGGATGCGACAGACCTCAGATTACCGCCACAGAGGATGCAATAAAAACCCGCCTGGGAGGAGGACAAGCAGAGGTGCACGAGAAGCAGCTCGCAGCTCCCTAAATCACAGAGGAAGCTGAATAATCATCCCCCCACCCCCCCATCAGCACACCCATCTATCTACACCTCTGTCGCACGCGGGGCCAAGCGGGGGGGGGGGGGGGGGGAGGGGGATCTGTTCCCCGTGGCCGCAGGGGGGGTGTCCGCGCGTTCCGCCAAATCGCATTTCCGCTGAGCTGTTCATCGTCGCCAAATTGAAATTATAACCGCCACAGTTTGGTGACCTTCAGTGTGAAAGTGCTTTCTGCTGATGTTCGGGGAGCCTCTCCTCCAGAAGATGCGCACTTCACTCAAAGCTGGCTGCGTGTCACAGAATGGACTAGAAAGATGTACACACACACACAGGCTCTCTCTCTCTCTCACACACACACACACACACGCACGCACGCACACACAGCGCAGATCTGCCACTCAGCAGGGCAACCTGCTCTGATAATATGGCTATGCTGAGCAGAAACAAGCATAAATCATCCAGAATCATACTCCGGTGTATTTTAATAACAGAGTGCCAGCCCATTGTGGAATCAAACAGTAATGTATTTTTAAATGCAGACATACAGTAGGTATAAAACTCCATGTGGGATTTGCTTCTATACAATCTGGATCGTATTTAATGGGGGCCTAGTATTTAATTACAAAGGTGTGGTAATTTCCGATATAACCTAAAGTTACTTGCAGCACAGGGCTTGGTGTGGTCTTTACCGTCTTCCATAATTTTAATGACAGTCTTTGGTCCCTGTTCTTTAAGTTACAGTCTCCGCATTGAAGATTCAGTTAAATACTTTTATTTACATGCTGCGTTTTACTTTATGAGAACAATTAATGATTCATAAAGACGGTGCCAAGGAGCATAGCACCTCCACAAGATTAATTAACGAAATGAGGATGACGTTTTTACAAAACAGCTGGGCGAACAAATTAAATTAATCAGGCTGAATGGCCAAGTCGCCTTTTCTCATACCGACCCCATGTCATTTTCTCTCCATTGTCTGTCATGAGCAAAGTAAAGTTTCTCGTCCTTGGCATTTATATTAGCACTTCTTAATAGCCAGCTGCAAGACATTTTGACTTTCCTTGTGAACAAATTAATTTACAATAGATAAATGCGTTTTGGGTAAACTTGGGCGAAACGCAGGTAATCTGGCTGAAAGTAATGAAATCTGTGCACTTCTCATCCAAGGTCAGGGTAAAACAGTCGGATACTAACTGCTGGCATCACTGTACCACAACAGTCAATTTCCATGTGTTCTAATGCTGATTTACTGTGCGGCTGAAATCTGTCAGTGAAAATAACTGGAAACCATACGCTTTCTGTGACAAATTAGCCTCCAAATAGCTGCCACTTGAGAGCACACTCTTACTGTAGAATTCAGGTTCACTCATGCCCGACCAAATTCAAAAGCAGAAGTCAACAGCCACATTAATCCCAGTACAAACTTACTGATAAAAAAAAATCACAGAACGGAAACAAACGCTACATGGAAAGGGAGGCAGTTCCATTTTAGAGCTGGCTTCTTTTGTAAACTTTGTAAAAAATATGAGAAACCCTTATTTTTTTTATTATTGGCCATTTACAGTGTTATTGTCTGCTGCAGTGATGTGGTTTAAACCACCATGGCTAACCACAGGTGAAACACTGAAACCAGCCTTAAGTCAGTGCAGAGAGTGCCTGTGTGTGATTGGGCGTTTTAACTCATTCTGATCTGATCGTGATCTTGTTTATTAAAAAGTTACCATCCCAATAACGGTGTGAAGGGTAAGGACGAGCAGTGCCCCCCGGCACCCCCAGACTACATAAATCTGGCAGGTCCTCGATTTCCACTGGCCTTCCTCTCAGTCCATTCGCATGGAACCCAGTGACAATGAAACATCATGAGCGATTAAGCTCAGCCACCAAAACAACAGCAACAAAAACAAGGAGATATCGTGTCTCTGCCGTAGGTCAACGATTCTGGTTCACCACCACTCAGACCAAAACAGTATGGGGCTCCCAAGGTTTGGCCATAAACAGTTAATTCACTAACAACTGAATAGTCATTTTCCTTATTTAGGAGACGCTAAAGCAGCATGTTTTGCTAACCAGCTAGCTACAATTTTCTTACTCTGCTCACTAGCTATACAATCATCAGCTATACATACAGTTTTTGAAATAAACCTTCCCCTGACCATCAACCCGCTAATAAGACTGTATGTGGCTGAAACAGCGCAGCCTCTTCTACCAGCTGAGCCCAAGCAAGAGAAAAAGAGGTCAGGACAGCATTTACAAAATATATTACTGATGTCTATAAGAAAAAAACTACACCAAGTGTGCACTTAAGGCCAGGTTCAGCTTTTGGACAGAGTGTAGGTGGTATCTCACGAAGATGGCCAGACTATTTTAGTTGGTCAAGCACACAACTAAAAACTATCTGTGGACTGTGTGACTTCGCTCTGCCTCCCACCACTCTGTCTACTACATTTCACAGACAGTTTCAGGTTTGTTTAAAAGCAATTAGAACACAACATGCTGAACTGCAGCCTGTATGTAGACAAGTACTTGTTTAAGTGCAGAGTCTTAAAGTTTTTGGACTAATGCAGTCTACATTTTGTTCATAGATGTACATAAAATTGCTTGGCTAGCTAAAGATGATAAACGTTCTGGGGCCCCGAAAAACATTCCCTGAATTTCATCGTAATAACTAATAACTCAGTCCACTGTGGAAAGTCACGTCGCCACACTGTGTGAAGTGTTTATTTTATGAAGATTTCCGCTGTGGCTGCCAGCGCATTAATTACTTGAGTAGCTGGGAGTCATTTCTATCCCCCCCCCCCCCTTTTTTTTTTTTTAAAGTCGTTATGAGTCATTAATATAGGAATCATTAATCGCGTGTTATTACTTGAGACGGTAGCAACAAAAACTAGGAAAAGCACAACGGCTGGGGAAATGGGGTCCAGGGGCTCTAGGAACCTCTACCCATAACTGACATGCTGGTACTTCAGCTAGAATTTTCTGGAACAGTGATGTCTTGAAAGGGCTGGCCACATGATGACGAGCACGGCTCCCGCAATTTCACTTTAATATAACTGTTTGAGCTGCTACTCAAAACACCACTGTCCAGGGATGTGGAAATAAACTGCTTGATTAAGTCCTTGCCATCATAACCCATACTTTGTTTTTCCCCTACGAATCAAACACGAGTCAGATGACAGTTTATAAATATTTTAAATTTTCATTACCCTGGCAACGTTTCCAGCTCCAAAATGTCAACCTGTCAATGTTTTGTTCCTCATTGCCTCATATACTCAGGTCACATCGGTCAGAAGCTGTCCGTGAATATCCAGCAGAGAATTCTGGGATGGAAATGAGCAGCCCAGGCAGAAATGATGGGACAGCACCTGTTGGACATCGCCCTCGAACTCTTGGGAGCGCAGACCCCATCTCAGATGCCCTCCCCCCCATTCACCACGTAAGTAGGGCCTGCCACATGCTCAGGACCACAATCCAGGACTTTGGAGTCGACCACAGTTAGATGTGGCATGACAGAAGAGTGTGATCAGAGGTGCCTCAGTGGGTTAGGACACTGTGCGAGTGATTGGTAGGTCACTGGTTCAAATTCGAAGGGTCAGTGGAGTGATTTCACCGATAGGCCCTTGAGCAAGGCCCAGGGGATGGTCTGACCCTACTTTCTCAAAAACGTATGTCAAAACAAGAACACGTATGGACAAAGCATCTGCCATATAAATTACAGGTAAAATGAAAGGGAGTACAGTGAAAATGAAGTGAAGCCATCATCATCCAAGAAGATCATTGAGAAGGAACACCTGCTCCAGATCGCAGTCACCTGAGCAACAGCGCTTCCCTCCGTGTATCCATGACGACACAGCAGCCCGCTGATCAGGACTGTGCTGAGCTTTCCATATTCCCCCATTAGCTCTCACTGAACTAGACAAACAAACAAACATGTTTAAAACCAGTAACAAGAGAACCAATCGCTGCAGGACAGCAGGAAAAATACATGGGACTGGCAAGGTTAGTTAAGGATATTTTCTCGTCCCCAGTGAGTGGGGGGTGAGAGGGCTTCTCCAGCATACTGAGAGGGCGGAACCCTCCATTCAGCTTTTTCCTGAACAACATCTGGCTACACTCTCTGTACCACTTACAGAAGTTTTAAGAATAAAACAATTCACTGTGGGAACGTGTCACACACGTTTGGCGCTTTTAACTCCCAGTAAACAGTTTAAGAGAGTACAGGTACCACCGGGTGGTTCGCTGCCTAATTCAGCCACTGTTAATTGTATCCCATTATGTTGTGAAGCGTGTGAGCTTCGCTGAAGTGCATTGTGGGTCGGGGGCTAATTTACTCCCAGTAGTGTCTTATGGCTTTACTGCCAGGCAGAAGGCACTGATTCAATGAGGGTCACGTAGGCAAGTGAATATGCTTGCCTGAAATGCATAATGAACACGACTGATTGGAAAACACTGCAGGGCACGTAACTGATGCTCCTTTGCCTGAACTGGGAAACATCCTAGGGAGACGGCTTGCAAAGAAGAAATTATATAAAGAGATTCCCCCCCTTATTCTGTGCAAAAGAGGATTTATATCAATAAAACTGAGAAAAGGAACAAATTAAAAGGAGGTTTCCGGGCAGACTGACTTGTGAAACGTAGCCCTGGGTCTGAGCGAAAGGCTGAATGTTTGGAAAATGCCAGCACTTCAGAAGGGGAAGCCTGCCCATGTGCCATGAGAAATACAACAGACACTGTAAAACAGGTCAGGTACTGTAGGTGAGACAGGTACTGTACAGCAGCCAAAGCAGATACTTCACAACAGAGGGTACAAGTACTGCAATCCAGATGGGACAGGTGCTGGAACAGATAGATGCGCTCTATCTAGATTGTTATGGATTGAGGAACTTCCTGTATAACTGAAAATGTTATTAAACAATTAGCAAGAATAAAACCAGGAAACATATATATGACAACTCACAAATATATATGCTATAATGATATAAATGAATAAATTTTCCTCTTTTTTCAGGATTAGAACTTTTCAGATGGGATTGACACACATGTTCAAACACAGAGGAAAGAATATTTACAGAAATTTCACAATCCAACTGACTAATTTTTGTTAAATAATTATTTTCCGCTTTAATTTGTGACCACTGTGCTCTGAGTGCAATTATATACTGCTAATTGAAAATGCTAATCTTCCCATATTCAGGGGCATGCAGGGTTACAGTGGTAAAACGGCAATCCATTTAGAGCCTTATCTGTCACTGGGATGAACTAGATGATTAATCCGTAATATTCTTCAGGGATTTCGCGAATATCAGCAATTAAATTAACAACTACCAAGTTTGTACTGTCAGTTTCAGGAGAGAAAGGCACTTTCATATTTCGCAAGTCGTTACCTTAATTACATCCTTATTTCTGCCATCGCTTCTCTGTCATTACCAAAAGTCCGCCACTGCACCCCCAGGCGGTGTTGCCACGTGGCACCACGTTCCCACATGACGCCCCGATATCACTGGGAGGAACAGCCAGGCCAGAGGCATGCTTGGGTTTGAGTGTCAGGAACCCCACGTGAGCTGCGCCTTTGGCCAGCAAACAGCTGAACTGCGGGACGCAGAGGGTGAAGATTCACGTAAGTAATAAACCAAAGAGGACGAAGAAAAGATGAGAAAGGACTCTAAGGGTGTTAATGGCGGGGCGGCCCATGAGAAAAGGGGAGAACGTAGAGAGTTTTCCCCCACAGAAAAGGCAGGACCCTGGAAGGTCTGGAGCTTCCCCAGAAAGAACAGTGACTGTCTGCCGAATATGACAAGTGTCTGGTCTAAATGAGACATTCTACCTACATGTAGTAGGTCTCTTAATTATAGCAACACCCTAGGGGCTCATAGTGTGAAGGATGCATTGAAATCACCCCGATAAAGGTATGGTAAGACGTCCACAAATGGCTGTACTTCTGACTAGAAAATTATACAATGTGCACTTCATCCTCTAAATACTTCTAAACAGTTTAAGCATTTGGTTATTTTGAAATCCTATCTTCAACACTCTTTGTATCTATGTAAACAGACAGACGGAAATATAGTTAAAAAAAATTTTTTACAAAAAAACAACAAAAACGTGAAATAAATTTAGCATCCAGCAACCAACTGTTCACACTCACTTTTCCCCTTAAAGCATAACACTTAAAGCTCAGTGACTCTCTCTCTCTCTGTCAATTCACTCACCATTTAATTTCTTTGTTGTTTGCCTCTTTACTTTTTAAACACTTGCATTCACCATAAAAATTTTAATGAAAACAATTTGCTTAAGTCTTCTTGACCTCACATGCTCAAGCTGGCAATCTCACAAAGGATGAATCCACTTCTTCCCATACCTGCTTAGTGCGACTGTTGACTGTGTCCTGACACCCTGCCCCACCCTGCTTTGCTACGCCCCCACCTGGAGCAAGCTGGCAGCGCAAGCATAATATTTTCATCTTGGGAGAAATATCACTTGCAATCAAGTTACTCCCCAACCACTTTCCATTTCAGCATCTCCAAACCCTGAATCCATGTCCTAAGTATTTCTATCTGGTTTATACCTCTCTGAAGACCTCCATGGGGAAATATCAAGAAATAATACAAAACAGATATCATTAGCATAATTAATGTCAACATCAAGTTGATTAGTCTCAAGCTACAAAGGCTGGCACATTTCCACAGGATACTGGTTTGCAGTGGTCCATGCTTGAGGCTGTACCTCCACAGCTCATTCACGTTCCACACACTTTCAATTCCTCTTCCAACAGCCAGCCCCTCAAGCAGGATCCAATGGTCGCTCTCATGGTGCCTGTTTCATGGAGTGATAAAACTACCCAGGCGCTCTGACCTGCTGCTTGCTCACAGGGTTACCGGTTCTAACAGGAGCTAACAGGAGCCATCAAGATGGGAGGGGGCAAGAAAGACGTTTTACTGATGATTGACACATCTGATCTGAAGCAGCATGGCATGGAGTCACCTTCAGCTTCTCAGTGTCCCACGATCTGCAGACATGTTATTCAGGTGAATCGCTGGTGCCTGAGTATGGTGGGTGCCATGCCTTAAACCCTGCACTTCCTGGGGTGGCCATTTATTTTTGTCAATTCCTAGCATTATAAGTTAATGAAAACTGAACTAGTAGATGCTGAATGAGGCTCATGAAATGTCAACACGCACATACGTACACTCACTGTAAAAGAAATCAAGAACCCTCCTCCTCCTCCTCAAACAGCAGTGAGTGGCATCCTCCTCAGGGCTGTTGGCTACCCCACCCTCACTTCCACCCCTAGCCGCATGTCCACCCCCCCCCCCACATTCACCCCCACTACCACTCGCCTCACCACTGCCACCCACACGTCTACTCCCACTCCCAGAAGCACATCCACTCCCACCCTCTCCCCACACCTATGTTCACTTCATTCCCCACATCCACCCCCACGTCCACCCCCACCTCTTCCACACCCCCAATCCCTCCCCCACACCCATTCTCACTCCCTTCCCCACCCCCACCCCACCTCTTCCACACCCCCACCCCATTCTCACTCCCTTCCCCACCCCACCTCTTCCACACCCCCACCCCATTCTCACTCCCTTCCCCACCCCCACCCCACCTCTTCCACACCCCCACACCCACCCCCATTTTCACTTCCACTCCCTTCCCCACTCCAACTCCCAGCTGCATGCCCAGCTCACTCCACAGCATGAGCAGTTTATTTGCACTCATTAATAACTTCTGACTTCCCCTGGTCTCTCACACCATGCCACCCCGTAATCTCAACATTAAAATGATGCCACGGGGAGGAAACAAGATGGCCGCTTCTCCACACTAACATCAAGTCCAGGAGCATCACTAGAGATGCACAAAATGCCTGCGTGTTCTATTCTTAAACAACAGTCTGTTGGCACGACCCCCAGCCTCCCAGTATTGACGCACACACGTGCACACACACAAGCACGTACACGCATGGGATTGGGTCGGCGACAGACAGACAGACACACACACACACAGACACACACACATTGTGTCATGGGTCAGCAGCTCAGCCGTCGGGTGGGTGAACGCTGCAAATGCCAAATCCATTTGTTATGAAAACGCTGCACATTGATCTGTCATATAGCTCACACCCCTAGCAGAGGAGTCATTTTGAAATCAATGTGTTTACAATATGACACCATCAATACCCCTCATTGGCGCTCACCTCGCTAAGAGCACTACAATTACCGCCTTTGCGTGGGACTTTCCCTGGTGCGGAAAGCTCAATAACTTAATTAGGAAATGCAGAAATATCACACAATCCCCGGAGACGGGCTACTTAAAGTAGGTGATGTGTTTTAAAAGGGCTTCAGTTTCCTAATCGTGCATTAAGACTTCAGCAACACCAGAGGTTTCCATGGTAACACAAGCGTTCTGACCGTCCGGCGTACGCGTGGAGTTCGGCGGCTGCAGTGGTGTGGTTCCTTATTAGGGCAGGAGGCCGAGAGATGGCCCAAGGACACGACTCACTGTGACAGCCACACATGGAGGTCTGTTTCACCTGTGCCAACCTGTCTCCCGTATCCATGATCCCCGTCAGATCTGCCACCACTTTTAAAGCCACACCCAGACAACTCATTTGCAGGTTAAAGGTCACTTGATGAGGGACAACCCACAGGAGTCCAAGTTGAATGTTTGATTAAATTATCAACACAAGAGGTTAATGGACCTTATATCCATTAATCAGATGATTTCAAAAATGTTTCGCTTTCCCTACAGATTAAGAATATTAAACCCATCATTTACAACCAGTTAAAGAACTTCCTAGCAATTTAATTTATGACCAGTTTGTGTCTGGTTGACGATGAAAATTGTAACCTATGTTTGCCTTACCACAAACCTAGTAAAATTAGCCTAAAATGTTGCAGAACATAGTAGCAATAAATTATTAATAATATAAATGTGACCATTTTTGTTTCACAGATCTGGTACTATGTACGGAGTCAGATTTCTACTTGGGCAACTCAAACATTATATATAATATATATAATAGAAAGTGTGTGACAGATCGCGTTTTCACACCGCGAGTACTCTAAGAGAGTACTCCATCATTCATTCACAACACAGCGATTATTTCAAATTAGCTGCATTACACATAAATCATGCTGTCCTTAAGAGCCCTTAATGATCCGCATTAATACCAATAAACGGTCCGGTCAGTGGCGTATCACGGCATCTTTATAACTTTCTGTTTCAGTCTGAATGAAGGATCAGGTCGCCAGAAAACCCGCAGCATGGCTGACATGTGACTGATCCCACGGGTCACTGTAGGAACTGCGGCCGTTTCCCTGAGGAAAGAAAACGGTGGCTTCACATATTCAGAGAAGGCGACGTTTCCATTCCGTCCATCGAACCAGGAGCCAGGCCGGCTCCCAGCAATTACCCCAGACGTGGACAGACCAGAGCGAGAAGGCGGCTTAATCCCGGCCCCAGGACATGTGGGCCGCAGTGGCGGGGCCCGTCTCGCCAGCCGGAGAAATGAGAAGCCTCTCATCCCTGCCGAAGCTCCTTTCACACCCGTGGTATTACCACTGATACTTGTGTTCACTTCCCTTAATGCATTCCCATTTCCTGAGCTCATTCGGCCGCGCCGCTGCCGCGCTCTGCCAGGGGAGAGAGCAGGGAGAGCGCAGGGTAATAACTGCACTGCTACACCGATCTGCCAAAGTGACCTGCGAGTGCATCTGAGTGTTTATCCCCACGCATCCTGGGAATCTGTGCACCGCCGCTTGCCGTGAGGGCCGCCTGACATGTGACTGAATAAACGTCCCCCGTTCTCAAATGCACTCCCTTTGCCGGCGGCAGCCACTGGCACAATAAGAGCGTATGGCGAGAAGCTGTGCCGTCGGACGCTATAATCGCGAGCAAATCGATCCGCGAGCCGTGCTCCCCCCCCCCTACCTCAATCGCTAAGTGCTCTGCCAAAGACAATAAAGAATGCGATCACTGCACAGACAAATGCGGGTAATGCGAGGGGAACAGGCAACCCTGCAGCCCCCGTATGCATCCACTGCAGTAGCAGCAGCCGGGTGCTATCATCTGATCGCCACAGAAACGCCAGCTAAACATGGGAGACGCGTAAATAAATCACTCTGCGAGTGGCGTCGATAAGGAAGACGGGCACAGGGACAGCGTAGTCACATGGGGCCCCAGTAATGAGCTTCACTCCCACGTGGTAAAACGAGGGAATCCGCAGGGATTTCAGAGAGGCGGCTCGGAGCGACCGCTCGGAGCAAATGCCTCCCGCACACGCAGCACACTGATAATGCAGGAATGCACCAGGGCCTAATCAGGCGTCCTTTCTGGAGCCTATGTGCCAAACGGGCCCATCACCAGGGCCCCCGAGACCCACTGACATGCCGACCCAGTGGCAAATGATTCAGGTGTCATGTAGAAGGTTTACTAAGGGATAATTCTAGGGATGGTTTATTACAATCTATATTACGGATAGCGGCTGTCTGAGCACAGCCTGACCGCGCTGGCAGCAACCGCAATAATGAATTTTTATTTAATTTGTGGGCAGAATGGTGTAAAATATACACACCTGGAAAAATACAATTCATGTAGCACAACATAGCACACAGTTCACTTATATAGAAATAGTTTTCCATTTTATTGTTGAAGTGTTACCTGTGATGGCTGCGCATGGCTGTCAAGTGGGTGTGCATTATCCTGCCATGTTTGGAGGGCTGAGCAGTCAGAGCGCAACATCCGGCGCAACATTTAAGGCACATTCCGCTGAGCGGCCACCCATTGTTAAGCAGCAGAACGTAGCTGCGGGGTATACAGCGCCGTGTGGACCTCTGACATCACTGGGAACATTTCTGCAGGGCACATCCGATGGATTTCCATGGCTGCTGAAGTTGCATCTCAGAAAGCAATTATACCCCACTGGCCATTTCCTTGCAAATTTCAGTGTCGCATTAATTAAGGGTGGAGTTGCTGAGATCTGCCCTCGCATTTTCTGTCATGCCAATGAGCTGGACTTTCATTTTCATATTTCATATTTTCATTACTGCTTTTTTTCTTAGTTTTAAAAGACCGAATTCTGGGGTAACTAAGATAAGAGGGACAGTGCAGCTGATGGACGTACAGCAACAGTCGTTGAGATTCACACTAACAGCACCAATCGGTCACTGAGAGACTTACAGGCTCTACCAGATGACCAAACTGGTGCAGGAAAGATTGCTAAACTGTGCATTTACAACCAAAAGAGTAAAGAAAAAGCAGGTGACCAGTGCAACACCCTGTATTGCAACTTCGTAGTAGGGGAGCTGTGACGAGGACGGAGATACCATCTGTGTTTCCATGAACATGGGACCCCATGCTCTGGGCATTCTGTGGGTGGAGGGGCCACTCAACCTGCTTACTGCAATTCTGCAACGTACCGTAAAACGTTGTCAAGGGAATAAGGAAGGACAATGGGTAGCTGCATGGGGAGAAATGTGCTAATCTACGCAACACTAAGAGTTTGCACACTGCAGTTCAGCTTCAGGGTCAGGCATTACGGGGCTGTTAGACAGGAGTGTATCTGCTTTTAAAAAAACACTCCTTCAATTACTATGGTGCCCCCTACAAGCTTCAGTCCAATTCAAGGAATTCCAGTATTGCCCAGTAAGAGGTGTACATCTCGAACTTCACTAACTCATATTTAAAAATCAGGCCAATTAAAAAAATGACTGATTTTTAATCAGTTTAGGCGACCGTGCTGAACTGTGCTGTTTAATAATGCAACATAATGTTACTTGGTGCAGTCATACTCCTGTCAGATTGCGACACCAGAGACTGACCAAACCGCGGGAAAGGTGAACAACCCACAATAAAGGGGAGGTCTGTACACATACAGAAGCAGGGGATAGTCTGCACTCAAACAGGAGCAGGGGGTGGTCTATAATCAGACTGAAGCAAGGGGTGGTCTGTAATCAAACTGAAGCAGGGGGTGATGACAAAAAGAAGCAGGGAGGTCAGTACTCAAAAAGAAGAAGGGGACATACTCAAATATAAACAGGGAGGTCTGCACCCAGCAAGAATGTAAAGGAATGGGTAGTCTGTACTCAAACAGAGGAAGTGTGTTCTCAAAAACAGGCAGAGATGGCCTGTACTAAGAGACAAAGGCATGGGAAGTATGTACCCAAAGGACAGTGAAGTGCTGAGATGCTGGATTCTGCATCACTTATTATGCTCCAGAAAATGCATCAACAACAACAAGGACAATAATTATTATAACAACTGCAGACGATGCACTAATGCCATAAGACCGGAGAAAGACAGAATCAGCGTGTTACATACGACAGACGTTGCAGCAGTCGCATTGTACTCCACTAAATAAGCAGCTTCTAAAAAGTTCATTAAAACATAAATTTTAGGAGTGTTAAATGTTACAGTGCATCATTAAATTCAATCACCAGGCTCCTGTGAGTGATTTTATGAAACACTTCCCACAAGAGTCTTATAAGGATGCATAAACACAGACAGAGGGGACCACAGTGCTCAGAGGAGACACAATGTACTCTCTGATGTTCAACAAAGTACCTAATAAAAGGAGAAAATAAATACACTTTTAGTGAACCCTTAACCAGTGGTAGGGGGTGCTCAGTGAAGTTGAGACCCAATGGTGTCGATGTGCAATTTGGGTCATCGCATTATGTCACAGCACCTAGTCAAGTGAGTCATCTTCTGTGGGAGTCCTCTGAAAGGGAGTCCTCTAGGTCAGCAATTAATCCATAGAGGCAAACCCCTCCCAGCACCCCCTGTCCCACCCTGACGTTCCAGTGGTGTGAGCTGCAGACCTGCAGATAATGGGACCGCTAACAAACTCTGAGAGTTTTTACAAAGTTTACTGGATGCTCTTTGACCTGATATCACTGGGGGGGGGGGGGGGGGGGGAACAAGCCAGGAAGTGTCAGTTATGAGCCCCGGAAAGTTTTCCTAAAGTTGTGCGAAGGACTGCAAAATTTCTGGAGTAACAATCAAACATCTCTCTCTGTTCTGTTTGAGGTTTCATTCCCCTTAACGCTGTGTTCAGTTCTTCTTCCTCCTCTGGATCTCTACATCAAACCTGTACATCCCACTGCGGAACCCACGCAACCTGTATAACTCAAGGGCTCCACCGTACGAAGCCAGGTCTCCCGTACACCTCCTCGTACCAGGCGTTTCTCTGCACGGCCCGGCCTGGAATGGCAAGAAACCCGGGAGATTTCTGAACAGGGCACAGAGCGGAGAAGTCACGCGACTGCGTCATGCAAACGGTCCAAGTGATGCTCGCCATCCTCAGTGTTTCCACATGGAAAAACCATGGAACGAACAAAGTACTCTTCGCCTTACTTCAACATCCCTCGCTTGCGGAACGGAGATGGGAGCTGACGGTTGGTTCACATTAACGTGCAACGAGGCGGATAGCGCAAAGGGAACGACACGGTTAAGCTCTTCTCCTGCACGCTCACTCGCACGAACGACAAGTAACAGATATAAATGCTACCTACCCACAAATACATCATCATCTTGAGCGAGGGGCTGAGTGCTTCAGACGCGGACCAGAGTCTCCTGACTTCACCCAGGTCTTCCACTCAGACACTGGAATAACTCACAGACTCCTCTTTCGCTCTGCGCCGCTCACAGTTCTCCTCTTTTCGCGAGGGTAAAAAAATAATTATTAAGCTGACACTTCCGCGGCGTCGTGGGAAAAATGCTCCAGGCTGCCGCTCCTTCCCTCTGTTCCTCCCTTCTCCCACTCTCCCTTCCTCCCCTCGTGCTGACAATCCTTTGCTTAGGTAACAATTCTTGACGTGTGTGTTTAACGAGCAGATCCGCGTGCCAAGGCAGTCAACGAGAACTGCGCAGGAGAAAAGTCAGGGAGGGGGGAGTGGACGAGGGATGGAGGGCTGTGTGTGTTGGGGGGGGGGGGGGCGTCGGATGGCGTGGGCGGTGGAAGGGAGGGGCACAGGCACACACAGATATGCTTTTATGAACATGCGTATGGTCACGGCACGTGTCGGCAGGGGCGGTGGCGGAGGGCAATTCTTTGGGGACGAGGAGGCGGGATTCTCGTCCGGAGACAGCATAGAGTTTCATTAGAAAGGAAAACGAAAAGGAAGAGATGGCAACCCAAATAAGACACTGATCAGGTGTCGAATGAACAGACAACATCTTCTGGGTGGAAGCAGCGATGGGAAGCAAAGGGAGAAGTTGCACCACCGGAACCCATTAGGGTTAGTAAGTGGTACAGAAGAAGGGATGGAGCAGCATGTAGAAGTAACCCCTGGGTGACAGCAGCAAGCTCCAGGTCAGGACCCCACCGTGAGGTTATCTGATGCACCACCGCTCTAAAACCCCCTACTGATTTTGCAGCATTGCTGCAGCCCCCATGCCCTCCTGACTCACAGGCCTCAGAAAATCCCTCCCTCCCTACAAAGGCAAAAAAAAATCTCTCTCTTCATTCATTCACTCTGACTTGTCCATTTGTTTTTCCCAAAGTAAAGGTGGCACTGGCAGGGCAATGCCAACCACATGGAAACAGAATGCTCTTTGTTTTGGGGCATCAGGATGCGACAAGGTAAGCGCAGAGGCGTCGATGACCCGGCAGCATGGAGTAGCATCGCCTACAAAGAGCATCCGCAAGTGAACGTCTGAACAAGAGGGCGTGCGAGAGGTAACAGCCAGAAAGACAGATCAACGGGCAAAGTGTTTAGTTTATAAACAAGGAGCCTCCTCGTCCGTCCATATTCACCGCACGTATTGGGGTCGGACATTAATATTTTGTGCGTGCCTTATAACACCACCTTCTCTGTTTATTAGGGAATCAAATCCCAGTGCAATGTAGCAGCGGTTTGGAGCAAATTACAGCCTGGAGGCCTCCCTAATTAAAGCACGTTTCTGGAGCGGCGTCGAGACAGACAGACACGCGCCCAAAGCCGCAGTGCCGGGAGCCAGGGGGGAGGGGTGTAGCAGAGCTGCCTGCGGCGGTACGGACCCCACACTAACCCCCACCCTATCACTCACTCAACCCAAACACACACCTCCATACTAACCCCAACCCTAACACTCACTGAACCCTAACCTGAACACTAACCCCAACATACAACATAAAACACAGATACAAAAGCAAAAAAAGAAAGAAAAAAATCAGGCGTGTAACAAAAAACTAAAAACATTCACAGTGGTTAAGATTGCAACATAGTCTTTAAAATCAAAAAGTGTAATAAATGACTGATGTTTTAACTGATGTTGAAGTAAGTTCCAGGATTAAGGTGCATCATAGCAAAATACTACCTCTCCAAATTCAGATTTTATAATGGATACATTATATACATCGTGGGCAGTGGTGTTTTAATGGTTAGGGAAGTGCATTTGTAATTGAAACAATTGAATTCCTGACCAGCAAGGCACCAGTGAAGTACCCTGAGCAAGGTACCGCCCCCAAGCACTGCTCCCCAGGCGCTGAATTAGCTGCCCCCTGCTATGTCACGACGTCACATATGGGTTAAATGCAGAGGACACATTTCGTTGTTGTGGACTGTGTGCTGTGGTGTGTCAACAATGACCACTGATCACCAAATTCTAATTATAAATTCTTAAGAAGAAAGAGAGTATTAGATTATTAGAGTATTTTTTTTTTTTTTTTTTTACCTGTTATTGGTTAACTATGAGAAAACACATATATATATATATATTGATTGATATATATATATATATATATATATATATATATATATATATATATATATATATATATATATATATGATGGTAACAAACCAATAACTGCTTTGTATATAAAAATATACTAGTGAAGCTGCTTACACACTGATAGTGGAGATCAGCCCGAGAGACTATAAACCACAATCAACTTTTTAAAAATCATATCAGTCATGTCATTCGGCATTTATAAAATCTGCCGTTACAATACAATGACACAAAAAAATCACATTCATGAATGAATATCAAAGCCAGTTCAGGCCTGAGCCTGAGTGCAGAACATTTCCACAACATTACACCCTTTCTGCTAGCATGTGAACAGCGGAGGAACGCTTAGCACACAGAGAGACCAGGTTAAAATGGATCCTCTTCCGTTTAGTGAAAATGAGCTGGATCTGTCTGGGATTTTCATGTGATTAATTCGGCTAAAGTGCACATGGGGATTAGTCATCCAGTACTCAGCTTAAGTAAGAAAGCCTCAAATATCAGTCACTGCCGATGAAGAAGTCCATTTAATCTAAACAGCCCCTTTCAACTTGTAGACCAAAGAACTTCACCTATACAGTAGGGCACCTTCAAGCATTATTATTATTATGGAGAGGAAGAGCCCCCAGCAAGATCCCCCCTCCCCCAATTAAGATGACCCCAGACCTCCCCCCCATTAACATCGTGTCCCCAGCTCCCCTTCCCCAAATAACATCAAGTTCCCAGCTGCCCCTCCCACATTAAGATGGGTTCCCTAGTCCTTTTCCCCATTAAGAAATGCCCCCCCAGGCCCCGCATTATGAAATCCCAGACCCCCAGTAAACCCAGCCCTCCAAAGTGGGTCCCAGTCACACTGTGTCCCATTCACGCTCCGACCAGAGATGCTCCGGCAGGTGTAAAACCTTGCGGCACACAGGGGGCCGCCGTGCCGCAAAGGCAGGACGACGAGTGCTTGGCTGGCTGCCCCATCGCACCAGCCCCAGGGCGTGCCACGCGCAGGCCTGACTGAGCGGCCTATTAATGAGGACGGCTCCCGCAATGCCCCTAACGGCTTTCCAATTAAGCGCGGGGGCCGCCTGAGCGTGCGTCCCCATGTGCGGATGCAGGCGCGAGCTGTAAATTAAACCCAAAACAAAACAGCTTTACATCCCATCGGGGAAATTATTTCAGGGAAAGAAAACATTTCTTCCGGTCCGGTTAGTCCGGATGCTCATTAAACCGACAGTTATTGATACGGAGGACATATTGGAGTTTCGGGGAGCTTCTGGCTATGTAGCGGCAGCTCCTGTACATCGTTAACGGATAAGAAAATCAAACCGTTCGCCTAAATATTACACCTCTGAAGAGAAGCCTGAAGTTAAGGAGATGTGACTTTGCCATTTCTGCTTTAGAGAAGTACACGCGAGCGGGTCTGTCAGGGCCGTCCTGCGTCAGCCTGCGAAACACTACACTTCCTGTTCTACTGGGCCCACGACTCGCTTCCATGCGTTCCGGGCTGAAATGAGACATTTATAAAAATGGGGGTTAGGGACGCTGCAGGCACCAATAGTGCTCTCAGGTACGGGTCACCTGATTGGAAGAAACATCCGGTGAGCCTTCAGGTGAGCACGGCCCGAGCTAAACGGAGGGCTAAAAATACACTCGCGTGTGCCACTTTTCCGTTTTGCTAAGCCAATACTGCCAGAGGATCGTGAGGGGATGTCAGAGACGAGAGACCTGCAAACTCAACAGCTGAGATATGGTCATTTATGGCCACCATGTGACCACTGTCTTTCTGGGACCCCCCCCCACCCCTCTCTCCTGGAGCCACTATGGCCAACGTTACCATCCCTGTCCAGCCAGCAAGACCTGGTACTTGAGAATGCTTGGGTGAATTTACCCTGACCCCAAAGTCTGTCCCCACCCCCCCAACCCCGCTCCAGGTGCTCAAACAAAGGACAGGGGACTTACCCTTATCTGGTCTCTGTCACAGCTCATTTGCTTGCCTGGGATCTGTCAGAGGAAACAGAGCACAGCTGAGTGTGGACTGAGTGTGACGTCCTCGTAGGCGATGCTTCAGGAACAGAAAGTAAACAGCGAACACAAGAAGCCCATCCTTATAACTTTTGCTGCATCCTGAATGTCAGAGTAACTCAAAACAATGTTACTTGATTTGTGACAAAATACATTAATATTGAGTGCAAAATCCATCCATCCACACACCCCCCACCTTGTTGAGACCAGGATAACTACATTACAGCTAAGCATCAAATCTCACACTGTCACAGCATGAGTGTACAGTACAAGCCAACATGTAGACAGCATCTTAATGTCTATTTACCTGACTAAGTACTTGTTATTTAATTACATGGTTATTAATGCAAGGTGCTGTTTTGCATTATTAACACACTGATTATGTCATGTTGTGACACACAAGACCGGAAGCTTATTGACAAATCAGCTATGTCCGTTAATTAAAAACGACCAGGTGTATTTAATTAACAACTCAACACAAGCGTAAAATCAGAACGTGGTGCATCAGAATACCCTGGGTGTACAAAGCTAATAACAATAACAATAATGGTAATGATAAGACGGAGGGAGCTGGCAGTAAGGTGTAGGCAGCAGAGCATTGGAGACACAGCTGCTGGATCAAAGACCTGCAGCAAGCTTGTCCTCCTTTTGATGCGTTAAACCTTCACACACACACGATTCTTCTTAATGGGAAAGAAATTCGTTAATGAACAGATAAGCGACCCAGCTACCTGAACCAATTTATGGCTCAATTAATTTCAATTTGATTACTCAAACGTCTTCTGGGTTAACAAGTAATTAATCAGATGTCTTGGTGTCATTCAGCAAGTAATGCATCGATAGTGACAGAGAGCTACTACAACTGCACAAGCAATTATTGTTTTTTTTATGAATTATAATATTATGTACAATACACGTTCAGTTGAATCAAGATGCCGTGAGCAAGGCCGCTTTCCCTGAGCAGCCTGGGGAAGGCTCAGATCTGCTAAGAATGCCAATCGATAACGCAGATGGGCATTGTATCCCTGGCACCATAACCATAGGCGCGTCGGCGGGAGGGGATTGAGTTACGCTTGGGGAGAAGCCTGACACTCGGCCATTCCCGCCTGGGTGCTGCCCCCCCCCCCCAGACTGCCATCGATACCGCCCATCAGTAATGCACTAGGAAGCTGTTCATTTAAGAGATAGGATCTCAACTTAAGACGCTGCTTTCAACTCTAATATCATTAACGGTTTCACTTGAATTTCCAGACTGGACCATTAGGATTTGCCCAGAGTGAAACAGAATAACATTTTCAGTGTTCAGGAAGCAGACAGGAATCCTTAACAGAACCAGCAGAGGATTACCTGACCCGCAGTCACAGGACGAAGGGACGGGACAAACATGCGCAAAAAAATAAATAAATAAAAATGAATGACAAACTGATGCATTAACCATTCTTTTTTAAACTAGTGACCACACACAGCATTCTACTGTGTACAAAAAGCAAACCACCTTTGTCAAAATTACTGCATGTGCGGGACACTAAATAAATACACATAGCAGTGTTGTACACCCCTCACGGAAACGCAAATCTGCCCGCAGTCAGGGCAGAGACCATGTTCTAGTGAAAGACTCAGGACAGTCCAGGTGGGAGGCCGGTCTCATTGCATGCTGCACAGTTTTATTTACTGTCCTGACATACCTACACGGAGCAATGCCTACTCCGGCACCACCTGCTTGCAAGACTCCTGCGCCACCTCACCACCTTTAAAATGGGGGAGGGCAGAAAAGCAACAAGGCAGACTGTCCACAGTGGATGGCAGTACAGGAGGGACCCGGCCATGCTCGTGTATGGGGGGGGAAGGGGCTCATTGAAGAGGTGGGCGGCAACCGGGGGACCGGAGGAAGCTGTTAAAAAGAGAGAGAGGTGGGTAATGAGCGAGGTGCTGACTGGCCAAAAGGGGAGAGATGAAGAGAGTGTGGAGGAAGAGTGTAGAGTGGGGGAGGTGAACACCAGGGGCCGGGAGGGTTTCAAACTGCGTTTCATTGGTGACAGGGAGCCAAGCCGTTAATCTCCTACCTCATTCAGCCAGAAAACCCATTCATTAACTGCTGGCAATTAGCCGAAATACATACATGGATATTGTGCTTTCATGATTATAAAGGGAGGGGGGAGGGTCACGTTATTACGCATCCTGGTCTGTTCAACCTTTTGGGTACATTTAGTGTAAATTTCACCGCATTTGGGACCCAACGAGGCGTTACACGCCATAAAGGTAAAATTAAAAAGACGAACACAGTTGCAAAGCCTCTGTTAACGAAGCTGCCGCATTCGATGACATAACATTTTTACATGAAAGACAAGGTAAACCACGTAACATGACCGAAGATATGAGAGCGCGCGGCTCGGATCAGCAAATAAAGCGCGCCTTTCCGGACACGGCGGACTCCCGAAACTGCAGGGCACGGAGGCGGGAGGAGCTGCGTACGGAGCGGCCGCGGCGCCACGGAAAGCCCCTTAAAACATCATGTCAGCATTTAATTTAAGATCTCCAGCGTCTCCGCCACCCGGAGCCCCGGTCAAAAAGGTAGGCCGGCTATTAGAAACAGCCCATTAAATACTGCGTGGCTTTTCGGCGAGAACGAGAAAAGCGGCTGTAACGTAGAATGACAGTCGATATAATGTCTGTTAATTAAAGACAAACGCCGAGCGCGCTTAGAACTGCAGAAGGGGAGAAAATGGAGAGAATGACGCTGGGAGTCTGTGTGGTTCCTGTGTAAAAGTGCAGCAGGAACCTTACGTGTCTGTAACACCTGCCAGGTGATAAGATAATGCCGTGATTTTCTGTGTATCTTATCACTCCGTTAGCGGGATGGGTGTAAAAACATAAAGAAAAAGGAAACAGCAGAGGCAGGTTACCGGCAGCCGCTCCAAGACGACGGCAAGGTATGGAAAGTCTCCAGCAAGAAGGCGGGAAGAGCGCACGCCATAGCTGAGATGCTGCGTTCCCGCCGAGTCGAGCTAGAAGCGTTCCGCGAGCCATGACGTCAAATGTAAACACCTAACATGACTGACCGCCACAATATACTATATTGTTAAATTGTTATTGTATAATATAATAATATTAATAATAACTGTGAAAAGTTGATTAAAAATCACACATTCAGATGTTTTCACAGTTGGTAGCCAATGAAACATTTGCGCAAATAAGTTTATTCTGTAAGAAATAGGCTAAAATTAGCTGTAGACTGCTACAGATATCCATATACCCAAATAGCTGGCAATATTTTGGTTCATTTTTTGACATCAGTCTACACATGCAATTGGTTTTGTTTTATTTGTTTTGTTTTTATTTCAGTGTAAGGCAGGGAAAATTCCTTTATATGGCCTGAGCTTGATTATTTATCATACAAAGCCATGTTGTTTATGCAACATATATTAGCCTCTTGATTTTCAGTCAGAGGTCACTAGTTTCTGAGAATTAGTTTATTCCATCCTTCCATCCTCCAGCTGTTTCTCCTGGACCAGGACCAGGGTTTAGTTAGTTAATACTTTGAATAATAATAATAGCTTACAGTTTTACTTGTGTATACAGCTATTTACCAGATGAAAAGCAGGTTAAGTACCTCAGAGAACTTCACTGCTGCAGAAGGAATTTATCCACAGATCTTCACCCCCAAGACTGTGCTACCTGAATACTAAACAGTCTTGAGCTGGTCAGATCACAGTGAAGACCATTTGGATCAGAACCCAGCAGCCCCCATCAAACCATAATTCTGACAAAAACAACGGATGATAAAGGAAATCCAGGCAAAATCTATCAAACACTTCATCTATTCATCAAATGCTGGGTATCTGAAATAACCATTCTTTTCAAAAAGAGACACACACTATCTTTTTATTTTTTAAGCACAGCAAATGGTAATACCTATAAAAATGAGCTCAAATCCATCATCAGCACATCAATTTTTAATAATACCACTTTGCACAATACCACATGCTTTTGAGTTCCCTCAGAATGTTTTGCGACTTAACCTTGATACTTAAAGTTGGAGATCTTTCTTTGCTGTTGGTGATTTTGATTTGCTGTCACTGAAATCGCAAAAGTTCCAGTACCCGACGACATGATGATTACAGCAGGCGATCTGTCAGCCACATTGTCTTTGTTTATGGTCATGATGCTGCACAGTGAACCTAAAAGGTGGCTCTTGTTCTGTTCTGATGGTACAGGGCGTGACTGAAAACTTTGTTTAGTGTTCTCTGAGCTCAGGGAGTTACTGCAACCTTTAGAAGTGATCGCAAACAATACCATCCCCCCCTTTAAGGCAAAAAACGGGAAAGAAACGTAACATGCCGAGATACACATACAGACTTCCCAGCCTCTGCTTTGCCGTTGGAGAAAAATGAAAAACCGCCAAAGAGAACCTCCCCATGAACCACTCTCTCTCGCTCCGCTGGAAACAAGATGGAGGCCCTTTCCCGCCCTGTCAGTGTTGCTGCGTGCTGGAATCACACCCATCGACCGGCTCTGAATGGGAAGCAGCAGGGGCCCCGGCTGGCCCGTCCCACACACCGTTCTCTGGCGAAGGGGCGCTAACGGAGACCGGTCGGCTGTCAGCAGCACACGCTCACCCATGCCGAGTGCATCACGGAACAAAACCGAAGGCAGCTTAGCTGAAAATAAACAGTGGAGCGAGCTTATCGAGGCAAACGCACAATAAAATAGACAGGAGCGAAGTAGCAAGCCTGTTCTAAAAGACGCCTCAGGGAGAGACCCCCCACCCCCCCTGCCCCTGGCACGTTGACAGGAGCCCACGGCTGCTGGGGGTGAGTCCGAAGCGGCCGAAGCTCAGGCACCTCATTAGCATAGGCAGCTGCGGGTCACAGCGGAACAACTGAGGCGTGCGCTCCGTTTGGATGCCCTGCCCGCCGTTTACTGTCACTTGGCCCCAAGTTTGTGTTCGTATTTCTGGAGCCAACTGGCATGCTAACTGGAATAGCCTAGCGCCCATGACTGACACTGCCTTCCTGGGTCTTCCCCAAAACACAGGGGGAAAAAAAAAAAAAAAAAGGAAGGAAGAGAATATCGAATTAGCACAACCAAAAGCAGCGGGCATTCAAAAATAAACCGGGCTGCATGAAATATTCAGTTCCCATAGTAGCGGCATGAGGGTGCCGCTGAGGTTAACGTTTTAACTTTTTATATTTGTGTGACGTGCAGCACTTTTAGGCCGTCTCCGCACGTTTCATTTACAAGGTGGGAATGCTGAGCAGGGAAAATGAATCTGATCTCTCGTCAGATTATGCCGTGCGGTTCCCAATGCCGATGGTGGCTGCTGAGCCAGCTTTTGACATACAGCTGAATATGTTATCTTCCGTGTCGTGGTAGCTTCCTACTAGAATGGGATGTCACCCAAATTACCACCATGCTGATGCCCCCCTAGATCCATCCATCCACCCATCTATCTATCCCTCCACCTTTGGACACAGCCAGCGTTTGCCATACTCGTTGCGTTGAATTAAACAAACCAGCTTGAGAAACTCATTGGGCTCAGTTTTGCATTAAATACACACTTTAACCATGAAAGCATGTCAATCAGTGGCCATTTCTGTTAAGGTATACATTAAAAAGAATTATTTTAAAAGAAACCAGCAGTAAGGCCTGGTTTGAATGACTCAGTGGATCACGCTGCTGGAATATTGGTATTTTTTTAATAGGCATATTTTGGTTATTTCAGTCTCACACATGCACAGGGAGAATAGTAATGCTCCCCCACACCATTTACTTCTTGGAGTAACATTCTTCTTCTTGTTATGAGAATATCTGCTTTTGGAATATCGATCGTCCTGCTTAAAAGAAGAATGGTGAGGTCAATACGAGAGGATGGCTCAGAAGAGAGAAAAAAAAACTAGCCAAACGGAACGATATTAATCCATCGGTACTAATCAGCTGTGGTTCCTGGTCCGTGACCCTTTCATCTGCTTTGCTCTGAGAGAAACCATACTGATTGTCGGACGTCCTTCTGATGCTACATCCCCAGGCTGTATGCCGGAGACAGGGTCCAACTCAAAAATACAGTCTCCCAAATCAGCAACATGCAGCAGGGAGCCAGTGTTTCATAATGAACGCAATTCACTGCTTCCTGCACTGCATGCCGTGGTTACATCTTAATGGTCCGTTCTTGAATTGCATCTCCTGATGGTTGTCTAACTGATTCCCAGTTTTCTTCTGTTACGATGTCACATGATCCATACTCCAACTCGGCAGAGGCTCGTGGCCTATCCTGAGGCTCCAGGAGGTCCAACTTTGTTAGGAATCTCATCGTTTAACCAGCCCAATACCACCCCCCCCCAATCCCCCATCTGAACGAATGTACAGCAACTCCCCAGTTCAGAACTAACATCTGATCTTCAAAATCAAGAAGTGCATTCTAAAGTGCCGTTTAATATATAGTCTAATGAAGTAAATATTAATGTGGTCGAGTTTGATTAGGATGCCCTTCCAGTAAGCACCCCCCCTCCCCCCAACACGTAACAGCAGTGTGTATCTCATTATGACAGAGCTGGAATGCTGGAGTTCCCTCTCATTGCCTCATCACTCTCCCAGTTACTCTGCTATATAGCTGTGGCATCATTATGCCTAAACTATATTTTTCATCAGTGATTGATCCCTCCTCCCCCCAACAATTAATGCAAGTGGCCCACCACTGATCAATCCTCTGATGGGCTGGAGACACAGTCAATATATTTTTATGTCCAGAGTGGCCAATCAGACGTTTTACAGCTTGAACTACTGAGCTGCCCTCTACTAGACCTGTACCTTTCCTGTTTTTAAAGGGGTACTAGCCCTGTCAAGTGGCCGTGTGTGCGACGCTTATGAGTTACGGTACGCCCTGGAGGAATGCAGGGTGACCCGGAATTCCAGAAATAGAAATCGCCTTATATAATTTACGATCACAAACAAACACACCAGAAACAAAGCCAGTTTAAGAGGTTGCGCATGGCTTGGCCATCTTCACTGGAAAGTACATACAGCACAGAATGAGGCACGGGTCCAAGAAGATATGAAGGAGGCTGCCGCATCGGCTGTCCCCTGTACATGTTGTTACTTTTCAGTAACAACATGCCCAACGTCCAGTAACATGGCAGTGGACATAATGACTGATTTTACAGCTTCTAAAGAGAATAACTGGTGTTCCATCGGATGGAATTTGGCCCGATGACCCCCATGGGGTACAATCGCCGCTACTGTATGGTTGTGTCTGCGAGCAGAAGGTTGTGAGTTCAAATTCCATAGTTGGCAGGGTGATGTCATCATTAGGCCCTTGAGCAAGGCCCTTAACCCTCAATTGCTCTAGGCACTGACTGACCCTGGTTTCTCAAGTCCTTTGGATAAACAAATCGGCAAAAAATAAATGTAGAATGTAGATGGTCAACATGAACAGCTATGGGCAATAAGTGAGATGTGCAGCTTAAAAAAACGAGACGTGGAGCCTTTGATGTCATTCAGCCTGGGCTGGGGCTTCAAGGAATGAAGCCCTCAGAGATTCTCACCACTCCAGGAGGAAATTCCTGTTCTTTTCAGTTACAGGGGATTCATCTTAAGATGTACAAATACAGCCTGGCACAAACTCCAGAAATAACTGGAAACAAACTTGCTGCACCTAAAAATATTACTGTTGCCACCCGGTCCTTTGTTTATGGTAGGTTAATTTTAGTTTTCGTTTTGGATAGCACCACCCCAAATTAGCCATCAAATAAAAAAATGTCTTTAATTACACTTAAGCTTGAACAACGACAGGTGCTGTTTTCTGATTTATACGGATAGTGAGGAGCCTCAGTCATTTACATCTAACACAAAGCTTTCATCGGCTACAATCGTGTGTTTTCCCAATTGCGATTCTGCGCCGGCCGATCCCTCCATTTCCAATTAGACACAATTACAGCAGAATGCGATTTGCCCAAACGAGGTTCTGGCAGGTGTAATAAAGTGGACAGAATTATCGGCAGAAATGAGCCCTGGATATCTGATTAGACGGAAAGTGCGGGGGCCACGCGGAGAGGGAGGGATGCGTGCAGGCAAACAGACAGTAGCCCGGCGCACCACTAATGCCGTTTTCATAGCTCTCATTTATTCATTATACCCGCATGAACCCTTTAAGTGCATCTCCCGCTTTTTAGCCAGAGTTATAAATCGCACGCCACGGAGTCGCCGCGGATCACGGCCGCTCGGTAAAACCCTACAAATATCTGCAAGGCGCCGGGTCTGCAGGCAAGTCCGGATGGAGACGCAGAGCGCATTCCTGAGGTTTATCGCACGCTTGTATGAAACACCTGGGGGTGGGGGGCTACCGCACGTCGGACAGGCTGAAAATGAAAAACAAAAACAAACAAGATATAAAAAAAAAACTAGAATGGAGACTATTATTCTCAACTTGTGGTCTTACACCACTTTTCAGTGTCATGGAGAAATACCAATTCTACACATGTCAAGACCAACATGTTATTTACGGCTGCCGGAATATTCTATCCTGAAATGTAATCACGGCACTTCCCGCCAGTCCAGTCCGAGCTCGTGTGTTCAATCTAACCGCCCCACCGTCCACACATCAAAACCACAAAAGCTGCCACAAACAAGAAAGGCTGAAAAAGAAGGCTATGTTCTTTGAATGATCTTATGTTGCACTTATTGACCTTTGAATAGTCTTATTGGGTTCTTAGTTTAATAGGTATATGTGTAGTTGTGTGGCTGTTGTGAGGCTCCTGCTCCCATACTGCTTAAAGTTACTTGGGCATTCATCGGTAGCTCAGCCTAGTCCTACTTATGTCTAGCTGATTCCATGAATATTTTGCAATGTGCCGTTTGCCTCACTTGTACATCGCTAGGGACGAAGCTTCTGCTAAACATGTAATTGTAATTAATGTAAATTGCAATGTAAATGGAGAGCCACTAAGCCACACCTATAACCAGAGATGGTCCTAATGACCCCTCCCCCTTGTGCGAAGTGCTGCTGTCAGATGCTCTGTGATACAAACACCCAGGAGCTGATTAACTGGACTTGGTTCTAACTTGTTCATATTGGGAGTGGAATTCATCATTGCGCTGGAGTGGAATCCCGTGCAGGGTGAGCCGCAGCCGTGCGCTGAGAACATAGGCCCCAGAAAGACAGATGATATTATGGCATCAAGTTTTTAATAGGAAAGAAAGAGTGTAATAAAAATTAAAATACGAACCAAATGATGTCAGCTGATGCAAATGGGAATACCGGAAGCCGGACTCACGGTCTGGGAGACGACATTCAGCGAGGTTCAACTACACCAGCGGCGGCTCCTAGGCCCGCAGATAAAACGGAATACCCGAACGTATGTGCGGTAAAAATAAGAAAATAATGAAATAAATGCCGATAAATAATGAATTAAAAAATTTTAAGAGAGGTGGAGGTGCGGT
The DNA here is from genome assembly GCF_048594095.1 of Paramormyrops kingsleyae. Taxonomy (NCBI): domain Eukaryota; kingdom Metazoa; phylum Chordata; class Actinopteri; order Osteoglossiformes; family Mormyridae; genus Paramormyrops; species Paramormyrops kingsleyae. The sequence goes on along the minus strand of NC_132818.1, from coordinate 13,623,678 downwards.
AGGCAAGCTGCACAGCATGTTGGGTCGGGAACAGTCAGTGTTTACGGGCGTGACAGACAGACCGCGGCTCGCCGCTTTATTTTATTTATGCGAGTGCTTATTTATTTATTTCCTACTTGGCAATAAAGCAGCCGTATTTTCCCGGTGTCTGCGCACCAGTAACGTTATTAAGGTGCATTTCAGGAGCGCTATGCACACGCCCCGACCTCACTGTCCCACACCCAGCGCCCTCTCTACATCTCCACACATCAGCCATTGTATGGCTCCCCGCCTGTGTCACGTGCTTGTCCTCCAGCCTCCGCGGGCCCCCAGACTGCAGCAAGCACTGAATTAACAGCACAGTCTCCGCCCCCCCATCCTGCTCAACGCTTAACAACCCCCCCCCCCCCCACAAAGAGACACAATGAGACCACATCCTCAAAGACCCCCTGCCGCCTCACGGCTTGTCAATTTGTGAAACTACAAAATAATTACCCCCCCCCCCCAAACACACGCACACACATTTTCTAAGCATCGTGCTCCTTTCAAAGCCTGAACGTTTATATCCACAACTTCACAGGTGGTGATAAGTTACAGTGGATGTCTGCGAAAGTACGAAGAGGAAAAAGCCGTGAGTTTGGAGCCCTAGGCTTGCTGAGCCCCCCCCCCCCCCCTGCCTTCACAGCTTCCCGTTGGTGACGGCTCCTCCTTGGCTCACCAGGAAGCCCCCCCCTCCCGCCGGTGCCGTTCTTGCTGCCGCGCTGTAGGCATGCTGCTGACTGGCTGTGTTTCTGCGCTGTGTTGGGTCTCAGCCAAACCTGACACTTGGCAATTAGGCTACAGCCGTGCCACTGACTCTCATTGGACCGCGGCAGATGCGGCGATGGTTCTGCAGCTTGCCTAGGTGCATCTCTGCAGGCTCCTTGAGAAGACCACGTGGATTTAGAAGAGGACTGATTAATAGTCCAAGTTATCCTGCCGCTAACGAGCTAACACTCAGGTGGAACTGGTTCCCGCATTGCATCACAAATAGAGGGCTCCTATCCCGGTTTGTTACGAAGCTATAGACTATGGTACAGAGCCAGGAACCAGGTCTGGTCTAGTACTGGAATATGGAAAGTCCACAACACGTGATTTTCTGATGATTTTTAGCGTTTCTTCCAAACCAGTGTGCGAAATACCCGTCAATATTTGGGTGGGTTCCCATCTCCCTATTGTTGCATAATACCAATCTTGAGACCCCCTTAAAATTTTGCTTTTGAGGCTTTCAGGGGTCTCATGGGTTAATCGGGGGCGTTGGACCCCCCCCCCCTTATTTCGCACACTGCATGTCACCCTTCACTTAGTGTACATTTCCTCCATGCTTAGAAGCCACCATGTTTAAATGTATTTAATTGCTCAGCTGATCCTTGTTTCCAAAGCATCATAAACCTTTGCCTCACCTACATATCTAGATGATTTACCAGAATAATTAAATTCCCCTTCAAGGACTCAAACCAACAACATTCTGGCTATGACTTGATGTTAACCACTAGACTACCTGCTTCTCCCTGTACTGCTGTGTCTTTAGAATTTCAAGTCGACTCCAGAGCAGCAGCAGCACCTCGGGCATCAAAAGGAAGGGAGGCTCGCCTTCCATGCCCTCCCCGAATGGAAGGGCCACCCTCTCGTGTCCAGGCAGGAGGGCGTGGGGCTGCAGCCCGCAGCCACATTGACCACCAAACCGCTCGTTCGTAAAATGTGGCTTCTTTTTTTTTTAGGATACCTTTGCTGATGTCATAGGCCAAATGTAATCGAGATTTGAGTTTTATCAGATATGTCATTTAAATGCCCATCTGAGAGTCCTTTTTCAGCGTAACCGTAAAAATACTTCAGTGATATAAGTGATTATCACTTAAGTGACATGTTTTTGTTCACCTGCAGAGTGCCAGCAGTGTCTCCAGTCTCCATAAACAAAACACTCTGGTCCTTGGGGTCAGCACAACCTCGCCAATTTAAACACGGCAGAACAGAGAGCGGTCAGCGGCCGCTTGTAACACACTGGTGTGTTCTATACCGCCAATTATCCTCTGAGCAGGCCTGAAATTCCCCTCTATTGATTATCCCCACTCAAATCAAGGGAATGGAGCGTGTGTGTGTGTGTGTGTGTGTGCGCGTGTGCACAGCTCACTGCTGAGTAGGGCTGTTTTCTAAGACGACAATGGAAATGCTACTCAGAAGGTTAATCTGCGACTGGTGCGCAGGCTGGGGCGTTTCAGGCACTGCGTCATGGAGTAAAACCCCATTTTTTAATTCTAAGAAAGTGATAATGCTTCAGTACACTGCGTGCTGGGTTTTACTCAGACCTTCAGCTGTGTGGGTTTTGTGGGAGGTACCCCGACCACGGAAAGGAAGCAAATCTGTGAGAAAACGGGCAGAAAATGGAGCGAGGTTACGAAGGATGGTCAGTCCCTCCCACGCAGGATGCATGAACCGGAGTGCGGCAAAATACCACATCTGCTGTGAATTCGTCGAAATCACACCACAACAGGGTACCTTCTTTTTACCATAGAAAAAGCAGTATGTCTGAACTGTAGCTAGCAATCGAAAAATCTGATCATCTTAACTGACACGCGAGTAGAAATAAGGCCTTGGTCATCACGAGCATTTACACTCACCTTTGGAGTCACGTTTGGTCGGCCATCTTTGGTGCGACTGTCGGCAATTAGAAGCCATTCGCCCCCGACTCATGCTCCCGAAGTCGTTAAGCGCCGCATTAATTAATTCAGAGCCTTCCTGCTGTGACAGGCTCCGCCTCTCAAGACGGGAGATTGATAAGAACAGTGATCGAATCAAAACTCCCGCAAACCGTGAGCACGGCAATAACTCGGGAACTTCAGCCAAGTCATCAATTCAACTTCCCTGTTTTACCTGCGTCCCGAGGAATGAAAACAAGGTAATTAAAGCTTCATAAAACATACATGAAAAATATCTGTAAATTCAGATGACAGGACTTCAAAGACCCCCGGAGCCCTCAAATGTATTAGATAAAAGCTGCGGTAGGAGCGTATCCATGGCAACCATGCCAAGTTAAATGTGGAAATCCAATGAATTTAAATTGAACGTAGCTTTGTAAAGTTATTTCATTATTCAGCCTCGACAAGAGAGCAGAGCGCACCCGAGAGGCAACGTCTGGGAAAAAACGCTTTTGTTTAGTTACATCCAGAAAGAACCGGTCGAATCACTGTACAGCTAAATTAGTTAGTACATTAATTAGGGACTTTCCTGCTGAATGCTAGTCTTGCTAGTTGAGGCCCCGAATGTATTGATTAGACCTGGAAAATGAGAGGGATGTTCCTCTACATATACTGATAGTGTGGATGGCTCAGTACTGGCGCTGTACCAGCTTTGATGTACAGTGTACACCACACGGGAGTCACCTGACTATGGTACAAGTCTGCCGAGGATCATGGGACGCCGTCCAGCCAGACGCATGGACCCCGTAGGAGGGCATGTCGAAGTGAGTGTGAGGCGTTTGCGGGTCACACTTCTAAGCGGCCCCTGCAGAAACAGCATGTGCTGCTCACAAGCCGGCAGATAAATCAATGTTCATGCATGACCTCTCTTGGAATGCAGGAAATGCAGATGGATTTTACTGACGGACACTTTGATCATTCTTATTTCTGATCCTCAAAAAGAATTGTTTGAAGACGTTTAGTTTGGCCACTGCGTGGCTCTCGGCCCCAAAGCCCCTCCCATCCCTAAAGCAGTGACACACATTTGTGGAAAAGTATCACCAAGGATCCCTACATTTTCATGGAGTCCATGGGTCACAGTTAATGGGCATCAATTATCTGTGCGATTATGCAATTAGGATGCAAACAACCAGAGTGGATTAGCATGATGCAGATCGCCATTCTGTGAGAATACCGAGCTTTCTCCACACCTAAACGCATTCATGGCTGGAAAATGCAGACTGTCTGTGACAAAATACTGAAACTCCCAACATCCCCACTCTGAAATGAATCCAATCAGCAAACTTGTATCGATGCTGAGGACGACAAACCATAACAGATTGTGACACGTGTGGTGACACGGCAGACCTTGCGGCATGGTAACGAATACTAGTGCCATCCTTCCTGATGTATGGGTGCAGTTTGAGGGGTGGGTGGGGCAAGAGGAGCAAGCAGGAGGTTCCTGGAACAGGGGGTGAAGCAGACGAGGAAGGCACAGCGTGGGGGCAGTGAGGGAGCTGGCTTCAGTCATGCCCAACACAGAGGAGGCTGAACGGGAAGCAGGACGGGGTGAGGAAAGGCAGGCCGCAGTGGTGGGACGACACAAGCCACTGCAGACGCAGAGCAGTGCGTACAATTCAGGCGGGAAAAACCGCCACGGAGCCAAGCGCAGGCTGTCGGATGATATTATATTCATAAACATTCCGGAACATTCCCCGAATCATACATTGTTACTTTCGTCTCTATGCAACCTATGCAATTCACAAATATAAACTTTTCCTTCCTATCAGTGTGAAATTGATAATTTTGTACATTCTAGATGTAAACAAAAATGTAAGAAATCTTTTAGAGGAAGAAGTTTTTCCCCAGTCAGTTTTCTGGAATGCTGGCCCGGTGGGCGATGTGCCTCTCCCCCTTCAACAGACCTACACACTAACCTAACATTTGGACTGGTTCTACAGCCTTGCGGAGGAGAACATTACAGCCCCTTTTTAGAGAGGTCAGGTGATTATCGCCGAAACCAGCGGTTCGCTCCCACAGGCTGATTAGAAACACACCTGTAATGAAAGACATTAACCAGCGTTCTGAATACTCCATCACGAGACGCTCCTTTAAGTAAGTTTGGGCGCAGGGATCCAATTTTGTGCGAACATTAAGGTTTCACACGGCATTCGCGGCTAATTCTCAAATTCATCATCCACGGCAGCCCCTTACGAAACGGACTGTGCAGCTTCTCCGGCCCTTTTCCCAAGTATTTCTGGGAATAAGATGTATTTTCTGTCTTCCCGCAGTTAATTAAAAAATGGGGGGGCTACCTGGCCTTTGAAATACATGCCGGTGCGGATAATTAGATGGAAAGTCCCTGCTGCTTAGACATTACGCATAACGCTAAGCTACTGTGCATTTCTGCGGGGCAATTAAAACACACGCATTAGTCGTTATTATGTACGTTTAGCGTCCTCCTTTGTTTCCTGTCGGAAACGGTTAAAAGAAGGCAACTTCAGAAATTGTGTTAGGAAAGCAGGTTACTCCTTCTTGCTGCCAGCTTCTCCGTTAATTATTATAAATCTAAATAAAGGTGCAGACAAAAGGTAAACTAATGACTTTCAGAGGGATATTATGTTTGTTCTGTGCATCCCGAGGACGCAAAGCCCAAGGGGCGAGCAGATACGTGCGGAGCCGAGACAGAAGGAGATGAATCACGGAGACAGAGAAAAATTGGAGCAGGCCTGGTGATGGGATCACGCCGTGGGGCCCCGCGGATGCAGAAACGCCTTAACTGGGGTGGAAAGGCAGCGGCAACTCGAGGGCCGTTTAAAAGAAGCAGTCAAAGATACCATAGGTTGGGTCGGACGCTGCACATGCATCAAGGCACTGTAAAGGACCCGGGACCGGCACAGGAATGAATCTAGCATTCACAGCTGACTGTTTCCCCAAAACTGAACCTTTTTAAAATTGTAATTCGCCCGAGTTGCAAAAATCTTCGCACCTACCGCCGTACTACATACGGATATATTTCGTTGGAAAAAGTTACACCGATCAAATTCGAATAATGGAAAACGAATAATTCAGCGAGAGTCTGTTTTCTTAGCTTAGTTTTTTTATATTTCGATTGCTGCCAGAGCGACTGGTATAACATAACACGGTATATTACATAAATAATACCAATTAAGTTGTTTTATTATTTTCCTGAATACGTGGCAAACTGTTCATTAAGTTTATTAAAATTTTGTTTACGTGAGTAACACGCCTTGAGAGGGAATACGGAATCATTTTTAATTACGGCAATATTGTCACCACCATCTTCTGATAAATGACTGCAATCCAATCAACACGAATTAATCCGCCTCATTTTCATACAGACGCGCATTCGAGATTCAACCTAAACTCTTAACTTAATGCTTTTTTTTGTCGTTCATGTGTTTCTTAACAGTCGGACTGAGGAGAGAAAATATATGGTAGGAGTAGAAAAAAGCCATTTGCGCTGCGCATTGTTTTTATTTTTACATTGAATCGGGAGCTCCTAAATGAATTTGACTCTTTCTGAAGCCTCTGCAGTTTTCAGATAGCAATCTGATTTTGTCAAATAAATGTAGGAAATATGAAGGCAGATACTAATCTAAGAGAACAGTATTTTCCCGAATTACATTTTAAAATTTACATGGTAGGAAATACATTTCGCCTTGGCGAGTGGGCTTCATGCATTATTGAAGAGCGCGGCACATTGTGCGCGTAATCGCCTCCGTATCGCCGCACTTCATGCGGGATGGGGGGGGGGGGTGTAACAAACTCAGAACCAAACACTATCAGGGCGGCTCCGATTCTGCACGGAACTGCTTCAGCCACACTGGCTGTGTCTTACTGATTGACGCCACAATTAGAATGCAATCTTTAAAAATATAGTAGCAGCGAGTGTACTAATAAGAGAAACTGGTGTTTGCTCATTTGAAAATGTACGGTTAAATGACGCATCCAGGGGCTAATTCAGTCAGAGCTTCCGCAAGGTGCTGTTGATGATTAATGACGAATCTGCCCCCCTCTGTCGCTACACGAGCCTCCCAGTAAGCGTGACCTGCAGTACACACACACACACACAACGCCCCGGTTTCTTGCTGGGCCCCGAGTCCACCCCCTTTCTGCCTCAGAAAGATGTTGTCCTTCCAGGGAAGATTGAGTGCGTCTAGAGAAACAACTCTTGTTTCCTCTACTGATATTGTAATCTTCTTATTTTACTGTGCACTGAAGTGTAATAAACACCACACCACGTGGAAACTGACCCCCCCCCCCACAGAGCCCAAAATCAAGATACAACTTCTAGGAACATTATTCACTCCTTCATATACCCACCACAAACTAACCTCATCCAACCTTTGCTAACCCTAGAGAGACCTAGCTAACCCTAGTTAAACGTAGCTAAACCTAAATTACCCATAGCTAGATTGTCCAGTAATTGAACGTTGCAGCCAATGTCAGGCAAACAGACACAGTAGAGTGAATAAGACAGATACACAGGCTAGCTGCTGAAACGCAGGCCAGCACAGGGCAGGTGGGAAACCACATAAATATGACCAAACGATGAAAGAGGGCAAAAGGCACGATGTCGGGAATTGGAGGAGAGGACAGAACATCAGCAGGCAGATTGAAGAGGAGTGGCGGACGAACGCGGGGGAAACAAAGCAAAAAACACACTCCGGTTAAGGGGAAAATGGTACATTAAGTTCTTATATAGGAGCACTGAAAAAAATGTACAGCCAGAAAAAAAACAGTCATATATTATTCGAGTTTAGCATCCGCTGCGCATTCCTCTGCCTGTTATCTCAAGTTAAATGCGAACATGGACACTGAGATCTTCAGCTCCAAGCGTATGGGAACCACCGCCCAAAAAAGGAGAAAAAAAATCAGATCTGCAGCGAAGCCCAGAGGCTCAGCATTGATCAAGCCCAGAACGGTTGGTCTGACACCTCAGTACCGCAAACACAACACCGAACTCATTTCGGGAAAAACAAAAGTCTGGTGAAGGCGGCTCAACAGGCGTCGCTGGAGCCTGTCATAAGCTGACCTCCGGCTCGGCGGGTGAAGGTGCGCTTTCAGAGGCGCTCATCGCTGGATCCCGCGGGCTCCTGCCGCGGACGCGCTCCTCGGCCACCAAACAAAAGGAGCGGCTCCCGCAATGCATTTAAAAGCCATTTAGCAAAGCAGCGCGGATTAATCACTGAAGACGAGACACGGGTAAACGGAGAGCTAATACACATTACCTGTGTTAATTAAATCCTGCATTATTCATACGCCCGCTAATGCGCTCCACGCTTCCACCCCCCCCCCTTTATTTTTCGTCGCCATTTAGCAGCTTTCCCTAAATTCGCCGGCAAATTGAGAAATTATACAAGCATCCCGCACAGCAATGCGGCAGATGCCGGCGAGTTGTCGGCTACGTGAGAGACAAATATATATTAAAACGTTAGCAGCGCTCCATCCGCCATACTGTAAATTGATCAAGGCAGCTTTGAATTAACTTAGTCAGACTGGCCTGGAGACAGCGATGGAGAGGAGGGGGTCCGAGTCAGCCCCCCCGCCCTCGCCCTCTGCTCCCGTCTCCTGGTTCATCTCGGGCTCGTTTTCAATTTTCGTCTTGTCAGACCCAACAGATACCTTTAATGAAGCGAAACTTCTTAACGTTCAAAGATAAAAACTTGTATTTCATTCCCTTAACTATTTTTTTTAACCTGCACTATATATTTCAGTCTCATCTAAAATGGCTGGGTGTCAATTTATAAATGTCAGAAATATTCATTTTTTTTCGCTATATTTCATCTTTTATTAAATTTCAGCACAAATTGCTTTTTCCCTCCTTAGACCTTGGGCACCATTGTTGCTACATGATGTTCAAGGCTGCCACTATTAAAAAGCAGTGAGGTTTCGACCGTGAAAGATCGCGACGGCCCGCCACCGACCCGCGACTTCAGCGGCGCCTGTTTGGATCACAGTATTTTATGGCAGCACAAGGCCTCGAGCACAGCCCCCCCCCCCCATACGTACTTTCAGACCTTAATCCTTAGAAGCTGCTTTGTTAAAGGGGGTCTGTGCCTTACAGGACGGAGAAACAGAAAATATCGGTATAAAATGAGAAACATGTTCATTGTGGCACACAAGTCAAATCGCTGTTAGATATTAAACCTCCCATACAAAGGAATATGTAATGTCTAAAAAAGAGAAACACACTATCCCTGAACTCACATTAGTATGTGGGCGTCCTTCATAAACAGGTTTGTTTTCAAACTTTTTTGCGCGTAAAAAACCCCGAACGTAAGTGGCCTGATTTAAACGCCACGAGAGCGGCTGTGTAAATTCCCCGGCTGCTCTCTGACAGGACTCCTGGATTCTGCTCTCAGGCATTAATCCAGAGGACAGGCTTTCTGTGCCGGGGTGATGGGGGGGGGGGTTAACTTCAGAGGTGGGAGGGTTCCGATCCAGTGAAAGTGATGCCATGGAGATGCACCCCTCCCACTCCTCTGCTTAGCTTTACGGCCGTCACGTCCAGAGATCCTGCTGCTCTCTCGGCACCGTGAACAAAATCCAGCCATCGATCATCCATCTCGGTACGGATCAAGGTGATCTCTGCGTTTCTTTTTTCCATGTTAGTCGAGTGAAAACCCAAAGAATGGATATGTACCCTCTGAGTCCTAAGATGCCCTTCTTATTTAAGAACAGATAAGACATTAGCGCCGTTAGCATTCTGGCTGTGAAATTCAGACGTATTATCATGCAGTGGAGTTATGCACAGTCATCCTGCCCGCCCGCCCGCCCGCACGCGCGCCCATATCTGAGCTTCTGTTTGTTTTGAACCAGGCAATGGCATCCAGGTGGGGGGTGGGGGGGTGCTATATTCCCCAGGGAGAACTCGACTCAGAACAAGCCTTTCAGGGTACACAGCACACAGAGTTTGCCAGTCCTGGGCACATGGATCTGGAACATTTGAAGTCCGTTCCCTGCCACGTTCTCGACAGTCACAGGCTGACTCTGCAGTCCCAGTCCATAGTCTCAGGCTGTAGTCCTGGTCCATAGTCTCGGCCCGTGACGTTGCAGTCCGCAATTCCAGCCTGCAGTCCCAGTCAGTGGGTGCAGTTTGTGGTCCATGGGGCTATCACTCATCAGCACCAGTCAAAGTCCAGTTGGCAAGGCAACTGATGTGGGCCCCAGGGGGTTATTATTATGGACTGCCCCCCCCCCCAGAAGATGGCACAAGTCATCTCAACACGGTACCAATAACATAATATGTCTATTATCGTTTAATTACATATAATGTTTCACTGGAGGCTGTCAGTGCGGGACGTCCCCATCAGTGTGTAACACGCACACCCTTCCTGAGCCACAGATGGTCTTGGGGTGTTAATCTTTCACCATGCAACTGGCCTTCACTGATACACATTACGTGTTCTGATGAGTAACGACCCCCACCTGCCACACCCCGAGACCCGCAGCCTGCAGACTCTGCATAGTGCCGACACATCACATGCTATTCGGACATGTTACAAACGGCAGAGTGGCATCCAGACACGTGGAAGATGCAGACGATTCCAGGGTGGGGTGGCTCGCAGAACATTCCAGGGCTGGATTCTCGCGCTCTGACGCCGTCAGTCTTTCCCACACCGAGATCGATGAAGGACGGTGAGGAAGAGGGGAACTTTAGCCCGGGGCGACTGAACGGTCGATATCGCCGTGGGTCTCCCTCATTAAAGCGGCCTGTGAAAATCACACTCGGGGAGCAGCTTCAAAAAAGCCAAACAGGAGGCGAAGGCCGGGGGGCGTGGGGAGGGGGGGGCAAAACCGTTTGTGAATGGCAATTACAGATACAGCGGCCAGGGAAGAGCATCAGGAAACGTTTTTCTATAATTAAAATGTATTTTATTCAATTAATCCACAGCTCTACTTAAAATTAATTATTAAAAAGAAAAAGTGTATCTTTCTGCTTCCCGCACATCCTCTGGGGGTTGCCTAAAGTTCCCCGTCCGCTGCACCGAGCCACTGCTTCCAGGTTTTATTACTGCCGATGCGGACATGACCTAGACTTGTAGTCAAGACCACCTAAACCAAGACCAAGACACTACCAAGACCTGTGGGTATAGAGACCAAGACAAGACCAAGACTAAGACCAAGACAGACCGAGTCAAGACCAAGACAAAGTGGAGACGAGACCGAGACCGAAAAAAAGACTCCCTTAACTTTTGTGTGCTGTTGAGGACTGACATGACGGGTACTGACTGGTCCCAAAGTCATCTGACAAAACAGCTAACACCAACAACTGTCTAAAGGATGGGAAATATGTAACTGATTTCAATTATACTTAATTTGTAGGTGAAATTGTAACATCAAATTGAAGATACACAATTATAAACTTGAAACTGCATCATGTCCCATTGTAGTAGTACTAGCCAAATGACACTGTATATCAACTTCCCTGAAATGGATTAGGCCTGTTAAGTCAAAACAACGTGATATGCAGATGTTATTTAAAAGTCAATGGTCACATTTATTTAGTCAAACACCATTTTAAGTAAAATACTGTAATCAAACAATACAAAGGCATGCGCACACGTCACATGAATCAAATTCAAACTACAAATACTATACAGTCGTCCCTCGCCATTTCGTGCTTCGACTTTCGTGGCTTCACTCTATCGCGGTTTATTCAAATACATTTATTCATTAAAAAGTTGATAGACAGTGAAAATGATATAGCGCGCACTCGGTTGTCTGAGTCAATTATACACCAACTCTACCATGATCCCATGCACTGCTAGAGATTTTGGGGCCCATTAAAGCATATCATATTGGGCCCCGACCCAGACCGGTCTCATTATCTTCCAAATTTTCTTTTATGGTGCCCCCTTGAACAAGCCGAAGCAGGTTAGGCAGAACTGGAGGAAAATCCCGTTTAAAGATGCATTAAGGCAGCGTTGGGTTCTGTTCAGCCGCTTCCACTCTCCTCTCAGTGTGTATGAGGTATGATGGGCATGTGTGACCTGGAGTGGGCTCCCACGCTCCGGACCGGGCATGGGAGCGCTGGTGGGGGCATTACAGTGTGGTTTATTGACAACGGAGGTGGACCAAATAGTGTTCCCCAGCCCAGTGTCTTCATTAGCATCCTTGCTAGCATGCTAACATAGCTCTCACTCGTAATAGGAGTCACACCCCAGGTGGGAGTCAGTTATCAGTATTGGTCTTTCTCTCCAGAGGGGAGGACAGAGATCAACTACGGGAGGGGGGGGGGGGGTGCATTCTGAAGAGCGATAAATGGTATGGATAACAGGATAGAGATCAGCCCACACACATTTTTTTCTGTTTTGTTTTTTCTATCACTGATTTCTTTTGTCTCTGAACGCAGAGCCCCCTGAAGTTTAAGGGCGACGTGCTTTATTCCTTTGCGTGAGAAAAAAATAAAAAAGTCAAAAGGCACGTTTAATTCAGGGATGACTGGATTTCTTCATTTCATGCCTGATAGGATCTGAATCCAGGTACGGCCAACACCAATCAATTCCCATCTATGGACCGCAGTGTGTCGGCAATCTCACCGTGGAACTGAGCGGCTTCCTCGCACAAGGGCTCGGGACACCAGACAGGCGGCCCCTACAAAGTGCCTAGTGGGCCTGTAATGGAAAAGGTTCCTGTCCTGTCAACAGCTGCCATAATCAACGTGGAAGAGGATACTTCAGCTATTTTAGAGATTCTAATTCAACACCCTGAAGAAGTTTGCTCAAAGGTTGCGTAGCACTGTACATCTATTCAAAAATACAAGAGCTTAAGATCAAGGTTTTTCCCGTCCTTATAAATTACTAACCCATTACTGCTAGGTATGTTTCCATGGTAATTTATACATTAACAGGTCTCTAAAAGCCACCATCTGCAAATTACATGACTTCCACACCTGCCAATCAGAATCCGTTTTTGTGATCATGTGACACAGGTACAGAATTACTCATAATTGCAATTTGTTTTTTATTCGTTAGCTTCTTTACAGGGATGCCCATACCTGTACCCAGAATTAAATGATCTATACTGTTCAATTCTGCCGGACATCACTACAGAGTCTAATTACAGTAGAAATTATTAATCAACTTTTTGAAATGCTTTTTTCATTTACATTTATTTTACCTCAAAACTTTGCTTTTAACCTGGTCTTCCAGCATAACAGCATCCAGGTAATTGGTAATTAGTACCCATTGCTTTTTAGAGGGCTGTAACCAGGAGTTAATTTGCACTAATATTCACTCATCTGGATAATGTTGAATCTGCCCCTTTAAAACACTGCGTATATTTTTAAAGTAGACTGGGTGTAACTGAGTATTTTATAGTGTGTATGTTTAAAATCACCTTGGGGGGGCAGCACCTTGCACATGCGAGAAAGTGTGGAGAACAGCAAGGCATTCTGGGTAGTTAAGAGGATTTTAATGGACTGTATAAATGGCACAATGCCTCTATGTGCTGGATGTTTGGGAGGAGACTCATTTCAAGGATTACTGGCTTCCCTGCACATTTGATTGGACAATATACTATCTAACACAAGGATTTTTTTTTGTTTATTCAGTGTGGGGCAGACGCCACGTCGTGGACGAAAGGCGCCCCACGTTAACAACCGTGACGGACAGTGCGAGTCTGACAGGGAACGACTTTCACGGGTCAAGGTTTGTCGCCGTGGCAACACTTAACAATGACAGCGGATAAGAGGAGTGCGCTTGATGGCTCACCGCTGTCAGACGAATGTCCCCATCCCATCAGGCACTGGTGAAAACAAAACGGGCATCGGCAATTTTCGCTGTCAGTGAGGAAATGGGAGTCCGTCTCTCTCGATGACACTTGGGGGAGGTGGATTAGAGGGGGGGGGTAACTGATGGTCACACGCATGAAAAGAACATCAAGGGTGGTGGTGAGCTACAAACTAACCTTAACTAGCTTCTTGCAGTCCCAGAAGAAGAGCTGCTTCCTGATGCAAATGACTCAATCGGACAGCTTATGGGCAAAACTGCTCTCTGCTGAGGGAGACCCCACACTTCCGGAGCGTAAAAAAAGACCCGCGTGAGTAACTCTTCAAGAAGAACTACAGCAGTTTTTCAGGGGCTTGCATAGAGCGGGGTTGTGTCAGTTTGACCACAAGGACGTGGGGGGCAGGGGTGACAACCATGAGGGACACATCTGAAGATTCGGGTCAGGACAAGCCTGAAACAGAGGGATTTTCTGTTGTACCCTTGAAGATCTTAACCAAATGCAGCTGAACGAAGAACATGAAACGGTACTCTGATTAACATACACTTTAACTTTTGTCATTTATATCGACAGTTAAGAACACATCCCATGTTCCAAAACCAAGTCAGATTACACATTACACACGTTTCTGTTCACTGCCGCAGTACGCCGCTCCCCATATTCCTGGATGTGCCAGCCCCAGATTGAACAGATCACTCAAGGAATCCACAAAGTCATGGCACAGGAAATGCCGCGGCCCTTTGGACATGTGTCGTACCGCACGCGCATGCGTGTGAGCCTGTATGTGTGTGTCTATAAACAGGAGCAGGGATAGAAACATCCTCACCACTCTGCATTCCTCTGCCATTATTAGCCTTCGCTCTGTTCACACTATATATATATTTACTTTTTTATCTGTTATGAAATATTGCTATTCAAGGTTACAGCCGGCACTGACCGAAAATGTACGGCGCCATTTATATCTGAAGCTGCGGTGTAACGCAGCCACTTAACGAGGATTCACGCAGAGACAGGTGTACAGGGTTAATTAAAAACATGACCGGGTCACAAGCCCCTGTTTTATTGATCATACATCTACATATAAAGCGGCAGGAAGTCGCTGTGTGTGAGACAAAAGCCAAATGACAAGATAATTGGAGCAATCTGGGCGAAGAATTTACATAGGCCTCGTTGTGTGGAATACTTTATTAGGAATAACCAAATGTTATGAATATCAGATTAGAGGAACTGGTAATATTTAGAGACAAGGGCAGGGGACTTAATTTGCCCTCAGATCATTAGCTGGAATGGAAGGGCTGCTGGGAAGCGGGCAGAAAAATAAGCAGGAGGAAAGAGACGTCATGGAGAAGGAGGAGATCAGCCCACTCAGCATGTTCTCTACAAGCTGACGGTGGAGAGTAACTGAAGAAACGGCGGAGGGGGGGTGAGGGAACGACAGTTCGGGGGAGGTGACAGAGGAATCTGGCGGCTGAGGATGGAAAAGCAGAGCGAACCTAGGATAGAGCCTTGAGGTACGCCAGGAATAATCAATTAGCGATTACGGAATGAAGCTGAATCAGTGTCATTTATCTGGAGAACTCCCGAGAGACCTGCCCAGGCTTCAGGTAGCAGGGCATACACGGACATTTCGGGGTAGACCGTGGATTCAGATAAGAAAATCCAGGCCAAACAAACAAATGCACTGTAAAAGGTCGACCATTATGTGTCATTTGTGAGGTTTACAGCATGAACTCCGGCATTTACAACTGGGGGCCAAGCTCACATGCAGAGGAAAGATCTTGTTCCATAATTAGTGAAGAATTTGTAATTTAATTAACATCACAATCCAGGTAGAATACTAAAGACTTTCAGGGTTAAATGCATTACTGTATACATTTCCGGTTTTGTTAGTCCAAATTAGCCTTTAGAGTGATGGTCTAAATGGAAAATGTGTTGGAAACCCAATTTAAAAGGATGAGCAGGACTTAATCCTCAGACTTTCTGGATTATCCTAAATTAGCAGAGTAGAAATTTTATTACAACAGATTTCAAAGCTGAAGATGGTATCATTAAAAACCCGTTCATACACAGCAGCTTCAGTAGTTTTTTAGGCCTTTCGAATCCCTCCCCACCCCGATTCCCCCTGAAAGAGGGGCCCGATTGCTTGGCCCGTTGTTTAATTAATGGGGTGCAATTAAAGGCAGCGGAAAGCAGCTTTGGCGGCCCGTCGTGAAAAGAGCTAACTGAGGTTTCCTGGGTCGAAGTGCGGCGGATAAACATTAGCGCTCCTCATCTAGGGGGCAGAGACAAAATCCGGGGCGCCGGCGTGCTGATTGTGCTCTAGGGCGCCCCCATGCTGCAGCCCACAGGAATCCATCACGTACCTGGGGCCACCCCCCACGAGCCACCAAAGCTACCAGTATGTTTGCAACACATATTTTAAAAAAAAGATGACAGGTGGCACAATGTTTTACGTGTCTCTGTGCTTAAGATTCAGGCTTAACAAATGCCATCAACTATCTGAGTTACACAATGTTAACAACTAACTGAAACAACCCACCATCAATCCACCGAGAGGCCCGTTTCTACGGGGGCCCAGCAGCCTGACCCAGTAATGTCCTGTCTCTGCATTCCTTTCTTTTCAGCACCTTTAAGCGCCTCAGACGGACACATATGGGACGGGCTGCTGCTGTTTTCTGGCTGTCCCTTCCACACTCCCCTACCTTCTGCTTTTTAACGTAGCTGTGCTGTACTGTATTTATCAAACATCTTTCCAAAGCACAACCTCTGCGACTGGAGAGTAAAACACATACATACTTACAACGAGAGGGTTACTGCACCAAATGGTCGGATGTTCGCATCGGTTGTGCCATGACCCAACATAATGTGGTGGTGGGTGACTCAGTGGGTCAGGGCACTGTGCCTCTAATTTGAAGGTTGCTGGTTCAAATCCAAGGGCTTGCAGAGTGATTTCTCCATTGGGTCGATTAACTCCCAGTTGCTGTCTGACTCTCATTTTCTCAAAATACATGTATGTTGCTTTGGATAAAAGTGTCTACTAAATAAAAAATAATATTCACGATTGTGTTGTTCTGGGTAACTTTAAGGCCATGCAACATGTGACCAGTGATGGCATGTGCATCTCTGATAATCCCAGCACCAATCAGGTTCTAGGTAAAATGGGGTCTTAAAGACACTTTATGATCAGCAGGTGGCATAGTTGCTCAGGGCACAATCTTGTGACTGAAATTTTTGCAAGCCAGGCCCAGGAGGGACATCTAATGCAGGCTTTGATTCTTAATTGCTGTTTAATCGATAATCATTCGTTATCACCTGCGATGTCATCACTGCTCAGATTCACTGGCGTGTCACAGCATAACGGGAGAGATTAAAAGTTCAGCCACTGAAGGTGACGAGTCCCACCAACAAACTAACATAACGCCAAAACCCGGGAGCCATTAGAGGGCGCCACCAGCAGCCTGGCCTTCCGAAATACACAAAAGAGGGACCGGCTGTCCCTGGGATGTGCGCCTGTGAGGATAGATTATGGCGTCACGCGCCACGGGGGCAGGAGCGCGATAAACCCCATTATCCTGGGTCCACAGTGCCATCGAAAAACATTTAATGGGACTTCACCCCGAGAATCGGGCTGCCGACGGGGCCTGCGCTTCATTAGCGATTCCTGCATGATCTCATTCCCGCTCCCGCCGCCCCCGTAAGACATATCGCCTGGACGCTGTCCAGCATGGCAATCAATACAGCCAGCGGAGTAATAAATGATAAAATCAATATTTTTAATATTTCCCCCATCGCGATGCTCTGCGGTCGTCTCGAATGCGGCGGCCGGGAGATATGCAGATGTAGAAAGTTGTACCTAACAGTTTAATGGGACACGTATCCTCGGGGGGGGGGGGAGAAGCAGCAGAAACGCAAGATCAGCAGCATTTCTAAAAACAACCAGGGCCGCGCTGCCAGATGGTGTTACAGAGGCTGCGAGCCGAGGCGCCAGCGCGCCCTGACCTGAGGGGACTCTCACTCTGACAGACGCACGCCCGACTCATTAATCCTGCCGGCAAACGCGCTGCGGCCTGGATATCAGCTGGCGGTCGCAATAGCGGCCTGGCTACGGGTCACTGCTTGCGGCCTGGACCTCCAGCTTTCATGCGTGGGTAACCATGTCCCACGTTGGAAAGAACGATCATGAATCGGAAAACCAATGTTGCATTGAAAATACTGTATTGTGGTTTGGAAAGCCAGATGTTTCTCTTCCGATTGTGTGGTGCAGGGTGTTGTTTGGGATTAGCAGCTGAACTCAGTCTCTTGTCTCCATCCCCACCCAAATGCGCCAGGATGCGCTTCCCGGGCGATGGCAAACTCCGACTCCTAGCGTTTTTCTTTAGCGATTAATATTCAAGCAGTACGCTGCGCTGATCCGGCATTTTTCACACACATTTTTACCCCCCTGTGATGGATTCTGCGGCTGTAGCCACTTACGGGAATCGCGGTGTCATAAAACACGGAGACGGATTCACATCATGCAAAGAGCGAGAAGGAAAGTCTTTTCGGAGTGCGCGGCAAAACAATTCGGAGGCATTTCCGTCGCTATAAATCTTTAACTTCTGAGTTTATATTTATTCTTCCTGTCTTAATGAAGCTTCGTAGGATAACTAATAAAAAACAGGCAGCATGAATGATCGCTGAGGGCTGTCAGGCTGAAGCCAGGTCCGCTGTGCAGATGCGGGATGATTTTATGAACAATCCGTCCCACAAAATGTTATTGTAACTCCGCCGTGTTTAGCAGAGGAAATGGCAGAATAACACCATCCTTCAAAGCATCAATCTTTAACGTGATAATAACCATAAAACAAAAAAAAAACCTTCATTTCAGCTCCGACATAAAACTGCATTTTGCTACAAGACTGAAGTTAAATCATTTTTCACTTAGTATAATTTCTCTCCACGATGCCAAGTGCTGTTTGTGAGTTTGAAATGGATGAAATCATACATTTACTAAAGGAGAAAATCATATAAACAGGATTTTAATTTGTTTTTCAGTACAGCAGTTACCAATCCAGGTCAGATCCTGATAGCCGGGACACCCAACACATTTCACAGCATCGGAGCAAACGCAGGCATGAGCAAACCTCCGCGTTTTAACATGTAAATAACTTCACTCGGAAAATGTTGACCCGGTATCGAGATACCCCTAAATTATCTCCCTTTTAACTGAAAACCATAGAAAAGGGGAAATAATCTTATTAAAATATGCAAAAATCAGACGAAAAGCATTACATTACTGCGGCATTATTGCTGATATCAGCGATACGGCAATGGGGGTAAAAAAAAATGAAAGAGTGGCAATCCCAAATGAGCGCTCCACGAGCAGAAAGCAGACGTGTGGCTAATTGACTTCATCTCATTTTAGATCCCGTTTTACACAATTACCTACTGCCCCCTGCAGTCTGATTAAGGGAAGCTGAACGTGCAAAGGAGGAGGGAGGAAGAGCAGGAAACGCGTCTTTCCTGGGTGTCTGTCTGTATTAATCCATACGTCACACGGGCATATAGTGGTATTCTTAAGTGCAGAACATTTTATACATATATTAATTTTTTCCCCTACATGCACACTCATCAACAATCTGATGCCAAATATTAGGACTGCACCTAACGATTTGTATCGGTTAATTTGGTAATAATTTTTTCAATTAGTCGACTAATCTGAGGACTAATTTACTGAATAACCCAATAAAAAATTTGGGGGGATGGGGGTACTTGGGGGGGAACCACACCAAAGTTCGACGTTAATTAGGCAGAATGATGTCAGGAAGCTGCCAGCCAGGGCATTTGGGATTCACCCAGACAGCCCAGAGTCGCCGGTGCTGGCTGCCTCAGCCCCAGTTGCTAGCTAACGTGTCACTCTTTACATCTCTCTAACCCCAATTTGCGCTGCATCGCGCTCCCCATCTCCTAGGCAACCCCTTTTGGAGTCATCATGCTAAATTCCAATCCGGTAATAAAAACGTGTTTCTGATTTCTGATGCCGTCGGCGGGATCTCAGGATGCCTCCCACTCGAGCCTAAAACTTCCACAACAAAACAAGCCAATGTGAAGCCATAATTCTCTTTCTTGGGCATCAGATGCGTGTCCCACTGCCACTGGCTCCGACATCCACCACTGCGGCAACATGATGCCTGGCTCCGGCCAAAGCTGGCAAATGAACGGAACTCTCTGGCGTGTCTCGTGGCTGTCACACTCTCAGATGAGGCTGAAGACCACACAGTCCCTGGACCTGTAGGCCTCTGCATTTTACCATCCTGGGACACCAAGTGCTACCATGTCAGTCTGTGCATCACCTGAAGGGAGGGGCTAAAGAAAAGAAAACAACCAGAACTAGTCACTTTTACTATTCCTCTCAGTGATGCAGAGCCAGAATGTTCCAGAAGGTGCTGAGAACACCTGCTTTTCATAGTCCATAGAGGAAAATATTGTGCGGGCACACAAGCGGCCATTAAAGGAAAACTAAGGCAGCATTGCTTCGTTTCCCTGTCATCCGAGCGGCGTTCCTGGGATTAAGAGCAGACGCTGTAGTGTTCCAGGGCTCAGGCTAGGATTTCCGATGGCGAAGAGGCCCAGGCAGACGCGCTAATTACTGAAATGACAGATTCTCAAGCCGAACGCACCGCAAACGCTGACACGCTCATTACACAACGTTCGGGTGTCCTCAGCGAGACACAGCACCTTTTTCTTAATGAGTTTCAAACCCCTCAGAAACCTCTACATAAACCATTTTGAAATGCGTCGTCTTGCATGGAGGTCGGCCTTCATCAAATCGAAGCGATAAAATACTCGCCTCCGAGCAATGTCATTCAGACAGGAAAACCTCCATGTTTACCTTATAGACATACAACAACAATATTCCAAAAAAAAAAAAAACACCACCAGCTTTTGACAAGCTCAATATTTAATATACTCAAACTGCAGTGGGATTGGGTCACATTTAATTAGCATTATTATTATTGTCTTCTATGAATATGTGTTGCCTGAAGACATTTAAACTGAGTAAATATATAATTAAAAACACCGCATTCTCCGCGAATGAGGACATGAGAAGATGAGCTCCCCCAAAACGGCAAGCTGCTGTGTCCTTATTCCTCATGTTGTATTCATGTCGAAGCACCAGAATATCTGACCGGCAAAAATCGATGTCTTTCAATTAAGGGCCGTGCTTAGATTACCTAAGTAAATAAATAAACAGGCTGGATACATAGTTCAGGTTATATAAGCAGGGCTCTCAAACCGGGCCACACCGTGAGAGCAGCCTGACAGGGCCGCTGCTGTTGTACCCTTAAAGCATGCAGCCCTACAGACAGGTGGAAGATTAAACGACATCATCTCTCATTCCCTATGAACGGGGGGAAAAGTTGCTAAGCAACCAAATATGTCATGTATCATGTCATGCGGCCGCATTATGCAGCGGAGATGAGTCATCAGAATGCAACTGTAACGCTGCACCCATGTGGATTCACCTTAAATTCAACCTCACACTCTCTCTCACACACACAGACACACACACACACGTGTGTACATGCACATGCACATGCACACACATGCATGTACCCAGGTCATCGGAGTGCCACCGTGACTCCCCAACCCTCTCTAGGACGCCCGTATCTCTTGTTTAGGCCATCGACTAAAAAGGCTTCCTGCGGTTCTATATACTGTGTATTTATAGCTGCTGCTGGTCTCATCCTGCTTGCCATACAGCCTGGATCTCAGCTACACTAGTTATGAAGCCAGTTCTTTACATTTTTAACATTACAGTGATCCATCCAGTCACTACTGATCAGGACTCAACAGAGTCCATTCAGTACAGACATTCTCACAAAGCAAGTGACATCATCATCTCTGCCCTTCCTGTCATTATATTAATCACAATAATAAAGTTTCCTACATTTTTTAATATACTTCATTGTTAAAGAATGACTGAACTGCCATTGTCACAGATATTACTTAAGTGTTTTTTATTTGATGGTTTTCGGTCAGTAAAAGCCAGGTCTGGATTTCATTCTGAAATCTCGTGTCACCTTTTTACGAGTAAATGACTAACCCCTTTTGACCGATTTATGGGTGACATCGGGTGACAGTCCTTTTAAGTTCGGTGACATTCCAGAGGCCACATAGTGGTCTGATCGCTAAAGCGGGGGCTTTCTGTTACCGCTCACTCCATTTCTGTGCCTGAAAATGCTGCATTTAATGGGCTGGGAGAGGGACGGCTTTCAGGGTCTAGTGGTACAATTTATTCATGCTCCCTCCCCCGTTCTTCTCACAGTGGGTGAGGCACTTTTTTTTTTTTTTTTATCTCCCCCAAACCTCTGCTCAAACCTCAGCTCAGGGACAACCGCCGATATCCCAAAAGGACCACAGCAGAACCCGCTCTGAGGTGTCCGAACGTGAACGGCTTTCCACAAGCTGTCAGAAGCGTGGTATAACGACAAGAATCTTAGGCGGTGCACACATGAACAAAATAAAAAAATTAATAAATAGAAAAGAAAAATGTCGTCACTGCCAGACTTAAAACCAAAGCCTTCCCTTCAGCTTTTCTACAGTCATAAACAGACACGTAGCTCACACAGCAACAATCCGAACCAGCCCGTTGACCCAGGGGGCTCCAGAGGTACCGGCGGACTCTGTTATCATTCTTGCGGGCCCGTTTGGCTCAGTATTTAAAATGATCCATCTCTAACAATGACATCACCCCACCGGCCACTGCAGGAAGAGTTGATCCCCCAGCCGAGGCTTAGTGGAAACCGATGCGCGGAAGGTTCTAGAAAGGCAAATGGTTTCCTCGCGCCAACCCGGGAGTGTGTTGCGGCTCAGGGAGCCGGAACGCACTCATGAAATATGGACGCTGACCTCGCAAATGCTGGCCTGGGGGTACATGTGCTACAACCTCCATCAGAGAGCTTGATTAAGTTTTTGACATTTTACAAGTTGCTCCTCAGTTTTAAGGCCAGAATAAAAATAGAGAGAGCAAAGCGGGGGCGTATTCCTGTGTCCACGCGGGAGACCCGCTCACGGCTTCCGCACATCTGGCCTATCTGTTACAGTCAGCTGAGGATGAAAGGCGTCAGCTGGGACATCACATAAGGGGGGGCGGGGGCGTGCGAACAAGTCGGGGCCTTTTATTCACCCGCCACGACCCAGATTCCCGCAGCAGAAATACAGGAATCCAGTGCAGCCTCAGCATAACGCGTGTCGGCATAACAAAACGCTGCCACCATCGAGACTCCAGAATATTCTGTGCTAATTTAATCTGCGGGTTTACTTTAAATAAAGAGCTTGATGAACTATGGTTGTGTATCATCATCGTTTCATATTCGGGCTGCTGATTAATGGTCACGGACTGTAAGGCAAGTTAAAAATAGCTACACGATGTTTTGCCGTGTATTTATCTATAATAAGAAAAATATTCGCACCTGAATTCCGAGAGGTGAGAAATGACTCCATACATTATAAATCTGGAGAATGCGACTAGTGTTCGCATGCATTTACCTTCTGTTATGGCCAATCCTGTGAATGTGACCACAGCCACGTCATTAATGAACACGTTTTTTTAAGGGTAGCACAAACATTATACTGCTAATCCATCAATGTACTGTGTAATGCGACTGACTATTTAATTGTTTTACTTATCTGAGACGCTGCAGTCCAAGTTTGTACCTGGCATGTGACTGGATGCTGGTAGAGGTGACCAGACCTGTGCTAACAGAGTATCGCTCATTCTTATTATTTTCAGCGCCAAGAATGGATGTTCCAACTCAAAGGCTTTGGTTTCAAAGCTACCACCCATTGACATTATCAAAGCTGAGCCAGTTTATCTAAACAAATTAAACCTCTGTCTACGAGCCTCTCCAGCCAGCTGCATTATCAGGAATATTTTCGCCTTTAATATGGTCACATCTGATTGGCTGGTCCCATCTCCTCTAGTTGCTTGGACCCACTTCCCATATAATCTGATTGGTTATCTCTATGACCCAATCATTTTTCATTCTGATCTCAAACATTTTTGTGCAAGTAAAGCTCCCATGGCCATCCAAAGCGAACTTCAGACATGTCCGCCTGATCAACTGTCTCCTTCCTAACATGTGCCTGATGAGCCATGCCTGTTGCTTGCCTGTTGCTTGCCTGTTGCTTGCTTGTTTTTCTTGTCAGCCCCATTCCGATCATTGATGTTTCATACATTGCTCTTCCTTTGGCCAGAGCCAGAAGCTGTGGTGAGCTGCAGAGAGCTACTGCGCTGAGCGGCTTCAGTCAGCCTGACCTTGTGCAGTCAGAGGGGAGACCACCGCTGTGCCTCCAGAGCCTGGCTCAGGAGAGGCTGCTGCTCATCGCGATCCTCCAAACCCCAGCCCCTAGTACCCTGTTCATCCTGTCCTCAATTCTGCTGTGCCTCCAGAGCTCATCCTCAGCTCTGCTGAGCCCGAGAGGGCTGCTCCGTCCACGCTCCAGGCTCCCAGCCCAGAGAGAGCCGTTCTGCCCATGTTCTAGGTGCCCAATCCAGAGAAGGCCACTCCGCCCAAGTCCCCGGCTCCCGGCCCGAAAGGGGCCACTTCGCCTACACAGTCCCACAGCAGCTGTGTTGCGCCAGGTGTCCTGGCTTTGCCCTGCTGGCCTCCAGGTGTCCCGGCTGCACCTGCCTCGTCAAATCTTGCTGTCCCATCAGCATCTGCCATCCCATTGGCTCCAGCCATGCTGCCTCCTGCTGTCCTGTCAGATGCAGTCTTGTCACCTCTTGCCGTCCTGTTGTCGCCTTGGTGGCCTCCTTGTTCCCTGCAGGTCACCGCCAGGCTGACGCCTGACTCCCCAGTCATTGGCAAGTTGGGTCGACCTGAAAGATGATCTGCCGGAGGACTTAGAATGGGACCCTCTGGGCCTTGCCCTGAGTCCTGCTTCGTGGGCCTGGTACGGTCAGTGGTGTCAGCTAGGGCCAAAACATGGGTTGGCCAAAGCTCCATCTCCTGGAGGGGGAGACAAGGGCACACTATCCGTGCCAGTCGTCCCAATGTTGTCCACCCGGGCAACTTAACAGCTGAGGCCCAGGGGAGAATTCGCCTGGCACTCTCCTGCTCCTGCCCTGCCGGCCCCTCTGTGCCCTCCAGCCCTGCGTGCCAGGGTTGCCGCACAGTTCTCCTGGCTCCAGGAGACTTTGTGGGTATTCCCCTTTCCCTTCAGTCATACCTTGGTCCCTGTCCTGCCTTTGTTTTGTCTCAGCCTGTGTCCCACCCCTGTGTTCACATCCCTGTCCTTGTATGTGTCCTCTCTGCTGTCCCGGCTTTAGTCTTAGTCTGTTCCGTGCCTCTAGTCACGTCATGTGTCTTGTCCTGTGTCTCAGTTTGTGTCTCTCCTGCT
The DNA here is from genome assembly GCF_048594095.1 of Paramormyrops kingsleyae. NCBI lineage: Eukaryota > Metazoa > Chordata > Actinopteri > Osteoglossiformes > Mormyridae > Paramormyrops > Paramormyrops kingsleyae. The sequence goes on along the minus strand of NC_132818.1, from coordinate 13,598,839 downwards.
CCCTGGTTCTGGTTGATGTCTGGTGTTTTTCCCTTTGGTCCCTAGTCCATTGTCCCTGGTGCCTGGTTTCGTCCTGTTTTTGGTCCAGTTCATCTGTGTGGCCCCAGTGTTTACCTGTCCTGTTATCCTTTGGGTCTCTAGTCCAGCCCCTGCCTGTTCCATGTCCGTTGTGGTACCAGGTATCCTGTTCTGTTGGCTCGGCCCCTCTGGTCTTGTGTGGTGTCTGTCTCGTTTACCCTGTCTGTCCCGTCTGGTGTCCCCTGTCCCCAGCCCTGTGTGTCCACCCTAGCATTCAGTTCTCATGGTCCCCTCTCCTGTTTGTCCTCCATGCCCGGAGAGCACACACTGGGGGGGGTTCTGTTATGTCCTGCTGAGCCACGCCTGTTGCTCGTTACTCCTCCTTAGTCCTTTGCATTTAAGTACCTGTTTGTCTTGTCAGCCCGGTCGAATCATTGATATGGCTCCTCCTATCTGCCTGTGTCCGTCCTCATATTCGCCTTCCTGTTTTGACTCCTCGTGGTCTCATCTGTTTCCCTGCTCCTGTTCAGCTCAATAAACTGTTTTGGAATGACAATAAAATATCCTTTATTCTTACATTCGCCAAATGCCTGCCATCAGGTCCTTCACCTTCACTGCGAGTCTATTGTCCACGGCGTTCCTCTACAGCTGCCTGCAACCGGACGGATCCGGCAGCATTTCTAAAGCACCTGTCTGGAGTTAGACAAAGTATCCATCAAGGACATAAATAATGTTGAATATACAGCTAGAACATTATATCAATACAAAAAAGCAACAGACAATTCTTAGGACGTCAAATATGAAGGAGGCTTTGTAATAACTATCAGAATTGCCTGTTAAAGTAAATATTTTATTAATAGAGTTATTATTTCCATGTGTCAGGGGTGCTTTGACAGGAGTGGACATTTTCGGCACCCAGAGCCCGTATTTGCTGCTGTCAGGTAATTATGTAACCCCCTGGATTACGCAACTTACAGTACCGCTGCTGAGGCCTATTAACATTTCTGTTGTATCCCACGTAAGGGGAAAAAAAAGCTGACCTGACAGGGAGCGGGCTGACAGCCGGGCCCCCGCTACTCTCTCTGGGCGGCGAGGCAGGCAGGGAGAGCCAGCGGAAAACATTTCATTATGCCTGCAGGTTCCTGCGAGTGGGCACAGGCAGACGTGCACAATGGCGCCCCCACAGGACAAGAAACAGACCTCGGAGGATTTCTTCATGCCAGTCATGACCGGAGAAGCCCAGGTAAAACCAGCCCTGGGTTTTAGTTGACTCGGTCAAGCTGGCAGAGAATGACGTTACTAAACTGTTTTCCCATGAGGCACCAATGTACAGATAAACACCAGCTTCCCTATATCAGTGATTTGTTTTTTTTTTTTACATGTGAAATATAAAATGTGATAATCAAAGCTTCCAGATTGTGCTGTTAGGTTCCGGAAAGGACACCATTTGTTGTAAACAGGGCCACCTCCCTGGTCCAGGACCAACCCTCGTTTTGTAATGGCATCAGGCCGCGTCCACAGTGACTGCTGCACAAGCACAGGAAGCAGCTGACTTGCTCGCTGGCATGGGAGCGGAATGGCTGTGTCAGCACTGAGACCCCGGCCACGAAGGCGTCTCAAAGATCCCATCGCATCCGACTGCCGCGGGCTTCTCCGCTTACATCTACGCTCTGGCGCCATCTAATGGTGGCCGCACCACCCTGCGGGAGATGAACGAAGTGTGGTGGCAGCTAGTCGGGTTTTTCAAAATGACGGCATGCGGTATAAGTTCTATATGCGGTAACAAGGTCAGCGTGAAGCGGAGCAGGAGCGTCTCTGGCCTTCAGCAAGAGCGGGGAAGGCAGAGGCAGGTGGGAAGCAGGACGCACTGTGACGCACTGCTGCGGCGTCTGGACTCAATGGCCTCAGGTACGACACACTTTCAGGGCATATGCAAACAGATATGTAAATACGAAAAATAACACACTCCCACTTACACACGCGCTTATATAAGAGGTGTAAGAGTGTGGGAATCAAAGAAAGGTGTGTCCCTCAACTCACTATCTGCGATACCACTTTAAACTTAAATACAATCTGTTACGTGTTACACAGCCAGGTTCCCCTCCCAGAGCTCCCAATACAGGCCAGGTTCCCCTCCCAGAGCTCCCAAAACAGAGTTGGGTTCCTGTCCCAGAGCTCCCAATATACAGCGAGGTTCCCTTCCCAGAGATTGCAATACAAGTCAGGTTGTCTCCCAGTGCTCCCAATACAGCCCAGATTCCTCTCCCAGAGCTCCCAATAGACGGCCAGATTCCCCTCCCAGAGCACACACACGGATGAATGAGACCCTCTCATCACTCCATAGCAACGTCTTGCGTCCGCTGGGTGTCTAAGGGTTGGTGTGCGAATCCTCCACGGCCGGGCGTCATGCGTCAGGAGCGGGATCTGCGAGGGGATTACCCGGCTGCTTGACATTCCTGGCAATTGGGGCAGGATTAGCAAATAAAATGGGACCCCATCCGGCAGCTAAGCACTGCATGTTGCGGGCTGTAAAAAGCATGTGCTGATGGAGGAAGAGAAAAACGGTTTTATTTACATGATTAAATGTTGTTTTTTTTTTACCCTAGTACTCTTATGAAAACAAACATTTAGATCCTATGGCCAGCAGAGTAATCATATCATGTTTTTGGCCCTTGAGCAGGGCCCTAAACCCTAGAAACGGCTCCAGGGCACTAGGGAAATGGATCAGCCTGCTCTCACCCGTATCTGTGTGTCTTATAGGGGAGCATGATGGGATATGAGAAAACCAATCAATTCCTATGTAGCTGTACTTCCACAAAAGGTAAATAATAGTATTAGTGTTATTAGATTTCACCAGATGGCTTTACAGTCCTGAATTCCGTTGTTAATTAAAGATTACTGTGAGCATCATTGTTGTACCGTCGATTAAGGTGCTTATAATCGCTGCAGTGAAAACATACATTAATGAGCATGACTGTAGCTCCAATCGCAGCTATAATTATTTTCACTAATATTACCCATTGTGAAAATGCTGTTGTAATAAAACGGGGGAAAGTCCTTAGGCTTAGAAATCCTCAGCACGAAGAAGAGAGAAGCGCTGCAGAAACCGGATTAGGATGAACACGTGTACGGATATAAGGAAGGTATGTGTGTTAACGTCCATGAACAGGCACCTTCTCCTGAGCCTGGAGAGTATGCCCCGTGAAGGAGAAGAATGAACCTCGCTGAATTTCAGCCTGTCAGAATAGCACGGGGCCGCCGCGCTACGTGAATGACAGGCGTGACAGCCCGAGGAGGGATGGGACCCTCAATCACACCTCCGCCCCGGCGACTGTCACCCCTTGCCTTTTCACCGGGACACAGGGGGAACAATGGCGCCGGGAAGCGGATCATACGGCTTAAGCCGGTGCCACGGGCAGATAAAACTTTGAATAGCGTCATCATTCTCGCGGTTTTTTTTTCTCGTTTCTTCGGGCATGTTTGTGTGTCAGCGGAATAGAAAAGTCCTTTGGGTCCCCCAGGGCCACATTAACTCCATAATGCTTCGCCGGCAAATGTTATTGATCGCTGAGGTACGGAAACGGCCAGAACCAGACCGCGTCCGCGCCGCCCTCCGCTGCTCTCCCTGGTGGGCTCCCTCGCCACCAGCCTCCATCCGTCACCCGGCCGCCTGCTGGGGGGACGGGGGGCAGCCACGTGTTGCCTAGATCTGTGAGAAGTTCGGCTAACCTTCATTAAAATTACCCTGTAAAATCCGAGAAACGCATAAATAAAACAAGCGGGTTTTCCACAGAGCAAATGTACAACCTGTCATTACTAGGACCTGCGCGGCCAAAAGCAGGCCGCTTAACTAAAGGGCTAATCGAGTGTTAACAGTCGAAATTAACAGCTGACAGTATGTAGACGTGTTTGTCTTAAACCTCATGCAGTTTTCCACCATTTAACACATTTCAGACAAAAAACCCCCCCGAAATTATACATATTTTCCACGTGATCTAAAACATCCATGTGCTACAATATGCCGATATAAAACGATATTGGCTTTAAATACACCAAATCTTCTGTACAATAGACTACAGTATTAGGCTAGAGGAGACGGCCCTGTGATGTAATGGCATCGGGATGCTCTCGGGCGCTTCTCTCCGTTTCCATCACACGCCGCGTGTTTCATCCATAAACAGTGATGTAAGCTTTTCACGGCGGAGGCACTTTCCCATCCCGGCACTAAAGGCACTGCATTAGCAGGCTTCTCCCTCCTCCATCGCCGCGCTGACATTTCCATTGTTTGCTGCGTAATTACACGGTGCCCTAATTCCTCCGACACCGGCGAGCGGCCGCCGGGCCTGAGTCAGACATTCTCGTGGGCGGGGGGGGGTTAGGGCTGCGCACGGAGCTGCCTTTTAACAAACGACTCCCCTTCCGTCACTCCTGACACCGAGCCCTGAGCCTTTGTAGAGGGAGGCACTTGCGGCTTTGAATACCTTTCGGCAGTAGCGGCGCTTGCAAGCCGTCAAAAGCATGCATCCCCTTTCTATTTGTGCGGACACACACATTAATATTTTGCTCCCGCTGGTTGATGCGCTTCCTTTATTTTAGTCACGTCCAGACGCAACAGTGGCATGAGATTGAACCCGCAGCCTCTCAACAGCGCTCCTAGTGGTCAGTGAATGGTAGGTGCGTGGTCGACGTACCTAGTAGAGCTCCGCTACCTTAAAGTGCCTTAGGTGGCACGGGAGGAGGTACGGGCGCGATCTGTGAGATGGTGATGGGAAGTCGGGAGACACAGCACTTTCCCCACCGCACCACAGGAGAGCACATGAAAGGGACCCGTCGCTTTGAAACCCCGGCTGCCGCTATCAGTGGAGTCATGCGTTCCCGGACAATGCTCTCATATCCCCCCTCGCCTGTCAATAAGCCGCGCATATTAAAGCCACGGGAAGCTTTTGATTTCCAATCAAGAGGAGGTTTGTAGAGCTCTCAGAATAAACCTCGCTTTCAACTTCGATCTCGTTCGTTGTCAGTTTAAGACAAATTAAACCTCGGTGGATTAAAATGTAAAGTTGCTCTCTCTGTCTTTCACATTTAAAGTTGCGGGGAAAAGCAGGCAAACCTTGACATCGCTTTTGATCCCGGATAAAAGTGTTTGAAATTCAGCTGATCGCCGCTGCCTTTCATTTAATTTACTCTCGTGTAAACAGAAGTTTCTCCACCAAACAAGAAGTACTCGAAACTCTTTAAACGTAAGTTATGCGGTGAGACCCTGTGAATCTTATATAACGGAAATGATTTTCCATATCTTCATGTCTATTTAGCGGTCCTAAAATACACATTTGCTCTCCCTCGCCTGCAGGTATTCCGATGGGCTCACTGTGTAAAATAAATGCCACTCAAAGGTAAATCCACTGCATATTTATTAATGGATTACTCTTTATGCATTACACCCCAATAATACCTCAGAAATGACCTAAATTCCACGCTGCGCCCCCATTTATATAGCCTATACAGAAACCCTCCCCCCTGGTATCAGTGCGGCTGCGTGATTTACCCGCTCCGGTATAATGAAACACTGAATGCAGGCCTGATGAAATGCTTATTAACACACGGTAAGAAAAATATGGAAATATATAAACCATGCGCCTAGTTTTGGGGCTATATAGAATATTTGTCAGTTTGAAATAAAGCTGTCCACACCATACATTCTAACGTGTTAAATGTACCGACACTAGCAATAATGACGCTACCTCAGATCATAGAGCCGTGTGTACTTCTGGAATACAAAGGGATCACCTGTCTAACAGCGCCATCTGGTGTCACAAATATATAACCCAGCATAAACATTTATAGACAAACCTTATACATTTTCAGGATATTTTGTAAAATGTTGATGTAATATTGACCATAACATTTGGCCGAAAACTAAAAATTAATGTTATAATTCTGAACAAAAACACACCGGATGGAGAATTTTCAATAACCGCTTATCCCATGGTGTGATGGTGATAAAGACTCTGATTGGGGAAGCAAGGGGTGTAAGGTCAGGGTTCAGCCTGGAGGGGGCGCCAGCCAGTCCCGTACAGCAGGTCACCTGGTCTCTGATTCACCTGAGCTGGGAGAAGCCCCCCCCCACACCCAAGTCCAGGCCCGTGAAAAACCTCACCTACTGAGATGCCTTACAGGAAGGAAGAACATTCTACAGAGTTTAAAATCAAAATTAAGCTTTATGTGCCATTTGTGCAAGGACATTGGAATGTTTTTTTTCCACGTATCCCATCTTGCTCTCCCATTTTTTAAGACACACACACATTTGGAGATGACAGTGAAGCTTGGTGTCTGAGCACTGGTCAGCCATCCATCCATGGGGATTGAACTATTAACCTTCCGATCACGGGCACAGGGGCCAAATCCATCGGGCTGCACAAATCCAGAAATGCTTGCTATTTGGCACTGCCCTGAGGAGGGTCCACACCGAAATGCACACGACACGGAACGTTCCAGAGGATGTGACGTGCCGTCCGGTTCCTAATCCGCCGTGACAAGCTCAATACACAAAAACCCGTTGGACACGCGAAAGGTATGAGATCCATCCTGTGCTCGCAGTGACAGCCAGCTTCACCATCCGAGCAGAGAAGTAGGTGAGTTACGGCGGTTTGGGAAATCATCTTCAAAGGCTTCCACGGACACCCAGATAATTGTATGAATCTAAAAATAACCATCTTGAGGTAATACAATCTTAGGTGCATTTCTCAAGGCTTGAAATCACTGTACTGTGTGCTCCTGAATAAAATCATTATAATTTGCTAATTAGGTTTTATTTTTCCCCACAGGGGAAACACAGGCTTTATTAGAATGCCTTGTTTCACATACTGTGCCCTGTTTCTCATTAAGCATCACAGAAGTCCAAAATTCACCTCTTTGAAATGATGCTTTTTTTTATGTCGGATTGCTGGGGAAAAAATTCCAGTCTGTCACCTGCAAAGTCAAATCACACTCAGCCAAGGCGGTCAGTCAGCGTTACAGAACTCCTTCACGGTCAGAAAAGAAACAACGTTTGTATGGAAGAAAGACATGAGAGAGAGAGAGATCAGCCATACTGTGGTGAGGAGAGCTCCAGCTAATCCATACCTAGTGGCTCAATGGTGAAACTACCAATCATGGGATATGAACCAATGACCATATGATCAAAAGCATAGCATCCTGATCCATTAAGCTACACACCACACCAAACCAACCACGACCAAGCTCAAATGATCAGAGCGCGCACGCACGCACGCACACACACACCAGGTAAATATCCCCCAACCTAATTTCACTTCCTTTGCACCTGCATATATGTTTACTGCAAACAGAATTCAAGAATTTGCTTATCTTTGGACCTGAAAATGATATATAAAGAGCAGACAATTTATATATAGAGTACCAACCTTTCATTGGTCGCACTGCTTTCCATGAATATATCTTTGGGAAAGAGTCAGTGACAGCTCGCCCGGATTGCAGTGCATTCCTGCAAATAGAGGATAGGGGGCCGGACCGCATGTGTTAATACCGTACCGCGCCACTAGATGGCAGTGATAACACAGAAGAAGGCGTCCAGCGACGACTCAGCGCCTCTCGGCTTTTGCTAAATTACTGTTTGCGACTTCTCCGTTATTCCACAGGCAGCGTCGGCTTGATTTGTGTATTTTTCGAAACGGAATTATAGCCGACTTGAGCCTTTTTTATTACCCAAATCACGCCGCCTGTTGTGAAGCACACGGTGTTAAACATGCTCATTACTGCCGAATACCAGCTTGTGCACGGAGCTGCTGTGATGGCTGGATGCGAGAAGGCCGGTGTTCACAGCTGTACGTTTGACTACACGGCAAAAAAACTGCGCTGTGCTGCGGTTCAGGGTTTCTGTTGATATAGAGCGCATCTTTTACGCCTTCATAGTCAATGCAAACTGTACAGCTAATGTGCTATACAGGTATTCAGCCGGATGGTTTCAGAGTGCCTAAAATAGTAGACCTGAGGCTAATTAAAAAGCAATCTCGGGGTGCTGTGTGAGGGTTTTAGCATGCAGAAATGCAAATGATTCTACTGTAAGTCGCTCTTGTTATGCTTGTCTGCAGAGGAAATAAATAAATAAATAACGCGCGGTGTAATTAATCTCCTGGCTGTTTGCTGACTTTTTGATCCAAACACCCTCGCACACACATACACACGCACGGCAATATAGTCTTGTAATATACATCTTGGCGTACAAGGCTATGATTTAAAAACAATTCACAAAACCGACATCACCAAAGGTCACGAAAGAGCCATGACGCGCGCTCACGCGCGCACACACACCCACCGCACACGCGCCGTTTTATCTAGCGGTAGTTTTATACGTGGTGCCGAGTTCGGCGGCAGCAAAGGGGAAAAGCCTGCCGACGGCAGTGTTTATATGAAATGGCTGCCACGCCGTCCCGTGGTCCAGCAGCCGGGCTTTCCGGGTCCCTGTCGCGGCTGTCCCCCACCCCCCCTTAGCAGTACCTGGACACGGTTCAGGTTCCCACCTCGTAGCCACACACTGAAGAGGACGGACAGCCAGTCTCTTCCAGTCGCTGGAGCAGCCAAATGAGTGCCTCCCCCCCCACCCTGTCAGACTGCTGGAAGTGAAAAGACCTTGAAGTGAACCCCCACTCCCCCTACCTCCTCCAGCTAACCGATTTCCACGTTAGGCACATCTTAACTAGATAAACCAGTGGAACGTGGACTGCAGAGGTTATGAGGTCACGGCACAGGCCTCATATCGCCTCCCGTCTGAACCGCTGGATCGCGGGCGTCGTTCCCAAACGGTGCATCTCTGCAAACGGCCATGCCTACAGAGGCCTGCTCCGCTCTTAAGTACAGAAATTGCATGTTTTTGATTAAAGAGGCCTGACCGCCTGGTCAACTGGCTGAGGACCTCCAGGATTTGGTCGGAGGCTTCAGTCACAAGCCTTCCTCCTCACTGGGTTCGACACAACCCAGATCAAAAAGCTTCGAGGTTTAAATACGCTTCATTCTTCATCCACAGTTACTTATTTACATATCTGCCAATAAAATACTTGATTTTAACTCATGAATCAAGAATGGAGATGGCAGTTATACGTCTTTCACTCTGATCTTCTTCACAATACGTGTGAAACGCGTCCTCTTGAAGTGCTGTGCCCTTAAGCGGACTGCATGTTCTCTCATACCGAAATGTAAAAAATGAAATCATAAAGTAAAACAATATCTCAGAGAGTGAGCGGTGAAGAGCTGCACTCCGGGCTCGATTTAAAAAAATCCACTTTGATCCGCTGGCACACATCATCGTAGCGGTACGGGCATTTTGCCGAGAATTTGTCACAGAGAGTGCCGGTTTGCCGTCGTTGCACCCCCCCAGCCTCCGAGCACCCGGACAGCCGCGGAGGCAGGGAGAAACCGTTATTACACCGAGCCACGAAAACAAAAACAGATTTACATTCTCTTTCTGGGATCCCAAAGAAAAGATTCATCACAGTGTCATTCAAGCGGACCAATCTCGGGAATCTGGACAGGACAGAAAACCTGGGAGGATTAAAGAAATATTAAAAAGTAACGGCTGCTGTCAGAATATGAAGTTAATATACAGCTGCGCGGGGCAGAGGGCCGACTCGCTCTGTCTGTGTGTGTGTGTGTGTGTGTGCGTGCGTGCGTGTGTGCGTGCGTGCATGCGTTTTTGTCATTTGGTGGAGTACATGAGCAATGCGCTTCCGCTGGAGAGACAGCTGCACCTGAAACGGATCTAATTACTGCAACAGCTCCATTCAGCGGAAAATCAAAAAGCATTTATCCTTAAAACGGCATGCGGGGCCACGCAGTTGTGGGTTCGGACGACACAGCGAGCGCCTGCCGCGCCGCCCCACGATCCGGCGGCCACGACCTGAGCCTTACGGTTTTTATTTAAGCGCGGTAACGCTTGGTAAAGGTACGCTCCTGCGCGCCGTGCTCTCATTAACTGCTCTCCTGACTTCTGGCCTTCGTCGGCGTTACCATGGCAACACCCTTGCATCCTGCGCGCGCCTGAACACCCCAGAGCCTGCGTGTGGCTGAAGCTGGAGCTTCGTGTGATTGGGGGTGGGGGGGGTCTGAGCGATACCTGGGTGCTGAACGGAAGGACGACAGCAAACTTCAGGTCATGGACGAGTATTTTAACAGGAAAAAGCTTCTCTGACTAAGTCAGACAAACCAAGAACTTATGCAGCATCAACAGGAAATTCACATGATTCATGCAGGATCTTGGGTCTTTTTATGAATCAGTGGTATTTAACGTAAATGTACGGTGGCCTCCCGGCCTTGTGGGGGCGGTATGGCGCAACCTTCCATTATAATAATGCACACCGTCCCCTAAAGAGCGCCAATCAGCCCGAATGCATGAGGAAAATACACAAAACGGGCACTTTTTGTTCCTGTTATAAGATGAGACTGAACCCGTGGAGTGATTATGCGAGTAGCAGAGTAACACTGTGGGAAAGGACAGTGCCGTGGGGGGGGACATTTCCGTGGGAACGGGGTGGAGCAGGGCTCAGGTACTGGACCGTGGGCAACCGTGCTCAGGTCACTGACAGAAGCCCACTGACACAAAACGGACAGACAGTGATCGGGGACAGGTGAAACGCATTAAGGGGAAAGGGGACGGTCACCCAAGTCCGCCTCCGGGGACTGATACCATCCACCCCCCCACACAGCAACCTTGAAAAGCTACTCAACTTTCAACATGGACACAAAAATAAATGACAATAACATGCGAGTTGGGGCCAGAGCTTTGAGGCCTGCGAAGCCCCATCCCCAAGCCGCCGCCCCTCACCATGTGACACAGCCGGTACAGACAAAGCCACCCAATAAGACACACTTAATGCAGATAGGTCCATGCGTCTCCCCAGGAGCCAGTGGTGACACCACACGAAAACGTACACGCAAAATATTTACCCTCAGTATGTCAGTATGATCAGTGAAGGTCACAAAGTGACTGGGGGGTCTGGGGCACAGGTATTGAGTGGATGCTGAGCTCTGTCCCTGTGGTCCCCCCCCCACGGACCCACATGCTCTCTGACACCGGGCCAGTCGATGCCGAATTGCTGGGGGGGGTTTCCATCGGTGTTCAGAAAGTCACCCCAATAGGACACATGGGATCGGTTGGGGGGTGATGGCAAAGGCAAAATGAAACCATCCATTCCAAACTGTGCACAACCCCCCCCCCACCCCATAATCCGTCGCCAAGCACCTGGGGAAATAACACGGCTTTCATATTAACGAATCGGGCATCAGTAAATATTAATCCTGTCTTCACCCACACAAAATAAAACAAAAACAGTCCCCCCCCTGATAAAAAACCCTGATCGGTAAATCATGAGGAAACAGATAATGCTGTAAGCCTCCTCTTCAACGGCCAGGGGGGCGGAGGGGGGGTAAGGAGAGACGAAGGCACATCCTGGCGAGAGCCGGCTCGGCTTGTCTCCGTGAATCTTTAAGCATATGTAGCACGGGGGTGGGGAGGGGGGGGGCACTATCGCCGGGCCCCGTGGGAACGGGGCGGGGGGGGTGGTGCTTCTATGACGGCCTCCACCGCTTTCATCCACCTGGAGGTAAACGTCATGTCATTCCTCCCTCATTATCCCTCTTTGCTGAACAAATAAATAAATAAATTTTAGCGAGGGGGGGGGGGGGGGTTTCTGGATCCTTCACCGAGCCTTTTTCCACAAATCAGCACTCCCTGGAGACAAAACAAACATATAAATAGACTGGTTTGAGTTTCCAATCCGTCTGAAAAACAGGTTTATTTACGGTTTAGCGGTGAGTCACAATGACCGAATTCTGACATCACACTCGTGCTGCAGACACGGTGGCCTCTGTAAAACCCACCATCGATCTGACCCCAGCCGACCTCACAGGTTGATGCCGTCGTTAGACCGTGATGCTGATGGATAACCCTCAGAGAAAGTGTCACTTAGCACATTGGCTGAAAGCATGCATCTATGAAGTCATGAGGACTTTATGTTGAGTCATAAGACCATCACTGTCCCTTTAAGCCTAGAAGAGGCCTATGATCATCACCGTCCCTTTATGCCTAGAAGAGGCCTATGATCATCACCGTCCCTTTAAGCCTAGAAGAGGCCTATGATTATCACCATCCCTTTAAACTCAGAAGAGGCCTATGATTATCACCATTCTTTTAAGCCTAGAAGAGGCCTTCGATTATCACCATCCCTTTAAACTCAGAAGAGGCCTATGATCATCACCATCCCTTTAAGCCTAGAAGAGGCCTATGATCATCACCATCCCTTTAAACTCAGAAGAGGCCTACAATTATCACCACCATCCCTTTAAGCCTAGAAGAGGCCTACGATCACCATCCCTTTAAACTTAGAAGAGGCTTATGATCATCACCACCCCTTTTTAGCCTAGAAAAGGTTTATGATCATCACTATCCCTTTAAGCCTAGAAGAGGCCTACGATCATCACCATCCCTTTAAACTCAGAAGAGGCCTACGATTATCACCATCCCTTTAAGCCTAGAAGAGGTCTACGATCATCACCATCCCTTTAAACTTAGAAGAGACCTACGATGATCACCAACCCTTTAAGCCTAGAAGAGGCCTACAATTATCAAGCCCCTTTAAACCCGGAAGAGGCCTATGATTATCAACCTTCTCTTTAAATCCAGAAGAGGCCTACGATTATCACTGTCCTTTAAATTTCATAAAAAGCTTAAACCGGAAACTGGCTCTGAATGATGTCTGCAAACCCTTCACTGCACCTGGATGTAATATTCTACAAAAAAAAGTGTGAAATGAAGAATATTCAAGGTTGAATGTGGTGTACGCCAGTACTTCCACCCAAGCCGCCAGCATCACTGCTTCATATCACCATTTTTTGCCCAGCATCCTCCATTAGGCTTGCCAAGAATTCCCTCTGAGAGAAAATACAGTCTCCCGTCACCATGGCCACACGCGGATGTGGCGTCCCGGGCATAATATTTCCAATTACCCCAAAAGAAGTCAAATAACCATTTTTTTCCCCTCACTAACCTGACCAATTGCGTGTCTCCTTCTGACACAAGTGGAAGAATCAAACTATGAATAATACATTAATTGAGCTCTTTAATTAGGGTGAAGGTGAATGTGGAGCAGCTGAGCCAAATAATGAGATGTCAGGTCCGGGAGAACCGGCCGAAAAGGGATTTTAAATGCTATTCTCTCCTCAGATGGAACTGTAGGCTCTCTCTCTTTTTTCCTGCTTGCGGGAGAAGCCGAGGAGGGTAGCTCCTAATCTCCTAAACATTCATCAGCAGAGCAGCTGGAATTAAACTCGCACGGTTAGAATTTAAAAGTCGGCAGCAGAGTAACCACTCACACAGAGATTAGATAAGAAACAGCAAGACTAATTACCGCACTGTACGTAAGACGGACGCGTTTCATGGTAAAAACTTAATGTTTTTCCCCAGCCGTCCGTTCGATAGCGCTGCATGAGATCACGGGGGGGGGGGGGGGGGCGTCGTTAAGCTATTAAAGGCTCCTTACCTGCTTTACTTTCCCAAGTGCAAAGATTTTCTTTCTGCTTTTTTTTTTTGAGCTAATTTTGTCCCATTTCATTTCCAGAGGCGAAGACTGACCCAGCGCCGAGGGATCGGCCCAGTCACACGGCTCCGTATCTGCTGAGAGTCACCGCACATCTTTCCGGAAGCTGTCACACTCCAATTACACAGGGAGGTAGAAATGGACACCATTCCCAACCTGTTCCCGTCCGCATTCCTGGCAGCAGGGAGGCTGTTTATGGGGCGGGTTCCCGTTTGCCAGAACGTCCCGTCCTCAACACTAACCAGATTTACCCAAAACTGCAGCTGAAAGCTGTGTGGTGTAAACCAGTGGAAGCATGCCTCAATGTAAATAAGGATATCCGTGACGAGGGAACTTAAGCCAGAAACAGACCATAATAATAACGCGGCACAAAACAACAATACACTGTAGAGCACTGGTAATCCTCATGACCAGCAGTACTCTGGACTCCACTGGTAATCCTTATATCATGACTAACAGTACTCTGGACTCTACTGGTAATCCTTACATCATGACTAACAGTACTCTGGACTCCACTTCCTTTGCATTTAAGTGAACTAAACTGTTAGCATCTCACACTTAGGGAGGCATATACACATACATACATCCATACTTCTTGCAACCTCTTGTCCAGTGCAGGTTGGCAGAGGCTCAGATACATTTTATCTTTCATTTGCTCAGACACAGTTAATTAGAGCATTGAACCACAGTCTGACTGGAAAACCTGAAATACACGAATGATACGGGACTTAACCCAATATGCACACAGCGGGTAACCAGGCAGAGCTACCTGTGAATCGCAGTAACAAGCTCTCCAGTTGAGCTTCATTAAAGGGAACTCGCTGAATCCTGCAGCGGTCATGTGATTGTTCCCAACCAATGAGCGGCGAGGTGACGAGCTGTGGCAAGGACAGCCAGTGACCCAGTGAGGCACTGCTCCGTAAACGTTAGCGCCGGGCTGGCAGTCCGCCTCGTCGTCCCTGCCTGCGGCCTGTGGCTGCTCCTCCAGGGTCAGGATACCGGGCCGGTGTGTCGCCCCCGGAAAGTGTCCGCTGACTCAGCACTGAGGTGGGGGGAGGATTACGTTCATCTTGGCTGGAGTGCTTCCGCAGGCCACTGAATAAACAAGCATTTATTTTCAGGCTTTTATCTCCAGGATATCGAGGCTACAGGAAGATGCCGCCATCTTAACATTATAGCACCTGGGTGGGTAGCTATTGCGTCGGTTTGGTGAATGATTTAAAGCGCTTCATGCCGCTTCATGCCGTCAGCACCGTCGCCCCCTGCTGCTCTCTCTGAAGGTGGCGCGTTACCCTGATCTGAGGGTGGTAATTATATTAATCTCCAAGCCATTAGGTGGTGTGAAAATGTAAATAAAGCAAAATTGAATTTAGCGTAGCGCTGAGCCTGTTCCCCATAATAAGGTGGTAATGGGCCCTTGGAGCGAGGCCCGGGCGATCGCCCCCGCCGGCCTGCTGGATGGGGGGCCCACGTGGGCGAGGAGTCTCAAGGTGAGTGGAGGACAGAGGGGGCGGGGCAGCGAGACGTGAAGGTTGCCCACCGAGGGCCCCAGGGGACCCCACCGTACCGCCCTTGAGTCGAACACTTAGCCTGAATTTTGCCAGTAAAAATATCAAGCCGAATAAACTAGCAAAACTATCACTCCGAGCGAAAAATGGTGTCAGTTGAGGATGTGGGACGAAGCAGCCATGAGAATGACAGCGGTAAACCCGCTCGCTGCCACGTCCTTCTGGTTGTCGGGGGAAGATGAGGAGAGCGGCGGCTGAGAGCCGGGGGACTGCAGGAGGCGGCGAAAGCAGCCCCAGAGTGTCTCTCCCCCCATGTGACCCTTGGTGCCATGATGGATCTGAAAGCGAGAGTTGCCTGTCAGAGGAATCCCGCGCCGCGAGCCTGTCAGGTAACAAAGGCCCCCGTGGCCCCCGGGGCCAGCAGCTGACATTGCCTGTCAAGCAGTTCCACGCTCCAAGGCCGGCCGACTGTCTAATGAAACGGCAGTGCAGTGGGGGCCTTTACGGCGAGACCCCGGAAGAGCCGCGGCTGCCCTGCGGCGCAGAACGCTTCACTGCATTGCGGGAGGGTTAGGTTAGACTGTAAGGTAATAACATTAACCAGGACAGACACACTCACATACACGTTTGTATTCATGTCTTTGTGGGGACTCTCCATTCATCTCTGTGGGCACAACCCTAATCCCAGCAATGATGACCTTAACCTCCACCCAGTCCTAAGTTTAACCACAAGTAACTAAACAAAATACATTTGAAGTTTTTTGATTGCAGTCACAAATTTTTATGATTGAATTTCCTTTTGTGGCAGGCTTAAAAATGCCCCCCACAACATCAAAATAACAGGTTTTTGTGGGAAACAAATGTCCCCACAATGTAAAATATACATGACCACACCCCCCCCACACCCCACCCCACAAACACACACACACACCACGGTACATTGCTCCACCCAAAAAAAAAAAAAAACAGCATTCATGGGAAAGTCCTACAGAAAGGTCAGTGGCTCGATAACAGGAAGCAAACCCAAACATACAGGCTTGAGACGGGTCGGCGTGCTGGATATAGGACCAGCCCGGCTGTTTCCTGTGCTGTGGTTTCCGCCGGGGGGAGAATTCCCGCCGTCTGGGAGAGCTGCGCTCCAAGGTGTGCCGTCGCCACAGTGAGGCCGGAGCAGCCAGTCACCCAAACGACGCCAAAAAGGAGCCATTTTCTGAGGAGCTACAAAAAAAGCACGTTCCGAAAATCAGCCGCCGCTGTCACCTGTCTTGATATCGGATATGGTGTGTGGCGTTTCCTCTCGGAGAGCCATTATCTGAAGTTGCACTTTCTCATCCTAATGCCAGACAGACACCTTTCGGTCTTTAAAATCCACCCGTGTCCTGGCCGTCACACTTGGGGCAGGGCGGGGCTGGGAAGGTCACTCTTGACTTACTGAGGGGTTGGAGCGATTAGCCACAGAGACGCCCCCCAATAAGCCTCCACGCAGGACGCTTCCTTAAACGGGCACACTGATCACTCACCTCTGCGCCCCAACCATTTATTCCCGGAGAAATATCACAGGCAGGGGACTCCCTGCCTCATCGGCCGTGCTGCTCCGTAATAAAAGGCCCTTACATTCACGCCCGTGTGTCGCTGAATCTACAAGCCGTTCCCTCTTGCTTATTAGTCCAATTTCACAGAGTAGTTTGCTGCAATACATCAAAAATAAGAGGCGTTTAGAAACGATTAGAATAAAATATGCATTCCTTCTTGCACCGAGTCGCCTTTTTGACAGGAGCTGCTCAATAAGGACACGTCCTACAGCACGGGGGGGGGGGGGGGGGGGGGGCTTAACCATGCAGGACGGTGCCTCGGGGCTCACGCACTCGCAGGTCACCCCCCGCTGACGCACATTTAAATGCCGGCATGAAGAAACACTCAGTCAGCCCCCCAGCCCCCGCCGGGTGGGGGCGCACATACACACACTCCTCTAAAGACATCAATCTCTGTCCGCTACCTCTGAAACGTGCGGAAAATAGACTCCACACCCCCAATTCAGCAGCTCGGCCTGGATGAGGCTATGAATGGCCTCTGAATCTGTAACACCCCCCCCGCTCCCCACAGTGAACAAAAAAAACAAGTGATTCACTGCAATAAATGAGAATGGAGCGTCTCTCTCATATAGCTGGGTAAACATCCCAATCCCCCCCCCCCCCCCCCAAAATAAAATAAAAAAAATAAATAAATCACACAGACACCCAGCAACGCGGACGCCCCCCCCCCCCCCCCGCCTGGGAGTGCGCCGCGCACCTGCATGCCTCCATTTACATCCTGCTCTCCTCGCATTTCGCCCCGCAGAGCGAACATCCCTGCCCAGCTCCTGCCAGGTGTTTAATGCATGAAGCGCATGCACCGTAATGAGCGCATTCCTCCTGAGCGGAGCTGCATCGCTCAGGGTCCATCCGGCTCCGCATTCCTCCCTGCTGCTCATTCATGGGACATGCTGACATTAATGAACATGTGCACCTAGCAGGGTGCAATATTTATGATGATGCCCCCCACAGTACGGACCAGGTATTGCCGTCTTAATGTCCTGTGTTAATTCTTCAGTTTGTCAACAAACAGCAGCACATTTTTTTACATAGAGCCATATACACATATTACTTATTTTTATCGACCCCGTGACCTTTATCATTAGTACCAGTGTTTGTCTGTGGCTTGAAAACCGGCGGCCTTTAGCTCGCAACCTCCTAGCCGCTGCTGGCTAATGAGCTCTGACCAGCACATCTGAACTTTGGACTGGCCTGGAAAAATGTGGGAAATTCAAACTCTTCTCGATTTCATGGCTTCTCATTTACATCCAACACGATCGACTTTCAATGCAAACTCGTCAATAGGGTGAGTTTAAGACAGTTTGTCAAGTAATGGCTGTGGGGGGGGTTGGAATCTCTGGCCACAGAAGCACTATAAACATGAGCGATGTATATTTAATATTTAATCCCACGTGTCATTTTGTGGCCGACGTTGTGTGGCACAGTCGTGGGATTCACCTGCAACTTGACCGTTTGCAATTTCACTCTGCGACGTCATTTTCCAACGACAACCTCAGAGCGACGAGCACGGCACGGACATGGCGGTCGTGCAGAGTTGGGCTTCCTGAGAGCCGGGGGCCAGAATCGGGCCCATGGCACGACGACAGTGAGCGCGAGACGTTCTGCTGTAACCCTGCAGGGGACACCGCAGCCAGGGTCCATGTCACCTGAACATTCATGAATGCGGAACAGTAAATAAAATGCGGAATTAAAACGCTAATGTGTGACTGAACATGACCAGTCGGTTGGGGGCGGGGGAGATCAGACTACTAGAATATACCAGAATCTGGGTCCCTGGAGACCAGCAAGGCTCAGTCCTTGTAAAGGACGTGGCTCCGGTGCCTGGTAGCGGTAGGACTAACGGGCGCAGCGCCGGAGAGGCGAGAGAGGTCCGCGCATATGGCAGACGCCCACGCGCTCATGCATATACGCTGGCAGGCGAGGTGCGGTCCACGGCGCTGCCACGTTGGCACGATGTCTCCTTAGCGCTTTCTGAACATTGGAGGTTTCCCTTGCTGTCCTGGCACAGGGAAGACCTCAGCACCCCGGGCGCCCTAATCGCTGGGAGAGACCCCAGCTGACAGGTGACTCAGCCCGGTTTAAAAGCATCACCCAGCAGCCTGACTCTGCCCCAGACTCCATGCCGGCCTCCACGAGGCGTACAGCGACTTGCCCGTGCTCCGCCGTCGTCTCATCCCAGAGGCACCGGGGGGCTTTGGTCTAGATACTGTCATTGACATTCTCCTCAATGTACTTTCTGTCCTCGATCTTAATCTTCAAGCCCCTCCCCCCATCCGCCATACTCCCCATCAGCTGACTTTCTTGAACCCGCCGACAAACCCCGCTATTCCGGTGATGTGCTGACTGGACACATTTCCTTGGATAATGTAACATAATACCTGCGTTTCTGCTTATCGGAGTCATCCGTGTCCGCTGGCGTTTCTCAGAGATGGTTTGGGTGAACGAAATTTTAAAAATTAAAAAAAAAAATAAAAAATCACTTCATGTCTACAGAAAAAGAAAGGTGAGCACTCTATGCTGTGAAGGAACGTGACCTCAGAGGAGTTAGGAGGTCATGTGATCAGGTTCCAGAATTCTCAGCAGTGCTAATCCATGGGAGGAAAATGACATAATATGGACTTTAAGGAGGATGTATCAGGAAGGCAAGCGCATTGAGGCGAGTTTGCCCGAGGGCGTCGGGAGTCCAGAAAATTCTCTGAAGGGGGTAGGATTCCAACCAGGGTTGATCTCTTCATCGGTCCTGCCTAACGAATCCTCCCTCTGCAAACAGCTCTTAAGCTCCTCGGAACAGTTCGTAGGGGGGAACGGATCTGAAACGCTCTCTGTATTCTATGTTTGCACACTGCTGTGAAGGTGTATGTCTAGTTAAAATAGCGGAAATAAAAGCATGGCGCCCCCTGGGGACGTCCTCCGGTAAAACATTGACGACGGCGGTAATGTTAGAGCGGAATGGCCCTCTTAAAACAGGGGCTTTCCATTTGCCTGGGGATTTCGTCCACATGGTACCATGTAATGACACAATCCTGCACGCTTAAAGGCTTGCTGGGAAAACATGCTCACTTGCACAAGGGGCAGAACACAACCGACAGCTTGTACACACATTTAGCTGCGGTCAGGACTTACCTAGAGGTACCTACCCCTGCAGAAAGACACTACTCTGTGACCGGAAACACTTTTCATACAGTGCAATACAGAAGAGATCTATTTAAAATATATTAGAAAACAAGCATTGATATTTTTAGAGAAAGTCCCATCTCTGGGCAGGTTGGTGCTGCATGGTGAGCCTCTCCTGAATAGGATGAAGATGTCTCTCTAAGCAGTGGCATCATCAGCCCTCGCTCTGTGTTTTTAGCAAGCCCATAATAATCCCAGCCAGGGTAAGTGCTTGAGTGTAATTACCGTCCTTAACTGTCGCTGCTGAGCCGCTCCATTGTTGTTTAAACCAGGCCCCACGCTGACATTCCTCCAGTTCCAGAACCTTCGCTCATTGCCTTTTGCCCTCAATCAGTCTCCATTCAGTGGCAGTTCGGCAGAAAGAGGGGGTGTGGGCGGGTGGTCAGGGGGAGGGGCTGGGCGGTGGCGTAGCGAGGGTCCCTCTGCTTCCCGAGAAGACGCCGCAACTTCAGCGAGATTGAACACGACGCGCTTCATGACATTTCGCGTCAGACGCCGGTCGACACCTCCCCCAAAGAAGCATTTGCATTTTGATAACCATGAATGAAAGAGTCTTTTTCGTGATAAGGAAGGCAAGGCTGTAAAGTAGAGATGCCATCAAGTGTACGCAGCAGATCCACAGGCAGCTGATTGAGATTTTAACAGACATGGAAAAAATCCACAGATAGAGGATCTTGATTTTGACAGAATATGAAGATCCACAGAGAGCTGATTGGGATTTAAACAGATATGAAGAAGATCTAGAGAGCTGACTGGAAGCAGTCTTCTCAAGGCATGATCCACTGGTCAGCTCACCCAACATGACCACCACAAGGAGCGTTTCCCAGAAGATGCTGCCGCGTTCATGTCGGGCTGCTAGTGGCTTTTTGACAGAAGGGGTGAATGAACGGCTTGGGACTACATAGTGAGCTCCGCGTGTGTGTTACACCACGACCACCAGCTGTCGCATGCAAGTCTTCCGACAAAGCTCACCTACCAGGCATTATTACCGCTGCTGGGAGGAGAACACAAAGTGGGAACCGCAAGAACCAACCGTCATGTCTACATACTGACCGGCGGCCAGGTCAGGGTGCTGGTATTCCACTAAGCCCCAATGCCCTGGACTCATTCCAGTCCCCAGGAACACCTGTTCTAATACTCTGCAGGAGCACTCTGAACCTCCTGCCATCAGCTGGTACTGATTAGATCAGATGGTTCCGATGACCTAGAACCTGGTGAGCTGTGATAGATGCACGGTTCCGCCTTTCAGGCTGAGGTTCTGCTTCCTGTTTACTCCTGAAAACAAGAGGGCAGATCAGGGTCGAGCCGTAACCCGCCCTTCCCCCAGTAAAATTATTCCAGCAAAGGTTAAATTGATTTTTCAATGCTCTCTGGATAAACTCCGAGACCACCCACACTTGCCATCCGTGCCATTGTTACTACGGTTACGGTTAGCCGCTAGATACACAATGTCCTACCACACATCACGGGACGTCCATGGAATATGCGAGCATCTCTCTTGGCAAAAGAACATTCTGGTGTCCGACATGGAGCGCTGACCTTAACCTGACACAACATCTCTGGGTGGAAATGGGACAAGACTAAGGCGTCGCTCTTTTCGGGGGGGGGGAGATGCTGGCGACCAATTCTGTGGCTGATCGCAGCAGGAAGTCATCGCTGATGCATTAAAGGCCACGCGGGTCGCCATGACGATGTCATCCCTTATTTTGGGCATGACAGCGTAATCTTCCCAGGGGATGTGAGCCCTGAAGAGAAGGTTCACTGATTTCTCTCTCATCCGACCAGCGCATTACTTTTAAATTAAAAATTCATCCATCTTTTGTATTGACGCAGCTTCCAGAACATTTTCGCCACATCTCGCAATTTATTACGCCTCAGCGTGTCATTTTAATTCTGCGTTTTTTCGCCCAGCGTACGCGAGCCGATAAAAGATAAACGGGCAAAGATAAGAAAACTCTGTGGGGCAGGAACTCTGGGAAGGCGACGTTCGGTGATTTTGTTAAGGAGGGGTGTGGATTCGCTCAGCGGCAGATGATGTGGAGGCACAACAGCACACTCACAGGGGGGAGATTTTTCTCTACTTTTTTTTGCACGAACGACTGCCCAGTAATTTCTCATTCAGAATTCTCCAAAACGCTGCCAGCCATTCCAACACGGTCTAAAATTCGATGACACGGACAGACACGTGGGGGTCAGATTTATCGTTCCCGAAGCAGCCATTTGACAAAACAAGCGGTTCACACACCAGGGGTTCTGTGACCGGACGGAACGATCACCATCACGATGCTGTTGAGTGTCGGTAGTGAAAATCGGGACTGAAGACAGGAGCTGCTCACCCCAGAGAAGACCCTGACATGGCTGACATGTGCGAAACGTCCTGAGCACTCCAGTAAAACTAGGCTATTAGATAGACACGCAACATAGTCCCAGGCGAACTATGTATCTCTACTGCTCACTGTGAAAGGGGGCTCCGTAATCAGACCCGCAGAAGCCTCTCCTGTAAAATGTTCTCCAGATCTTTTCAAGGAACCTGAAAACTGAAAAATCTTGAGAGCAAGGAAAGGAAACAAAACCAGAAGCTTGTTAGTATGCAAGGCTGCGGCGTGGAGGACGTGAGGCTTTCAAGCAAAGTCACATGGGAAATATCACCTCCAACTCAGAAACGTGTAAATAAACCGCGATCGAAGCGAGCGGTCCTTCACAAACAAAGCTGCCCTTCGTGGGCCACAGCGCCCCCGTGTCCAACCGCGAGCTGCCACGTGGGGACACCCAGCCCGGAATCGGCCGTGACTCTGCAGCGATTGGCTACACCCTTCCAGAATCCTCCACCATGCTCTCTCTTCTTTCACGGCATCACTGAATCGGCGTCTATATAGAGGATTTGCGTAATCAACACCTCAGCATGAACGTGTAAAAATAGGACAAGTCTGAAGGCTTTCACTGTTTTCAAACCATGAGAGTCACCCATCTACGAAGGAAAGCCTCCTCATCACACCGTCTTAGCATGGAGAGAATGTTAATAAAAATTTCATTTTGGATAAAAGACGCAAACTCATTAAAAAGATAATTGCTTTGCAGAGATATTTAAGCATAAGGAAGATTTAGCTAAAATTAATTATGTTTTATTACATTTGAGAGCTGAATTTTGGAGAATTGATGGAAACAGATTCTAAAATTAGACTGGTTGTAAAAAGATCATGCCATTTTTGTTGCTCTGATATTGAGAGCAGCTTATTAATGGTTTGCCTATTTTAAGATGATTCGGATGAACTCAGGATTCGACTAGTTATGATTTGGCCTAATTAAAGATGAACAATTAACAGGACACTTTCAACATGAACTCCACCTGACTCACAGCTGAACAACTGCCCATCATTGACTAGTCTTTTTTATACAAAGATATTTCCCTACAGTTATCTGTCCAAAAACATTCATCCACAAAAACAGTAAATCCATGGTAAATCCCAACCCTCTTAAAGAAAGCCGCTCTCTGATACCTCTTATCCTGAATGCTTTTCTGTTAAATGACGACATCAGCTGTTGCTCTGGCACTGTTAAATATTTCTATAACTGTGCCTGGTTGATTAACTCAGGCGAAGATGTCAGATAACGGAGGGGATGATCTTAGCCATTGTCCTCACGTAGAGTGGATGGCATTTTTCTGAAGCAGCGTGTTTGGGGGATGCTGAGGTCAACGTGAAGGGTGCAGACGGAACTGCACGCCTGAAATCCCGCACACTACAGCGGCCCCATGCTAAATTTCCAGAGACAGCGAATGAAGTACCAGAATAAACACAATAAAGCCAGAGACAATCCAATCAGACGGCAGCTAGATTCGTCAGTACTTTAGAAATGGAACTTAACTGCTCATTCATACTTATAAACCAAATGTGCCAGGTGGTCTTCAAATCTGGCCACTATACTACCTGGTACTATTGTCTTGCTGCCAAATGCTAACTTGGCAAACAACTTTATGCCCTACATCCTCCGTGCCATGCAAGTTTCATATACACCAGCCCCTTAAAGATTAATATGTAGCTGTTGATTTATAAATCATCTCATAAGCAATCAAAATGGTAATATTCCAAAGCAATTACAGCTGCAATAAATATTTGGCGAAATGCCTAATGAATTAACCAATCATGTTGGGATCAATTTGCATTGCCCCCTGGTGGTAAAAAAAATGTGAAAATATTACGGCACAACAACAGTGAAAAGACTGCAACACCATCTGTACGCATCGCACGGTGCCAAACGCTAAAGCCGATGAAGGTTAGACTTCCTCTGGCCTCTCACATGATGCACCTATTCCGTGCATGTCTCACAACATTATAATTTTTTTTAAGTCCAAAGCCACGTCTTCGCTGTGGGGGTAATTCTGATGACCGGGGGTAGATGGCTACAGTTGTGTCCCGGGACACAACTGCAGAAATAAATACTAAAACACAGCTTGTAATTTATTTGTACCAAATTAAATTCAAGAATCAGATGGCAGAATATATGTAACAAATACATAAAAAGAGAGGTGAAAACAAAATATTTTTCCAATTTTTTATCCCCCCTCCCTCCCCCCCCCCCACATACTTATAAAATTAAAACGCAGAGATGATAGCCAGCAGGCTGAAATATGGGGAGTAAATGTGAATGCAGACTGTTTAAAAGCTGGTGAATGACAGAGCTTTAGCTCCACCGTCGATCACCCTGCATGGTATAGTGGCTCAGCTGAAAACGTTATTAAAAATGAATCATACATAACACATTGCATTTTTCCCGATAAATAGACGTCACCGTTTATATAATACACAGCATATCGCGTATGACCCAAACATTCCTCTCAGAAATCAGCTTTTCCAATCGATCAGTCAATCAAGCTGACTCCACACAATCTAAAAATACCATGTAAATAATATCTCATCGACCGATATCATAAATATACACAGACAACCTTGTGGGTCCACGCGGAGCTCCCTCATTTGTTATCCCCCGGCCCCTGATGTCTTTGGGGAGTACATGGGACGCGCTGTCCCCTTCAATAACTGAAAAGAACTACAGAAATATAATTTTGTTTCGAAAATGCAATGGAAATAATTTCCCGAATAGTTTCACTCCATAAAAACATTCGCCAGATGTACATTTACTCGCGGTTTTTTAAAAAAAATCATCATAATATCAAAATGTCCCATACTTTTGTACTCAAATGGAATTATATTATTACATGCCATACAGAAATCATATAGCCTACTATTAATAAAATGTGAAACAAAATATAAATTAAATATTAGTCTACACGAACAGACAAATGTATTAAAATATATTGAACTGATATTTAATATACTGAACTGATTAAAAATAAACCAGAAAAGTTACCTATAAATCGGTGCCCATATTATACGTATATAATTCTCTCACATACACACCACATACAATCCGTTACATCAAACGCTGACACATCATTCATTTATGAAATGCTAGCGACACAAGTCCAGTATACAGACCGTCCACCGCTAACAAAACGACTATTAAACAGCACCAGTGAATAAAACATTCAAGTGACCAAACAAAGGAAATAAAACACGCGACATTTCGCCGAAGATCGCTTCGTTAATAAAGGCACCGGCGCTCGCAGCCTCTCGGCGGGCATGCAATAAGCTGCACCTGTCATAAAAGCCCCGTCCGACGGCGCACAAAGAGGGACACCGTGCCGTGCCAGCTGACCGCCGGGCGAACACCGACCTCTCCGCGCAGGGAGACGGATCTGCGGGCACGCAGTGTCAGGAGCGACGCACCGAGCGCATCTCTCCGGTCCGCCGGTGCCGGGCGGACAGCCTGCGCGTCTTACCTGAAGGGCATCTCCCACCACCGCGATCAGCTGCCAGGATTTCATCGTGGTCGAAAAAAAAAAAAAAAAACACAGAGGAGGGAAAAAGAGGAGAAAACTAGAAAAAGTGCATCCTGCTTCTCGGGAGAGGAAAGCGAGCTTGAAGAGCGAGGGGGAGCGCGAGCATCAAACGGACGAGGCGCGCTGGAGTCGGAGCCGGACCCGTAAACAGTTGCTACCGATATAAATGCCCGCCGACATGTGTCACCGGCTTTGCTTAGTCCGTTTATTGTGATACTGGCAAACTCTCTCACTCGCTTGCCCCCTCCTGCATGCCGGGCTGCAGGTGCGCTCAGGAGATCATCTGCCTATGCAATCTACCTACAAAACCCGCTTATATGATGCGCCTTTGTAATCTACCTATGTATGACCTGCCCATATATCCTGCTTATATGACCTATCTATATAATCTGCCTTTATAACCAAATCAGCCTGCAGACTTCAGCTGAAGGATCATTTTATAGAGGCACCAAAAACGCTGGCAAAGAGGTTCATTCGCACATGCCCCTAATACTCACCTGCCGAAATCGAGATCCATTTGCTTTATCCGTTTAACCCGCTCATTGTACTTATTGGTTAAATATTACGTAGCAATGCACTACCATTCATTCCAACGCCTTCAATAGCTGCTGATTTGTGCAGATAATTTCCAAATATTATCAATGCCTTTCAGCCCAAAATGTCCGAAGAACAGTGGTTATTTTTGTCCTAACTTGCCCCTATAATATTTTAATATACATGCATTTCAATTTAAATGTTTTTGGTGAGGGACTGAAGTCAGTAAAGTATAACGAAAGCTACGATGGATAGCCTACAGTATGAAAGTATCTGAAAATGTACCGGTGAAGGTATACTTCGTGACTGAATCTATTATTTATTAAGGAAAGAAAGGGAAAACCTAAATTAAAATAATACAGCAAGTATGACATGTACAACCATTACTGAGAAACTGCTGTAGGTCTTTCCGCACTCACATGCGCGCATGCACGAACGCGCACACACGCACGCGCACAGATTTATAATTATATCTTTGTGGGGACTCTCCATTCATTAATATGGGGAATACTCTAATCCCAACATGACGACCTCAACTACTACCCAGTCCTAACCTTAACCATAAGTTAAACAAAATACGAGAGTTTTTAGGTTTTTTTTTATTGCATTCACAGATCTTTGTAGGGACCTGAAAAATGGTCCACACAACGTAAAAATAACACGTTTTTATTACAATGTGGGGGACATTTGGTTCCCACAATGTAATATAAACATGATCTACGCACGCGCACACGTCTCCCCTCTCCCTCTAGCGCCTTTCAAACCCCCAGGTAGCTTTTGTACATCAGTGTGATCGAAACAAGCACTGTAAAGTCCCGGTGACAGTTTACATAAATTGGGCTAGCGGCCCCCACAGAGACGTGCCAGGCACAGGCAGAGGAGGGGACTCGCCACACGCCGACGCCTCTGTTTTCATACCTCCCCGCTGGCCGGAAGCGCCGTGAGACGGGATGTTTAATATCCATCCCGTTCTGCCACGACACGATTGCTCAGTGCGGTGAAGGCACGCACTGAAGACCGCACGCGCTGCGGTTCCTATAATCGCGCACGCGTGGGGATTAGAACGCGACCTTCCTGCTGCCGCGCGGACACTCCCGGATTCGATAGCTCTGTCCCTGTTTATTAACGGACGATGTACCCTAATTATTACCGCTGTGAAGCGCATGTACCACATGTATGCCGACATTTGATTTAGATACCCGGGGTGGAATCATCTATCGGGGTAGGGGCTTTTATAAATACAGGACAGAAGGTAATACTTCTATATATACATGTCTAATGGTTTATCCTCAAAGTAAGAAGATTCTAAAAGTACTATATTGCTCTTGAAACAGTAGCTTGTGTATTTTTGTGTGTTTTTTAGTATGGTTTGGCTGAGTTTAGGCCTGTGTGTGTGTGTGTGTGTGTGTGTCTACGACCCCCCCCCCCCCTTGCTCACTTCTCCCCGGAGCGGTGGTGGTTAAGGGGGGGGCACCGTCTGTTGTAAACACGCGTGCTTCTCCGTGAGCCGTCTGCATCAGCCGTGGTGTGACACTGGATCAACACCAGCCGCGTGTCTCTGGCCTGACACAACCGCAGGCCCTGCGTCGCTTTCCACATTGGAGCCACTGCGGCCCCGCCCCCTTCCACGCTAATTTATTCATATGTCCTCTGAAGTAAAAAAAAAAATAAAAAATAAAGATGACGACAAAAAAAGGAAAGGAAGAAAAAAAAAAACCCACAGCGATGGGTGCGAGGAGGGAGCGCGGCGGCGGCATGTCTGCGGATTCCGTCACGGCGGCACTAAACCTCAGCGGCTGACGGGCTCAGCCAGATAAACAAACGCCAATGTAAACACCGCGCGTCAAAGCTCCTGCCATCGGGAAAATAATAAGCCGCTAACATATCCGCCCTTCGTGCCGCAGGGACGCACCGCAAGGGATTCTGCCGTATATCGGCCTGACCCACCGAATCCTCAGCACAGCAAAACTAACATCCAACTGCACGTTCTCCTTCCTTCATGCTGGTACAGGAAGACAGTGACGAGATTAAAATATAACCTGTTAAGGATTGGTGTTTACTTACGCAGATTATTATCCATGCTACAGATATCAGAAAACGCTGGCTGATCACGCAAAAAGCGGAAGCATCTAGATTCAGAGCCTGTTTTGGTTTCAGCTGAAGCTCCCTGAGCGAGCCGGTCGAGGCTATCGCTCTTAACTTCAGTCAGTTACCACGGTGACTGATGTACCGCTCAGGGGGACCAATCTAGCGCCATAAGGTCCAACGCAGCCCATAGCTTATTACGCAGTATAATCTGTTAAAGGTTACCCCTATTCTTCTTGCTCCCCCGTGCCTCTGCCCTTCTTCCCTCTCATTGTTATTAATGATGTTGCCGTTACGGTAGGGGCTGTCACCGTCATTTTTAAAACCGGGCCCCGGATCCTGAGACACACCCGCGTGAGCCAGGATCCCGAGGAGAAAAGCAGCCTATTATTTTTTTTTCCGCGCAGTAGGTGAGAAAAATGCCACGTCTTCCCTTGATGCGGTTGCCGGGGGAGGAAATGTAGGTCACGGGTACGGCGTGTTGGGGGAGGGAGCTGAATGGAGCCAAGGGAGCCTGTCCATGCGGGGGCGCCGCATTCGGGGCGCCGCATGCAGGGCCAAGGCCTGCACAGGCTTGCATATCTGCCTTGGTGCTCATTGACCACTTTATTTGACTGTTGAGCCCCCTGACAGCATTGTGATCATCTCCACAAATTAGTCCTTTCTTACTCATCAAATCCTCTCCCTTGGGGACTTCCTGTCACGTGACCACCACAGTCCGTATAATCTTCACCCCATCAGATGACCATAGCATCCAATTCGGTCATTCCCATACAGCTCCAGGGAATCCTTTTATCTGATAGGAAAACCTGAAATAGCTACCATGAACAACGAACGGAACACGGCACATGGCAAAACCGCGTGCGTCAGATGACTTGCACTGTTCATGTGAGCGGAGTCACCATAAATGACGGCCGCAGGCAGGATCCGGCCAGCTTCTGTGCGACTCCCGGACGGACAGCTGTTATGCACAGTGGGGTTCATGGACAGCCATGTATGGCATGACACTGCCTTGCTGCGTTCTAGATGTCCAGGCCGGAAGAGCCACCACAGTCCCACCAGTCTGACAGAACCGTGACTTACAGCAGTGGTATTACAACTGGCATTACACCATTTGGTGCTCAGAGGGACCACTGGAGGCTTGAGTCCCAGATGGATCCTACAGAAGAACATCGATGGAGTTTGGAGGTGAGGTCCAGAGCAGTAAACTGAATGACTCCAGCTAGAGAGCGCTGCCCCCTTGTGGATCGCCACAGAGTGCCACGTGGTCTCAGAGTCTCCTAGAACCGGCTCTGCTAGTACGCACATTGTTACGGCGATGCTCTCACACCAGGTGAGATCAAGTTCTGAACAAGGTGTACAAGTCACTGAATTCGGATTAAGAAAGATGGACACACATCCATGTGAAGTGCAGCTCGCTTGTGGCTTATTTGCAGAAAGTTTTAAGAAATTTAAGGTTTTAAAAAACAAAATTCAAATCACAATCCACATTCATGACTGATGATGTCAAATGACTGATGACTCAGTGATCTGCCAGTGTGATACCAGCTGAGACTAAATGCCAATATAGGGCTACATGCTAACATGATGCTAAACACCAATCTGAGGCTACATGCTAACCAGATGCTAAATGCCAGTCTGAAGCTAAACACTAACCAGATGCTAAACGCTAACCAGATGCTAAATGCCAGTCTGAAGCTAAACACTAACCAGATGCTAAATGCTAACCTTATGCTAAATGTCAAACTGAGGCTAAACGTTAACCTAATGCAACATATGAATCCGAGGCTAAACGCTAACTTGATGCTTCCTTTGCTATTATCCTTTTGTCTGAACAATGAAAGCTCCCCAAGCCACACAGACAGGTACATGCAGCATATAGCCTTTCCAAGGGACTCTGCTTGTGAAACGTAACGAAATGGAGGGCATTGGGAGGTGGGCCCACAGGACCCTGTGAGAGCGCTAAGCCTTGTGCTATCTGTCCCATCTTCTTGTGGAAAAGTGCATCTCTTGTTGGCGGTATCAGTCTTCCTCTGTAGATTAATCCACGGGGTCCTGATTACAGGTGGCTGTCCAATCGGAGTGCCTGATGGACCTGACCTCCCAATCCCAGCCGAAATAGAAATTGCGACACTCGCTTTTGCAATGGGATGTGATTTATCGTTTCCTACTGCAGGTTAGCTGTCAGGTTAAACATAGGGGCGTCCCTTTTGCACACCAGTGACTGACGGATCTCACCTAATGAACAGACTCCCCCCTCCCCCCCCCCCGGTGTGCTGGCAGGAGGGGGGGATGCATCATCCCGTGAACTAAAGGAGTAGCATGTGTCAAAGCCAGTAGCTGTTAGCCTAGCTAGCCACCACGACGCTGCTTTTCTCAAAGTCAGTGTAATCCACCATAAATGTTCTCACCTTGGGGATGCTCAGGTGCGGGACGGCTGGGGTGGGGGGGGGGGGGCAGAGCGGCTGGTAATGCAGGGCATGCCTCTCCGAGTCGCCGGACACCGGTCCCTGGGTATGGGAGGGTGGGTGGCTTTTTTAAGGAGCTTCTGGAGGTGACGAGCTAATGAGCTAACAGCTAACTCTGGGTTTCTTAGTGACCTCAGTAAAGCAGGGAGCAGAGGGGCACAGATCCGCCGATGCAGGCGGCCGTGTCACGGCTCAGTGCCCAGTACTGCCTCTCCGTCAGAGCGGCGCGATACGGTCACCGGGGAAGCTTCAGGCACTGGGTTATGCCAAAGCTGCCATTTGAAGGAGCGGACAGGCCCGATGGAGCCGGGCAGAGGAAGAGCAGCCAGTTGTGCAGAACAGCGCAAGGGCCAGCTAAGCGCCTGGATCCGTCTCCTTCAGCAGTCCCCCCCACAGTGGGGCATGGATGTGCTGCCGCCCAGGGAGGGGCATGTTGGTCAGGTGACTTACCCCTTCAGTCTCTGCTGCCCCAGGACCCCAAGACCAGACCCCCGGAACTTTCCACTCCTTAGACCCTAACACACCTGTCTTTGTTTTGATCTCCCTGTTCCCAGATTCCGCTCCCGCATCCCGTACCACGTGACTTGGTTCACCATCCCAACCAGAGGCCGAGGGTCACCATGAACGTCACCGTCAGCTGTCCACCTGCCGCAGGGGTGAACCGCCACCACAGCTGTGACACACCATCACTCACGGTCATCAAGGCGAGAACACGGCCAGCCCCCTCCGCTCAGCCGGCACGAGAAGAAAGTTTACGGTCGACTTTTACATGATGGCACTAAGAGAGATTATATCTACTGCCTTTTCAATCTCGGGCCTCAAACTCCATCACCTTGCTCCATAACCCATCTCCTGGGCCTCGGATAATTGGATCTCTGCCAATCCGACGTCGCAGTCGCCCACCAGCTGTAGATAATCCATACGCTCTTGCATTCCGAGGATGATAATTGCACTCCAGCTTGCGGCTAAGAGTGGGAATGTGGGGGGGGGGGGGCGGGGCTTGCTGTCCCAAGCACGGCGGACTGTGACTCCTGTGCACCGGAGTGGAGCTCACAGAGGGGAAGGGTGAGCGGGCTGGCCAGCTGGCGTGTAGCGGGGCAGGGAGGGGGACACAGCTGGGAAAAAGACACACATACAGAACAGAGGCATTGCAAATAAACCTGTGCCTCCCCTTCGGCACGCGCCGGCCTTAACCCGCGCCATCGAGGGACTGGCGCATGCAACTGCGTGGGAGGGAAATGTGAGGGGAGTCAGACCGGGACAAGGTGACATGCAAGCGGAGGACAAGGGGACACGGTGAGGGGGGGGGGGGGTTTGGGGGCTGCTAGAAACACGAAATAAAGTTAATAATCAAACCGCGGCCTGACAGTTATAAATGTCGACGGCATTCGGAGCGGGTGGGGGCTCCAGGAAGCAGCCATGGTGACGAAACCAGCGCCAGAAGCCCGAAAAGCGTCAATGTGAAATTAAGTGACGGTGTCCCGCGAGCCGCGGGTTTGATGTACGAGCAGCGCTCCGCGGTTTATCTGCTTCACATTTCCCTAAGTTTACACAATCGGAAAATATAAAAGATAAGAATATCCCAAGGCTCTCTCCCTGATTAAACATGGCCCCCGCTCTACCCAGGGACGTTTAATTTACTGCCAGAGCCTCAGACTGATGGCGCTCTAGTCGTTTTCTGCCCTTAGAAGCAGAATGCTTTCCTCCGCACCTTGGGTTAAGCATGGGGGGGTAACAGCGCTGGCTCCCACTACTGGATGAAATGTGAAGTGCACGTCCACCTGTCATATTCCGAAACCTTCTAGGAATACAGCATTTATTTTATTCACAAACTGCCAACTGCTGCATGCAGTATTTATTCCCAGAGGCTGGGCGATACTGAATAGGGGTTAAACAGCCCGTATGATCGTCAATAGCCCAGTAATAAAGTTAAACAAGCTCTTCAGATTGTAGAGCGATTTCATTACAAAATCAATCCTTTAAATTAAATGGCTTTAAAAGAGCTGCTGTCCGAATGACAGAGGTGGACCGGCATGTTTAGCAGTGGGACTGACAGCTACTGTAGCCCATCAGGTAGAGAGGAAAACAGTGAGTTCTGTCAAATGTGACAGCTTGGCGATTTTACTGTTAAATGAGAGGGATTTCTTCGTGGTGAAAAATATATGACTGTTCTCCAGGACATTGCAGAGACTGTTTGAAATTCAGAAGGACAAATAACCCGTCAATTAAACTACGGCAAAGTCCTCACAGAAACGTCGGCCGAATCCCGGCAAATTTGCAGGTCCGCAGCGAGTGTGCAAAGGATGACGGGACTGAATTTATGACTGAAAGGTCAAGCTCTCTGACCTTAAGGCGGCATCTGAAATTGCACACCTTTAAAAAAAGTATTTGAAAAAAGATCAGCGTGTCCGAAACCTGAGTATTCCTGAAAAGTAGGCAGAAAGTACTAGAATGCTAAACTGCATCCGGCCAAACTCTGACAGGCTGCTACACAGACATCTGAAAATGGCGTCGTGTGAAAATGTGAGGTGTAGAAATCCCTAGATAAGCCGAAATCCCTCCGAACAGCGTGAGCATTGTACTCACCCAAGTTCACGTTGTGTCATTGTCACTGAAGCATGTCGACGCTGGACGAAGCTACGTCACATACCGACTGTCCTGCTCTTTGGCACAATACCAGAGGACTGGATTACAGCCTGCCAGTCATCAAAGAGCGCCACCATATTATTTTGTCAAATCCCATTTTTAAATGGCATGATATCTCGGCACGGTGACAGCTGTCGGCGTCTCGTATGGTCGCGTCCTGAATAACAGCCTCCTCCACGTTGCACCCCAATAACACGCCAGCATGCTTGCGTTTCCGCAGGATGCCAGAGACGGTAATTCAGAAAGCGGCAGGCGAACGGCTCATCCGGCTACGGGAATGAGCTCCATTAGAATGCAGCCCGGCCGAGGAGGTTCTGAAAATTAATGAATAAAAGAGCAAATCCGGGGGGGGGGGGACCTTTTAAGGGGTGCCTGACCTCCGTATCACTTACGTCTGACACATTTTCATGTGGGAGACACAAATTGCCTCCCAGTGCCGCAAGCTTCACGCTTAGCGGATCCGGAAGCTGGGAATGCGGCCCTCCACCGCAGCATTCTGACACAGCCATTTTAACCCGAAATCCCATCATGCTTGGGGTTTTCTCGCCAGTCCCAGTCAATGGAGACGAGACAGGCTGATGGAACTGTGACATCATCTGCTTCGATAATCCCACTTTTGCCTTACATATGGGGGGGGTGTGTGTGTGTGTGTGTGTGGGGGGGGGGGGGGGGGGTGTCTAGATACTCTTTGACACACCTTCCCTGGTGGAGCTTACTTACACCTGAACAGGGGGTTAACCCCGGATGAGTAATTAGGGTATCGAGCTCGGCCGCACTGACAGGATGACACCGACCTCCGTGTCCCACAACCTGGAAATGTGGCTTTATACCGGGATTTTCTGAAGAAGCCCCCCCCAACCCCCCCCCCACATCAAGCCCCTGTTACGTCCGTTTATGTGGGTGCGTATGTCTCTCCAATTCTTTTTAGATCCCATTTCGATTCCCGTCCAGCCGATCCGGTTCCAGGTTTTCCATCTACTCCTCCAAATGCAGTGCCAAAACTG
Source organism: Paramormyrops kingsleyae (assembly GCF_048594095.1). Taxonomy (NCBI): domain Eukaryota; kingdom Metazoa; phylum Chordata; class Actinopteri; order Osteoglossiformes; family Mormyridae; genus Paramormyrops; species Paramormyrops kingsleyae. The sequence goes on along the minus strand of NC_132818.1, from coordinate 13,564,307 downwards.
GATGAACTGGTTTCATCGCCTCGTTTGTTTCCCGCCTCTCACCCGCCAGCACTATAAAAGAAGCCCCGCAACCCCGTTTAACGGCTTTTGCTGCCTTTGCTTTTGTGTTCCTTGTGATTCCCGTATTTGATTTCCCGTGTGTTGCGATCTCGTTTTTTGGCTCTCTGCGACTCCTCTTTCGGATTTCGATTTGGCTTTGGTTATTTGGCATTTGTGATGTTTACCCGTCTTTCTGACCCAGTGTTTGGCTAATGACTCCCCTTTTTGGATTTCGATTTGGACTCGGCTGCCCTGTGTATTCTTCGTAAATAATCTGTGTATATGTTTGTGTGTAAGGGTCGTAGAAGTAGCTGCCCATTATTTTCTGCGTGTGAATCGTTTGTCTGTTTCGTGGTTAGTGAGGGAATGAGGGTAGCGATCGTCTTTTGTTTTCTTCTGCTCCTAGCTGGTGTTCTCGTGGGTAGTTCACTTCTTTTGTTTATTATTTTGGCCTCTGCCACTCCGGAACTTACCCTGGTGTTTCATACCCATCTCACTATATCAAAATACACCCGAAATATATCCGATCTCAACTATAACTATGCTGTCAGTCATTTCTTTGTCTGTCCCCTTCTCTCCACCCCCCCCCCCCCCTTCCCGTTCCCTGTTGTCCTGCCTAGACCGGGATGTAACACCCCCCTCCCTCCCAGATCCACCCAGCTGGCCCCATTTAACCAGCAGTGTAAATGTCTGATAGCCCAGTTAGGGAAAGCTGAGCATCATTAACAGAGCTTCCAAGTGATCAATCACCAGATCACCCAATCGCCCCCCGCCTCTCCACATGCCCCTCGATGATTGTTGTAGATCATCTAAACACATCTAAAAGAGTGTTGATTTCCTTCTGGACATTACGGTTGGCCACCACTGAATGTTACTCGACAGCCATCCGGGTTACAGTGCAGCGGTGCATCATTCCTGGGGGGTCGGGCTCATCCTCTTGCCTCAATCCGACGGCGACGGCAGGGGCCTTTAGTAATCCCCAAGGTGCCTCCCTTGTACGACGTGCCAAACAGCGTGTCCCTGCCCATCGCTGTACCCTGCAAGTTGACTGCCTCCCCTTGAGGGGTTATTGTCCGGACTGAGGAAGATTATCTTTCTGCTCCGAAAACTCATCTGGGGGATCAAGGAACAAGTCCGGCGATTTTATGAAGAGCACTGTTAGCTATGGGAGAGCAGGAGGATCCAATAAGCTGCCCTAAATTATTCATAATCCCATCGTACATATGATAAACAAGCCTGCTGAAATATTCAGTTTGTTTAGTCCTCATCTGCTCCCTCCCCTGCATTAAAATGATATCCTCGCCCTGGCGGGGAGAGAAGAGAGAGAGGAAAAAAAAAAAAACATTTGTCAACGGAAAATGTTTCCGCGCTACATTGTTTGCGCTGCCGGCATGGCCGCTGACGACCTGCTGGAGCGCATGTCCGTGTCCACGCAGTCGCGCGGTTCGGTAAACAGTGCGGCCCTTCACACTCGACCGGCCGGGAGAAGAGGCAGCTCCTTAAAAGGTCAGAAGCTTTTTACTGCGGTAACAGGACTGTCAGCGGGGCCCGGCCAGCTGACAGCGGCACGCTCATTAGCCTCGGCTGTTTAGCTGGCCGCTCACCGGAACTCTCCCGCCGGCTCCGGGCGCGGCAGCGGGAGCGGCTGCTCTCCCAGGCGGACCCCCGGCTCGCACCGCGTTACCTGTGATTACCATGTAGTACGTCGTCATCGTTTCTTTAGGGTGGTTTTCCTCCAACTATATGCGCACGTTCGGAATGCCGGCTTCCAGGATTCCAGATTCTGGCCCCCGGGTGTGCAGCCTCGCGGCCCGCCCGGGCCAGCCTCCGCTTTGTCCCTGGATTTAATTGCATGTTTCCATAGTTACTGGCACACTGGAGAAGATGAAACTTCCATACAAGATCGGCATGGGGCGTGTGCACGGACTGCGTACGCCAACGACCGCAGAAGGCGAGAATAGCGGACGGCGACTGGAAACGCGAGGAATGGCCACACAATCCCATCTAACTGGCAATCAGCTTCGTGCCATTAAAAAAAAATAACACAACACAAAAAAAACACTGTTTCCCTGGTTACCCGCTGTATTTTTAGGCTTGTTTTCCCTATTTTGTCAGAAAATATATAAAGTTGTTTGCATCTGGCCCTTTTTTATTTCATGAAAACCTTTTTCTTTTGTATTTCCACTGCTCATTCACGGATAGCGTTGGGCACAGGTGCCTCGCGCCACAAACGAGGTTAATCGTGGTTAAACTTTCCAGCCCGTAATACTTATCGACCGCTGTGGAATCTCTGCAGACAATGGAGGCGGCAGTCAACATGAGCCCCCACCCCCAACCCTGCGAGGATGAAGATGGTCTGGGATCCCACCGGCTTTTCATCGGGCAACTTCTGGACGGCATACTGAAGGTCCCTCTTGCTCCTCCTCTGCCCTTCGCTAATTAGCAGAATGCTAACGCCATCTGGAGCCGCCAACCCCTGCTGAATGCTCCATTTGCCGCGCCGGTGCCGGATTGCCGGGCCCCTGGGAAGACTGACGGGACCACTAACCGGCTTCAAGTTAACGTTCTTCGGGAGCTGAGCTCGCCACCCGAAGGACGAGCGTCTCACTCCGGCTGCTTAAACAGGCAGAACGGCATTTGGGAAATTAGCGTTTAAATGCAGCAGTGACATCCCCTGACACAATCTGACAAAAACCCTGGCTCCCAGAACCGGGTCACTGAGGGCAGGCCGGCTCTGACATCCTCAGGAGGACGGTGAGAGTGGCGTGTTTACACGGGTAATGGATCTGACGCTAAACAGACCCTGCAGAAAGCGCATGTAGAGCAATTACCGCGATAAGATTCACCTGGAAGTGGAATAAGATTAATTACCCCGATTACACGACCCGCGCCTTCCTCCTGTCAACCGTCTTTAAAATGTCACGGGGCGCGTCCCCGCCTTCCAGCACGTAACGCCGAGCATCTGAGGTTCGGCCCAACGTGGCCTAACCCCACCTGAGCGGAAAGAAGAGCGGAGAGCGCCGGAGCTGAGGGGGGAGGAAAACAAGGTCAGGAGACGAGGCTCCAACCCAATTATCTGTAGCTGACATATAATCAGAAGGAGGGGAAAATAGTTATTAGCGGCCGGCTGTACAGCAGAGGACGAGTCAATCCACTTACTGACAGCACAATTCCAGCAGGCGCGATGGGCTCGCAGCGGCGGGCTCTCGTACCACCTGGGCCCGTTGGCCACGCGAGTAATGGAGGCCCGCTGGATTTTATTTATTTTTGTGGGGGTGGTGGTGGTCAGACAGACAAGGTATCTTCTGGATCAAACAAGCAGGGAGGTGAAAGACATCAGGGCTGCTGTGAGGTCACACTGTACATGTACGTAAAGCGTAGCGAGAGAGCTGGAGCTGGAGAGGGAGAATCGTTCTGCTAGCAAAGGCGTTTATTTAGCTAGCTGCTAAGCTGCCATAGAAATAAATGTGGTTATGCTTAGCTAAGCTGGGCAGCTGAGTTTCGAGGTACTGCAGCTATGTTTAACTAGTCGGTTAATTTGGCTTAGGGAAAAACGCAGTCATGTTTATTTAGATGGTCAATGTAGTTTAGGGTAAACGCAGCTAGGCTTAGCTAGCTGAGGTATGTGAAGAACCATGACATCACTACAGATTGCAGTGAATCTCCCTGCTGTTTTCTCCGTGCCGAATTCCCTTTGTATCCTACAGCTTGGGGCCAAATCCTCCATGGATGAGATGTTCGCTTTTTATAACACAGTTTATCATGCGGAATAAAGACCTCCACACACGTGTTCAGGCTTTGATTCAGGCAATCAGGCCAGGTGCGATTTATTAAGAATAAGATCATAATGCTCACAAAGACGTATGGGACAAAAATGTTGCTGAGGAACAGGCCGGGCAGAGAGAGAAGCTCTCTTCAAATAGCAGGACACAGAGTCAGTGCAGATGGGTCAGCAGGGTAGCAGAGTTAGAGTTTTAGAAATTATTAAGCTAGCTGGAGTCCTGACCTTGGCAAAAACAAAGTTGCCAGAGAAAAACAGCCCACGTCCTCCGAACAAAAATTAAAACGGCTTCGACCCCAGAGGAGACTTATTGGATAGATTGTGTTTCTTAAACGCTTGGTTTAGCATGGAAAATTGTGGAACATGGAGAATGACTTTCCTGTGACATTACGGCAGGCAGGCAGGACCGTCAGCGGCGCCCCCTAGCCCACCTGATGTGTACGGAGGAGCTCGACGTGCCAGAGAGGAGGCAGGAAATGAGGAGGCTGGTGGGCAGGCTGGCCGGGCGGGGTGGACTTGGGAAAGCACAGCACCATCTCACTAAGCTAGTGGTACAGCACTTGGAGGCCATCTTGAGTCAGCTGGCATGCAGAGAGGGGAGAGGCATGTCCCCCCTCCCGCGGACACCCACGCCAAAGATCCCGCATCTGCTTATACTAATAAACAAACAGTCTTGTGAGCTCCGGCAGCCTTGTTTCTCAAGCGAGACCCATGTCCTCCAGTCACGGGCGAGATCCACCACACGAGAGCCGACTGTGATGCAATCACCGAGTGCAGGGGATTCTGGGAAATGAGGCCTCCGCATCCATGTTGAATTAGTTTGCACCCAAATTACCAGCAAGTAACAGAAACCGCATTGCTCGTAATCAGAATTAAAAAAAAATAATCATTTGGTCTAAACACAAATTTTACTCATAAGCCTTACAGCTTATAAAAAAAAAAAAAAAATCTGCATGGAATGTTCCGATTGGTTAATTGGCATCGCTTGACATTACGCTGCGGTCTAATTTGCAGAATGTAACGCGTGAGTGAAGCGCAGGTCACATGTCAGCGATGGGCCACCAGAGCCTGATTTATACTGACATAAAGCACCTAATACACTTTACAAAGAAACTATTTGTCTTCAGTGAGCCGTTACGGGTCCCCGAGGCTCCGTCCCGAAGCAATTCGAATTATTCACGGCAAGGCGATAAAATAAAGCATAAAAGGCGACGTGCACAATAGCAATATGCTAATGGCTGTCTGCAAAGCGAGCCGCGCTCCGGGAAGTGATATCACTGTCCGCGCTCGCGGTGCCGGCGCTGTCCGACGCTTCCGACTGAGCGTTAGTTCCGCGTGCTTCGGTATCGCTTAGCCATCGCCGCGGGAGTAAACAGGCCGCGGCCCAGGGGTTCGGCCCAGTCCGGGAGCGCCGGGGTACGGACGCATCTGCCAGCCGGCGAGGTTTATTTCGGCGTCAGGTAACATCCCGCTTCCCCACAAGGCCCCTCGGTTTTATAAAGAGCCAGGCCACCCCCCTGGGTGAGTAACCCCACCCCCATCACACCCGCTCTGCTGTTTCCACGGTAACCAACTGTCCTGAAGTGAGACAGATCCCTGGTGTGACAGGTCAGAGCGCACCTGCCCCCCCCCTCCCCTGCGCGATTCCGGCGTACGACATCGAGCCCCTGTTCCCCCGCCAGCCTGCCATTCTCATATCTCCTGGTCCTATTTTTACTCCCTTTGCTGCCCCTTCTGGAAGGAGGACAAGCCGCCGTGGTCCAGTGGAACCGACCCAGAGTCCCGTCCGAAGGGGTGGGGGGGGGGCTCCGCTGACCCGCCTGGCGCTAAAGCTGCTGGAGCCCATCCAAGGGGGACCTCACCTGCGTGGCCCCCCCCGGGACATACGGGGACATCTGGCCGTTTAATCTCATCTGCCAGACCACGGCGGCTTTGTTTATTTCGACTGATGATGCTCTGATGAGCATTTAACCCGCTCCCCCCGCCGCCCCACCCCCCACGGTGGCACCCCGCCAAGCCGCGCACATCAGCGGCCCTGCGGCCAGCTCCCCAGGATTTTCTTGGTTGAGACAGACGACCTTCTCCGGAATTGTGTGTGAAATCCCAAACGGCTCCCTGCACAGACCGCGTCCCTCCTGAGCGGGCGGCTCCTAACTTGCAGCACTTTCACTCAATTTGCCGGTAAGCAACAACAGTGCTTCCCGGCGTCCCCGGGTGTTGCGGAGTCACGGCGGGAGAGGCTCTATCTCACGCTGGCACAGCGGGTCACAGACCTCGGTTAACCTCTCTGGGCCCAATTCCGTCTCCTCCGGCCTGAGTCACCGCGCGGGTGATGAAAACAAGCCTCTGGCATAACTCGCCTTCGGCGGGCGTGACAAGTCTGGCGCGACGCCTATTAATTAAATACTGTGTGAGGTTTTCAGAACGGCACAAATACCACTTGGAATTCAAACCCTCAAAAAACGCCCGCCCCCGATTCTGCGTCCATGCTCGTTTTGAATGGTGCTAATTAACAATTATTCTGATTCTTCGCGCCACTTCCGTTTCGCTTGTTTTTTCTTTTTTGTTTTTTTCCAACACGAAGCGGCTTCCCTTCCCAGTAGGTCTGGCGGGGAGCGAGATAATTTGCGGACGGGGTCTCGCCGAGTCTGCCTGAGCGCTCTCCTCCATCGCACTCCCCCCCCTCTCCCAAGCCCTCGGTGGGGAGGAAAGGTTAAAAAGAAAAAGCAGAGGTTTAAGTGTGAGCCATGATGCTGGCGGTAAGCGGGCGGCGCCACGGAGGCCTTTGCCGGGAGAGGCTCCGTAATAAATGCCCCCCCACACCCCCGCCTCTTCCCATGGAGCTTACAGAAGTTCAGCTGACCTTTAAAGTACAGCCCGGCCTGACGAGCCCCCCCACCCCCGCCGCTTGCCCCCCAACCTATTCCTTCACAGGCGGGAATCCATCATCATTAGTGGCTCCAGGAAAAAATTTCCCTGCTTCCTCCGACTTAGCGTTTGGGGACGGCTGCCGTACCTCTGACTTCCTGTCCGCAGTCGCCATGGCAGCAGGTCCAAGCGGGCCGATTAAAAATAATCTGCTGGGTTACATGCTCCTGCCATTCCCCCTCCCTCTCCTCCCTCTCTGTCCTCCTCAAGAAGTCTCCCAATACCACCCCCCCCTTTAAATTTGTCGATCTTACTTCTCATATTCTCTACAGCCAACCAACAAAATGCTTTGGGTCGCATTCTGCGTTCCGACGTGACTTATGTAGCCCTGGAGTCCCTGCCGGCAGACGTGTCGCAGGTTCCCGGCTCGTGGTCCCCTCCGGACCCTCGAAGTCGCCGTCTGTGTGACGCGCGCAGATTTCTGCACCGCGGTGAGCTCTGCGCCTCCAAGCGCCCCTGTGCCGCGCGTCCTCGCGTCCGCAGACCTCATTTGCTATATAAACACCAGCATGAATAAAAAATAAGCAAATCACACGCCAATGTGAATTAATCATTTTCAGTGGAAAAGGCAGCTTGGTAGTAAAGCATCGGCAGGCTCCTCAATCAATCTGACCGTTGAAACGCCCGGCCGCAGTGGAAGGTTATCCATCCGGCGGACTTGGAGAGAGGGGCGCCCCGGGGCGGGAGCCGTGAGGCAATTAGGCAGCCTGAGGCGCCCCGGGGGCGAGGCCCTGTCCAGATGGCACCTTTTGAGAGGCTGTGAGGGGTATTAGGGCCAGCTGGGAGGAGAGTAAGCAAAGAGACGCGAAGGCCCCCCCCCACCAAAGAGACTCGCTCTGGCTGTATTCTTGGTTCTCTCCTTTGTATTTCATTGAAGGGGCATTTTTCGCCGGGTCCTGTTTGTTATTGCTCGCCTGACTGTGCGCTTTTCATCCTGCCTGCTGGGACGCCCTCCCCGAAAGACACCAATTTCTAGAGAAAAATAAATTAATAAAAAAATGAAAGAATGGAGGGGAAAAAAAAACAAAAAAAACATGAGCAGCGGCTCCCAGCGGGGCTCGCCGAAGCTGAGGGTAATAGTGCTGGAGCCACACTTTAATGGCATCCAAGGTCAGAGATGGGGGGGGGGACAATGGAGAAAACAGAGGGGTGACATATGGCATGTTCCCGCCATACAGAGCCGCACAGAAATCGAATATGAAAATGCAGAATTTCCAACCTTCATTAATGATGATGGTGTGAGGGGGACAGAGAGCAGGACGGGGAGGAAGGAAGCGACTCCTAATCAGGGAGTAAATCAGCACGGGGGCTTTTGGGGGCGTTCGGCAATCTGCTTGTGAAACGCAAAACAAAAACCAAACCGATAAAAAACAAAAGAGCAATAAGGGATAAATCAAGAGTGCAGAACTGCATTTATTCCTGAGTGCCTGTGATAGGTGAAGTCCTTTAAAACGCCAAATAAAAAGCATTAATCCCCACATTCCCACTGCAGCTACAGCCAGCAAAGTCATTTTTAAGCGATGAATAAAAATTGCCGATTTTCCCGGCAGTAGGAAGGACAGCAAAACGGGGAGACGTGCAGGAAATCAGGACCCGGAGGGCCCCGAACATCTCACTTCATTTGGGATCCATGTGGAAGTGGGAACCCAGATGAGACCTTTCAATAACCCGACTGTTAGTTTACACGCTGTAGCTGTTCCCGGGTAGGTAAGGCGCCGGGCGCAGACGGGGGAGCCGGCCTCTGCGAGCTGTTCCCGGGTAGGTAAGGCGCCGGGCGCAGATGGGGGAGCAGGCCTCTGCGAGCTGTTCCCGGGAAGGTAAGGCGCCGGGCGCAGACGGGGGAGCCGGCCTCTGCAAGCTGTTCCCGGGTAGGTAAGGCGCCGGGCGCAGATGGGGGAGCCGGCCTCTGCGAGCTGTTCCCGGGTAGGTAAGGCGCCGGGCGCAGACGGGGGAGCCGGCCTCTGCGAGCTGTTCCCGGGTAGGTAAGGCGCTGGGGCGCAGACGGGGGAGCCGGCCTCTGCGAGCTGTTCCCGGGTAGGTAAGGCGCCGGGCGCAGACGGGGGAGCCGGCCTCTGCGAGCTGTTCCCGGGTAGGTAAGGCGCCGGGCGCAGACGGGGGAGCCGGCCTCTGCGAGCTGTTCCCGGGTAGGTAAGGCGCCGGGCGCAGACGGGGGAGCCGGCCTATGCGAGCTGTTCCCGGGTAGGTAAGGCGCCGGGCGCAGACGGGGGAGCCGGCCTCTGCGAGCTGTTCCCGGGCAGGTAAGGCGCCGGGCGCAGACGGGGGAGCCGGCCTCTGCGCCTCTGCAGCCCTGCGAGCTGCTCACCCGCATTCCGCACACAGGGCTCACTAATCATTTTTCATCCTGTCAACACTGACAACTTTACGCGTCCTGTGGCGATGATGGGCCGTAGGAGTGGGGGGGGTTCCCAGAACAGAGGGCCGTGTTGGGACGTCTTTGGCTCAGGCTCAATGTGGGGGGGGGGGGGCATTTCAGAAGATGTTCGGTTTCAGCAATAATCTATCATCCAGGAAGAAAGCAAATACACAGGTAATAAATCAAAAACACTTCAGTCTGTCTGCGAGATCAAGTCAAACCCCACCGACATCGAAAGCAGATTCATACCCCCACCCCTCCCTCAGAGTACGGTCTGTCCAGATTACCCTGATTGGTTCAGAGCAGCCACGTGGTGTAGTGTGGGGAAGGAGTTGGGGTTTCATCCACCCCCCGCCCCTCCGCATGCTAACCCTCAGGGGGTAGGGGATGATGGGTTTGACAGCCAAAGTGCCCGACCTACTCTTATGTCAGAGCTGTCAGGAGTTGGCTCAAAAATGCAGGCACTTCCGGGGGGGCCACGGACAAGTGTGAGGAACGACAGAGAGAGGGCTTTATGCGGAGGGTGGTGGGTCACATGACCTGGGAAGTGGATCGTGGCCCCCCAGCGGGTCTTGGCTGGCTGGCCTGCCAGCACTGCCGGATGGGTGCCCCTGTGATCGGCACCCCCTCGGGCAGACGGCCCCCAACCCTGATGTTGAGACACGCCGGGGACGGGAGAAACACGGCAGACGCTTTACACGCGTGTGTCGGGGGAGGGGGGGGTGGTCGATTCCACGGTGCCGACACGCCTCGGCGACCCCGGCTGCCAGCCGCCCGACACGGTTCCCAGCCCTGGGATAATCGTCCGCCGCGGGACAGGGGCATGCTATGGAGGGGGGAGTGCAGACGGCAAGGGGTACAGGCAGAGGCGTCAGGGGCTGGTCCTGCTGTCACTCCGGCACCCCCCAGCAACGACCCAAACAGCCAAACCGTCAGCGCCCAGGTCCTGGAGGCACGTTGGGGCCCATGCTGGACCACAGGCAGAGAGACTCCTGCATGAAAAGGCCTGATCATGTCCACTTCACCGACGCTAGCATGTTAGCATGTTAGCATGTCAGCAGCATGCCACCCCAGCAAACGACCCCCCCCCCCCCCAGCCTACTTAGTCAGATGACTCCCTAAACAGCATGTAACCAAACTCTGAATGGAAGGATGACGTCTGAACAGAGTGTCACAGACATGACCAGAGAAGCGGCAGGTGCGTACAGACAAATGGCCCACAGACACACTGTGACATGGCCTCCAGGTCCTGTACAATCACAAACTTCCTGTACAATCACACACTTCCTGTACAATCACACACTTCCTGTAATGACAGGATCAGGTCATTAGCCGCGGTGCGTTCAGCGGAACATTTCATTACTGAACACACTCAAACTGCGGCCGCCTCCCCCCGGACCAGTATGAAAATGGGGGGTGGAGACGGCCACTCTCAGCATTAATATCCGAGATAATTACACCTCATTGTACTCAAACTGCTTTGCTTTTGCTGAGGTGCGGGAACAGCAGACCCAGAGAACTCCTCCAGAGCGTGTGTGAGACACGCGGATCTCGCTGCGCGCTTCGGTAATTCACAGCGATTATGCAAATCGAGCAGGTCGGTAGCGGCAGCAGATGTGTACGTTACACTGGCATAAGTATTCGCTGCCATGCCACGTTTAGGAATCCCGCACGGCCGCGATAAAACTCAACGCTGCTGCCGCAGGGTCACCGGTATGTTTATCGGTGCTTCGGCGCACCCCCACCCCCCCCATCTCTCCCACACTTATTTATTATGTTCGGATTAATGACGTCCTTCCCGACGAACGTGAAAGGGCGCGGGGGGGCCCAACCGCAGAGGCAAGGGCGGGAGCTGGGGGCAGGGATGTTTACCCCATACCGCCCTATGGCATGGAGACGGGGGGGGGGGCTTAGAGCATCCACAGGCATCTAATCACTCATCTAATTAGCGAGAGGCCCAGATGAGCTGCACCCCCTGAGCCCCCTGGTCTTAAAAGGTTCTCCTTAAAGTCACAAAATGAAATTTCACTAAGGGCAAAAGCTCACAGTATGAGTCAAACCTTTTCTTTTTGGTAAACACTTCCGGCATGTTCTATGGATGGTGTTTTTGTAAGGACAGACACAGTGAGGGCGGGCTGAGCTTGTGAGCAGTAGGACGCGCAGAGCCAGAGTGTCGATGTTCATGTGGTTCGGAGGGAGAATTCAGACCTGGCCTGGAAATCTGTGTCTAAAACAATGACTTACCCTAGGTGAGCGTATAACATGCCACCTACTTGCTAATACTCAACACTAACTTAATGTCTGTGTGTCTTCGAGAACGAGGGCCCCTCCATGTCCCCTGCACCCCTCCCCACCCTGGGATTCAAACCCATAAATTAAAAACCGCTGCAACGTCAACTCGGTACACAATGTTCGTATGAGACCCTGTGGACTGGGGTTCGGGGTGGGAGGACGAGCATAGGTGGGTAGGTAAATGTCAGCACTGTGTAAGTGTATTTATAAAGAAGTGCTTTTACCTACAAAAAGCTTTATTAAAAGGTGTACACTGATACAGGGAGGCTCAGAGCTGTAAGTCTCTGGGTTTGTTTCATAAACGTAAAATAACAGAGGACTCTGACAGGGGGACACATTGACAGAAGACGACACAGTGACAGGAGGATACAGAGAAGGACACAGTGACAGAGGGATGCAGTGATAGAAAGGAACACAGAGACAAAGAGACACACTGACGGGGACACGTTGACAGAAGAGGACACAGAAACAGAGAAAGACACAGTGACAGGGGGACACAGAGACAGAGAAAGACACAGTGACAGGGGGACACAGAGATGGACATAGAGACAGAGAGGGACACAGTGACAGGAGGATGCAGAGACAGAGAGGGACACAGAGACAGAGAGAGACACACTGACAGGGGGACACATTGACAGAAGACGACACAGTGACGGAAGAGGACATAGTAACAGGAGGACACACTGACAGAGGGATGCAGTGACAGAAAACAACACAGAGAGGGACACACTGACAGAAGAGGACACAGAGATAGAGAAGGACACAGTGACAGGGGGATGCAGTGACAGAAAGGAAAACAGAGACAGAGAGGGACACAGAGACAGGGGGATGCAGTGACAGAAAGGAACACAGATGCAGAGAGGGACACATTGACAGAAGAGGACACAGCGAAAGGGGGACACAGAGACAAAGATGGACACATTGACAGAAGGATACAGAGGGTTCACAGTGACAATAGGAAGACAGAGAGTTTGTTCTCCTCACGTTTCCTCCCACAGTCTACAGCCCTGAGGCCAGGCTAATTCCACAGCGTCTGTGTACTCGCAGCCAGCACTGCCTGGGATGGAATCCAGGACCCCTGCACTGGGTAAAGAGTTAGAAGATGAATTATTATTATTATTCATTGGGGAGTACAAATTATCACCCAAAATACTGAGGAGGGGGGGTAAAGGATGATGATTATCACCTCTGCTATCCCCTCAGCTGGTTCAGGCTGTTTACGGGTTTATCCCCAGCGATCACACATGGAATTAACACCTTCCCACTGCATCCTGTCCGTTCCTCCATGAAGCAAGCAGTTTCTGGGTAGGAATCTCTCCCGTGAATAAGCACATGTGTTCCCTCGCTCTCCTGTGAATAACCACGCGTGTTCCGTCACTCTCCCGCGAGTAACCATGCATGTTCTCGGCTCTCCCGTGAATAAACACGCGTGTTCTGTCGCTGTCCTGCGAGTAACCATGCGTGTTCTATGTGTGTTCTATGTTCTATGTGTGAATATCCACGCTTTTTCCCGGCCCTCCCCTGAATAACCACGTGTGTCCAGGGGTCTCCTGTGTTACGGCATGCCGCTGGGTGGAGAGAGTTTTAAATAGCACCACAGATAGGGAGCGGGAGAGGCCTCCCCGATCGGAAACAACACTGCAGGAGTTATCAGCTTGCAAAGTGGGTCAAGCCTCCCACCAGAGAAATGCTGCTTTGTTTTGGGTTTTTTTTAAAGCCAAGAGGTCTTTCTCATCTGAGAAAAGAAGATTACCACCTGACAGGCGGCAATTGTACGTTTCGTAGCAGAAGACATAAACCTGCCACAGCCTCTGCCGTCTTGGCGCAGAAACATCATACAACATGATTAAAATTCAGTGAAATTAAGCTTCACTCCCTGCAGCATCATCACGACTATTTTTACCCCAGACTGACTCAGACAGCGAGCTTTTTTTCTTACGTTTTTATCCGCAGTTGGACTGTTAGCAGTATAACACAGAATGTATACCGATAACGCTGCAGGGAGCAGTGTCCAATCACAGCCCACGATGCTGACGTGTGCCAGGCCGCCCCGACACGAGGGACGTCCCCGATCAGGGCGTGCCAGGCCACCACGACCGAGGGCTAAGACCTCGGCGAGGACGCCGTACCAAAACAATGGCAGGGGATTTATCTCTGCGTTTATCTCCTCTGGTTTCCATGACAACAGAAAAGTATCCCTTAAGTTTTACGTCGCCCACTCAAAGTGAAACAGAAAGCATTTATTAACGAGAATAAATTACAATACAGATAATGTTATGGTTATGTAACGCGGTGGCTGGAGAGCTCGTTGTAGATAATGGCTTGCATGCCGCACGCTCCCTTTCGCTCACACTGCTTCCATGCGCCTGTGGTCGGTCATTGGGCCCCAGGCTCCAAGCTGTGGGGGTGGTGGGGGTGGACTCCCCAGGGCCGCACTGGTAACCACGGTGTCTGTCTAGGAGAGACTAATAACTGCTCTGGTGCGCAATGGAGGCCCCGCAGATGTGATGTTTTGATAATAAGGCAACGTTGCCGTTGCCTATCCGCCATTCCGCGATCGGCACCGCCCTGGGGACACACAGTGTGCATCTCCAGCAGCGACGGTGGCCTAATCTCCCACATCGTCACTTTAGTCTCGGTGTGAATGAAACTGGAGACTCACTGGGCTCCACAAAGCTGACGGGAGGAGCCCGTGGGAGGGGGGAGACCAGGCGGGAATCGCATTCGAAAGGGAGGACGGGGTGCTAACAGAATGCTCTAGAAGCTGATCAAGGCCAGGTATGGCATCGTCTCTTTAAGCAAGAGCTTAAAAGAAGACAGAGTCACCGAGGCAAACAGCACAACACCAAAGCGATACTTAAGCCACAACAGACCGTGAAAGACCTTTAAAGGATGCGTGTGATGAAATTAAACAATTCCTATTTTAAACCTGTTATCCATTAAGACCCCCGAAAGGCAGGCATCCTGACAGAGACTCATGGCAGCCTTCCGTACTCATTGCCCCCCAGGTTCATCATTTCTGCAAGACCACGCGTCACCCCCGGGCCAGTATTCCATTAACACGACCGCTAATCACCACGCCGAAACCTAATGAAAACATTAGACCCACAACGTGAGGCTGCAAGGCTAGCTAGCTAAAACGCAATTTAATCAGATTCCCAAGCTATAGCTAGCGCTGGTCTCCTCCTGGGGGCACCCCAATCAGCTGACACTTCGTATGAACCCAGAAACACCCTCAGCTCAGCGCTACATGTCCTTAGAAGCTCCCGCAGAACCTCACCGCTACCCAGCATGCACAGATGCGCCGGGTGACCGGGAGACTACAGAGGTAATGATATACATTCGCTAACAAGTGACACTATAGCCGCAACTTCATTCATTAATAATGCATCAACTGGCTGCCGACAAAGCAGAGAAGCTTCCGGAACTGGACCTCGCACCGTCCTCTGCAGAATATTAAAATGTGCTGGAATGAGACATGGCAACCGATCAGCCAATCATCTTCAGTATTAGTACAGTATCGCGTTTGCACCCTCACGCTAAATTTCCAGGGGACCCTTACCACGACAATACGCTGGTTCCGGGCCCAAACTTCCAGAGCAAGTAGGTGCCACCTGTTCTAGGAATCATGGGAATGTCCTTCCCGCACCCTCCATGGAAGCGAGCACCGAGGTTCTGCCTGCCCTCTCCACTCAGAGATAATAAAACAAGCAGGACAGATTGTCTCTGACACACTCTGATATATGACAGCGGGCCGACTCCTTCATTAGTCACTTTTCAGCAGAAATTTAATTTATTCTCCAGAGAAAATTCATCACTGTCACCGAGAGGGGAATAGATTTGTATAACTGCACTTTTTTGCCTGAATTAGCTGTGTTAGCCTCGGGGAGTGTTTATGTGCACTGTGAAGCTTCTGGATCTGCATGCACAGTACAGGAGGAATAATAGAGGGGCGGAACCCGGCTCCTGGAGGACCAATCAGGCAGGCTGATAGTGGACAGGCCCTGTAATCCTCAGAGAGGGAATAGCAGAGGGGCGGAGCCACGGTCTCAGAGGACCAATCAGGAACCTGATACTGAACTGACCCCAGGAAGCTCAGGGAAATGGTAATAATAATGTAAGATACACACTATCCCCTAATCTTTCATGTAATATACAGACACACCTTAACTCCTAACTTTTCATATAAAATACAGACACACCTTAACTCCTAACTTTTCATATAAAATACACACGCACCCTAACCCCTAACCCTTCAATAAAATATACACGCACCCTAACCCCTAACCCTTCAATAAAATATACACGCACCCTAACCCCTAACCCTTCAATAAAATATACACGTACCCTAACCCCTAACCCTTCAATAAAATATACATGCACCCTAACCCCTAACCCTTCAATAAAATATACACGCACCCTAACCCCTAACCCTTCAATAAAATATACACGCACCCTAACCCTTCAATAAAATACACACGCACCCTAACCCCTAACCCTTCAATAAAATATACACGCACCCTAACCCCTAACCCTTCGATAAAATACACACGCACCCTAACCCCTAACCCTTCGATAAAATATACACGCACCCTAACCCCTAACCCTTCAATAAAATATACACACACCCTAACCCCTAACCCTTCAATAAAATATACACGCACCCTAACCCCTAACCCTTCAATAAAATATACACGCACCCTAACCCCTAACCCTTCAATAAAATATACACGCACCCTAACCCCTAACCCTTCAATAAAATACACACGCACCCTAACCCCTAACCCTTCAATAAAATACACACGCACCCTAACCCCTAACCCTTCCTGTAAAATACACACGCACCCTAACCCCTAACCCTTCCTGTAAAATACACACGCACCCTAACCCCTAACCCTTCCTGTAAAATACACACGCACCCTAACCCTTCAATAAAATACACACGCACCCTAACCCTTCAATAAAATACACACGCACCCTAACCCCTAACCCTTCAATAAAATATACACGCACCCTGACCCCTAACCCTTCAATAAAATACACACGCACCCTAACCCCTAACCCTTCGATAAAATATACACGCACCCTAACCCCTAACCCTTCAATAAAATACACACGCACCCTAACCCCTAACCCTTCAATAAAATATACACGCACCCTAACCCCTAACCCTTCCTGTAAAATACACACGCACCCTAACCCCTAACCCTTCCTGTAAAATACACACGCACCCTAACCCTTCAATAAAATACACACGCACCCTAACCCTTCAATAAAATACACACGCACCCTAACCCCTAACCCTTCAATAAAATATACACGCACCCTAACCCCTAACCCTTCCTGTAAAATACACACGCACCCTAACCCCTAACCCTTCAATAAAATATACACGCACCCTAACCCCTAACCCTTCCTGTAAAATACACACGCACCCTAACCCCTAACCCTTCCTGTAAAATACACACGCACCCTAACCCTTCAATAAAATACACACGCACCCTAACCCCTAACCCCTAACCCAAACATGCTGATATAATCAGCCAGTATATTTACGCTGCATCTTTTCAGCCTTGTTTAAACATCTCTAACGGCACACAAGCATAAGAAATGACTGCCTTTCTCTTCCCGAACTCCCAAGCCCGTTTTCCGAAAGCCGACGTTTTCATTTCCAAACTCTCCCCAGATCGGGGGGGGGGGCATACCCGTCACTGCATGAATATTCATGCCGACGCCGGAGTGGCAGTTGGCGTCCCCTAAGCGGCACAAAAAAAAACGCTCGTTAGTGACCGACGACTTCCTGCCGTTACGCATCGCCGAGCCAAAACCTGCACTAAATGTACGCTTCTGTGTTTGGATTCAGGAGAGCCGCATGACGACGCATGCGGAGGATGAATCACAGGGTTCGGGACTCCATGACACGCCTGCAGGATGCTTAGGGGTGTCACCCTGGGACTCGCTCCTGTCTGATGTGCGTCTCTTTTTGGGAAGGCCGCGGAGATAGCCACGGCTGCGCGCTCAGAACAATGAGTGATGGGGTCGCCATGGAGATATGCTAATGTGCTCATTTGCATATTCCGTGCAGGGACGCACTGGCACAACAGCGAAACACAATGTATCCAAACGAGCACGTCTGTGATGTCATAAGCTGGGGGGATTTAAGTCTTGCACAGAAAGAAAAAAAAAAAACCGGCACACTGGCAGACAATGGCTCTCACGAAACGGCCCCTAAAAAGAGCCCTAACAGCATCCCGGGTGAGTATTTAAATGAATGTGTCCGCGCATCACGATTCACAGCTCAGTCTTTCCTGGTCGTTTCCATTAGTGATGAGCTATAAAGTCATAACGTTCTTTTGATTTCTATCCCGCTTTGAGATCAAAGTGGAACACGGACATTTCCTCCATTCATTTCCATCTTAATGCAGTGAGGAGTGACTGCGACTGACCCTATCCACCCCTCCATCCCCTCTCCCACCCCCTCCCTACATCCTCTCCCTCTATCCTTTCCCTCCCTTCCATCATCTCCTCCATCCCTTCCCTCCATTCTCACCCCAAGCCTCTTGGTCAATCCCCTCCTCCTAAATCACGCTGGCTGGTGAAAGATTTTTCAGCAATGCAAATGACCGCAAGCCGCACGGTGCTTTATTACACAGCATAACTACACATGTTACTCAGCAGAATAAATGTATAACGGCCTGTGATTCGCTCAGTACATATCAGGCGCCGTGGCACAGATGAAATGTAAGATGGCCTGTGATTCGCTTACGATGCATCAGGAGCAGATGGGGAAGTGAGAGCTGACCTCCCAGGGAGGGGGTCCACGTGGTGTTTATATACCCATCATCACCTCCGCCGTGCCTGGACCCTGCCTGCCCCCCACAGCAGCCTCTGAAGGGCCTGGCTGTCACTCAGCAGAGGTGCGAGACTGACGATTCCCAGGAGTGGGTCGTGGATCCGGGGGGAGGAGGCTGGTGGACTGCGAGACGTCAGCCGGGGAGTGTGGGGGCAGCCGGGCCCCCAGAGTCTCACAGGAAGCTGTTAAATGCTGCTAACTGGTTCCACTAATGGGCGCCGCTGATGAGCGCTGTGAGGAGGAGAAACAGCTAGAGAATGACGTGTGGGATGGGTATGTCCGCCGAGGAGCGGGAACAGCAGATACTGATCTGCTGTGTCACTGATGTTAAGGAACAGTCCCATTCCTTACAGCTGACTACAAACGCTAACGAAGTAATCAGAGTGAAAAGGCAGGAGCCCTCAGGGAGTTCCAGCTGTAAATTGTCTCATGTAGACTATGGGGTGTTAAACACAGTGATGTAGATATGGGCCTCAGATCTGAACAGTGCTGAAGGACCAATCAGATGCTTAATTCCCAGGAAGGGGTGGATCTCGGCTCATGGTCAGCGAACCGCTCCCCCAAAATACCGCTCAAGCGCCAGCATTTACATTCCCCATGTGACCTCCGTCATCATGGTAATCGCAACAGCATGCAATTCATAATGCCACTCCGGCACGGTAATTATTTTGGGTGTCTAGCGAGTCGCACTCAGGTGTATAGATGGGAGCGGTTGCCAGAGTCTGTGCAGAGGCAGGTCTATAAAGCGAGGTCTCCTTTTAGGCAGGTCTATAAAGCGAGGTCTCCTTTTAGGCAGGTCTATAAAGCGAGGTCTCCTTTTAGGCAGGTCTATAAAGCGAGGTCTCCTTTTAGGCAGGTCTATAAAGCGAGGTCTCCTTTTAATGGACACGGCAGAGTGGGCGCTGTTCATTAACGACGGGACGTTAGACGCCGGGCGGCACAGTCGCTAAATGATGGAGTCTGAGGGCACGGAGGCTGAGGCCGCTGGCACGGTGTGAAGGCGATGGAGGGCTGGGGCCAGGCCCGGCGGACCTCAGGCTCCGCTGGTTTTTCACGGTGTGGCGGGTGGTCCAGACAGGTGGGGCTGAACAGGGCCGGGCAGTGTGGGGGCACTGGGCCTTGGCAAAGGCCTAGACAGGACACACCAGCTTGCTGCCAGGCAAGGTGTACATCATACAGACAGGGAGTCCCCATGATGCTCCGGGGCGAATACAGGTGTGAGATGCAGCGCTCCTGAAACGGCGCACTGCCCGCGCCGGGGAGCGCGTGCCATCGACCTTGCGCTAAACCGCACATCCCAATTAAACTAAGAGGCCATAAATAAGAGTGCTCGTTTATGGAGGTGGGGGCGGGGGGTGTTTCTCAGCCGCTAGAATCCCACGACGAGGGCGGAGGCTGTTGGCGCAATCCGGCGGCCGCTGTTCCCGTAACCAGAGAGATGGAGAGTTGGTCTCTTTTCAATTAGCCAAGAGATATGGGGCTTCGGTGCTATGAGAGACAGGCTGTAGGGCTGGGGTCTGTGCACACGGTGGGGGGGTATACACAGACCGACAGGTCTCTCAGCCCCGCACCCCCCACAAACCCCCATCCCGTGTTACCAGTTTGTGGGGGTGGTTCACACACCGCTTGTACGGCACACTGGCGAGTGCGTGATGTTTGGCGACATCCATTTAGTGTGTGGTCTTGGGGGTGGGGGGGGGCTGGTTATTTTCCCTCTTTATCTGCCTGGCACAATAATGGATGCTCTCATCTCAGAGTTCCCCTTTTACAGATTATTTCTTATCCCTGAATTTATCTCCCTCGATATAAATTAGCCTGACTCGCTATCAAGGTTAGCTCCCGACGTGGGCGGATGGTGGATGGCAGATGGGGGGGGGGGGGGAGACTTAGGGACCCCCGTCAGCTGCCGATCTCATACATCTGCCTTAACAAGATGTCTGCCGGGCTCCACAGACAGCCAGAATACTGAAGGCCGCCATTGGTCCCGTTTCAAAGTGAGACGCCGTCCGCCGCTTATGTTACCCTCTCCCCCTTACTCCCCCCCCCCTGCCCCGCGTATCACTGAGGAGAGGCTGGTTACTTCACAGAGACCCCCCCCCCCAAAAAAAAATGTCCAGGGATTGCAGAGAAAGACAAGCATCTGCAGTATCTGTGAGCTGCGCTGATGCACATGAATGCTCACCTGACTAACTGGGGGGGGGAGGGGGGGTTCACAGGAAAGTCTGGGAGTGTTATGAAGCCCACACCTGAGGGAGTGAAGTCTACCTATTTGTCTCAGAGTCATCTTAATATGGCCTGTGGTGTAAGCTTAGCCATTCCAGAGAATAAGTGGATAGCACACCAAGTGGTGGGGAGGAGACACTGCAGGGCATCCCTCTACAAAAGGCCCTGAGGCTTCTGGGTGCTGCACTGTCCTCCAGCCTACAGAGGGCGCACACACGCAGGGGCGGAGGACAGCCCAACACCACTGTGAGTCACCCCAATGGGACAGACAGGCTATTTATACAGGCAGCTGCATAACAATGGTGATGACGACACCACAGTGCATGATGTCACATGTCAAATGATGCCGGCATACCGGACACATTCCAGGGTGGATGCTATGGGCAAAATGGAAGAATCCAGGGTACAGAATCTTCCAGATCCATCTCTGTCTGTGCTGAGGTGATAAGAGCCCATCGCACATCACAGTGGCGACAGGAAGAACCGGCAGGTACCGTAACCCAAAAATATGCCCTCTAGAAATCAGCCAGCATGAGCAAGACCCGCCTAAATGCAGTCATGCCATGACAAGCCATTACCCAAAGCGGCATGAATTATCAGCAACATGCACAAAAAAAGTAATTAACCATGTGTAAAAATGAAGAGCTGCTCCAAGAATGGGGGCAGGGTGCGCTTCAGAGGGTCAAGATGCTGTGCCTGTTATCAGAAGGTCGCTGGTTTGAATCCCAGTGCCCACAGAGCAATGTCACTCGAGCAATGCCCTTAACCCCAAACGCTCCAGGAAATGGCTGACCTTGCTCTCCCGAGCCAGGAATGGGATCCTGATGGTGGATGATCCGTCCATTTCAGCAGCGGAGGTAACGTGGGGGCATCGGGGGGGGGAGGGGGGGTCTCAGCACACTGCCCTAATCTGCAGTCTAGCTGAACGACGTTCAGAGAAATGATTATTGTAAAACAAAAGGCATGGTTGACAGGATAATCACTCAGTGGATGACGACGGGTTTGGGGGGGGGGGGGGGTATGCCCCTTAAATTGACATGGCGGTGCTGTCCTTGGCGTCCTGCCGAGAACCTCGCCCTTCCGTGCAAATGACTTTGTAATCGCAGTTACATAAACCGCCAGTAATGGAGAATCTCCGATATCTCCGCGCTCTGGCTCCGTAAGGATCGGCCGTCCCCCCGACCTGGAGCCAGCGAGCGCCGACCCCAAAGGCCTTGGCGGTCACAGCCGTGATCATCGGCCTCGGCGAACTGGGACAAGGGGTCACGTGTCACCCACATTAACCCCTCACCTGCTGACTGGCTGTGAAGTGACAGAGGACCATTGTTCCCACGCCGCGGAACGGGAAAGGAACGTCAGCACGCCGAGTAAAGAAAAACACGACCGGAAAGGACTGGAGGATCATGAGCGATGGGCCCCTGCCATTGGCTAGAACAGAGCCAGGTTATTTCCCCTGTTGGAAAAAATCATTTTCAACTGACTAATTAACAGCTCATTCTTCTACAGGAATGTAATTCATATGAATTAACATTTTTAGAAATTTCAAAAAAAAAGAAAAAAAAAAAAAGAAAAAAGACAAAAACATGGCCTTGTATTTCAGTCTTTGCTTAGGACTGGAGATGCTGATTCGGAGAGGAAGGTGGGGCGTCGGACTGACCGTGAATTTATGCTTACTCTGTTACCCTAAGCATGATGCTGCCCTCCTGGGAGTACGACTTTGGGCATCTGAGACACACAAATGCGATTAAAGCTGGGAAAATAGGCTGTTAAAAGGGGTCCTTAGCGTGACGACGGGAGGGGGCTACGGATGCTTAATGGTCCTGCTTAACCTGCGTCACCAGGCTTAATGTTCAAAGAGTGACAGGGAGCAGATCGGTACATTGGGATACGAACAAAAGCAGCTCCAATATCCTTACGGGATTCATAGGATACATCCTCCCCCGCGTAAGGAGGTTATTCGCAGGGGAGCGACTGCGGTCACCTGATCGGCAGAGTCCAACCGGAAGCAAGGGAATAAAAGCCTGGACCGATGAGCCAGCATGACTGAGGTGTGGCGCTCCTCCGAGGACCCAGGGGATGCCCTCGGAGATGCCATTCTGGGCTCCACCAGTAGGGGGCGCCACATCAAACCACATCCGCTTCCACAGACTGTTCCCACCATTCCATTTAGCCAGCTGACTACTCCCTTCCCTAAACACACCACTGAAGTTACATCATCATCGCTTTTTATGGTTTTCCTCTCATGGCCCTTAATCCCAAAAAGCTTCTTATTAAGGCGCCAAACGGCACTGGGAGTCTCTCTGTTTCGGGATTATCTGAGGAGTTGAAATCTTCCTTGGCAGGACACACAGCATGTGGGTTAATCACTAGTTGCCCCCGTGCGTTGCCCGTACACAGCGGCCCCAGCACCCCCCAGAGACACGGCGACAGATTCACCAGCCCGGGTCGCCAGTCTGATGAGCTTCCTGGCACGACGGTTGGATCCTAGTTGGAGTTTGCGCCTGTTTCAGTTTCTTAAGCTTTTACATTCCTTATATCGTCTCTGATGTTTCCAGAGACTGCTCTATTTGACAGATATGATTCTGAACATTTCTGGGTCACCGCTACCCCCCCCCCCCCCCCCAAAAAATCTTACAACCCCCTTCTCTGCTGGCCTCTGCTGTACCTTGCCCCCAATCCTCTTCAACCCTCAAGGCAGAGAACCCTGGAACCACACATACAACCCCCCCTTCCCCCCCAGCTAAGTCATTGCAGGTCCCACTTTCTAGAATCCCCCCTCACGTCAGGCAGTACCCTGGACAGCTATAGCTGAGGACCCCGGAGCAGCAAAACACCTGCCCCCTTCATTAATGATAGCTCCAGAGTGCGACGTTCATGCATTTCAAAGCTCAGGGCCCAGTCCTGGGGCTCATTAAAATCTCCTGAATAAAAGAGCGAGACTGGAAAGCATGAGCCCCACCGGGTAAAGACCCCTCTGCTGTCCCCACGAGTGGTGGGCAGTGCTGGGCAGGAGCCAGCTACATGTATGCCCGTATAATTACGTAATTACTAAATAAACTTAACTGTGATCCATCACAGTTACTGAGAAAAAGTAAATTAAATCACAGCTATTAATCAAAATGTTGGCGAATACTAAGGGGGTACATCCGAATATATTCTTTCCAGTAAAAAGAATATGTTTTGCATCTTTTCACTGGGCAGAAATCCCATCCTTTGGCAAATTTCCAGACGAGGGTCCCAGTTTAAAACATTTGTTAGAAAAGTCATGAAAAAGTTATCAGATGTAATAAATGACATTACTTTGATGAAGTAATCAAAATAGTTACATTACTTACTACATTTTTAACAGGGTAGCTAGTAATCTGTAACGTATTACAAGAGTAACCTTTCCCACACTATTGGTGGGCGTGTGGCAGTTAAGCGGAGGCGTCACGTGACGTAAGCGAGACGGGTAACAGCTCAGAACCTGGACCAGCACACGACGGCCGACCAGTTGGTCTTCACGTGCCTAGTGCCCTCCTTCCCTCACCAGCATTGTATGCAGGGCCCATCTGTTATTTACGAGGACACACACAGGCGTATAAGCAGCTCGTATCCGTTTATACGCCGCCAGTATCACAGGACGTAAATCAGGCCATGGGGCCGCGCCACGCTCCACCCCGCACACGCTACAACGCTCCCCCTTACCCATCAAGCACAGCTCTTCACGCCGTGATTTACAAACGTGCACAGACCTTTGATTTAATCGTGTGCAGGTGACCCGCAATTAATATTAAAATGGCCTTTACAAATTGATTCGCTAATCTTTTTAGTATCGCATTAATGTGGTGATTTATGAACTTGGAGCATGCGCCGATTTGGCATCCGTGAGAAGCCTCGCCGCTTTCCAGAGTGCAAGAAATGGCATGCGACTCCCAGACAGACACGCGGCGGATTCATGCCCGGAGTTCTCTGGGTTTGCCAACTGTGGTCAGCTGGCTGGAGCGGGATTTTCAATTCGAGTCCAGTCTGCTCACACATTTACATGTATGTAAGAGTTTCATTACCTTGTAAATAGTCCGTAGGGTTTATAAACTACTTCAGCGCTTTTGATATAGCAAATTCTAGGATTATAATGGAATAATATATATTTGCCGTAAGATTTCTAGCATGACCGTGACTGTCAGAAAGCGTGAGTGTCACACCAGATGCGTGAGAGTTGGCAACCCTGGTTCTCCACGGAGAAAGTCGCTCGCCAGTTCAACTGGAAGAATTACAGGGAGAGCAAAAAAAACTACGCAGATTTAAACTTTCAGCAAAAAATAAGTAAAGGACACCTAAACCAATGCCCTTATATTTTACTAGCTGAAACACCTGGACGTCTGTCATCTATCTTATCCATGATGTACATACAGTTTATGACCTTTATTTGGCCATTGAAAGGTTAAACTCGACATAAAACCAACAGAGCAAAAATCTCAAACCATCACGGGCAGCCAGTCACTATAGGGAAACACAACACGACCGGTTTCTGCTGCGATTCAGTTTTATTCCTAAAGAAGCTTCATGTTAAATTCCCCTCCCTGTAACGTCAGGTGTGACTGAATCAGCCGACGCTTAGTGACACGGT
The DNA here is from genome assembly GCF_048594095.1 of Paramormyrops kingsleyae. Taxonomy (NCBI): domain Eukaryota; kingdom Metazoa; phylum Chordata; class Actinopteri; order Osteoglossiformes; family Mormyridae; genus Paramormyrops; species Paramormyrops kingsleyae. Next base: position 13,539,208 of record NC_132818.1, on the reverse strand, counting down.
ACAGAGACTCAGTTTGCCACCCGGTGTCGCGGCTCTGCTCCTGCCGGCAGTCAGATCTGCGGGGCTCAGATGATAATCTCCCCTAAAGCACGGGTCTGTGATCCTGCTCGCCCGCCCGGTCTCAGCACACGGACCACACTCACCGTACGTCACCGAGCTCGAGACGCATTTAGTCGCGAATGAGCCGAGGGCTTCGAGCCAAACCGTGTGAACCTGAGCCCCCCCCGGCACGTTGCCGGTGTCGCGGTGCTGTGAACTTTGTGGGTTTTTTCCCACATTATACTGGGGTGCCGGCCCACTAAAACGCTTAAATAATGATTTTGGGGCCGTCCGGCAAAGAACGGGGTGTGGTATCTTACAGGGACGTTTCACTCCACCTATCAGGGTGCCGCCTCACTTTCGGGGCTGTCAGGTGGGTTGCCGGGTGAAAGGCGAGCGCTTCGTTCACGGATCGCTCCGTCAGCAATGCTGTAAGAGTAAACAGAGCCCTGAGTGATCACTGGGGGCCTCCTGTAGGACATCTGTGAGATCCTGCAGACGTTCTGTTTACAGGAAACTCGAGCCCCGCCCAGGGGCTGTCAAACGGCACGCACTTAGCCCAGTGATTTAGGGGGGGGGAGTAGGAGGTGGCTGGCCAGGAAGCCCTGACGCTGGACAAGCTGCCTACTCGTGGAGTTCCACGTGGGGTCGTTTACCGAAGGCCAGCCACGCCTGCATCACCACCGTCACCGTCGCGCACGGGCAGAGCGGCGTTCCACCCAATTTCATATGCAAATTGACACTTTAATTGTCCTATACGGAGAATCCGAATGAGTGACGTGAACCGTGAAATAGGGCAGGAACAATCTGAATATTATTTAAGCCACGTCTAGTCGCTCCGGCTGGAGAAAGCGGTACCTTGAGTGGGAGCTCCTCCAGGCCGCATCCCCGCCTCGCTACCTCCGGGGAACGACGGATAAAACAAAAGTCAAACTGGCCTCAGATTTAAATTTATACTATTAATAATGTAGCAGCACAAGTGGAACGTCGACTGATGTCATTTCGCAGTAGGAGGGACCGAAATGGCAGCAGGCGCTGCCAAGGCCTGCCGACGCCACCCTGGTCCGGCAAGGCGATCTGGTGACACACGTCACGTCCAACCAAAACTTTAACGCTGTCAAGCGGCAATTTCCAGCCGATGATTTATGGGCACCGAATCTCCCTGAGTGACAGGGAGCAGATTCAACTGATGCGGAGCTGGAAACTGGCGCCATTCCGCAGCAAAGGCACCACACCATAAGTAAAATATAAATGTAGAAGAACATCAGTTATTTAACATAAAAACAGAGGCTGCACATATTCCTAATGGATTCTTTTTTTTGATGAATTATATCTCTCTACTATATATTTTAATATCTTCCTAATAAACACCAACAGTTTTATATATGAAGTTTAATACCAAATCTGTATTTTCACTGCGTACGGGACAAATATCCTGCACTGGCATTAAACGGATCCAACGCATTCCCCAGGGACATGCCCACGATCGCAACAACTGATTAGCCCATTGCTCACTGTAACCCCCCCCCCCCAACACTCAACCCGGATGGTATCAGATTGCTTCCTCCGTGTGACGCAATAAATGGCCAGGGTGGTGGGCAGTGGTCGGGTCTGAGGGTGTAAAAATGACGTCTCTTTTCCCTGCTCACCATGACAGAATCATGTTAAGCTTCCCAAGACGTCTCACCCCACCCTGAGGACCGGGACCCCATGCACAGAAGGTCTCACACCACCCTGAGGACCGGGGGCCCCCTTCCACAGAAGGTCTCACCCCCATCCTGAGGACCGGGGGCCCCCTTCCACAGAAGGTCTCACCCCCATCCTGAGGACCGGGGGCCCCCTTCCACAGAAGGTCTCACCCCACCCTGAGGACCGGGGGCCTCCTTCCACAGAAGGTCTCACCACACCCTGAGGACCGGGGGCCCCCTTCCACAGAAGGTCTCACACCACCCTGAGGACCGGGGGCACCCTTCCACAGAAGGTCTCACACCACCCTGAGGACCGGGGGCCCCCTTCCACAGAAGGTCTGACATCACACTGAGGACCGGGGGCTCCCTTCCACAGAAGGTCTCACCCCACCCTAAGGACCGGGGCCCCCTTCCACAGAAGGTCTCACCCCCACCCTGAGGACCGGGGGCACCCTTCCACAGAAGGTCTCACACCACCCTGAGGACCGGGGGCACCCTTGCACAGAAGGTCTGACATCACACTGAGGACCGGGGGTGCCCTGCATGCCCCAGAATCACCATGGCCCACTTGCTCCAACATGGTAATCCTTAAACCCCCGCCAGGGGCATCAAAAGAAAGCAGCTTGAACTTACATGGGTGGCGTCTTCCCGTCTTCCATCGAGTGGCAAGGAATCTCCAGGCAGAATCTGCGGGCAAAGAGGCAGAGAATTAGAAGTTTGTGAAATGGCGAAAGACCACCAACATCGACGTGAAAAGCAAGACCACCAGGATCAACGTGAAGAGCAAGACCACCAGCATGGACGTGAAGAGCAAGACCACCGGCATTGACGTGAAAAGCAAGACCACCAGGATCAACGTGAAGAGCAAATCACCAGCATCGACGTGAAAAGCAAGATCACCAGCATCTAAATGATGAACTCACAAGCCTCTCAGAGATCACCTGTCTGAGTAAGACCACCCCAAACTTAACACAAGATCACTTCCTCCGGATTATGCCTCCCCAGCAAACCCACCCCACCTTCTCCTCCCTAACCCCCAGCCTGCTGAGCGGAGCACTATTCTTATACTTACAATTTATCACAGAGTCTCGAGACTCATTATTCACAATGATTTTAAAGAGAAAAAAATTAAAAAACAATATATATATATATATTTATTAAAAAGTTAGCTGTAGGTTGTGAGCAAGAGCCATCATTTTCACAGTCAGAATTATTATTCATTTAGTACATAAATGCAGTTACCATGTACAAAAGTGGACGACGTAAAGAAAAACAACAGATGAGGACTGTGGTGATTTTCTGTCAACCTTGTTTTTCTGGGCATGACCTAAACCACTCTGCCACCTCCTGGCCCAAATTAGTTCAATCACTCATCTCTTTCCCACCCCTCCACCCCATTGACCCCGATTGGCTTGGGACAGCCAGGAAATAAGCAACGTGCCGGAAGCCTGTCTCATGGCTATTACTGGTCAGGCTGACTGCTTCGCCTAGATTTCCCACAATGCTCAGGGGTGGGGTGGGGGGGGGGCGGGGCACACAGACAACCAATCCGAATAGTCCCCATTGCTCCCCCTCTATTTCTGCTCAATCTGCGGTGACAGAGATGAGAGGAGAAGCTTGGAGGTGTGTTTGTGTGTTTGTGAAGAGAATCCGTCCACAAACGCGATCAGTGTCCTACCGGCGCCGAAGCCCACGATGTTCGCTAACAAATCCACAGCCTCCCTCTGTGTCACCGTTCGCATGGCCGAGACCGTCGGCTGTGTTTGGGAACACGTGGCGAAACCCCCCCCCGGCACTCGGCAGATGTCACACCCCCGCTAAATAAAGGCCAGCCCAATGTTCCGTGCTGAGTGTTCCCACAAAAAAAGAAAAAGTTTGAACATATTTGCATAAAGGTTATTGCCAGGAATTTATGTAAGGAGCCAAAGGTGAGGCCCATTAGCGGACGGAGGCGTTCACCGGAGGAGACATCAATCTCAAACGAGAGATGGGCAGACATGGCGTCCACCTGCTCGGGGCGAGGGTCAGATCGACGCCTTTCTGGGGAAATTACCATATGGGCCTGCGGTAGTCTATCAATCTACCCGCAAAGAAGCCAGGGAAGCACAGGTCAGCTCAAAGTCACAGAGTGAGGAGCGGTTAGAACCCAGGGACATGGAACGTTCCGGCGAGGGGAAGATCTTAAAGAGGAGATGTCCCAGAAAAGGCGATGAATTGCGATTAGCGGTGGGATTGTGCTCACATTATATGCTGAGCACTACTCATTATGAATGCAGAGGTGCTGACGAGGGATTCCTTGTTTTTATTGTTGTTTTAACCTCAATCGGGTCTAGAAAAACTCTGTGAGCGTGTTCTGTTGTTCAGCTTCCGCTGGTCACAGGTCATCATGTAAAGGGAGACATTTTCACTCCTCGAGGCAAACCGAGCCGCCCAGAGGTCCCATGATCCTGACTACTGGAAACAGGGGGCCAGTGAGCAGAGATACCCCTCGCCAACCATGAAGCCCTAGATTACGCACTGAAGCTAGGCCAGCATCAGAAAGGTAGGCCGCGCTCCATCAAAGGCCGATCACCGAGACAGACCAACTCAATCAATAGCCGTTTCCACACATCTCTGAAAGCACAAAAGCATCTCATAACAGGGCAAGCACAGGTTCAGCAGAAGGAGGGGAGAGACTCAAAGTGAAATGAAAAACATTCCCAGCACCGTGAGTTCAGGAAAAACCACATTCATGATATCAATCAAAAAGGCAGTGGCCATACACCAATGAGCCAGAACATTATGACAACCTGCACACGATGCAAAGGAGGTCAAATATCTCGTAAAAACGGAGCACATCAAGGTGTTAGATATGTTAGATGCTAAGCTAACTATCAGTACTCGTAAATCGAAATGTTGAATGCAGAAGAAATAGGAAGGGATGAAGAGCATCAGAGCGTCTCCGAAACAGCGAGCCTTGATGGGGGGGGGGGGCTCACAGTCAGTCATGGGGAGTGTACCTACTGAGAGAGGGCTGAGGAGGGAAAGAAAGACCACGATCCACCGACAGGGTGTTGGGCAGCCATTGGTGTATCCATCTCTACCCAAAGGGCTGCTTGTCAGCACGGTGCCGTGCCGTCTGACCAAACACATCACTGCAAACACAGGATCTGCCGCACATCCAACACGTCCCCCCGCGGCGATGACGCTGAATGGTCTGAGAAACAGCTCCATTAGGCTCGAAACACGGTGGTCGTGTCTTTGGGGAACCTCACGGACTCCGGCGTCCGGGAACGCCACAAAAACAGGATGAAGATGAAATAAAACTGGGCAAAAGCGCCAGATTCCCCCCAAAATATCATTACATGGACACGTTTACTCTGGATAAGAAAGTGTTATCTTAAAGTTGCAGAATGTATTGGAAATGCAGTGATAACGGGATCCTTCTGGCGGCTGAATTTGGGAGAATATTTAATAGATAATCCAGATAAATAGTGGATTAACAGGAACCATTTTACCAGGGGAGGCTTCTTTTAATTCCCCTTTTTTCCAAAATGTGGTCTTTTTTTTTTTTTTTTTTTTGGGGGGGGGGGGGGTTCCCTTTTATGAGGGGGGTGCCTTCTGAAATGCATGTTCACGATTTTAACCCCACCATAAAGTGCTAAGAGGTGATCCCAGAAGATTGGGAGACGGTAAATAATCGTTGGGGGGGGGCTATCCCTTTGGTGACAAAGATACAGATCAGTGCTCACCGGCAACCAGCACCCCCTCCCCTGTTCCACGCACAGACACATCTCAACTGGCATGATGACCTCATCCATCACATGCAGATCGAGGTGCTCTCCAGAGCACAGTTTGGATGGATGGATGGATGGATGGATGGGTGTTCACAACCTTAGGCTCTGAGATGTTTCATCACACCCGCAAAAACCCCAGGCCTAGATTGAAGACCAACAACTCCACCAGTCCTGATGGCAGACTGTTTCCCATTTTAACCCGCCCCCCTGCCGGTAGCAGTTTCCTCATCTAAGTGCTCCTCAAGCCCCCCCAGCCTCGACACCAGTGAGTGACAGAGACATCGGCTCCCATGTCTAGAACAGAAACAATGCCACCAAATACGTCCCAGCAGCACAGTGACTGTCACCCTTACGAGGCCTTCAGCTGTTTCCAGGCATGTCCTATATTTAAGAAAAAACATTAAGTACACAACAGATTTGCAATCATAATATTTCTGGAAAGACATGTTTACTCAACACAGCCTGCTGTAAGCAGACGCCAAGCGTTGCCTCACAGAAGCACCGGGTTTGATTATGGCGACGTCAGCCAGTCTGAGCTACAGCCCAAAACACTCTGATCAGGCTCCTGCGCCCTTCCTACGGCACGAACGGCGTCGAGCCACGAGATGAGCGGGAACCAATCAGCCGACGCCTCCTGCCGCCAAGTTTCCATAATATTTGGCCCAGGAAAAAATGCAGGATAAAGGGCTGCGATCCTAAATCATTACCGCACTGCGCCCGCAGACGACCTGTAATTATTTCCCTCATCTGATCCGCACAGAGACGCTCTATAGGCACTTAGCGATGAAATCGTGCGCGCAGATTACACTGGAATTATTGAAAATTAAGTCTTATTTCGACTGAGAATGGACAATCTCTCAGAGAGCGATTCATGCACGTAATGACTATTTTTTAGATAAATCGAGAGTAATTGCACGCGCCGCAATGCTCGACGGGGAGCGAGACAAGAGTACAATCAGCACCGGCAAATCGCAGCCCTGGGGGGGGGGCGGAGGGGGTGGGGCTGTGACACACCTCTCCACACCGCAGGGAAACACACACGTTTTTATAAAAAATGCTAAAAATACTATTTATCCCCAAAGATTAAAATAGGATGTGCATTTTAGCCGTTTTTGAGCCACATGACAGCCAATATATTTATCACTGATATGGATAAGCAGCCAACCACAAATCTGTAGTTAAACACACATTTTCAGTGGGTGACACTGCTTCTTAAGATCCTATGAATGTGTGAAGCAACCACAATATATAATACAGACAGTGAGAGGGTGCAAGAGGCGAAAGAGCCAATGAAATCGCTCGCCCTCCACCACAGAAGATGACTGATTGTCCATTGCAGTCATCCACAGAATTTTAGGAGTATTCAGTTTAGTATGTCTTTAGCTCTAGTGCTTCTAACTTTGAATTTTGACTAAGATCCAAATATTGACCAACACACATCAGACCAATGTTAAACGATATTTTAGAAAATGCACTTTAGTAATTTGATGACTTGCACAAATTTTTCGAAATTTTGTTTTTGGATACGTCTTGCATATAACCATGTGGATCTTTTCACGTTTTCAATTGCTTACCTAAGGTCTTAACGCATGCATACAGTCAGATGCTCAACTGGGTTTAGGCTAAATACCATACTGAATAGTCCAACAGCATTTCCCTCTCGGCACACGAACAGATCCGGCTCCTTCTCCACTGCCATAATATACCGGCTGTGGTAGTTTTTCCCATATGTTTCCGGAACGGTCCATGCTCACTCTGGATCCCAGATAATGATGCTGACAGACTCTGTTTGTGTCTAGGAGACAAACATAAACACCCTGTACCAATTATTCCCCAGTAAGATGTCTCCCGACAGGAGCTGGGAAAATCATCTTCCCAGCAAAAATGACAGAATGTACCGGAATGTGCAGGAGATAACAGCAGAAATGACAGGAGGGATAGCTGATGCTAATTTGAGTAATTTGAATCTTCTCCAAACGAGACGCGGAGGCTTCGCGGGGACCCGATTACCCGGGAACACCGCTCGTTCTCGAGACTCTTCCAGGGACTGGATCGGCAGACAAGTGGGAGAGACAGAGAAATGGAAGACAAAGGACCAAGAGGCACTAATGGGTGTGTTTACAGGCCCTCCGAGGGGGGGGGGGGGGGGGGGGGGGAGGGGGTCACGTCCTGAGCTGAAACGCAGCGGCCTGCACACGTGAATGTCAGTCTGCTCGTGTGCAGTCAGAATCCCATTTCCTGGCACATTTCATAAGAGCCATCAGTGTTTTATGTGACAGAGAAGCTGGCAGGAGCTTCACGCTGCTGGATTTTGTGGTGCGTCAGTAAGCCACACATATATTTGCCTGTGTGTGTCAGAGATCGCCGGTTCTCAGATGAATATTGATTTCATTCTTCACTGCGGAAGCGTTTCCGAGAACCACAAAGCACATAACTCCCCCCCTTAAAAAAAGACTGAAACCCGGAACGGGGGGGGCAGAAGGTCTCTTACTCTGGCTTCCTGCCCGCGATTCCGCCTGTCCTCCTCCTCGATAGGGCCGGTGGGCTGAGAGCGAGATTTCAGGCTTTTCCGAGGGTCATGTGCGGGACATCTTACAGCGGCTGGACAATCTCAGGCATGGATAATATTCTGAATTATTTCCAGGGGTGCAAATCAATGCAGGCCGAATTAATTTCCCAAACACTTAAGCATCCCGTCTCCGTTCCGCCTCCACGAGACAGATCTTTGACAGTGGGAAGAGCTCAGAATTCAGAAGGCAGCGCGCTCAGAGCTGGAAGGTCACAGCCAGGGAACAAAACAGAGTTTTGGAAGGTAATTTACTTCCAAATGTCATGACCTGCAATTACCCTGGTGTTCCTCGAGAGCGACCGCGTCCGGAGCTCGGCGTGGCCTTTGAGGTGCGCTCTCCCGTGCTCAATTACTGGAAACCGGCATGGAAATTAATTAACCTGAATTATTATTTATGGAAACCCAACCCAATTAGCCATAGAAGGGCTACCATATGGTGTACGGAGAGCTCAGCTCCTTGACGTCGTTACACGCGACTAAGCTTTAGGGGTTTCGGTGGACGGCATCACTGACGATGTGGGGAAGAAAAACACTCCCATTTGCAGACAAGAAGAAACAAATTTTCGGATCACCGTAGCCGGATGTACAACGATCGCTGTGAACTGGTCAACTTAGAGCATTTAGATAAGTGAGCAAAAATACAGGATGCAAGAAATTTATACAATGACATTAGAAACCACACAAATAGGATCAATTATTGTATCTCAGTGCTATATCTTAAAATAAGAAAACAAAATATACTGAACATTATGGTCACTACTAGACTGTGGCATAAATCCAGGTTCAGATACATTTTATCCCACACACACCTAAAAAATGTCCTCACAAGGTAAAAATGTGTCTGGTTTGGTCTCTACAATGTGGTACATACAAACACACCTTCAGGAACGCTATATCACCATTGTAACTGCAGCCCTAACACAGAATCAGACCAGCTACACTGTCAGAGATGGAGATCCGCGTGCTTACACAGCGTTCCCGTCAGAGATGGAGATCCGCGTGCTTACACACCGTTCCCGTCAGAGATGGAGATCCGCGTTCTTACACACCGTTCCCGTCAGAGATGGAGATCCGCGTGCTTACACGGCGTTCCCGTCAGAGATGGAGATCCGCGTGCTTACACGGCGTTCCCGTCAGAGATGGAGATCCGCGTGCTTACACGGCGTTCCCGTCAGAGATGGAGATCCGCGTGCTTACACACCGTTCCCGTCAGAGATGGAGATCTGCGTGCTTACACGGCGTTCCCGTCAGAGATGGAGATCCGCGTTCTTACACGGCGTTCCCGTCAGAGATGGAGATCCGCGTGCTTACACACCGTTCCTTACCCCAAAGCACACAATCTCCACATGCTACAGAATAAATCAGCTTTTTTTAACCATGATACCACATCAACTGAACCTCTGCCTGAGGGATCGGGGCCTGACGTGTTTAAAACATGGAACACGTCACTCTACATGCACGCTGTGTCCCCAGCTCGCCTACAAAAGCGTGTACGTCACCAATGCGACAGTACAGGCATCAAGCCGCCTCAACGCCATACCATCAAGCCGGGAATACCGCAGAGAGCCAGAAAGTGTCATACGAAATAGGATATCCACGCTGCCCCCCCCCAGGCCGCTAACAGGCTGCGACCTGTCAATGCAGCTGACGGCAATTCTCGGGGGGGGGGGGGGGGGGGGGGGCGGGCCGAGAGGTCACCGCCATGACTTGCCTGTATTTACCATGGAACATGAAATATGGGGCGGCTGTAAGAGTGTGGAGTGTGTGCAGTGGGGGGGAGGGGGGGCACTCCTTAAGCCAATTATGGTGGGGGACGGCGGGGTGGGGGCTAATCACAGCCTAGCTGTGTTAATACAATAGGATTAGACCTGGGGTGGAGGGGGGTCAGGTTAACACAAGCATTTTCCACTTTATTGCTTTTTTTTTTTTTATTTCCACAGCAAGAAAACGTATGTAGCTTCCAATAAAATGGTGGGGGTGGTGGGGGGGGGGGGGTCAGGGGTTGAGAGGCTGACGGCTGTATGTCCCAGAGATACGCAGTCATGCCGGGGAGTCAACTCAGATAGTGAGAGAAAAAGAGAGAAAAAGGTTTATTGGTTTGGGTGGGTGAGGAAAACGGGTTCTGCTGGAAAGACATGAAGCGCGATGGGAAAGTCCATCTGAACAGCAGAGGGACGCCGGCGTCAGATCCGAGACAGGGGTCCCCCTTCCCGGTTACCACGGTAATAAGCAACTGCACCATTCAGTAGTATATCGTTAACAAAGAGAATTAGTTAAGCTAAACAACAAAGGTGCCAGACTGAACAGCAAACTCACTACAAGCTACACCATCCACGGGCTACATGCAGTGGTGGAGTTTACTTCCAGTCAAGCCACACTTTTGCGTGGGGCCCCCTGTTGGCCACAGACACACAGTACACTTAATATTAAATAAATGCGTTCCTTATTTCAGAAATGCAGAAGCATACCAGCAATTTATTTAAACATGACTTGCTGAGTTGGACCCAATAAATAACAAACCCCGCAGGGGTCACATTCAACGAGTTAAGGGCACAAATTATGGCAGTTTATACGTTTTTTGGGAGACATGTTTAGACCCTTCAACCTAAACAACAGATTTTATGGAGACACTTAAGTGAGCAGGAAAGAGAGAGAAAAGGGGAGCGTGTCTCCATAAAAATGGGCTTCTAGTGAAAAGCGTGTCTCCATAAAAATGGGCTTCTAGTGATCGTCTTAAACACTGTAGGCCCATAGACAGGTAATATTTTTTCAAACCCTTGTGCATAATGAACTGGTCGATTAACAGTGAGAACATGGGTATGTGAGTCACCCTGTAGCAGCGACGCGGCGATGCACGCGAGCAGCACACGGTGGCCACGCGTGAAGCGCGGAGCATTAAACATGCATGATGCTGTGACAGTGGCAGGCGAGTGAGACATTGTTTGTTTTATTCATATTCGAATCCCCAGCGCGTGGCGACGGATTCATCTCTGTTTATGTAAGGGGAACAGCGAGGCAGGCAGGGCCCGCACTCCGGGGCCGCTTCGGGAGGGGCCGGGGGATCCGTGCCAGCCCGCCGGGCGCCCCCCCCCCCCCCCAGATGGGAGATAAAGGGCGCTAACGATCCCGCTAGCCGGCGAGTACCAGTAGAGCTTCCCGGTGCGTGTGATTGCGATTGGGTTTCATCCTTCGCTCTGGCTGTAGTGTTCGGCTGGGAGGGTCTCTCAGCATGACAGAAATAGAATTTACCATCTGCGGGCTACATACACCAGCCCTTTCTGTGGGGGGGGGGGGGTGGTTTATCTGGTGCTAATCCTCGGTCTCCCGCCGGCCAAGTCGCTTTGTTTCCCGGTCAGGTTCCCTGGCGCTGGCAAAGCGCCACCGATTACGAGGGATTTTCATACCTCAGAAAGCGGCACGATGCCCCAGGACCACAAATGTTCGCGACGCAGGACGTCGCCTTGGCTGTGCCGGTTTATTTATTTTGAGTTACCTTGGGGGGGGGGGGTTGTGTTACAGGGAGGAGTATACTGGAGAGGAATCAGCACCCCCAGGCAGATTTAACGGGATCCTCTCCATTCAGACCAGTTTCTCCTGCCCGGTTACGCTTTTTTACACGCATAACATGGTGTGTAATTAAGTACAAAACAGTTACCATGAAACGAACACTGAGTCACAAATGAGGGGAACTGTGGATGACTTTAGCAGACGAGTGGCGAACTGTTCTCTCTATCAGAGTCGTGACCTTGAGCTAATTGGGTGCCTAGTAATTCATGCTGGTCATGTGACACTATTATTGTGAAACGCCTGCACTAATGCCTCTGGACTATACCATTATAGGGACAAAAAAATATATATATGCATATAAATATGGCAGGTTGGAGGGCAGTGGATAGCCACAGGGCAGGATTAGGGCAGAGGAGAGCAGGGATTTAACACACAAAAGGGTTTATTAAACAAAAACACAACACAAGAAAGAGTAGATGTCCTTTCAAGAACAGCAGGCTGGAAATCTTTAAAGCAGCACTGACCCCCCCCCCCCCCACGAATGCAAAGACAGTAACACAAACCTGAGCCAGCATCTGCTGGCTTTGCCTCCATCCTCCAGTGCCCCCCGCCCCCCCCAGCACACCAGGCCATCCAGAGCGCTAACGAAGACGGGGAGGCTAATGAGGTTACCTGAATTCCATTACCTGGCTCACCTGCTGGCCCCGTGCCAGCGATCGTTCACCATGGCAACAACAGGAGTGCCCCCAAACCTCAGCCCTGCCCCCCCCCCTCGCCTCTCTGTATCTACAAACACAAATATATAAAAATAAACAAACATTTGCAGCAAGGCGGATGGCAGTCGGCGCGCGCTAATGCCGAATGGCTGGCGAGCTTCATGGCAGAGTAATAAAAATGTACAGGCAGACAGATCCTCATTTACAAGCCGCCCATAGTGTAATAATTACAGGCTAATGTCGCCGCTCTGGCAAGAACATTGTTTCTGATACAGCGGCGTCAGAATCCATCAGCACGGGGCCACGCCGATGAGACCGCATGACTAATCAGTCCGGGGGGGGGGGGGGGGGGCTGACCCATCCCACTATCCCACATCCGCTGCCCCATCAATAACGTGGACGTGACCATTCAGGCCTTTAGTGATTGGAGTTGACCCCTTGACCTCGAGCTTCATTCTGTTAATGCGCTTTGGGGTTATAAATAACGGCACCGTGGGCCGCGGTAACGGGTCCAGAGGCGAAAAGCCCGGAGACCGTCAGCAGACCCCCCCCCCTTCCGAGATCACCGCAGGCCCCCCCAGGCGACACGGATCATCTTCTGCTCCTCTCCAAGGTCGACTCTCACATCGGCGTGCTTCATCACCGCTGTTGGCGCGGCGGGGTGCTCTTTATCGCGCGGGCGTGACACTGCCGTCGCTGCCACTAAAACAAACCCCCCCTCCGTTTGAGGCACCTGCCTCAGAGCCTGGCAGAGATCCCCCCCCCCACGGCCCACGGAGCAAAATCCCAGCACTGTGCGGCTGCAGAAGTGCCTCCGCGAGGCCAGACAGCTTTTATTTCTGTGAAAATTGCATATTTGCGGGCCATGATGACCTCCGCTGGGACATATTATAAGCACTGGGATGGGGGGGCAGGATGAAGGGTTATCTAAATAATACGAGCGACGATGCTCCGAGGGGGAGGCAGGGGTGGGCGGCTCAATGTGAACCTGACGAATATTGCGCCTCATTGGCCGTGAACCTTGCAAGGCGGGAATGGCGGAGGTCTCCGGACTCTGATTGGCCGGCAGCTTTATTTGATATTAAAATCCAGCTTGCAGCTGACGGCTCAGTCTTCCGCCAAACTGCTTATGGATTCTGCCTTCCCTCTCTCTCTCTCTACAGAGCTACAGAGTCCCCACTTTTGGCTGAATCAACCCCCCCCCCCCCCCCCCCATTACTGACTGCCTGTTTTTCTCTCTCCTGCCTTCTCCGCACACGTAATAGAATATTGGGGGGTGGGGTGTTGGAAATGAAATTCAAATTAAAAAATAGTCACAAGAATGAAGGGATAACACAGGGTGCCGCAGATGTGCTACATCAGGGGGTGGTTATTATCAAAATCTGGAACGGTCCATCGTTTCCCAGGAAGTATTTCTACATTCTTGGTCTAAAAATGCCCATCACGCCTATCTCCACATCCCTCTGATATGCGAAACGGACACCTGCTTTTCCAGCCACTTAATCACCTGCACAGGCCCCTACTGTGTTTGGACACTGGCACAAAAGCAGGAAGCCTGACAGGAGTCGAATTCCTGGACCGACTTTTCATTCCTCATGCATAAAACACTCCTACGTGTGCAAATATGCAATATACTTGGCTACAATATCATACCTGCGGACAGGCAGGAGAGGGTGGGGAAAAAAATGTACAAAAAAAAGTTAGATGCAAAATGTCACCATTTCTAATAAGCGATAAGGCACAGAGGGGGCCTCCCAAAGTACCCCAAAAAAAATTAACTTCCCTCTCATACAGGATGCCTCCGTTTCCAGGTCCTAACACTGATGGCTGGTGCTTCAGAGTATCAATTCATTAATAATAGAGAAATATTGCAGTTTTATGTGCAGTGTCAGTACCCAGGCCATTAAGGCAGCAATATGGTATTTATCTACATCAGTCGCTTTCGACTCGGGCATGTTTTCAGCCGCTCTAGGAGGAAACAGGGTCCTTTACAGGGTCCTTCCAGATAATGAGTGTGACCTGCAAAGAGCCACTTGTCCCCGCAGAGCAGGAGGAGGGGAGCTGAACGTCTGAAGAGCAGAGGAGGCTGGAGCATGCCAGATGGGCTGAGACGAGCACCCTGTCTCTGTACCATGCACCATGCTGACAGGAATATCCCATAATAATGCAGGAATGCCACAATAATCACGGAATGCCATCGCACGGCTTCCCCTCCGCCACCACAAGCAGTGTTTTCGTATGGCATGATGCGTTTAAAGGTCAGACAACTGGAAAACAAACTTTATGTGGATTTCCCAGCTCATTTGGAATTGCAGTAGTGTTAATGAGTTCACTTCAGTGTAAAAAAAGTGCAGTTTGAGAGTGAACGGTAAATGCTTAAGCTCATCTCACTGAAGCCTTGTAGTAAACAGCCTATAGCAGTGTTGAAGCGCAATCAATCAGAGGGAAATCAAGGGGGACACTGGGACTGGAATCGGTGTGAGGGAAATCAAGGGGGACACGAGAAACGTAATTGGTGTGAGGGAAATCAAGGGGGAAAAGGGGAGGGGAATCGGTGTGAGGGAAATCAAGGGGGAAAAGGGGAGGGGAATCGGTGGGAGGGGAATCAAGGGGGAAAAGGGGAGGGGAATCGGTGGGAGGGGAATCAAGGGGGAAAAGGGGAGGGGAATCGGTGTGAGGGAAATCAAGGGGGAAAAGGGGAGGGGAATCGGTGGGAGGGGAATCAAGGGGGAAAAGGGGAGGGGAATCGGTGTGAGGGAAATCAAGGGGGAAAAGGGGAGGGGAATCGGTGTGAGGGAAATCAAGGGGGAAAAGGGGAGGGGAATCGGTGTGAGGGAAATCAAGGGGGAAAAGGGGAGGGGAATCGGTGTGAGGGAAATCAAGGGGGAAAGGGGGAGGGGAATCGGTGTGAGGGAAATCAAGGGGGAAAAGGGGAGGGGAATCGGTGTGAGGGAAATCAAGGGGGAAAAGGGGAGGGGAATCGGTGTGAGGGAAATCAAGGGGGAAAAGGGGAGGGGAATCGGTGGGAGGGGAATCAAGGGGGAAAAGGGGAGGGGAATCGGTGGGAGGGGAATCAAGGGGGAAAAGGGGAGGGGAATCGGTGGGAGGGAAATCAAGGGGGACACAGACAGCATAGTCGGTGGGAGGGAAATCAAGGGGGATTTGGGGAGGGGAATCATGGGGGGGAAAATCAAGGGGAATACAGGGAGCGGAATCAGTGTGGAAATCAAGGGGGACACTGGGAATGGAATCAGGTGGAGGCAAATTGAGGACACAATGAGAAGCAGCATCTGTGTGAGTGAGAGGGAAATCTGAGGGACCTGGACTTTTTCTTTTCTCCAGAACGTGACATCAAGTATTGTCTCAGTTTCAATATTGAATGCAATGGCACAGTTATCATCTAAAGCAACAACTGCCAATTAAGCTGATGTTTACCATTGGATGACATAAATCACTCAAATAACTAAATACATTTCAATCACATAACTCAAGAATGCTTCACACATACAATGTAGAAAGATATTCATCACGGCATCACCTCCAGATAACCTCTGCAGCCAGGCACAATGGGGGAAGCACTTTATCTTCCACTGCCATGGATGCTGAGATGTTCCGCAGATGTTTCTGCATATAATAAGACAATATAAATTAATCAGTAATTATTCGACACATGAAATATACAATGCAATTTCATTGCAACTATGCAGCAGATTGGACACGTATAATTATAACGGATTTCCCTAATTAATGCTGCAACCACGATGGAAAATACGACTAATTAAAAGGCAGCAATTAGTTGGTTTTTGACAGTTTTGTTTTTATTTATTTTCGTAAATATCTGAGCTGGACCTTACACTAAGTGATTACAGGTCACCTTTAAGGGAGGAGGAAGCCCCCCCCCCCCCAAGTTTTTGTTGAGGTAGAGCAGTCAGTGCTCTTGTTATTAACTGATGAAGTAATTAACATTCACTGACGAACCTACACAGCGGGAAGATAATCGCCAATTTGTGCGATTCATATAGATACATTTAAAAACACATACACGTAGATTAAAGACTCCCAACTTCCGAGACGAACAAAAAACAGGAAGATTAAAAGCTCCCACTGAAGACCAACCGTTCCCACACGACATAATTGCGAAGGGGTTGCTAATTAACAGCTCAATTAAAAAAGCCAAATTAAACTTTATGGACGATATCCTCCTACATAAATTATTTTCTACAGAAGGGCACAAAGAGGAGGGGGAAAATCTCAGACATTAATCTGCGATGTCGTTTAATAACTCTCCAGGAAATCCTTTTGGATCACGGTGTAACCAGCAACATGCCGTTGTTACAGTGGAGCCCGCATCGCCAACACGGCTCACAGTAAACAGACGGAACAGTGTCCAGATCGCAGGACACTGACCAGCAAAAAGAAACAAGACAGACGTACTGTGACGTTTTGGGCTGATGTCACGCTAAACTGTTTAAACAAAACAAATGACAAGAAATTAAGCTCTAACCCGGCCTGAGGTTCAAAACACGAAGGAAATGACACTCGCAGCAGGATAACCTATAATTTCAAAGATGAGTGAGACTGCCCTTCCATAAATGAGGCTGATTTGGAAACACCTGGCCCCACCCACGCTAGACCGGCTCAGGTTTCGGCGCATCTCAGAGTGACACAGGCGGAGCTGGCTGTGTTAATGAGGCAAAGGGAGTCCTTCTTAGTTAATGCAAGCCGGCTCACTGGCCCACCACCCCTGCCACGAGTCTCCAAAGGGCACTTAAACAGCCGAAGAATCCAATTATTTTATCAGCACTGATATTTACAGTGTGCAGTGGTCAGAGGAAGATCAAGCCCTGCAGGACTAAATGGATTTTTGAACGGTGCGGGGTGAAAGGTCACTTTCGAAACCCCATTATGTGAGTGACCCAAGCCGGTTAAGGTTTGGTGAACTTTGTGCTGCCAATATCGAAATTATCTCTTTGGTGCGGAACTCACAGAAAAATGGAGGAATGGTCACAGAATTGAGGTTGGACTGGTATTCGCGGTGACTGGCAGGGGCACTGGGGGTAAAGGTGGTACTCTGCAGGCATTAATGGGGCAGCAAAGCAGCTTCAGTAGTTCCCACAAGCGCCTACAGTGCGATTTCACTGGCTTTTCGTTTAGCAACACAGCAACCTGCAGGGCTTGATAGATCAGTCCGAGCTTCAGATGTACACAGCAATGCTGTCCCACCATAGGACTGACGAGAGGAGTCTACAGCCTCGCAGGAGAAAGTCAGCGTGATGTTGCAGGTCCCTGCATGACCTGAAAACTCAGCCAGCCTATAGGTAGTAGGCGATTAGGGACCGATAGAGAGCTGGCTGGAGCCCTGAACATCGATCTCCCTGGTTGGCCAGAACCAGGCCAAAACAGTTTCATTGGTTGTCCAGGACCAGGCAAAAGCATTTGGCTGGCTGGTTAGCCAGGACCAGGACCAGGACACACACACACACACACACACACATATATACACACACACACACACACACACATATATATATATATATGTATATATATATATATATATATATATATATATATATGTATATATATGTATATATATATATATATATGTATATATATATATATGTATATATATGTATATATATATATATATATATGTATATATATGTATATATATGTATATATATATATATATATATATGTATATATATGTATATATGTATATATATGTATATATATATATATATATATATATATATATATATATATATAAAATATCTGGCTATCCATCAGTTGATCAGCTAGAAAAATCTGCTACTGCACTATGCAAGACCACCAGGATGGGACTGACAATTAAAATGGGTGTTGAAAGATCTGTGCCAGAAGCAGGAGCCGCAAGGCCAAGCGGGCATGGGTGACAGCCTGGCTCCTTGTGGACAAGGAAGCTGGTGACATCGCTAACCAAGCTCCTTGTAATCTGGGAAGCTGTCAACTGTGACAGCCAAGCTCCTGCAGGTCCAGAGGGTCGGTGACACTGACAGGCAGGGTCCCTCTGATCCCAGAAATCGCTAAGGGTGACAGCCAGGCTTCCTGCAGGTCCAGAGGGTCGGTGACACTGACAGCCAGGATTCGAGGGGGGGGGGGGGGGGGCTGAGAAGCCAGAAGACTTACTCCTGTGACGGATATCAAGATGGAGCACCTATCTGAATGGGA
The DNA here is from genome assembly GCF_048594095.1 of Paramormyrops kingsleyae. NCBI lineage: Eukaryota > Metazoa > Chordata > Actinopteri > Osteoglossiformes > Mormyridae > Paramormyrops > Paramormyrops kingsleyae. Next base: position 13,520,706 of record NC_132818.1, on the reverse strand, counting down.
TGAAGAGGACCTCCTTGCCGGAAGCGGAGGATCCCAGGCAGGAATTACGATAAATAAGTAGTGTGTATGTAGGGGCTCGTACGCACATGCTCAGACGAGCCTTCATCGTTTTATTATGGAATTCAATAAAAACTAAATAAGAGGAAAAACACAATACAGACACTTTATGAACTATAGCACAAAGACACAGTCCCTTAAAATCAAACCCCATCTCTGCAATAAAGTTCTGTGGGAGCAGAAATTTAGAGCCGCAGGTCAGTAACGTTACAGTTATAGCTACTATCCATTCCTGCTGACAGAACCCAGCATTTCCCTTTATTAAACACAAAAAAAGCATTTGGCTTCAGGGCAGAATTTCCCAACCCAGGCCTCATGGACCCCCAGACAGTTCATGTTTTTTGCTTATTGGGAGCTGCGAGGGAGCAAAAACACGGACTGTCTGAGGGCCCCCAAGGTCCGGGTTGGGGAACACTGCTTTAGGGTACACATACTGGCCAGGGAACACTGCTTTAGGGTACACATACTGGCCAGGGAACACTGCTTTAGGGTACACATACTGGCCAGGGAACACTGCTTTAGGGTACACATACTGGCCAGGGAACACTGCTTTAGGGTACACATACTGGCCAGGGAACACTGCTTTAGGGTACACATACTGGCCAGGGAACACTGTTTTAGGGTACACATACTGGCCAGGGAACACTGCTTTAGGGTACACATACTGGCCAGGCAGTTCTTTGCTGCAGAGTGGGATCTGGGATATGCTATGTGTTTGGACCAGTCCTCCATCTTTCTCCCATCACACGAGACAAAGCCTGAGAGAGGCTGACGCTGCTGGGGAGACTCGCCTGCTCGATCGCCGTCTTTCATTTCGAGCACAGCGACCGCAAGCGCATGACATCAGCTGCTCATGGACGTCCAACACGCTAACACACTGCGTGCCAGCGGTCTACTGCAGCTCCAGATGTCAGCAGCTGGGGAAGAAATGGCCCCACCAGACCGCACCTAGAGCATCCAAACCAGCTTTCCTGGAATTCCACATGGATCAGAAGACCCCACAAACCTTAGAACTTACCGGAAATTAAGTCTGAAAGGCAGACATTTGTTGGCTGGTGGCTCACAGAATAACACAGACATATTATGGGGGGGGGTGGGATCTCCAGGATAATTGCCCCACCTGGAAATCAGCCTCCCACTCACTGCCTCAGAAAGAGCCTTCTGAATTATGCATTAAATTTACTCGCCAAAAAGTTGAGGTTGCTGCCATAATTACCCTTGACGATGACAGTGACACGTCTGTGAGACGGCTTTGTAATCCCGCACTGTCGAGCGCTGCTTCCTGAATATCGCTGCTTCGTCCAAATTGTTATGAATTATCACCCCGCTGAAACATCCCCCTCAAAGTCCTGCTGTAATCAACATGTAAAAAAAGATAAACCCACTACAAGGGGCTAATAGCATAAAGCACCGTCCCCGGGGAAAAAACCACCAATTACTTTTTAGGATTTACTCCATGTGACGGAAACAAGGTTAAATAAAGGTCACGGCCATTATGCATACGCTGTGCATGCTACTGGCCAAGCTGAATGTCACCTTGCGTAACACTGCGAGCAATTAGGGCAGATTAACCTGAGATATTTCGGCGCCTTCATGACCCTGATGGCAGACTGGGGAGACAATGGGAGAGATGCTCGACACGCTGAGCTCGCGCAAAGCCTTCTGGCAGGCAGAGCTGAAGCTCTGCTTTCCGACGTCGCATACGCAGCCCGGTCGGGCCAAGGGCGGCAAACATGGTGCGACCACAACATCCCCTTCGCACGTCATGCCGCGATTCCAGCTTCCGAAACTCGAGGTCAATATCTCGATGTGGCGCCCACTCTCACATCATCGTGCAAGGTGCAGGAGAAATCCGGCCGGACCCTTCAATCAGAACCGGAGACCGGGAAGCAGCAAAACAAATAACACCTCCACCATCTTAAGAGAACAGCCATTAGCTGACTGCTCCTCCAGTCTCCGCTCTCAGTCTCCACAGCTGCCCCTCTTTTCTCCCAGCCTTTGAACGCTTGACCATCAGGGCCAGCTGGCTGTTATCTCTTAGGGGAAGCTGCATGATGCTTGATTACCATAACCTCACTAAGGGGGGGGGGGGCCTAGAGTGGGGGCACCATCTATCCTGGAAGTGTCGGTCAGGTGACCAGTTCTGCCACCTGGTCCTTGTTACCCCTGGTTATTCATGTTTAATTGCTTTTTCTCCTCACTAAGCCTAGACGTGAGCTACACCGACGAGTGAGGTTATGTGCCTTTGACCCGGAGTACGAACCTCCGCAGTACGGGCCGCCACACAGGCCGCTGAATAAGCTGGATAAGGACGGCCGGCGGTATGCGTGTCTCGCGGGAGCCGGATCACACGGCCCCATAAACATTATGCTCATATCCAATCCCATCCAGACAATTCCTTTTAATTCCGTCGCTTCCTTCAACACGTTTTTATCAAGAGAAAGGCTCCGGGCAAACAAACAGAGTGAGAATTTTAAATACGCATCCTGTGAACCCAATTTGAATTTGTAAGGCAGCGGGAAAGAACAGAAAGGTCGGCATTTAATGGGACTGTGAGGCTGGGAATAGGACAGTCTACGTTCCCACTTGAATCCCACAACCCGCTTCTCGTGGAGATGGCGATTCTCCTCAGGGGGTTTTCATAACTCACCGCTTGGACGACACCTGAGGCCCAGAAGGCCTCAACTGCATCGGTACCAATCACGAACCCGCAAGTCCATGATTTGCAGACGCAGACGCCGCAGGTTCTGTCTCTGGGCCGGGTGGATATTAATCACCAGGTCTATAATCTCTCATGTGTGACCTTAGTTATGGGAGGCGTGTAGTGCACTTGTTGTTGGGTCATTTATATCCAGGAGTCGAAAAACTGAAGCATTTTCCTGGGGATTTAAACCAGCCCGGAGTATCATAGAATTAACACTAGAACCGCCGTTTCACACGCCAATGAACGTCAAACTCCTTTAACCGCCCAGCGAGACGTACTTCAGCATATGCAGCCCTTCTGTTTGTGCTAATGCGGCTATAGCGAGTGTGACGTCAGCTGACAAAGACCAATTGCAATTCTTTTGGTACCTATGTTAAAGCAAGGCTTTTATTTTATTGCCGGTGTGGGATTAAGATTAATTTCACAAGATTAACCTAATCGAAACCAATACTTAAATCAATGAGCACAAAAACATGACGTAAACGCGACTGTATTATGGCTTTTTTGGGGTGACAGCAACTCTGCTGCTGTGAGGAACACTGACTGTCCCATGGTCTCCTTGATGGGTGAGTGGTGTGCTGATGCAATGGCCCATTAGGGAAATCCAAATGGTGTGATACCCCCCGAAGTATGTCGGCTCAAGGGAGTTTTACTAGCACAAAAATGATTGGTTCAGAGGAATAACCAATCAGAAAGCAGAAGTGGTTGGTCAAAGCAACTGGAGGAGGTGGGCCAACCATCTGATTGGTTGGTCCCACCTCCTCCAGTTGCTTTGACCCATGTTGCTGCTAGCTGTTAAAGGAGGTTGAAAAACGCTGGTGGCTCGTGTTCAAGTCTCCTGTGTGGCTATAGGCTAGGGGTAGGACTGCCGCCCCCCCCAACCCCCCCAGAAACATCGGGTACAGCATGCAGAGTGATGGCTGGCTAGGAATCGAGCTCTTTCACGGCACGGCTAACCACCCTAGGTGGGCGGTGTGAGGACCCGGGGAACGGCAGGGAATCCCGTCCCATTAGCCGCTCTTCAGAATCACCTCCCCTACCCTCCCCACGTCCCCTCCCGAGGCTCCCAGTCAGGATGAATCATCGAAACGCACCCCCCATCCCCAAAGAAACCAGGGGACCCGATGAGCAGCTTGCATACTTAAAAAAAAAAACAAAAAAAAAAACAAAAAACAAAAGGGAGTTCTAGAGCCGCGGGGCAGAATGTGCCGGAAGCACTGGCAGGGCATCAGCAGCAGCAGCTGTCCTCCCAGGGCCACTGCCTTCTGTGCACCACACTCCACTTCCGGAACCTTCTAAGGAGCGTCTCTCTCGCGTTTAAAGCCTGAGATCTGCCAAGGAACATTACCAACATTTCTGTTCACTCCTAGCACCCCCCCACTCACACTCACACACACCCCTCCCCAATAGGTTACCTTAAAGGCTAGCACACAGCCACACAAACTAGTGAAAGATGGTTCCGGAAAGCCAGGACCCCCATCTGAACCCCGAAGCCGACAATAAGCTTGAATAAGCTTCAGAAGCTGATGGAGGGGATACCTGTGAAGTTCCATGTTTAGCTGTGTGCTTTTCCCGCAGACCAAAATGATCTCTGTTAAAACGCTGCTGCATGTCCAACGAGTCACTTTTGGGGCCTAAATTACCGATAAATTTGCCCGAGTGCAGCCATTAAAGCTCCGATTATCCATCAAAGAGTCGGTGTTCATTATCCCCTCCCGAGTGAGATGTGCTTAAAGCCACAGCCATCTCCTCCACCTTTATGGGACGATTTTGATGGCGATTACCTTAATTAGCCGAAGTTTCCCCGAGTTTTCAAAGCCGCATGGCCACCCCCTCACCCCCACCCGAAAACCGGCATCTGTGGATCTTCACGGCTTATTACCGTAATCCCTCTTCCTCCCTCACCGCAGTGGAAAATGAGGGCTACTTCCTGCCAATCGACGCAGGCGAGAGCGATGGCGTTTACGCCGAGGAAGGAACACCCGGAGCGAGTCATTCATCTCGGCCACGTCGATATTTCACCGCGGTAATGCACAGTCACAGCACAGCCTATCCCTCCACAAATCCCCTAAACTACCTCAAAATTAACCCTCTGCTCTCCTAACACTCTACGTGTGGTATATATGAATAGTGCCTAAAACAACTAATAGCTTTAACTGCTAATTATTTGTTGCTTCCTTGCCTTTGCATGACGTATAACCAGACAGGGATCTCGCTAGGGTTTAATGCTAAGGCCAAGCAGGTGGCCGTCCTGCACAGCTAAACCAAACCAAACCAGAGACCTCTTTAGGCATGAGATCCATCATAGGACAAGGTTCTGCAAACTAAACAATTTACAGGAAGTCAACAGAAACTCCTTAGAGTAGAAATAAAGTCCTTCAAGAGAGTCGGAAGAAAGTTCCTAAAGAGCACGTAGGAGTACCCGGCAAACAAAGACCGTCTGAGGGAGCGCTGTAGGTCAGCAGAGTGCACACCTCACGAGCGATATTTATTTTACGGCGCCGGTCAACGGAAATGTCAACGATCCGCGAGCTGAGCATGAGCCTCCACTGCCCTCGCTGGACGGCTGACGTTCATGAGCAAAACGCCCCGGAAAGAGAACGCGGTGGCCAGCCGGGCTGATGAAGCGCACAGCGTGAGGTGAGTAATGAGTTTATTCCGCACTGACGCAGTCCTGAGCACCCGTCAGACGCTGATGGACCGTATACACATGTACAGCTGCGCGGAGCCCACGGCGAGGCGGAGCTGTCCCCAGCGAGCAGCAGCTTAGCTGTAAGTCAGTAGGTCACAGCCCCCCAGCACAACACCACCAGTGAAGACTGAGCCGGGTAATACACAGACAGGTAAGACCAGACACGTAGGTGCAGAATCAGAAACGAAGCACAGACTGACTGGGGAGACCCGGTGACACAACGAGACGGCCAGTGTCGGTAGGCTATGCTACAAAAATCAATACTTTAAGTGTCAGATCAATCAACAGCGACACCGAGGGTGAAGTCGTTGGCGGAACCAAAAACGACTGATCCTTGGAACAGGCACACAGTTATTAGCAAAATGCACCTGGAAACATCAGTTTCCTCCCAGAAAAAAAAGAAAAGAAAAACTAAGTGGCTCAAAGCTTGGCAGAGGGAAGATCGTTCCCGGAATGCTAACGCGGCTGCAGGGGTTTGCCAGATACTCTGGGGGGGGCATCCGACGAGCCGGCAGGCGGCGTGAATATGCAGCACCAGGTCTGGACAGATGGAACCTGGATCTAGGGATCACACGGGCGCATTTCTTGGGGACCCTTCGGATGCCGCGGTGCTGGCTTTATCCGAGGCCGGAACACAGCCCGGAGCGCTCTCGGGAATTCCACAGGCCTGCCATGCAAACGCAGGTCAGGGGAGCCACAGCTGGGCTCCAGTTATGACTTGGTACCGGCAGTCAAACGCTTCCCATGTGTTTTAACCGCCGTGACACTAGCAGACGATGTTCGCCAGGTGATGTTTTCCCATCCATCTACCCCTGTTATATGACTGCTCATCCAGTACAGGGTAGAAGGGGGCTTGGAGCCCATCACAGGGGGCAGAGAGCAAGAGGACGGATGGGGTGTCAGTCCATCGCAGGGCAGATGACAAAAACCCTCAGACAATGAGAGCGGACAGGATCTGAGCGCCCAACCCTGGAGGTGAGGCCATGGTACTGCCCTCTGAGGATAATTTCTGGAATATTTTTCCAGAGAGTCCGAGAGTCGCTCAAGACAAAAATTGGAAAATTACAGGCCGAGATGATCCTGAATTTAATAAGCTGTTGGGTCATAAATCGGCAAATTCAGTATATAATGCATCAAGACATCACCGCGGCTGTGGTATCGCCCCATGCGACTGTAAAATCCGCCCGACGACTGATCGCTGACCAGCTGGACACCCAGAGGCAGCCGATGCAGATGTCAATCACCGAACGACCGCATCAGCCGTATCGAAATGAAGAGAGCCGTCCCTTTAAGCCCCCCAACCCCCCCGAGAAACAGAGTGAGGGCGGCCTGTGTCTCTCCTCAGCCCGCTAATTAGCTCCCGACATCTCGCTGCTGAAAAGACGCCGGCAAAGGGAGAGTGTTTCACAATGCAGGAATCGTCACTACGGTCTGGCCAGGACTTCAGGCAGAGGTTCCCCACGTTAGTTAAGCCCCAAATAATGACAAAATTAAAACCCAAACAACAAATAACTCACTTATTTACTGTTAGTCAGTCACTATATTTATTCCACCCTGTTATACCGCTACTGTTCTACTTATTTACATACACATCGCACTACGGCTATAAACCCCTGTGCAGCCCCCCCCTCCCCCCCCATTTCGCAGTCTTGTTTTTTGTATTGTAAGTCCTGTGAAAACCCTCCCCATCACCGCTGTTGTATTTTGCACTGTAATTCTGGAGGAATATTATTTCATGACACCGTATACCTGCATATGACTGGTATGATGACGAAGCCAACTTGACTTGACTTGACATCCGCGAGCCCCCTCCTCAGCCGAACCCTCGACGTGCAGCACACCTCTCTGATCCTCTGCTTCCCCCACCGCTCTCCTCCTCAACTCGCTGAATGTATCGAGGACTCGAAGGACGGCATTCACCGATAATCGAGTGAAAGCGTATGTGTTGGGGCAGATGCCACATGCTAGGTGCCAGGGTGACCTCAGCTATGCAGTAATGATTGGGGAACTTTGATTGCTGTTGTTCACTGGGGTTATCAAGGACACCATGTCTGACATCATTATAGGTCAGAGAAATGGCACAGTCACGAATGAATTCTTAAAATATTAAACACTTCGGAACGCTTCGTTTTTTATGTTAATTCCTGGATGTTTTCCTGATTAAAGGTGGTACAGGGTTAATATGAAATTTCATCTCTCTTCTTGCCCTTAATGGTGTTCATTAATATTCAGATTTTTTTCCTTGGAACTCATCCCTGATTTAATCAGAATAATTTAGGATTTTAATAGGTCAAGATCAGAGTCAAGATCAAAGTAAGAACTCACCAAATCCTAATTAAAATGTGTGTTCATGGGAACGGCCTTAATGGTCTTAATGGTACCGAAATGGCACAGCGATAACAATTAGAAGCACAACATTAGTTCATTAAGGCAAAACAATCAGCCCAGTTTTACTGAGCACTTCAGCATAACATTACAAAAAACCAGCAGGGTGCCTTGAGCCTTGACAGTGGAGCCAACAAAATGTCAAAAGGAACCAGAAGCCGAGGAAGGTGAATTCATCAGGATCCTTGATGGACAAGTTTGCAGTGCGTCCAACAACACAAACAGCCAGGAGCAGGTATACCCCAGAAGCCCGTAACGGCGTCCTCTGCTCCAAACTGCAAGGCTGGCTTATATGACGGTAGTTTAGGCAAAGCACCCCCCCCTACATTAATCAAGCTGCAATGCACACCCCATCCTGCCCGGGCCCCATTATAGCGTTCCCTCAGATTTCTACAGCTTAGTGGAGAAGCTCCACCTCTCGAAGTCCATCACCGTGGTGATCTGTAGGGGAGTTGAGACCGTGGCAATGCCTGGCCGACACACAGAGTGACTCCCGAGGATGGACCGCGACACGTTCACCGTCCAGCGGTGGATTCAGATTTAAATTGCGTGACATTTCGAGAGGGTGGGCAGCGCTGGGCCCCGGCTGGTACCCGCAGTAACGGACGCACTCTGCCAAGCGGCCGTCCATAAAACAGCTGCTTTTTTAATAAGCTAACAGACCATGACATGCGACCTCGCGACCTCACAGTTCCCTGGAGCTTCCAGACACGCAGAGAGGCAGGGTGTTGGAGCAGAGGTACCGCCTGGAGCCATGGACACAGAAAAGGGCAAGTAAACCAGGAAACAGACAGCCAGCAAGCTGCCAGTGTTACAGGGCACGTAATAACAGCCCCTGCATGGGGCAGCGGTCAGGCCCCTGCATGGGGCCGCAAAACAGGAGTCAAGGGCGCACCCGGAGATCAGGTCACAGCGACTGGCATTAAGGGCAACAGTCAGCCGCGGCACAGACATGTCAGAAAATGCTATCTACTCAACTATTGAGAACTGCTGGCCCAAAGTCCCGTGTAAGGCGTCTCTAATTATACGAGGGCACCTGGGCCGCTGGGGCCGGCACTGCTATGGGATTGACGCTAATGGGACCGCCACAGCATCCATAAGCGCTTCCTCCAGGTCCGACCCGCTGGGAGGCACCGGCCGCTAAGAGCAGCAGGACACCCTTCCGTTGCCAAAAAAATTAAGTCTCGAAAACAGCCCCATGTACATTTTAATCGCCGTCACAGAAAGTTCCGGAAGGCTGCACCTGACTGAAAATGTAGTCCATTGTTAACGAGGACCTCAGGTAGTTCTTAATAAAACTGAGAGCCTGGATATGCAAATGAAGCTAAAGCGAGCTTCCCTATAACAAGAGTACTGAGAACACACGGATTCCTTCGACTGGCAATTAGTCTTCTGGATCAGGCTCTCCTCTGACTCCTCGAACTGTGGGATCATTGGAAGAGCATCTGTAATCTTTGTGGATTTGCCATTTGGGGGATACCACAGTAACATAGTCGTGTTTACGGGGACTTAACGATCCCTAACCCCGCACACACAAACAGATGGACGGCAAATGTCTCTACATCCCCGTGGCCACAGCACGGATTTGCACACAAATAAAACACAAGCTTCACAAAGCAGCTGAACCTGCCTACCCCCTCAACAAACACCCACAGAGCACATCACCACCATCCCAGTCTTTAGCAGACAGCACGCCAGGGACTTCCAAGAGAGTGACACGGTAAAGAACACAGTTTACCTCACCCTATCAGCAAAAGAATGAAAAAATCTGGCAAACAAAATGCCAGCCCCCCTGGTAGCTTCTTCGGGAGTCTTCAGGCAAGGAGAATATGGACCATTCATATTCAATTACTCCTGCAGATCTTGCCAGAGTGGTATGATTCTCTTCATCCAGCACCTCGTATCCCAGAATACTCCCATTCTAAATTTGTTTTTGTCTACCCCCATCTACATATTTAACCAGGTTTCCTTGAAGCACTGTTCCTTTAATTAGGAAGGATCACCTGCTCATCGCTGCCGGAAACCCCCACGATCTGGGCACGTTCCCGTTTGTGTGTGTGTGTGTGTGTGTGTGTGTATATGTGTGTGGGGGGGGGTGAAAGGGGTCCGAGTGCAGCTTTGAAATGTTTGACGACGCTACATGACGCGCTACGGGAGGCTAGTGGACATCTGCTCGGGCACTCGGGACCACCCAAAGATGTGTCTTTATGAGACTTTTTTTATGGGATGAAGTTGAGAAGAGCCCCGGGGGCAGAAACTTTGTGACTGGTGCAGACCTCCCGCCCTTCCCGAGCGCCTGTTTAATTGTTCTCTGTGCAAGAAGGTCGAAACGCAGACTCAAGCCCCACGATCCATCAATCTAGGTATCGGTCCTCGCTGTTCGGCTCTGACACTGGCGCCCCCGTCTTCAGGTCCTCGCTGTGGGGGTGTGGACACCCCCCCCCCCCTCCCCGTCCCCTCTCTCTCACAGTCATAATCAATGACAAAGGAGTCACCTCCGTCCTGCCTTATGCAACCCACCAGGACAGATCCAGTCAATCATCTTCACCACGGGCAGCTGCTGCTGGAAATGCTTGAAGGCGTGAACCCTGGTGCCCCCCCCCCCAGCACAGCCCACCCCCACACGTCCTCTCACGCAGTTAAACTCCCCTTTAAAATGTGACCGTGCCCCACATGACACGAGAGTTTGGGCTAAACATGATGTAGATATTACATACACAATATTATTTTTTTAATCCAGCAGGCTGAAGAGAAGCTATATGCATGAAATTTATACCCAATCCATGTGCACTGTCATCTTATTGTGTCAACAAGTTGCTGATCTGGCTTCTAAACAGACTGAGCATTTTCCCCATCAGCTTCCTGACCCGGCTTATAAAATGTCTGAGGACATCTTCGACCTCCTGAACATATCACTAAGTGACATGAACCTCACAGACATTCAGGGTCCAGCGCCTTTCGGCGGGGAGGCTGTCCCGCCACAACAAGGTATGAGATGAAAACTGACGCATTTAACATATGGAAATGTGTTCTGGTTTCCCACTGCGCTATATTCGGCATGTCAGATCCCCAGCCACCCGAAGTCCCTCGAATCCGACAGCAGAAAGGTGTGAACTGCCGATCCGACACAGCCCCACGACACTGCCGCGTGGTTATTAATATCCACTCGGCGATATTTCCGCCCGTTTTGCGCATAAACATTCGATATGAACACGGCATATCTGAGCAGGATCTAAAGGGCATCGTAGATGCCTTGATGTCATAACCGCCCCCCACCTCTGCAAACAGCCGGCAGGAGCTCCCCCCCCCCAGCCCACCTCCAATACGAAGCCGTGGTGCATTGTGGAAACTCGCAGCTCACGGTACGCCTAGTACCGGGACTTTTGGGCCGGTTCTGATAACGAGTAGCTGGTAGATGCCCCAGGGACAGTGAACCTGTCGGCCGGACCCTTGCAAACCCAGAATGAGACATGCTCTTATTTACCAGACGAGGGAAGCCTATTTAACCAGCACGTGAGTCACTAAAGCGAGAAGCACTGTATTGCTTCACCTGCGGCCTGCAGGCATGTTCTCTAACTGTCCGCTGGATTGGCCCTGATGAGTACGGCCCCGCCCCCTGATTCAGCCAACCAGGAAAAGGAGTCACCTTGCATGGTGGAGAAGCTCCGCAGAGAGCCCACTGGCTCCACCCAGCTTTGGGTCACAAAGCCACCGCCTGCAGCGTTCCCGGGATCTGTGCCACGTGGGTGCCCTCATCAGCGTTTCATTCTATGGGTTTTTCCCTTTAATATGGGGGGGCGGGGGTGTCTCATCCCGCCAAAGGGTGTCCGGACGGGGGCCACGCTCTAGCGGGCGAGCTCGCCGTTCCGTAACATGTACCTGTGTCCCCGCCCCGCCTACTCTGGCCCTCCGGCGGGATACCCCGCTGGGACAACGCGCCGATTGGCCGTGGACGTTTGGGGCGGCGCACGCAGGCCCAAGGATGTTTAAGGACACGTCAGGGACACCTGCCAGAGAAACAAAGCACTTGCCGTCGCCACAAAAACCTTCACAGTACCACGACCTTGGTGGGCAAGGGGGAGCAGAATTGCGAGGGTCTTAAAATGCCCTTAACTGCCAGGACAGGACAGGGCAGCCTCCGCCACGTCCAACACCACGAGCCGAATCCGCCCCAATCAGTGCCGCATACGAAGCAGTCGTGGTGCCTCAAAGCGGCAGCATTTCCACCCAGGATATTATGCCAAGGCGGCGTGCCGGGTAATTGAGCCGCCCTCCCTGCACCGCGGCCCGGCATGCGGATGGGTCACGGTGCCGGCTCTCTCATGAGTAATGGTGACAATTTTGCTGCTTTCCAAACACCCAAAAGGCATCTCCTATGATAAATAACTACAATAAAAGTATTACAAACGAATGCCACTCGTTCAGGCTCCCATTATCCCGGCCGGCCTCGTCCCTCTCCCCGCTGCATCCAGTCCCCCCCCCCCAACCCCCCCTTCCCCGAGCACCCTGCCCGCTCACTACACAGCACGAGTGACCTGGGCTCAGGTCCACTGTCGGTGTTTCTGAGTTCACTCCAGCACCGCGTATTCATACAGACGTGGCTACAGCAAATCAAAAACCGGCACAAAAAACCTTCAACTTCCCGCTTTCTGAGTGATTACACATCCGGTGTGTTTATAAGGCAGGATGGACAACCCTGGGTGTTCAGCTTGGACAGAAAGCAACAGCTTGGTCTATAAACAAAACCAGGATCGATCCCAGTTAATCTGCAGCTTAACGGGCACACTGTCTAGCTTTTGACAAGCCACACGTTCTGTCCGACTATACGACAGACCATTCTGCAAAGTTCACAGTTTGCACATCACCCAAGCAGGACTCAACTTCATCAATTCCTAAAATGATCCAGGTAAATGATGATACCGTTAGATGACACTGATGTTCCCGGATATGCTGGGCAGCAGGGATTTTACCAGGTTAACTCAGGCTAAGGACTTTGCCAAAGGGTACAAGAGCACCACCCCTGTGGGACTGGAACCAGAACCTTTCAGGTTAGAAGTCCTTGTCCTTAGTGGCAATGCTAACTGCCGCCCCGGAGGTGGGCCAAGCAAGTGGCGTCTGTAGCTGCACCCGAATGATGTAATTTCTGAGGCTGACACCCGGCTGCGTCCCAAGATGCCCCTCTCGGGGGTGGGGGGGGGGGATCCCATCCATCACGTCCTCGTCACTGCGGCCCATGAAGGGCCTGCTCACCTTTCCGCAACGCTGCTCCCAGCAGGTGTATCACCAACTGTTAGCTAAGCAGGTAAAAAAAAAAATAAAAAAAACAGGTTGGATGGCCGGGACACATGGTGGCCAATCAAATGCAAGCGGTGCAGCAGCTAAGGGCCGGGGCTGAGCATTCCCATTGGCTAGCGGCACACACAAGGTCTGTCCAACAATCACGACCAGCCACTCGGATACAGCTGAAGCACGCTAGCCCTGCTCACGTCCTCCTGGTGCACCGAAGTAGCAGAGGGGTGAACGTGCCCATAGGCCCTAATCTGGGTTCAGTCCCCCCCCCCGCCCAATGTATCAGGGACAGGCTGTCCTACCTATCGCTTTTATTTACCACATGGCCGAAGGGCTGTAAACACCCAGGGCCGTTACTCTGCTCAGTGACCCTTTCTCACACGCTAACACCATATCGGCATGTTCCGCATTTAAGCCCCTTTCAGAGTAAAATATCGTCCCCCTGATCACCGGACATCAAATAGGAAACACCAGGACCTTTGAAGGACGCCCTTAGTGGCTTAGGTCTGTGTGTGTTGCCTCTGCCTCTGAAGACTTTTTACATCAAAACCGTAACGAGATTTACGGCGGGTGGCGGCGACGGAACCAGGCGCTGCTAATTAACACCGCAGAATTAGCGTACGGACCCAAAGCGAGCAGAGAGATGGGAATGTGATAAAAACAGCGGGAATACATGAATGGAAATAAGTCCCCCCCCCCCCCCACCCCCCCACACACACACATGAAAGTGTTACACTCACCCAACCCAGCATGAAAAGATGTTAAGGAAAGATTTCTGAACTGCTATTCAGAGCAAGACATGAAGTGCATGACCCAAAAATAAAAAGAACACGTGCAAGCAGGACCACGCCTTCCCTCAGACAGAACTCTAAATCCTAGCAGGTGACTCGCTGATTATAAGTGACAATTAATCATGTTAAGCAGATGATTTGACAGCATCCGTCTTCCAGCTGAAGATGCCGGATGGTTCTAATGAAACTGTACAGGCGTCGTCGGGAAACAGCTGGTGCCCACGGCTGGTGAAGCCCAAACCCATTACCAGGATCCACAGCCCGTGTTCATGCTTTGCCGAGTAGCCTACTATTAATTATTAAGTAACGTCATTATTCTGTTTTAAGCTCCCGTTGGCTATATTAATCACACCAAAACAATGCTGAGCTCACATCCGTCTGGGCTGGTTAGCAAGCTAGCCTGTGGTGAGTAGCTAGTGTTTGTGGTGAAAGTACATCAGAATCATAAAAACGGCAAGGTTTTTGGACATTTTTCCAACAAGGGAAACTGTTCACGCTCAGAACCACACAAACAGAAACAGCACATCTAGGCAACTGAAATCCATATCGTCAAATTTACGGCGCTTTAAAAATGACATCGTAACAATCGCATGGCCGACCGCGTAATGACTGATTTCAGGTTAATCACAAAGCACTTTCTCTCCCAACATAAGCCACTGATCCGGACCCCGGAAATTAATTCATTTACTGAGTGTAGGTAGAGTACACATTAACCGGCATTAATTGATGGTTGAAACGAACGCAGTGGAAAAAATAATAATAATAAAAATAAAAAAGTGGCCTAATTATTTCTTGCAATAAATCTTTGCTCCGGCTACCTACCTAATTTAAAAGATATTAAGACTGTGAGGATTGCATTCATCTCCTTGCTGGTGACGACGGTCAGATGCAGCATGTGGCACGGCAATCGCACAATCGAGCCGCCCACAGTTAATCATCGCATCGGAACAAGCGGTATCACGTCACCCAGCCGCCAGCACTCAACCATAAGACCTCATGTGATTTCTATCCCCCCCCCCGCCCCCTCATGCTGCCGCACCGAAGACCATTTGCAAACCCCATCGTCGCCACAGTACAGCCAAATCGGCTGATCTCTCTCGACGAGTCGGTCCTGTGGGGGCTCCTCACAGAACGGCTTCCGCCTCTCCGTCCCGGCCTGCTTCACGTTCCAGCGGCGCCCGAGGCTGTGGCCATCATGGGCGTCGTAATAGATGTTTTCTCCCATCGTGACTAATGATGAGACGCATTCACCCTCAGAATGTTGTCAACCCTACTGGAAGCAGGTCTACCGGAATAAAAGGTGGTCTGCAGACTGTCAGCAAGATTACATGAGATCTGCAGTAATATTGCCGCTTTAAATTGAGTACATTGCCGTCCGGGACCCCAAAGTCAAGGCCAATACAGCGTCATTGAATGAAGAGTATTTAACATTTGAAGGGAGAGGCCTCCACTACGAAGGTCTTACCTCTGTGTTAATCAGCCAACCAATAAAGCACCAAACGCAGCATAAACAAAGCGGACATGCCTCCCCCCCCGGCCAAGTGGTAACAACGTGACCTTTGTGGGCCCCTGGGAAGCGTGTGGGGGCCCCAAGCAGGCACTACACGACTAGCATGACAGCACGGTGACCTGGTAGGAAACCAAATCGGGCGTCCTGCTTCCCGTGTCCTCTGTCACTTTGAAACACGCAGACACACACGGCAAAACATGCACGCTCCCCGCGGAGCGCCCCCGCAGACCAAGAGGGACATGGCGCGCAGCGGGACACCGCGAAAGATCTCGGAAGCAGCTGGAAGGGCCAGGTGGGGTGGGGTGGGGTGGGGGGGCGCACACACGAGCCTCCCACCGCCTCCGATCCAAACGGACCTGGGCTTCACCTTGCTCACATGGGTGCACTTTGGAACCTTCACTCTCACAGGAAAATCTGCCGGACAGTAGGACGTCCACGACTCCCGGACCTCGGGCACGGGAGAGATCGGAACGAATGCAGGAACAGCTGCCGAAACACAGCAAGAGGATGAGGAGATTTAACGAGATTACAGTGAAAACAGGCATCCATTTTTAAATACGTCCCTTAACCAAGAAGCACAAATAAGGAAACATTAAGAGACCGCCCATCTTCCCGGTACTGACAACGCTGACAGACTCATCTTGTTATCTGATCACATGTCATGCCCATATTGCTAATTTGTCAACTAATAAACCTGCATTTTCTCTGCGTTCTCCATTTCTGACTAATCTAATGTAATTTTTGACTGCATCGCTGAACAGCACCAGCAAATTTAATAAAATGACGTTATCTCACGCACACACTGTTACAGGAGACTCACCATATTAAACAGAGTTTTTATTTATTAAATGTTTCAAATTGCTGCAGTTCTGTTAAAAATCTGCTTGATTAACTCCTCTATGTTGTTACACCAGAAGGTGATCTTCCAGGAAATGCTACTTCTTTTATGGGGTTGGGGTTTGGGTGTATAAGTCAGCATTACCTTCACGCTGGGCATCAGCTTCCACAGGGGTGGGGGGCAACTTTGGGTTGATCCACCGCAACCCCCCCAACTCCATCGGCAAAGCAGGCATGTAGAAACTGGGCAGCCAGTCTGCAGCTCTCAGAACCATAATCTAACCCAGGAAGAAGGAGCAGACAAAGACATGTACCCCGCGGTGTGGACTGGTTATCAAAGTTGGAATTACCCAGAATGCCAAGTCATATGCAAATGTGAGCTGCTTAATATTGTATAGGAACATGTGGTCAGTCTGTGAGACTCCACAAATTGATCTTGTTTACCAGAGAGACACCCCGGAGAGAAGGTCGTGGCCCACAGCCCTGGTTTATGTTAGATCCAGGGGTGTGGGGGGAGGGCCTCTGATATCAATGGATTATTTTCGAGGTCACAAGAAGGCTTTTATGGCAAATACATGTTCACAACCGCCCATGAAATTCGACAGACATAGCAGAAGTCCACCCAGCGATGGGGGCGATTTTCCAAGCGAAGCTCAAAGAGCCGGTCAGCTGACTTTGACAGCATGAGGAGAGCAGGCAGGAGGATGGGGTCTCTAAAGGCCCATCAGAGATCTGAACATGTACTACAGGGTTAGCGTGAAGCGCTTGGCTCATACCCATCAGCAACACAGCGCTACCTTCCAGAACAATAAAAGCCCCCCCAGGACGGAAACCTATTTTAAAGGCCATTTCATGCAACAAAATGGCTGTTGACGTCCATATATGATGCCTTTTCTGCATAATGAAAGTACAGGGGGACGTTTTATGACGATTTGTGGTGATTTGCCAACCGCAACTGCTCAAGGCACTGAGACGAGGACCTCCTTTAAAACACTTGAGTCGCACTTCATTATCCCAAAAGTGGCACTGTAATTTGTGCTGAAATGGCACTCAGAAAGCAATAAAGGGATAAAAAGAAGTGGAGCAAATGGCTGGCAAAGAGAGCATATCCACCAGGGCGGCGCTGTGGTCACGTGTCAGCACAGAGTCTCTAACTCGGCTGCCTGAACGCAAACTAACCTGAACACCCGGAGGAGAACCTGGGCCCTATGGAAACAGGTCGTTAGCATCAGAACCAGTCGACAAACAGCAAGGTGACCTCGATCCGGGCGAATCGAAGAGGCGAGTCGGACGAAGTGAACACAAGCTGAGAGTCAGACCGAGAAGCAGCAGGGATGACATCGACCCATGGGATCAGTCGCACAGTCACTCACGGCAGCAACCTAACTTGAGACTTGGCTGAAGGCAGATTCAGACTCAGCCGCCGGCTTCATGTGGGTTCCAGGTAGCACTGAGCACCTAGGGCAGCACAATGAGGGGGTATAAATTCATGGTACTAAACTGCCAGGGCAATGAGCACTGGATGGAGCCGGTAGTCCCTCAACATTCCACAGAGCCCCGGTCCAGTTCTCCTGCAGTCCAACCCGCTAGTGTTTCACCCTGAAGTAGGGGAGGAGTCTGAGAGAGACCAGGGACACGCGAGCAATTTCATGCCACGAGCGGCCAGCTGAAAAACGCCACAGGTGCATTAGCCAGCGCTGTGACCCGCGACTGTATGGATACATTTAGGGGGGGTATGAATCCCAACAAGGTCCGGAAACTGTGGAGAAAAGGGGGTGGAGCCATTAACCTGCTCGGAAAAAAATAGTTTTACTTCTGATTTCGGTGTTTTAGATTAATTTTAGCATATTTAACAACCCTTAATCAGTGAGACCCCCGCCCCCAAGTGTGTGTACGTGTATGTGTGTGTGAGTGTGTGTGTTTTCAGGGGGAACAATCTAAAATAAAAATAACACAATCCCATTACCTTATCTCATATGGGATTATGCAGGAAATAGAGGGTGTTGTGTTTGACTCCAACCTGTGCGTGACGTTTAAAATCTGCCCATTAGGCAGTTCCCTAAAAGCGGTATGCTCTGCTGAACAGACAAACACGTCCAGAAGACAAGAAAAGGTCCTTATTCTTCAACAGGATCTACTCTCAAGCCCAGAGCAGAAGACTCACACACTCAGAAGAGGAGAGTCACATGTTCAGATGGGCAGAGTCACATACTCACGACGGGAGTCATTTCTGACAGTAGGCTGGATCCTTTGCACAAGTTTATCAAACTTATGACTAAATGACTAGCAATAGTATTCCACATAAACTGCCACATAAATTTTGTTTATACATGAAATGTCAACTTGAGCTAAATTAACACTGAATGTAGCTTATGAACACAGCTTGTTGTGAAACTATATATACACCCTGCGTAACTATTTGAAAGACAGCACAGAATAATTTAGCAGCCATAGTGAGTCCTGTGAAAATGCTTTATTACGCCTGTTTGACATACGAGCCCTACAAGTCACAGCTCCTCTTGTCGAAGGCAGGATCTCATCTTAAACGCCTGTTTATTAAACACACAAAAACATTGCCGCAGGCTATGAATACCTCTTCCGCTCTTATGTTCTCGCAATTATTTAAAAATTAAATATTTATTAAACAAAAAGAGTGATTTCTCAGAAATGAGCTTGTGCAACAGTATGTAATGGGTGCTGATGCGAGAAACTGGGCTTTGACACCTGGGGTGGGCGGGGTCACGGTGACCTGTCAATCGCTGATTGGCTTAACCAATGGGATGCTGAAAGGCAGCCAATGAGATGCGAGTTAAGCAGTTGAGTGACTGCGCACGTCAGTGGTCGGCAGCTCTCAGTCCCAGCTCTGGCAGACCCAACATGGAGGAGTATCGCATGCTGGTCCTATCCTTCCTGGCTTGTTTGTTTTTGTTTCTGTTAGAGCTCAGAGGCATGTTTCACTGCTAGGGGGGGGGGGAGAAACATCTGGCAAGTGTCACTGTCCATGAAAGCCCCACAGGAAGACGGGAAAAAAAAGATAAAAAAAAAAAATAATAAAATCAACCCTCTACTGAGGCAAAGCGCCACTGGTCTCGAGGCCCAGATGGTGATGTCCACAAAGGTAAACATTTACCCCCCTTGTTGTCCTCAGAAGCTGTTGTTTACGCACTTACAGTTGGGGGGGGGGTGCGATAATGACTCTGCAAGCAGACAAGCAGCCTGAACTCCCCCCAGGCCGCTGGTTCTGGATCAACCACACGGTGCCATAACGGGTCTCCTGATCCAGGCCTGCCTCTCCCACCGCCCCCCACCAGCCACTAATTTTGAACCAATCACATGGTTCCTGATGCAGGTGTACTTGCCCCACCTACCCTACTCTTATCAGCGCAGATGGACCTCTCCGGGGGCTGGTTCCCCTGACCCAAGCCCTACCGCTCGCCGGGGCCAGTTATCTCTGATAAAACCCGGAGCACACTGCCACAGCACTGCCTCCTAATCCCCTCTCCCCCCCCCCAGTTGGAGGACAGGATTAGCTCTTCCCCGCTTCCAGCAGTGGGTCGTGTAAACTCCGCATGTACACTCCCAGCCCCGGCGTGCGATCGATCGATACGCTCATCCCTGAGCAGGCGGTGGGGGGGTGGGGGGTTTGGGGTTTAGCGGGGGGGGCTCGTGTCTCTGCCAAGGACGGTCCTTTGTCACTGGCTGAACCTGGCCACAGGCACGCTTACAGTCCCGTGTGGAAACGGAACCCAAAGGCATCCAACGTGAGCTGGTGAGGGCATGACCCCCAGAGAAGGGGGGGGGGGTTTAAATGTGCATAACTGGGGAAAAATTGTCCTCTGAAAACAGCAGTAACCACCTCCCCCCTCCACACATTGTGCTGACTCAGCCCACCTTGCATCCCACACTTCCCAGGTTCCCCGTGACCCCTGCTGGGGGGGGGGGGGAGGGTGTTGAACCCGCTGCGGTATCGGGGCCCCGGGGGGGTACCTCCTTAATTACCCCACCCTGTCAGCATGCAGGATCGCCGTGACCGTCTCCTACGCCTCCTGAATTCGCCGTGACCTCGCCGCCTGCCACAGCCCCAGTCTGTGATGAATTACGGGGTCTCCGCTGGCCCCTACCCCTGGGGGGGGGGCACTAACACAGTCTCCCCACAAACTGCTATTTTGGAGTGTTCGCAGCCTTCCAGGCACACGAGGACACGGCCGCCATGTTATTGGACACGCTACCCGCGGTGGAACCACACAGCAGATAAATCCCATCTCCATAAATTTTATGGCCTGACTAATGTTCTTATCGGAGGGGGGGGGGGGGGTGCTTTTCGTATTTTCACACAGCCCCCACGCCACTGTCTTCCCCATCATCGAAAGCTGTCGCCTCAGATCTTTCCCACACTCATTTTTCTGCCGCTTTTGCAATACTGATATCCAAGCAGGGAAAAACATACCTTTTAAGAGCGTATTTTTAGCCGGAAATGCTATACCACAAGGGGGCGCGTCATCTGGCGTGCGATTTCCACCTTGACCTTCACTATTTTTAACTCGGGTTCTTAAGCTTGGGTGTGATGCCCCAGCTGACGGCTACATTCTTGGGCCCCGATACGCGCTCGGGATCCGATACGCGCTCAGGATCCGATACGCGCCCGGGATCCGATGCAGGAGATTAGCTTCCCTGAGATTCGGAATTTGTTTCAGCTGCGATTCCGACTGGGGGAGGGCAAAGGGGGAGAAAAGCCGAGTCACCAACGGGACGCGGTTAAACGTGCCACGGGGGGCTGCAATCATCAGAGCGACTGTGTGCACCAAGGAGAACCTCAACTGTGGGGTGAGCTGAGCAGGTGTGTGGGCGTTAGGAGACGCTTACAAAAGACGCACGAACGAACCGCGTCCGAACGGGTCACCGAAGGAGCCGCGTCATCAAAACAAATCGAAGCGCTCTGGCCCCCGGTCGAAGAATGTTCACCTTGAGACATGGGATCAGCGAGCTGGGGGCTTCTGGGTAATTTAACAGCAAAGCGTCGTTGTGAAGCCAGAGCCGTCTTGACGGGAAACAAGCCAGAGACACCAGCGTGGATCCACTGCGGACAGGAGACGCGAAAGTAAACGGCACCGAGGGCTTTCGGCGGTGCCGACTCCCAGGAGGCCAGACCGACGTGCCGATTTGCCTCCCCGGGATGATCGAGGCGGCGGCTCAAATGGCGGCAGCCTAAATCGGAAACAAACCGAAACCCGAGGAGCAGCAGCATGGCGGGACGGCAGCTAATCGTCCGTTCGTTAACGTTAAGAACCCACACCTGCAACAGCATGATTACGAACTTTAGAACTGCTGCCATGTTACACTGCACACGTTAAACTCACGTCTCAGACTCTACATGCTCCCTCCCCCCCCCCACCCACGACAGGCTGTATCGTACGTGCTGTCGAGAGTTTCTGCTGCAAAGCCATCTGGGACACGTGTCAGACACCACGCCGCACCTCCCCTGCAGACCCCAAGCTGGGCTTATTTTTACCTTCCCGAAAACAAACTTGAAAAGCAGACACCTCTACGTGGGGTCAGGGGACCTTGCCGAAGGTGAGTGTGGCAGTGTTTTCGTCCCACCCCGGTGCTGCACGGACAGAAGTTTCTAGAAAGTCACAGGACTCACACCGTCAGCAGAGGACAAAACCCAAGATGGAAGATGTTGAGGGGAACGTCTACGCTCGTATCTTCATTTTCCTGTAGAGCAGGTAAACCTTTAGTTCCGTCCAACAGTAAATTCAAAGCTTCTCAGCTCAATTGTACTGACCGCAAAATCTCTGAGGTTTCCGCTACCAATTTGACCCATGATGCACCTGGATACTTGGTGTTTAGAGACAGATTCCTACACGCCCCGATTTCACCGGCTTTCCGTCCGACTGACCCGAGGCTGTGCCGTACCCACACAGCACCTCTTTGGGGTGGGAGGCTGAAAATAAACTCGCTCTGCCAGCCGCACGGGTGCATCTGCTCTCTCTGGGCGGGTCAGGAGGAATTTCATCGAAGGCAATTCCCCCCTCCCCGCTCTCAACAACACGAAAGGGAGCGAGAATCCAGCCCGCGTATGTAATATGGGAGATAAATTACCCAATTAACTTGTTCTGGTGATGAATGGGGGGGCGGTGTGGGGTTCAGCGAGCTCCAATTTGCATAAATCGAGAATGTTTGTCGAAGCTCTGCAGCTGAGATTCACCTGTGGGGGGGGGGGGTGACAACCATGTCCCAGAGTCAAGGGAGAATCTGATCTGAGGACGGGGCAAAAAGGACTGGAGGAATCCCGGACGGGCTGGAGAGTCGAGGAGAGTCTGCCGAAGCCAATGAGGACAGCGGCCAGGCCGCCTTACAGGCCCTCCATCTCCGAAAGGCTCCTCAGACCGATTCCCACACGGCCAGAGCACAAAGTCACACAATCTGCCTCTTTAATCTTTATAAACATCATCACTAATGTAAAACCATCATCACCTCCTTGACGCCGGACTAAGAACCCCCCCTTTGTGTTCGCGTGCTGCGTCGCTGACGGACAGGCAGGCAGTGGGAAAGCGACATGCCTCAGTCGTGCCCTCAGAGGAAAAATTAATTAACGGGTGTAATTCCCCCCCCCCCCCACCACCACCACCACTGTGGCCCCACCCCTCAATTCAGAGGGAAAAGACAACATCACGAGACCTCCCTGCCCCCATACAGTTTCAAGCGACGTGCTGAAGCCACTATTAAACCAAGGCCTGATCCCTCCCTCCAACTCACCCCCCCCCCCCCCCAGTCTCAGGAGAGGATGATGGGTGTTTAACAACTCCCCCCCCCCCATTTCGACAGTCAACTCAGCTACAAGGGGGCGGGGATAAAGCAGCATCATCAAGCAAACGGTACAACGGACCCGGTCTTCCCGGCCCAGCGCTCCGAATCAAAAGCCATCGACTTCACGGCAGAGGAGCGTCCCGGAGGAAGCTTGTTGACAAGAACACTCGTCCTTGGAGAACACTGAACACTCTAAATGCTCCCAGCGCACGTCATGGGAGTCTGCGGCGGTTGCCATGGAAACGCCGCCGGGAGGGTAACCGACCATCTATCCCATAGTGCCCCCCCCCATTTTCTTTGTGCGTTTGTTGTAGTTTTCGTAGCCCACAAGCACCAGAGAAGACAGCACGGTGAGGCTCGTTACTGGGGAACTGCGGAAATTGGCAAGGACTGGAAGAGGAAGGTTTCTGCTGACTGCCATGAACCCCACAATAGCATGTGCTCCATGGACCTTAGTCTGTTACCAGCCCCATGAGGGACCATTATCCTGCTTGTTATTAACGCCACGAATGGGGGGGGGGGGATTAAAAAATAAAAATAAATCACAGACCCCACATCGTATCGGTTCAAACCCGTGATTCTTCTCAGTGACCAGGACATTCTGGCAAAACATTGCTCCACACCACCCTCTGCTGGTGGCTAGCTGGCATGGCGCCCCGT
This sequence comes from Paramormyrops kingsleyae, assembly GCF_048594095.1. NCBI lineage: Eukaryota > Metazoa > Chordata > Actinopteri > Osteoglossiformes > Mormyridae > Paramormyrops > Paramormyrops kingsleyae. The sequence goes on along the minus strand of NC_132818.1, from coordinate 13,496,971 downwards.
TCCCCATGCCTGGGCGACGGTAATTAGACGGCCCTGTGCGGCCGAGCGTGGCGATTCGGGGGTGGGGATCTGGGCACGGCCCAGGAACGCTAAATCCGCCGCATCTGCCGGCCCCTGTGCGGCTGTCCGCTTGCATCCCAATTAGCGTGGAAACGCGCCCCCACCCCCCCTTCCGCCAGGTTGCCACCCGGAGCCCGGGAGCCGAGCCCGAGAGTGGGGCTCGTCCAAAATGGCGCGCCTCGATTCCAGCTGTCACCTGCTTGAAATAATCAAAATAATTCATATGCCGTAAAATGTTTACACAGAGAGAGACGCACAGGTGCTGCAGCGGCTGACAACACAGGAGCAGAACAAACAGAGCGCATCCCATCGCCGGCAAATCAGGCCACAGACTGAACCCATCAACACAGACGCTGCTCCGGGCTCCCTGCTGCTCTACCTCCAATAAAAACTCGCCGACGGGAAATGAGGTGCAGCCCGCGGTAAACGCTAAAAACAGCCGGGATCCACGTTTTCGGTCCGGCTCTCGCTAATAAGGCTGAGCCATCCCTTTACGAGGCCCCGCGTGGGGGTGCTGGTGTCCGCAGCCTTCGGGCGAATGCGCTCACGGCGCGATTAAATCATTATCTGCTGTAAATGCTACTGTTCTGTTAAATGGCGAGACAGGCTGAGACCCCGCTTTCATTTCTCAAGAGTGACAAATAAAAATAAAAAAAATGGCTTACAAACAAGCCTGAAAGGTCAATTTAAAGTAGTTTCATGGCTGACATGCAGCGATAAGGATGATTATGAATAACGAGATTAAAAAAATAACAGCTAAAGGAGTCGAGCCAAGACACATGGAATAAAACTGGACCCAAAAACGAGATTTTATGAATCAAGGAATCGATTATTGTGATTTAACAATCAGACGATTAAAGGGCTGAGTTAATCATATTCATATGCGTTAAAACTGCGGGAAAGACTCAGCACCTCTCAGCTTCATCATACTGCAACACAGACGGCAGTAAAGGTTAACGCATGATAAAGAGAGTATACCTCTGGTGATTATTTAACCTGCAGAATAATGTAGGTCTAAAAAGGTACACAGTTTATATGGCAGCCGACCTTCCGGGGCCCCAGGGGATCGTTAGCGCGTATTTTTAGACGGTCTCCATCTCATGTCCTGCTGGATGCCGTGTCTGCTGGCGGAAAATGCAGGGAAATAGGAGCTTTTACAAAAAAAAAAAGTGTAGGCCTACATCTGCATAACATAAGCCGCATTTCAGCCCACGGTTTCATACCAGGATGAGGAAAACCAGCGCATTTCACAACACTGACGCACGAAGCACTTATAGAAGTATAATGCAATAAATGACTTGACCTTTTCTGTGAGAGTGGCATTAAATTTGCCAAGGCGCCTTCGGAATAACGATGAAAGGCAGGGTAAAAGCGCTAAACGAATTTTAACGCGCCAACGTGGCACATTCCCAGTTTATGTGAAGCGTTTACTCAATGACAAAAATACCCTAAACATTGCAGTTAATTCGCGATCACCACGAAAAGACAGCTTATAAACCAATGTAAACAGCATTCCCATCGCGGGCATTACCGTGCACGGGTATATAACAATCTGAAAATTTACATTTTAATAGTATGCTCAAAAATATTTGCCCTTAAACAATCTCGGGACGGGTTGAGGCGCTTACTAATGAAATGCAAATGACCGCAAAACCAATCGTCTCGCCCGCAACACGACGCAGTATAAGATTACGGGTTTAATTTCGCGCAGAAAGCGGGTCCCCGCACACACTGGGCAGGCGGCGACGCACGCAGCTCCGGTGTCCGTTCAGTTTGCCGCCAGCGCCGCTCCGGCACCATTAAACCCCGCGATTAACTCGGAGCACCACAGACTCTGCTATTTCATTATGTCAGTTTTATGACAATTCATTATACTCTTTGCATCTGGCCGGCCTGGTGTTTACCCCTAAAATGACACCCCACAGGGCGTAAAGATACAGGTCCCAGTGTCTAATGAATACGCGCTGCAGAACGGAGAACTGCAGAGGCGAGAGGTAATTAAAACCCCGGGGATGATCTTAAACTCCCTGACAGGATTAGGATTAAATGTTTTTCTTACCGTTAATGGAACCATATCTCAACATATTTTAGCCTGATTACTTTGGCTTTGAAGGTTAAAACAAAACATGAGGGTATTGCAGGGGATTTACTGGCGTGTTTGTCTCAAAAATGCACAAAGCGGGGGGGGGGGGGGGGGGGGGGGGGAGCCCCTCTGGTAGCAATTATAAACCCGGATAAAGCATCACCTTACAGCAGAAAGGGATCTTCAGGGGCTTTGGTGCCATCTGCCTGCGAGGGACTCTCCTAGATCGGAGCGCACTTTAGACCCCCCCCCACACCGGTGCAGAGATATGCGCTGAAATCAAAGATCAACCCGTTATAAATGTCACTGGATATGAATAAAAAGCACCTGTATGGGCGTCTGGCTTGGGGAGAGTGAGCTCGTTAGGGTTCATTTGCGTGAGGTAAATCCGCGCGGTATATTTACACTGTAATCACACGTCGCCATTCAAGAGGCGCTCCTACGCGACGAGACGCAGAAAGGCAGCCAGTGCCCATACTCGCGTTTGCACACCCGACCAGGCTGTTTGATCGCGTCCAGGCGACGCCTTGCCAGCAGCGGGGGAGGACCTTGTCTTTTAAAGGCGCTGCTGGGGAAGGTACCGCACGCCGGGCCCGGTGATCCTGATGAAAGTACAGGCTATGGGAGAATGATCAGATGACTTAAAACGTCATCCGCATCGACATTACAAAGTTAATAAGCACCTCTAGCACTGCAAACACGCAGTGGGTGTGTCTGATAGGCTCTCTTACATCGCGATGACCCCCCCCCCCCCACCACCAACTGAAATTATTTCTGTCCGATTCCATACGAGGTGATGTCTTGAAGGTCATTTCCCCCCCTACGACCGTCGTGGCGTTTCTCTTATCAAAATGTTGAAGCGCCGTTCAGGCACAGCGCAGGAATGACAAGTTATGTAACACTCTACCTCATTAAGTTGTCATTTCATTTAAATACTGGAATTGAAAACACACTGATGCATGATAAGAGCCAGCTACGGCGTATTTTAATCACATTTCCTTATATCTCTATGATTTTACAGTGTATTTCCATAACACGGTTTGAAAGTGCAGAGTAATGCTATTACAGTATCTACAAGCTGAATTTATAATTAGCAATATAAATTAATTAGGTACAGGAGGGCAAGGTTTGTTTCTGAACAAATCTAATTAAATAGACAATTACATTATGTTCCACACCTTCCCGTAACCTTGGGGGATCCTAAAGTTAAAGTTTAGTTTATATGGGTATTTGGGCAGCACATTAATTTGGCATGACACACTAAAAAAAAAACATTTTTTACATTTGCCATTATGCATCAGATCTTAAGAATTAAAGCCATACGTCATTTATTTCACCACATCCACAGATTACATCATCATTATAGACAGATCTGCCAAACCAAGCATTGGTGATGAGTTCAGTCTGTTTGCAGAGTGTAATTACAAGTTAGTGGTTTTAATGAAAGTTGTTTTAGTAATCTAGAAAATTAAAATAGGAAGATTTGCTAAGGCTGTAATTAAAATGAAGATGGGCAACAATCCTGCACTGACATTTTCCTTAACCAAGCTAAACCATCCATCCATCCATCCATCCATCCATCCTCTAACCATTTATCCTGGTCCAGGTAACAGGAACGTGGTCAAATTATCCGCACCAAAGCACCACATGAATAAACAGACCCCCAGGTAGGCAGCTCAGGAACTAGAGGCCTGGGCTCAGACACCAGGCCCAGTGCATGAGTGAAATGCTCCCCAGTGCCTTGGCATCCCAGCGACCCAGTAACACTGCCGCACTGGTATAGACAAACCAAAGGGGGCGTCTCCTCGGAAACGGGTTCTCAAAGGCATGCTGGGCAAACGCATTCCTCACCTTGGCTGTTTCTGCTCGGAACCACTTCGGACATCGCCCGGTCTCACATTCCCCCCCATTATTCTGGCCACATGACACACTATGCAGTCCCGTTCCACAGAATTCATTACAACAGCAACCATGGACTCTCCTGTTCCTTGGGACCATCTGACTGCCCAGCGCGGCTCACAGATGCAGCCGACAGGCGGACATTTGGCAGGGTGCTCGCAGCTAATGGACCTAGAGGACGACTCGTGCATCAGGAGCCTGTAGGCTGAGATCGGCCGTGTTCCTCCCGAACTTCCCCCTCGAAGCTTCCCGCTTCCTCTCGCTCTTTACAGGAAATGGTCAGGCCGGAATGCCGTGCTTTCAGAATTCCCTCCCTTGTAATTGGTCCTTTTAATTGTAATAAATTATTCATTATGCGACTGTATAATTCGGCGGAGAAGCACCCATCGTGATTAGAGATGCGTTTAGTAACGCACAAATCTGCACGATTTCCCCAGCAGTGTGCGGGGAAGTTAAACGACGGCCCAGGATCCCCCACACGCCCATGAGGAGAAAAACACAGGCTAGACTGAGCATTTACTAACCTGCACATGCAGGAGAAACACATACAACATATACAACATATACCAACGAACAAGCTACAAAGAAAATATTCAAATACTACTTTGCTAGGTTGCTGCCACATCCTGGGTTATTCCCAGCTTTGCGCCTGTGTTCTCCAGGATAGGCTCTGGATCACTGCATAGGGCAAGTGGATATGGAAAATGGATGGACGGATGGATTTGTTGGAAGCCAGTCATGAATAAACAAATGATCCACTGTTGAGTAATAATACGCTGCATTTATATACTGCCTTGCGCAATCCCAAGATCAGAGAAGAAGAAAAAAAATCAGTAACCGTAAAGGAGGAACAGACAGCAGAGAAATGTTCATGGAAGAGAAGTATCTTTAGTTCAAGATTCGAAGGAGAAGGAAGCGCAGTCATGGAGACATTGAGGAAGAGAGCTCCGTAGTTTGGGGGCAATGGAACTGAAGGACCTGCCACCCATAGATCCCCTCCCCAATAACATCTGTAAACCCACAAAAAAAAAATCGTCTTTTTTTTGTGGGTGGGGGAGGCGGTTACGATTACCACGCGGCGACTGATTTGTCAAAACGCCGCATGAGACGCCTGCATGCCACTGACATGTGAAATGGGAGTGTGATGTCATCACAGCCGGCGGGGACCGGCGCTCCGGCTACAGTAGGGCATGGCGATTCCTCTCACATCCCCCCCAGTTCTGCGCTGTGCCCCCAGCCCAGTCTCATGCTGGTAGATTAACCTGATGGATTAAACCCCGCCCCCCAAAGCTGACCATTGTTACTGCAGCAGCATGTATGCTGTGTGACAATGTGTGGTATATTTTTAATTAATAAAACACGGTTCATTATGATTACCAGCTGTTACCCGGCGCTGTGACGCACCGCGCAGACACGCATACGGGTGAGAACAGCGCCCCCTGAGGGTGGCGATCTGCACCCGCCGTGCTGGAGGACATTAGGGAAATGATTATGCCGCTTTCCCCGCTCTGAGCTTCTCCCTTTAAAGTGCTTCTCCTACCGTCGTCAAATTCATGCATATTAGTTTCGGCACAATGAAATCCATGCAATTATAACCTTCCTGACAGGAAATAAATCCATTGCGGTGCCGTTTGGGGGAAAATGTGACGCAAAAACAAGGTCAGGCGCCTTCGATCGCGGTGGCAGCAGGCTGGGGGGGGGGGTGCCACATCCACGCCGCGTCGTCCGTCATCCCTAATCCGTTCACGTCCAGGGAGAATGGCTGAATTTTTCATGGCAGTCGTTTCCGAGCCCCAACCTGGCTACCTTTAGTGATGCTGCACTGTGACTCTGAAGGGAAAGCCATTCATTACCGGCGCCTCCATTTCCGACGCCACTGCACTCCACAACATTAACGGCAGGGGGTACCGCCCGTGTCCCACACCGCGCAGTGCGCCGGGATCCAGGCCCGTCGTCCTGTGTTTGCGAGTCCGGCATTCTCTGACTGCCCGTGACGACACACCCTGACTTCAGCTTCACGGCCGGCCAGCTTCGGAGGCATTTACAAGCACACAAACCACATGTATGGCCCCCCCCCCCCGAGGGCCACAAACAGTCACTACATTCAATATTAAATAATCATGTTCCTTATTTAAGAAATGCTGAAGCAGCATGTTCCGCTAACCAGCTAGCTACCATCTTCTGACACTACTCGCTAGCTATTTAGTTTTTGAGACAACTGGGGGCAAAGTGACTTTTTGAGAGTGCCCCCAAACACAACAAAGCAAACAGCAGTCAGTCAGTCATTCAGGGTCACCACAGCCATCGTTGGAGCAGAGCACATGCTCAGACAAGCTTAACAGAGCCAGGTTACCATAAGCATCCATATTAATCCTGCTAATTATTTCGAATTTTTCACATAGTGGCCTTGTGTACGTATACATTTAATATATGAATTTCCAATTAAGATCGTTGTGAATTACCAGAAATGCCACACGCCAAGGTTATCAGAACCCAAAACAGGCTGACGGCAATAACTCCCCATCCAGCAAATTTGTATATAACAATATTAAGTTTCTCCACCCACGCCATACATAATGTATAGGGTACGAGTGGCCGGGCACACCATTTAAGTGCATTCATCAACCTCCTCTTCTCCCACAGTCGGACAGGGAGGATTTCATTTTTATGAAACTTGCAAATCAGGAATACATTGGCATACATTACATGTTTAACTGTTCCATATTGTATGAGTTTCCCAAATAACCAGCTGGCTAAGACTCTAAAGGTGACCTCCGGGATAATTCAGGCAGTGTTGTACCACAGTACAGCGCGGTGAACACGCGGCAAATTGCTCAAGTCATACTAGGCCTGATATGGGGATGATTTAACTCAGTCACATTCATAGAGCCGCCAGAGGTAATACGCTGAAAGGGAAACTTATTCTGAAACCTATTATTTGACGTTTCTCATTATTTTTTTCTGGAGCAATCTTCGCCGCCCCCACTGGTGTGTACTGTCCCCACATGCTCCGTGTGTTTACAGCTCCCCCCCGGTGACATTACAGTTAAATATCTCTTTACTGAAACGGCGGATGGCAAATATACGCTGCGTGGAAGGGGTACTCCAGGAAAATAACAGTGATGGCTGAATAGTCCGGAAGGAGGTGCACAGTGAAATATCACGCATTAATCTAAACCAGGGGTGTCAAACTCATTTTAGGGTGAGGGCCGGATGAGAAGAAAATGTGACCATGTGCGGGCCGAATTTATTATTTTATTTTTTTAATCATAGTGCATCAAATTACAACAAATGCACTATATTCTGTAAAACTGCATTTAACAAGTCCTCAGAAACTGTTCATTAACACTCATTCCTTTTTAATACTACTACTACTAATAATAATGATGATAATAAAAAAGATTTGATATTTAATACTATTGTTCAAATCATCCCGCGGGCCGTATTGGACACCATAGTGGGCCGTATTCGGCCCGCGGGCCGTATGTTTGACACCCCTGATCTAAACGGAACGTTAGAGAAAACCCAGCAAAATGCGGGCTTCAGATCCGGACGCAGCGGTACGTCGGATCACTTAGATACTAAAAACTGCTCATTTAAGGTGCCTGTTTAATAACGATAAAAAAGAATGTAACACGGCAGAATCTGAACACGGTACTTTTCTCCTCAAAGACTTTGACATGCGGTTTATATTTAAGTGCTCGAGCTTTTTAGCCAAGAAAGAAAATAAAGCGATTTCGTTTCTCATCAGATGATGTTTCGAAATAACAGGCGGCTTCGAGTTTTCCCATTTAATCTGGCGGATCCTTCGGGAGGCCTTCATGCATGTGATATCGGGGACTGGATCCCGGATCCCAGGGAAGCCGCCGGTGGAGAAAGACGCTGCACTGACGAATTACGAAAAAAAAGACTGGGTTAAATATTTTTTTAAAATTAAAAACTCTGAATGACTGATGATAGGTTCCTGACAGTGGGGGAGAGAACGGAATTGTAGATGAGTCACTTTAAACATACGCGCTCTTCAACACAAGTGTTAAATTACATTAAGCACATACAGTCCATTAAACACAAGTGCGGATATTACGGGAAAATGAGAGCAATTCTCACAAGACTTATCTATAGGTATCTAAAGAGACTTCAAACAAATCGCGAATTAAAAACCGCTTTTTCCCCGAGATGTCAGCATATAAGCTCTCTCACTGTCAGACTGGGACATTTAGGTATTCGGTAAATACAAAGTAATCTGCATATTCATTTTCCAAATGAGTGGATTGGCAGGAGACACGGGCGATTTGCATAGTGTCCAGCTTGCACAGGTGTGCAAAACACTGATATGAGCTCCGCCATGTGCTCTGTGTGAATAAAACGCTGCGATTGCAGCTTCGGCTACATTTAGGCGCCGGCTTCCGACAGCACAGCTCAAGTAGTCAGTGGATTATTTAGAAAAAATAAATAAATAGGCCTATGTATAATTACCGCAGTATGTACCGCCACAGCGACCCCAAGTACATCACGAATACGGCAGATTAAGAAAAAAATAAATGTATACACGTACATATGTCAACAATTAAGTGCTGTAGTGTAATAGGTAAATTACTTGCAGGTTTGAAGCATTAAAACTGCAACGCCGTCACGCGCACTCCCATTGTGAAGGTAACTAATTAGGGCCGCATCATAAGTCATGTTTTCACAGCCGGAAGCAACATCACTAATAGTGTGTATGTTCCCCCCCCCTCCAGCTAATGGTTAGCGGTCCCGTAGCATTCCCCGTGACCTTACAGAAGGCCTGATAATGCCGTGCTGTCCCCTGGGTCCTCTTCTCCACTCTCACTGCTCCTTCACCGCGTCAGACACGTGGAGCCGCGCTGCTCACAGCTTCGGTTTGTCCGCCCTCCCCCTTGTGGCCAATCCCAGTACTGCAAAAACCGGTTCGACCAGACACTCCGAATCGCGCTGGTTCTTACTTCCAAAAGCATAACACAAGCATTATTATCCCCTCAACACTTACGTAACTACAGCAATCATTTACAATTAAAAAATAAATAAAAATCTCTGATTGGTTGGCATCAGACCAGCTTTGTGGTGGGCCTACCACATGACTGGGGGGACACGCCCACCCTGGCCACCCCCATCTGGGAGGCCCTGCAGATTGAGCCTGGCCTGCAGGTGACTGGGGTTCGAGTCGTGCCCCGATCAGCCCCAACAGCCACAATAACGAGTGAGCTCACGCACAAATCCTGACAAAAAGAGCGTCTTTTATGTGAGCGCGAAATAACGAAGGCAGGGGCCAGAGAGTCCCACTCCCGATTTGGCGGCTGCCGTGATGGGATCCCTCCTGTTTGACTGACGTATCCGATTGAATAGTGAGCCGCAGTCAATTAATCAGATCCCAGTGCTGCTCCCTTTTTAATCTGCTCTCCGTCGGTTTTACGTAACGCCAGATCCTCGGCTGAACCGCGCGCAATTTCTGCCGCGATCCACCGGGACTCTCTTCATTACAGTGGCGGGGACTGCAGGAGTCCGCCACTGACGCAGTTCCTGCGCTTCCACTCCCACTGGGGGCTCTGTTGTTGCACGCTTCACAGAGCGGAAATCGCTCGAGTAAAAATTCTGCAATACGAACGTAAAAATCAGGACAAAAATCATAATTATAAAATTTCCCTAATAGGCCTAGACCATCTATTTTGCTAGACCCGGGTAGGGCTGCAGGGGGGCGGGGCAAACCCTGGATGGGAAGTCAGGAATCAAAGGAGCCCCCCTCCGCCTATTAACAGAAATGCACTGAGAGCATCAAGGCAGGGATGGAGAGTGATTGATTTGCATGTTGTTGTTGCTGCATTACCGCCATGCCTGCGGGGGGGGGGGGGGGGGGGAGGGGGGGGGCATACAGCACTTGTCATGTTCGGTTTGAGCGCGCGCCTCCAACGAAACGCGTCCATCAAGCAGCTCCGACAGACCGACACGGTGACGAGCTGCACACAGCAAGCAGACAAGCGGGAGACGTGAAGTGGGGGGGGGGGGGGGCAGAGTCTTCTCTGCCAGATTGTGCCGTTTTCTAGTTTTCCAGATGAGTTACTGGCTTTATATAAAAAAAGAGAAAAGAGTTAGACCTGGGCTTGAGCCCCCGCGCATTTATATGCCCCCACCGTTCATGTGTGTTCAGCCCCTCTCTTCCCGCAGCAATATCACTATATTCCCGCAGTTATGTCACTAATACAGCCCAATTTTGTGTTTAACTCTGCCAACGGCGGCACTGATCATTTAGTCCCAAATGCAAACTGAAGGCCACCCTGCCTCACCAGAGCACCGATAGCAGGAATCCTCTCCGCGGGACCCCACGAACAACTCGGCCAGCAGGGGGCGCTGCCACGGACAGCAGTGCAGCCCCCTGTCACAGCGAATGTGGCATCCCTACATGCTGGCATGTCTCAGCACGTGCACGTCCATCCGTCTGCGCGTCTCGCTGGACCCGTGTGGACGTTCCAGGCCGACGTGCCGGAAGGACAGGAGGCCCTGAGATATGAAGCCTGTCAGGAGGCAACTGCAGTGTTTATGCATTAAAATCCACACCTGAAGCATCGATCGGCTGCCACTTTGGCATTATGTCAGTTTGGGCTGTTAATGACATTGAAATGAGAACCCGGGGAACGTCCAACGGTTGCATGTGTGGGTGGAGTGACACACATTTCCTGTAAAGCAGGATATAGAGATACCCCCACCACTGCCGCCGGGATAAACAGGTTCCCATCTCACACCCCCCCCCCGAGGGCCGAATCCAGAGCCACAGAGCTGGGAGGCAGGAGCCGGAAAAATAATGGCTCGCATTCGCCAGCAGAGGGAGCCATTCACCACACGTCATCAGAAGTGATGAAGTGATTAACGCTGCCCATTTGTAATTAATTCTCGTCTAATGGCGACCCAGAGGTCCAGGGTCTCATCTTGCGGCTTCTATCCGACGCTGCTCTGCAGCCCACCCTCGGTAGGGGGTGGTAATTGCAGGGAAGGGGGGGGGGGCACGGCGACATGAATCCCCAAACTGGGAATAATGAGCAGAGACGAAGTTTCCACACCCAGGTCCACGTGAGAGCCACTATGGCGCCACCTAATGCACGATGGCACACATTAATATGGTGCCACACTACTCCACTCCGGGGCGGGCTACACGTTAGCCACACGGAGGCTAAAAGGCAAATATGACAGAAGATGGACATAAAACACACAAAGCGCTAGCTGGCATTTAGCCTGATACCTTATGCACCCCGCGTTCAGGCATTAATACGCAAGAAAAAATACATTTTAAAACAAAAACAATAACCTACACCAAACCAGCAGACGCCGGAAGGCGACTTTAGGCTCCGCCCTTAACTGAGGGACACGAGACCCTGCATCAATGACCTCCCCCTCCTAGAGTCCCCGGGAAACATCCGCCGAATCCTGCTATTACCTTTAAACGATACGGCTAGGAAGTTTATAGCCCCCAGAACATGATTTATCCAGTATGACACACGGGGGAAGCGTCTCGCCGACCGGCCGAGAGTGTCCACAGCCATGACAGGGACAGGGACAGGGACAGGCCAGCTCGGCGGCGGGGGGAAACAGCCGGAAATGTGAGGCTCTGATCACCGGTGACGGCTGACCTTTGCAGAGTGCCGGCTCTCGTTACCGTCAACGAGGGCGCTGCGTCCACCATGGCGGCAGGTGCAGGGAGGGGGAGGCACTTACACGCTCTGCGGCAAGGTGTCGGGGAAACAGCGGCGGCTGAGGAGGAGGAGGAGGAGGAGGAGGAGTCGCACGGCATGGGACCGCGAGGCGAGAGGGGGGCAGAGGAGAGCAGTAACAGGGCGTGAAGGGCCATTGCTCTGAGGAGACGCCATGCTGCTACACAGCCCCCCCCACACTCTGTATACGGGAAGGGGGGGGGCACCAGGCTCCAGAGGACAATAACGCATCACGCTGCCTGTTCAGGTGCAATGAAGGAGACGGAGTCAAGCAACATCACCACAAAGTGCAATATTATTCACGAGTGGCAAAGGAACATGCGTCTAGTCAAGCTCATTAAAAAACTGAGTAATCGGACTTAAAAAGAAAAAGAAAATGAAAAGGAAAAAAAAAAAAAAAAAAAAAAAAAGAGTGAGAGTGGACCAGCAGATCGGGGTCTGCCGCTGCCATCAACGATACAGAGATGTCGCACTGCTGCGCTTGTGACACTAGATGGCAGCATCGCACCATACTGAGCATTTCCTGGAAAAGGAAATTAGGTTATAAACCCAATCATGCCCATATAAGACTTGCTGGGATCAAACTGGCATGAAGCGTGAAAAAATATTTTTAAATTAGTGAAGAAAAAAAGAAAAAAACACAGACGCTGAGGGACTATGACTCAGGAAACCAAATTAACGCTAAATTGATTCAATTCAGTTTCACATCTACAGATCTGATATAGTTATAGATGGCGCGAGCGGCATCTTCATTTAACCGAGGGCACGGGGTACGTTTAACCTGAGGACACCCCATAAAAGTCAAATCAGCGTTTAAAGTACCTACACGTAATAACGGCAGTTTAAAATGCCAAGCCGTTCATGCTGATCATGCATGCACACCATCCTCGCTGAAAAGGGCGGCAGGCTGATTTTATTGCATCACTCTGTTGCAGGGCCTCACTGGATTACGCAGAGAGGAGAAAAGCAGGTCAGCAGAACTGGCAGCACCCTACGTGCGTAAAGATGACCGGGGGGCGGTAATGTCGCAATGAAGAGTGCATTCAGCCCCCGCCCTCCTCCATGATGCAGCCAACGAGTCGCATCCTTCCGGGACGCGCAACTGAAAAGCACTGCTGTCCGGCGCTTTCCGTCCGCGATATCACCTGAAGGTCTTACGGAAATAGCAACGTCGATATGGATTTTCCTAAAACAGACCCATTAACCCGATTCCAGGGTGTTTCCCTCCGTGCAGCGCGACTCCTGAAGCTTCCTGCTTCACAGGAAGCCAGAGACTTTATGTTCCCTTCTTGGACACGAAGGTCAACCCTCAAACCCCCACCCACCCAGCCCCACCCAGAGCCATGGATGAGAACTCACTGGTGTTTCTTCAAGTGACACACATGTTACACCTGACACAAATGTCAGTTTGGTGTCTGCGGGTAAAGCATTGGTGAAACTGAAGGGGCTGCGTGTGGTTCAGTGGGGCAGGAATTATGCCCCCGCAAGGCTGCTGGGTTGAATCCCAGGGGCTGCAGTAATGTCACTGTTGGGCCTTGAAGCTTTTTTTTTTTGGATAAAAGCATCTGTAAAAAATGAAATCTACAACTGGGTGCTGAGCTAAATGACGTCAAGGTCAAACGAAAAGGACACACAAAGGTCATAGAGAGCTCAGCAGGAACCTGAAGGCCTTAAGTGTGACCTTCAGAGCAGAAGAGGTGAGACCGTGGCCATTTAACGCGGCGTTAAGCGCGGGGGGGGGGGTGCGGCACCTGCGGCGTCCTGTGTCTTACCGGGGATCAGAACACACAGCCGATCAAAAACACAGAGCATCGCCCCAAATCCACAGGATGCAAACGTGGGTCACGACGCTGACGCAGGGGGGGTCGGGGATCTCAGGGAACGGAGATGGGAAAATAAGACATGAAGTGCTGTCATCTGGGAAAGACAACCAGGGAGGGAGAGAATCCCAGGGATTTGGGGGGGGGAGAGAGGAATACAAGAACAAGGTTTGCTGAGACCAAACACCAAGTTACTGCAACAACACAGGAGTGGAGGAAATCAGGAAAATCAACACCGTCGGCGATCCGGTGCTCCTTAAAGACCTTCCGGATTCAGAAGAGGCTCCAATTACAGCGGTAATAAGCTTGTGGGGGGGAGGGAGGGGGGGGGGTCACACTACGGAGCTGCCTCATCTGGATGGTGGGGGGCGCCGGAGGTGAAGGAAGCAGCGAGAGACATTGTCGCCTGGCTCTCTGCTGGCGGGGATAAGAGTCACAGCACTAAAGGTGTCGAGGCACTACGATGGACAGCAGGTCTGTATGCCTCACTCCGGGCGGGAAGAGGGGGAGGCAGCTTAGAGGAATGAAGAAGAAGAAAAAAAAAAAAGACAGCTAACGGAGGAAAAGAAAAAAAAAAAGGAAACAGGAAATCAGGCCATGGAAGAGCGTGGGGTCTGACATCAGAGCTCAGTGTCAGGAACGAACAAGCTCTGGACTGAGCCCTCAGCAAGCCCTGGGAAGATATATGCCACCATGCCACCGGCGACCTCAAACCAAGCCCCTCCCCTTTCCCCATAATTAGAGAAGCCATCAACCAATAGGAGAGCCAGTTACAAGCAAAGTCAACCTACCAGAATCAGTGACATATGCCCTGAGGAGGGGAGCCTTTACTCCCAAAGGAGGACGGCACCGCAGGTTAGATCAGACGTTAAAGAAGAACACAAACTGTCAAGGCGACACCTGGACCGTCCGACACGAGGGCTCGTTCACGACCTCGGAGATCTCAGACGAGGAGAAAGATCCGGCGTGGCGCGCAGTTAGAGACGCTCGCAGAGAAGCGGCATCCAAAAATAATGATTCATAAAAAGCACCTTGTGTCATATTAGCAAATTGTTAATGAGCTGCCTTGAATAAATTACCGCTTTATCCTTTTCACCTCCGCCATCGCTGGACGGCTGCGATCTGCAGACGTAATTTCAAACAAGGACTCCTTGCCGTGTTCTCCGCAGGAGAAACGCTAGTGCCGCAGCCGTTTACACTGAATACCAGTTCACACGGATTGTTACATAATTTGTCAGGAGCAGGATGGTTGGTGTATGGCTCAGTGGGGTTAGATTGCAATGTCTGTGATGGGAAAATCGCCGGTTCAAATCTCACGGTCTGCAGGCTGATTTCACCGCTGGGTCTTGAACCCCCGTTTACCGCAGGGACACTCTGCCTGCTTTTGATAAAAGCAACTCTCACCTGAGAGAAAAACGCACGTCGATAAACATACAGACACCAGCTAATCACTCTGTCCAACCCAGAGTACAGAAGCTCTCTCAGTTAAGTACAGCTTTTTTATGAGGTTAATAAATCATTAATTAATTACTGGAGGCGTACAGCCTCCCTTCCCCCCCCCAAGCTCAAGTTGTCCTGGAAATTCACAGGAAAAAATTCATAGGAAAAAAATGTATATGTATATTTGTGTGTGTGACAGATTATATTATATTTCATATACGCACACGCACACACACACAAACACACACAGTAAAACGAATAAATGTCTGTTTTGCATGCTGATTTGCATCTCTAATGTGCCATTTATCACAGCAAGGCCACTTGTGTACCCAGAATCCCCTGCTCTCCCCCAGCATCCTCGGGAGTGGGGGGGGGGGGGGGGGGGAGGTGTGAACTTCTAAGCCATTTGTTTGCCGGCAGAGAACAGAAGCTTAATTGAAATTCTGGGTGAGCGTCCTGGCTAATATGGAATTAAAACGACGTGGGTACCGTACGCCCCTTTCCGTTAATAACCCTGGGGGGGGCAGCGGATCCTGACGCTCATCATCTGCGCACCATCATCTTCATGAAACCCCACGGATGTATATGAGGCACGCAACCATGGGATTATTCCCAAAGCGAGAGACGCACTTAAGATACGGCGGCGGCAAATAAATCAATGTGGTATTAATCTGTAGGCCTACCGGTTACGCATTTCATTTGCTGATAGTATAATAATGGTCACCCAGGGCTCCTCGCCTAGCCGCCCCCCCTCATCATTCAGTCCTAACTTGGTTGGCAGCCAGTGTATGAATCCGCAGATTAAATCTTAGTGATCCTCTAATCGATAAACAGCCCTCAGCGAAGGACTCCGAAGCACGCAGCTACCCCTTCATCAAAGGCAAGTACGACCCCCACACTCCAGAGAAATGAACACACACCCAACACACCCCCCCCACACACACGACCACCAGCTGCAGTGACCTCTGAAGGCTCTACACACCCCTGGCACATAACTCCCAGAATGCACCACAGGGGTCACACCAGTGTGATGATGCTGCCTAGGGCCCCCATTGTATTAAACGGCCGGGGGGGGTTAGTATTAAACGGCCGGGGGGGGGGGGGGGGGGGGCTAGTGCAAAAGTTCACAAAGTCTATTTAAGAGTTTAGCCTGCAATTTATTAATGTAAATAGGAAAGAGGCGTGATTAGTTGGCACTTGTCCCTATACTGGGGGGGGGGGGGGGACTATGACTATGGACTATGACTAGTCCGTCCATCCATCCATCCATCCGTCCGTCCATCCATCCATCCATCCACTTATGCAGCCTGCAGATGTACAGAGTACTGAAGGAACTGATCAGTGAAGTACTGCAGTCATTCCTCTGCCACAGACAGTTATCATCAGATATCAGGCACAAGACAGAAGAGCAGAGATCCTGAGTGTTTGTCTATAGAATTCCTGGTCCCGTGCGTCAAGGACACGACTCCTTTTCCTCTGTAAAACCGCCGTTCGCAGTCGCCCACGGCGACGAAGCGGCAGGGCGGGTGGCATCCAGACAGGAATGAGGGAGTTTGGGATGAAAGCGCCGGTGTCACCACCCCCACGTTGCTGTGATGTCTGGGGATCAGGGACCCCCCGCAGCTTAAGAACCGGCGGCAGCCTTATACAGGAACGATGAGCCAGAAAAAGAAAGGGATGGAAATTATGACCGATGATAATGCTGAGGCCAGCAGATGGCGCAGTGGTTAAGGTAAACACCCATGGTTTAAACATCCAAGAGGCAGCTCAGGTCCACCCTAAATTACCTTTCACTTCTCAGGGCTTGCCAGGCACCAAACCATTAACAGTTTCCCAGCCCGTACCGGTTGCCGTTTAATAGACGCACACGCCTCGCTGCCTCAAACACAGGAGCCCTTTTCACAACACCATCCATTCCGCTTCCACGCCCCCCCCCACAGTCCACCAAAACACCATCTGCCACCTACAGCGGAGGTGGCTGAGTGGGGGGGGGGGGGGGGGGTGGTAACCCCTAAGGTTAAGGGCAGGGCAAGGTTTAACCCATTAGCCAAACCATAGGGCCTCTGGATCAGACCACCGACCGGCCAGAGTGGGGGGAGACCGCTTGCAGGATGCGGCCCATCACATGATGAGACAGCTTCATACCTCATTCATTCTGAAAGAGAAGCTGAACGTTTACGAAACACAAACCAAACGTTAAACAGTATCCAACGCCGCCCGAAGCAGCGGTCACCTTGACTGCCATATCCCAAGGCCCCCCCCCTCCACCCCCATGCACATTCACACATCCACTCACCGGCGGTCTCGCCTAGATGAAGCACATCATGTGGGCACCTCGCCACTGCGATACTCCGGCAAATGACCGCTGCGGTAATCTGGATCCAATCTAAAAGCCACATGGGGGCGACTCACCCCGGGGATTTAAACCGCTAACTTCCACGTCTCTCGGTCCCCATGCAATTAAGAGTCGCAGGAAACAGGTGGAACAGGATTACGGCATGATTATAATAGATTCCTTCAAATGGAACGGTCCTGAAGTGTCCGTCAACATAATTAGCTTCTCAGAAGAAGGGATACATGACTCGTGTTTGCGGGGACAGCTTGAGAATGACAGGGAAGAGAGTGCAGTATCAGATTAACAATTCATATTAAACCACACAAGCATCAGGGCACTGTGGTCTGTACACAAAGACCATCTCCATCCGGGTCACGGTTATACAGCCAAACCCAAAGCCATCAGTGACTCTGCGCTCATAAACAACTTGACAAGGTCAACACAACAACCTTGAGGACAGCAAGTGTCTCACACCACAACCACCCACGACCTGAGTATCCTATCCACTGGGAAGGCGTGATCTGGAGAAAGCAGGGAACAGCCAAGTTTAAGTACAGAGAGAAAGTTCCAACCCCTCCCCCATTTCAAATAGACGCACTGGGAAGAGTGTTAAGGACCACCAGCAGCGGATATATACACTCCTTATAGTGAAGGGGAGGGGGCACAATCATCAGTAAAAATCACTATCGTGAACATAAGACATGCGAATGAAACAGTTAGTGTAAATAGTACTCGTTACTGTTAACGTAATGTTACTGCCACTCGCGAAACGTTCGCAATATTAATATCTCACAGATGAGCAGCGCCGGCCGGGATCATTACCGTGGAAATAGAGCAGATGCTCTTCCCTGCAGCTTAAAGGCACATAAACGGCAGCCGTGTCCAGCTGTTATTACATTAATACTCGTAGTAATGCACATGCACGCCGATGCATCCTCAGTAAAATGCCACGTACGGTCATGCATACGGCAGTAACTTCAAGGCGAAGGGGATGAGCTTCGCACACCCGTCCACGCGAACCGCTTCTGCTAGTAAAAGCGTGCATTTAAATGGCAGCGCTGGAAGGCGGCGCGGCGCACAAGGTGAACCGCTTCCGAGCGCCCCGGAGCCGCGTCGCGCGCCGCCTCCGGTCCCGGTCCCGGTCCCCCCGGTGCGCGGCAAGTCGTGGGGCGTGAGAACCGCAAGGCAACAAATGTTTCCGCTCAACTCACGGCGTGCGCCTCCCAGGCGGCCGGCGCGCTGCCCTCGCCGGCTTTATCGCACTGCATCTCCGCCTCGCCGCCATCCGGCGCTCCCTCGCCGGCGCGCAGTCGGACCCTCTTCGTGTCGGGCTGAGCGTCGTCCATGGCTCCCTGCTCGGGCTCCGCGGCATCGCCGTCCCTCTCGCCTATAGCCATCTCCGCGCCGCCGAAATGATCCGTCATCGTCGTTTCTCCTCGTTTTAACTCTTGCGCGCCCGGTTGCTCTGTGCGCGTCCCCGCCTGTAAGCCGCTCAAAGCCCGCAACCTGCGTGCGTCTGCGTCTCTATGGTGGTCTGCTTGCATCCATCCCGGCTCGGCAGCCGCGCCGCCCCCCTTATTTATTCCGTCGGTACCGATGAACCCAGGCTCAAAGTGGACCCATTGCACGCCGAAGAGGCGCGCTACACCTGGGCGGCCTGAGCGCCTTTAACAGGTGTGTGGCGAGCGGCAGACCCGCATCACCCCGACGTTCGTGACCGGGACGTCCTCAGACGCGCTAATTAAACCGGGAACGGACATTGAGAAAGTACTAAAGAAATTACACACGGCAGTTTTAATTGGTGGGCAGCCAGCGTCCAATGGTTTCCCGGCACGTCATTCCGTGTCAAACCGGGAGAGGCGCTATTTTTTGGCCAGTTTGGATTTGCTTCAATTTACTTTTAGTAATAATAAATGCACGCATGCTTTCGTGCATACAGACGTAACGAGTCTTAAGGCTCACAAGATAAGTGCCAAGACACCAGAGGTTAAATCTAGAGCTGTCTCTTCATCTGTACCCCCGCAGCACCTGAAACACGTGCCGCGTTACGCCGCTCTATTCGAACCCATGCCGCTGGGCATTTTCCATTCAAAAGCCCAAAGCGTCATTTGCCGTTCCTCAGTCCATCTCGCTTTCCATCTGTGTGTAATGAGTGGTTGATCACGAAGAGTCATATTTTAAATGAGCGTGATCGAGGGGCTCCCGCTCGCATAACCTCATCCTTTATGTACGGTGGCACGCTTACGTGGAGATAAGACAGCATGATCTGTCATCGCGGTAGATAACGCGGGTTGAATGACGATTCCCGGCCGGCTCTCGTTCTCCGGCACCCGCCTCAGACTATAAGTGAGCCGCGAATTTCCCTCATGATTCTCTAACGCAGCGCCTACCGCGTGTCCTTGTCAGCTGGCCGAGAAGCCCCGGAGTGTAACATTCACCCATTTAAGTCGACAATCCCACGTCCAATCCTTCCCCTGATTTCGATGCCAAAAGCTGATCGCCTTTGTCAAAACTTAGGTGCATCTGGACAAAACTTAGGTGCGTCCACCTGTTTACATATGCACACAATTAAACATCGTGGACAAGCCCCCAGTAAGCGATTCACAGCATACCCTCTCAAAAGTCACATACATACTGGCATATCCATTAAAGAGGCAGATCTGGAAGTGTGTGTTTTATTTTTATCCCAGATTTACCGTTGTAATCTCCTACAGGCAGATACAGGCTGTTGTATCTCAATACAGTTTTCAGATTGTTATTTTAAATATCACAGTCGCGAGGGTCTTAAACATCACGTGGTACTACCATACACACCACACGCAGAGATTTTCTGTTTGTTAAGATTTCAGTATAAAGACGCCGGTCAGAGATACCTTTTTGAAGGGGCTGGTATGTCTGTGATCGAAAGGTCGCTGGTTTGAGCTTCGTTAGAATACAGACGCTCCTCTACTTATGAACTTTCAACTTACGAACATACGAACGAAGAGGACTGTAAGTCCTAATTGTGTTAATTGGGCTCCCGTTTCCTGTCCGCAACATCAAAAAAATATTCTGCGCAACAATTCCACCTAGTACGACTTCTGGCCGCTACTCCCGCCATGCAGCAGCGTAGCGTACGTACTCCCAGCATCCACGTTCTTTGTACTTGCGAAAACCCTTAAAATGATGTTGAATGATGACTTACGAACATTTCAAGTTACGAACGGCCGTTCGGAACGTATCTCATTCCTAAGTAGAGGAGCGTCTGTAGTCATGTCTCTGTTGGGGGTAAGCCCTTAAGTGCGTGAGAGTCCAGTTTGATTAAGTGGTCCTGTCAGAACACTGACTCCTACTGAGAAGCTGTCGGCATGCAGTCCTCAACCGCTCCATGCTTCCCGTGACCGTTTCTGTCAACAGTGCCGCCATTAATTATGGTATCGACTTGCCTGAATCCCTCAACAGTTTTCAAACACCTGAAACCGTAATTTCTGCTGCATGAACTCATCATACTTTTAAGCATCTTCCATTCAAGTATAAGAAAAAGTTAAAATATGTATGACCTGCTTTACACTTTTCTCAAAGATAGAGCAGCTTCGAGGGAAATGGAATGTTTTCACAAAAGCGCTGTGTAAAGTGCTGCTCAGCCAAATAGCTTTACTTAGTAGATTAACTTTAAAAATGCATCTTTACATGTTCAGTGTCCAAGACCAGAATCTGTCCCAGAACCATGCTCCACTCTGACTCTAATCACTGTTTCTGCATTTAACATTTTTCTGCTGAATGCTCCCTGGCAACGACAAGTGGTGGCCAAAAATTTTGAGAATGACACAAGTATTGGTTTTCACAAAGTTTGCTGCTTCAATGTTTGTAGATCTTTTTATCAGATGTTTCTGTGGTATACTGAAGTGCAAGCATTTCATCTGTGTCAAAGGCTTTTATTGACAATTACATTAAGCTTATACAAAGAGACAAGATTTTCAGTGTTGCCCCTTCTTTTTCAAGACCTCTGCAATTCGCCATGACATGCTGTCAATCAACTTCTGGGCCAAATCCGGCCTGATGGCAGCCCATTCTTGCATAATCAGTGCTTGGAGTTTGTCAGAATTTGTGGGTTTTTGTTTGTCCACCCGCCTCTTGAGGATTGACCACAAGTTCTCAATGGGATTAAGGTCTGGGGAGTTTCCTGGCCATGGACCCAAAATGTTACCTGAGCCACTTAGTTATCACTTCTGCCTTATGGTACGGTGCTCCATCATGCTGGAAAAGGCATGTTCATCACCAAACTGTGCTTGGACGGTTGGGAAAAGTTGCTCTCGGAGGATGTTTTGGTACCATTCATGGCTGTGTTCTTAGGCGTAATTGTGCGTGAGCCCACTCCCTTGGCTGAGAAGCAGCCCCACACATGAATGGTCTCAAGATGCTTTACTGTTGGCATGACACAGGACTGATGGTAGCGCTCACCTTTTCTTCTCCGGATAATCTTTTTTCCGGATGCCCCAAACAATCGGAAAGGGGATTCATTAGAGAAAATGACTTTACCCCAGTCCTCAGCAGTCCAATCCCTGTAACTTTTACAGAATATCAGTCTGTCCCTGATGTTTCTCTTGCAGAGAAGTGGCTTCTTTGCTGCCCTTCTTGACACCAGGCCATCCTCCAAAAGCCTTCGCCTCACTCTGCACGCAGATGCACTCACACCTGCCTGCTGCCATTCCTGACCAAGCTCTGCACTGGTGGTGCCCCGATCCCACAGCTGAATCAACTTTAGGACACGGTCCTGGCGCTTGCTGGACTTTCTTGGGCGCCCTGATGCCTTCTTCACAACAATTGAACCTCATTCCTTGAAGTTCTTGATTATCCGATAAATGGTTGATTGAGGTGCAATCTTACTAGCAGCAATATCCTGGCCTTTGAAGTCCTTTTTGTGCAAAGCAATGATGCACATGTTTCCATGCAGGTAACCATGGTTACCAGAGGAAGGACAATGATTTCAAGCACCACCCTCCTTTTAAAGCATCCAGTCTGATATTCTTACTCAATCAGCATGGCAAAGTGATCTCCAGCCTTCTGCTCCTCAACACTCTTACTTATATATCAACAAGAGAATCACTGAAATTATGTCAGCAGGTCTTTTGTGGCAGGGCTGAAATGCAGTGGAAATGTTTTTTTTTTTGGGATTAAGTTCATTTTCATGGCAAAGATTGACTTTGCAATTAATTGCAATTCATCTGATCACTCTTCATAACATTCTGGAGTTCATGCAAATTGGCATCATAAAAACCGAGGCAGCAGACTTTGTGAAAATTAATATTTGTGTCATTCTCAAAACTTTTGGCCACCGCTATGGATTTAGGTATGGATGCCAGGGACGTGTCCATACCAGTATTGTGGGGTTACTGGGAGTATTTAGGGGGGTTCAGGGCTGATTTTGCTTCCCACCAATACTGGAACCATGCCTATGCTGTCACTCCTCAGTTAGGTGTCTCAGCATCCTAACTGATCTCATGATCTGTGAGCCATCCTGCGGGATCACAGACATTCCTACTCTGCTAATGTCTGCTCTCTCTCTCTCTCGCTCGCTTACACAAGAGCTTCTTGGTACAGAGGAGTTTCATCAATTAGTGCAACGGGGTGCTACGCAGTTCAGCAGGTTAAGCTGCTGTACTTGTGACTGAAGATTGCAAGTTCAGATCCCAGTGTTGCCAGTGATGCAACCGTCAGGCTCTTGAGGAAAGTTTCTAACCCCATCTGCTGCAGGAACTGACTGACCCCGTCTTCTCAATTGTATGTTGCTTTAGAAAACTCTGTTTTACAATGTCATACTGCTGAAACACCCCCCTCCCCCATCACACTGGTGCCAAGGAGAGGTGATGTAGGTCAAAATTAACAAGTAAACTCTTAGATAATGGGTTTTACACAGGACCTTATGCATTAATAAAAGTGTAATTCATTGATTTTGAAAAGGTCATGCAGCCATTATGTAAGGCTGTTGCCGTGACTTACTGAATGGTCATGCAGTGCTTATGAAGGTGATACTGTATGTGTGTCACACTGGCTTCTGTAACGTCAGGGTCTGCAGTCACTCTTTCATTTCACAGGCCGCGTGATCTGTGCACTGCATGGCACAGAAAGGAGCGGAGATGCGGAATGGAGTGGATGAAGGAATGATTTTAGCAGCACTCGTGTCTCACACACACACAAAATGCAGGCTGATGCTCCAGATTATAGCGTATTGCCATTTAAATGAATCACCTCTGAATTACACATCTGTACTGTCCAAATCAGAAGTGCGGTGCCTTTAGCAATCGCGATCCAGCGCTAGCAGCGTGCCCATCGGAACTCTGCTGACCCCTTGTGGTGAAGAGCACAACATGCCCGAGTATACCTAAAAACGCGTTCCTATAGGCACTGTATTTACAATGCTTATTATACATACACAGATCATACATGGACGTCACCTGTTTGCCTGGCTGCTCTATCATCTATTCCATTTAAAACATGAGCCAACCCTAGCAAAGGACTCCCTGTTTAAGGCAGAGTGGTGAACAGACCCATAATGCTGTCGCTATATTTGCGAACGAAAACTTGATGGCTTGTGCACATGGACAGACAGCAAACTCACGAAAGTGATGCAGTTGTGTCACTGTGATGTAATTCACCCTTATGATGCAATGCCTGTAGGCTGAATTGACATGATATTTTTAAGAAAACCTGGAAATGTTTGCTTCAGATAAGAATGTCATTCAGAATTTCGATACAAAACAAAGCGCAAACATCACTGTCCCTCAGTTTATTTCTGAGACACGTACATCTCTTAATTCATAAGATATCTGGCGTGACGACACGGAAGACTAGGGGAGGGTTTAAAACATTTTTAATCGATTGCATAACATTGTAGTTCAAAAATATTCTCAGAGACTCATGACGGCATCTGGAAAAATTTACTGCATAATCATGTTCTGGGCGAGTCGTGCATCTGCCTTTTGCATGAGACAATTCCACGATAAACAAAAACACGGAGGCGGTGATGCCAGGAAACACCCTCTGCAGGGGATTACCAGCTCAGGAAATGGGAACTTGAAGCAGGAATTAAACTCAACTGGCAACACTGATATGGGACCTTATCAGGCCTGACGTCAACTGGCAGGCAGATGCCTGAAACTGGCTCATTGTTAGAAATTCTGGCCCCCGTGTAAAAACTGAGAACAGCTCACAACCTGCTACCGCAACAGAACCAAACACGCCGATAGTCCAAGAGAAGCTAAAACCCAACAGCATAGACATGCACACAGATTCACAAGAAGCACAACACAAAAACATTCTGTGAGGGGGGGGGGGCGGACGCTACAAAGACAAAGCTATTAAAATTACACACCCAAAGAGGCTTAAATTCACCTAGTTCATATTGTACATATTTTTACAGCTAGATATTTAATCTACATAGGAGCCATTGACCTACAGACCTCTGAAACACCCCTCGTGGGTTGCGAACCCATCACCTTCTGGCGACGAATGCAGCTTGTTAAACTTCTACAGTGTGTCATCCACAACAGTCACATGATTAGCTAGCTCCAGCTTTGTACCCTATAGGGTTTGCCGTTTGGGGTTGGGGGTTATTTGTGGGCGGAGAGCCCCTGTAGTTCAGGGAGGGTCAGGGTCTCGGGGGCGGATTTCTTGCGGGGCCGCTCCCGGGGCACAGCCAGGAAGTCAGGTGGGTCTCCGTTGACGGGCGTGGAGGGGGTGCTGGCGGGGGCGCTGCGGGTGGCAGGGGCGCGGGGCACCTCGTGGACGGCGATGGCTGGGGTGACGAGGCCCACCTTCTCGTTGGTGGCTTCCTGCGTCTCCCGCTCATACTGCCGCACCTCGTCCATCGACATGTCTGACCACACCGGAAAGGCACCGTCACACGAAACACGGTAATCAGAACTAGCACAGTCGTCGCTATTTGGTAATGTAAGACCTTATACAGAATATACAGTCCTGAAAAAATAAACAGGCATAGCACTGGAAGCACAATTTCTAGGGGAAAATGTCCCTGGTGTACTGAAGGGGGCAGTATAGGCTCGACATTCCAGGCTTTTATCTTGACAAACTTCAGCGAGCGCTTTAATAAGCAGCACAAACGCCGGATTCGCACCTGCAAGAAACGCGAGCAGCGGGTACCTGAAAACGAGAGGCTGGGCAAACTGTGGGTAAAGGAGGCAAATAACGGGCGAGGACGACACATACATGTGCGGTGGGGGGGGGCTACATCTCAAGCCGGCCGAGCTTTTGGTTGGTGGCCTTGTGCATCTGAGTCTCAAAGTTACGCACATCCTCCAGCGTCATTGCTGTGGAGAGAAGGGAGCGGGTCATGTGACCAGACAGGTGGGCGGCGGCTGAGGGCGGGGCTAGCTGCAGGGGCGGGGCTAATTAAAGAAGCGGCGCGGGAAGGGGGTTAATCAAAGGCGCAAAGCTACAGACAGAGGCAAGACAAAGAGGAAGACTGAAATCAGATCACAGATCTAAGCCCTGTCATCTTGCACACAAGCTCTTACAACACAGAACAAGATTTAAATCAGACCTAGGGAGCAATAAAAGGGGGCCCATCACGGCAGATATACAATCCACCAGAGGTGTGTACAGCAGTGCATTCTGTAGCTGTGGAGCACTTCCAGCAACAGACAGCTGCGCTTCTCCAAAAAAGCACTAAACGTTTCTCCCACTCGTGGCCATTAGATTCCACAGCGAGGCACCCAAGTGTCTGAATGGACCAGAACCACTTCCACAGAATATTCATCTCACGCTATCTATTTCTGAGCTGTCACTACGAAATTCTGGGCATTAATTTCTGAGCCATTTCTGATATTGTTTTTTGTCGTTTTTTTTTTTTACCATCTAAATGTACGTGTTGTGCTACAACACACATGCAATTTCCTTCATTAATAACAATCTGTCCATCCATCCAGGATGTGCAATGTGCAGCCCGGTCCTTGGCTTGGTCTTCTTCCCTGCGTCCTAAGGCGTACTGCGACGCTGTACAATCAACACCACTTTTCGTCGTTATGAAAGATGCACAGGACGCTTCCTGCAATTTCCTACAAAAATCAGACTGAGCATCTAGGAAGACCCTGCATTCATGCCAATGCGCCTGGATTATTTGGAAGCTTGTTTAAATCTCATTTAAAAATTCCATCACAAACATGACGGGCCCCCCCCCCCCGAAAAGGAAGAGGACGTTAACGAGGTAAATCGGCCAGAAACTGCACGAAGGAGCAGTCCTCAGCAAAGAAAACACCAAATTGATATTTGCAGAGGGTGCAAATCCAGCCGGTCTGCATTCTGAAGCCGCCTTACGGAGCTGAGCTGTCCTCCCACAGGGAACGGTGAGCTTAAATCACGCTGACGGCTGGTTTCAGGAAGGTATGCGCCGCGAGATCAGGGCCTGATGTGACGGGGGTGGTGGCGGGGGGGTGGGGGTGGTAGGAGTCATTCAGGGGTCGCGGTAATTGCTGGAGAAAGACGAGGACACTCCCGATAGCACTATTTTGTTTAGAGACGCTCTCTAGCGACTGCCGTTACTCAGAGCGGCTGATACACTGATGCTCGCCTGTCACCCAGTCCAGCAGGTCCAAAGCATTTTTTTTTTTGTAGCTACGGAACCGGTCACGAGACACAGCCTTTAACCGTATCGCCACCTGCTGCATTTCCCGCCTATAACCACCACATTCTCGCACGTTTCTCACCTCGGCGCTATTTCGAAGCAGCCTCCGGGCGACGAGCCCAGCTTGAAGCACCGAAAATATCAGGCTGACAGAACCGTGAACAGACTGAGGCTTCTACCCCACGCTCTACCATGTGATCCAGGCATCTTCTGCATTTTTATTTATTTAGCAGATGCTTTTAAATCCAGAGCGACTCTTTTTTTTTTTGAGAAAACGGGGGCAGACAGGCCATAGAGCAATTATGGTTTAAGGGCCTTGCTTGGGGCTCGATGGTGAAAACGTTCTGCTGACGCTGAGATTTGAACCAGCAACCTTGCAATCACAGGTACAGAGTCCTAACCCTGTGAGCCACATGCCGGCACCTCCTCATTCTCTCCTCCATAGGGATAAGAGGCAAGGACTTTACCGCAGTGGTAAGAACCGTGGTAATCACCAAAAACAAGCCATTCCTGAAACACTAGCAGAATCAGGCATTTGGCTCCAATCACATTCTTGCTATTTATTAGGAAGCAGGCAACTGTGGTGCTGGCGAGGGCCACTGGTGGTGGGGAGGAGACCAAACCTGCCGCATTAAAAGATGCATGTTAGTTGCAACTGAAACATCTGGAAGACGAATCAGAGGGTGTCAGCCAGTGATTGCAGCAGAGCTGTTAGTGAGAAAAGTGCGGAGTGATCAATTCGAGGAGCTGAAACAAAAGTGTTAGAGCGTGTCTGAGGGCGAAGAGTCTCCAAGCTGCGTCTCCATCCAGACTACGCAGGGCATTGTGGGTAAGTCACATTAGAACTCAGTGTCCTACAACAGTGTTTCTCAACCCAATCCTCAGGGACCTCCGCACAGTCATTGCTCCCTCCCAGCTCCCTGCCAGACCGTCCACATGTCTGTAAAACTGTGGACTGTCTGGGGGTTCCCAAGGACCTGTTACGAGGTTCAAGGAGAAGGGATTTGCTTGGAATTTATGACAGGGGTGGCAACAGGTAAACATTAATAATAAAATGAGTGTCAAGAACACCTGTATCAGGTTAAAGAGAACATGCGTTGCTCAGTTTGTTTGTAGCAAAATATCCCAGAAAGTTGACTTTCAAATAAAATGGCCGTGGAAATATATACGATTTGATGGATCCCTGCTAATTGCTGCCACACAGAAATATAGATTAAAGATTAAAAACTGAACTAGATTCATTAAGCAAGGTTAAACCTAGCAGAAGAAACTCTGGGAGGCAGGCAGGAGGGCTGATCTGCAGTCTGAGCTAATATTGAAGGTCAAAGAACAAATGCTAACTAAGGCTTGGGATGGGGAAGGTAGGGAAAGCTCAGAGCCGCCACTTACCGTACCACTCATCGACCCACGCAAACGCCTGTCTGTGGCCCACCAGCAAGATGTCTCTGATCACCTGAGGGACAGAGACAGACTCCATGAGGACGGCTCCTGCGGGAATGTCTAAGGCCGGCATGGAGGTCACTGGCTGACAGGTAGTAGCTAATTGCTAACAAACAAGCCGGGCTATTAGCGGAGTTGAGTGGTCCCGAGGGGCCGTTCAAGCACTTCTGCAGTCTTGGCATTTAAAGCTAACATCCCGTATCGACGCTGTGGCTACCATTAGCAGTGCTTTCTGCAGAATGACACCCTGAAAGCCACATGCGCGCCCAGCAGAGGGGAAGCGTAGCTGCTACCGCGGCCTATGCGGGACCCATCATGTCTCATTACTAGAGCCTCTCCAAGGGGCCCGCAGCAGTCAACAACAACCAAAAGCAGCTTTAGACAGACAGGTGGCTTCATAAACAAGACCCACATGCTTCTGTGAATTTGTGGGAACCTCCTGGAACTTCTGGGAAAGGTGGGGCGTTTGCGTCTGTTTTGCAGCGCTATCGCTATTAGCGTTACGCTATTACCGTACGTTCATGAAACGTATTCTGGTCTTACGGTTTATACCCCGATGGTGCTTGGGAACTGTTTAGTCAGAACAAATGTTTACACGCTTGTGTTCTGTGGAGCTCTCTTTAGCGGGGCATCTCTACATTCCGATTGGTCGCCACCGAACCGCATCATAGCTCATTACCATACATTTGACCAGGCTTCAACCGAATTTTGATGCTCTCCCTGCCCGAATCGCGATGCAACGTGCCGCTCCGCTCCTTGCCGCCTGCCGACGCGCCCTCCCGTGGAGAATGAATGACTCCTGGTTGCTTTGATGCTTTCGCCATCCGTGGTGTGAATGTACGGTTAGCATCACGCTCCTGTTTTACAGCGCTATCGCTATAGGCACGAAGCTCCTGGTTTTAAGGATGAGTGTTTGGGCGAGTGCCGTGAAATTGAAACTTTTGTCCGAAAACCCCCGGGGGACGGCTCACAAAGAGGATGACGCGGGCAGCCTCCCCAAAATGTCCCCACAGTCGAGCCTTCTGCTGGTAGCGGGATTCTTTTCAGTAAGATTCCCTTGTGATGCCACCTGGTTCAGCCACAGTTCTGAAGACAGGCAGAGCCGGTCCCAGGGTGCGAGGGGGGGAAGGGGAGAGGTGGAGGAGAGCTAAAAATAGCATCGCGTTCACACCTTGAGGCGCTGAGCTCCGAGCTCATTACGCCGCGGTGATGCGATGACCTCGGAGCGGAGATTTCTATTTCGAGATGAGGCTCATGGGAAGAAGTATCCCGCCCACCCCAGCTCTTTTTCCCACCCTAACTCTCCTTATGTTCGAACACCCACATGGTTGCAGTGGATTTTTGTAAGGGTTTGGGGGGGGGGGGGCAGGGAGACAGCATAGGCTGTGGTGATGATCAGAAAAACCGATCTCCATGTTTCAGGGTTCTCGTTGGTGGCTGCAGTCTCTCTCCCCCACCCCCCGCACCACCAGCCCCCCCAATAAGGATGGCAGACACTGTGATCATTTATCCCGACAGCTCGTTCTAGAAAAACCGCTCAACATCCATTACGAACTTCAAAGCTTTTGCACTGAGATCTTGGGCCATGTGCCCAATCTCCATCTACATCAAGATGAGCATCACACCTGTGCTGCAGACCCGTGATGGGACATGGGGGGTGTGGGGTGTGGGGCGGGGGGGAGGGGGCAATATACCTTATGTACAAACTGCTCCACTCTGGTCTGAAGCCCCCACACCTCAAACTTGACCCCGACCAGTTTGTAGGAGCACATGATAGGCTGGCTGGTCTCCTTCCAGTCCTCTTTCAGGGGACCCCTGCCCGTTTTGGTGGAGGAAAAGCACCTTAGATCCTGGGGAAACAGGGACACAGCAGTCACCCAAAATGAAATGGCTCAGCACCACGGCCCGGCCAATGCTGCTCACTCTGAGATGGAAGTGTGCCGCTTAAAACAGACTACACTATCCAGGACACATCAGACTGTCCTTGAAGGACCTACTAGCAGAAATATCAAAGAAATCCCAGTAGGACCTTCTCAGGGGTGGCCTGAAACATCTCCACTTATTCACTCCAGTGAGACCTCCTCTGCACGTGGTTGCAGCACCCCGGGGTTGTGAGGTCAGACAGGAAACGATTAATTCCTGGCTCCTAACTAAAAGATCCCCTTTGGTCCACTTTCGATCTAATGTGATCAGACAGGACCCCTGAGTGGTCTGTCTGCTCTGTACAGTCATGTGACAGCGCATATAAAATTGAATATCTTTCAATATCCTTAACATCAGTCATGGATCAGAGAGAAGCTCAGAGACATCAGTTCTACTTCCTACTGAAGATCATAAACCCAACAGTTAGCTCAGAGTGCTAACCGCACTGAAGAGCATAGTATGGGTCTAAATGAGTGTGTCTACACTATACTATACTACACTATACTACAGAATAGCGTTCGGTGCTAATGAGACTAATATATGAAAGCTTGCGAACTTCAAAAAATTAGGAAAATAAGCCCATGTAATGTGCACTTTTGAGACACTCTTCTGCGCCATTTACAGATTTATGGGACGATAAGACCACTCTGGGATGGGCAGTAAGAGGTATTTGTGGGACACAGTTGGGGAGGCGGCAACTGACCCCACGGCTGATGCCCCCCCCCCCCCAAAGCGAGCATGACACATCACTCCGATTACGTCCGTATATGCCTGAGTTTGGCCGACCGGCGCCGGGTTAAATCAGATTTCACTTACGCCACCCAGAGTAAAATCGGCAGAATGAGTCTCCTCAGGGACTCTCTCTGGGACACGTTGACGTAACAGAGGGTGACGGGAGCTTTCTAGACGTTTCCGTAGGAACCACAATATCGCGACACAGACAGTGAAGCAAAGCATCGGCGGAGCACGGCGGTGTTTGAAGATACAGAAACGCCCAGCCTGTACCTCTGAGCTCTCGTAGTGTCTCTCAGGAATCTTATCGTGAGCTATGTCCAGGAAATCCACCTCCAGGTCACAACCGGACTTCTCCTGGCCGAATATCTGTAGGGAAATGGCTGTGAGCGTCCAGCACCAGGAACTACAGTGAAAGGCTTCACAAGTCAATCTAAATGTGCTCCTGGTAGGGAGCACAGGGGTTTCGTCTCTGCATGCGAGGCAAAGCCTAATTGAGCGCCGTTTGCTCACGTTTTCACTGCTTCCACAGTTATCTTCGTATTTCGTCTCTATGTGGATGGAGAACTTTGGCAAAAACGAACACTGAAAATTGAGAGAGAGATGAAATTGCTGCACATTAATAGCCAGTCTAAGCAAAAATGTGAGGGGAAAAAAAAAGCAGCATGAAGGTCAGCAAAGGCTCCCCCGTTTATTGACTGCACAGCAATTTCTAAGCATCGCAGAGTTTGCAGACACCGATTCAGTACGGCGGCCTTGCCTAGTTCCCGTTCCTACGGCAACAAAGGCATCTGGCAAAGGAAGGAAGAGCTTTTCACACTTAGCTAAAATACAAATAAAGGCGGTTAAAAAAGGAAGAACTGAAACTTACTGTGTACTCTGCAATCATGCCGAATCCCGGGAATGCATGATAGGACAAAAGAGGGATATAAAATGGACAATTAAACCCAGATAATTAAACACCTTCAGCTGTGCAAATAGCAGGGCTACCGTGAGGATTATAAACTCTACCATCTAACACAGCATGGACAGAAATAACATCAAACAAGAAGGACATGAACCACATAATTACATCTTCTCATCACTGATAACTAAATCAGTTTACTTTTCCCATATATTCCTGGTAATTGCCGTGGAATTTTTCCAACTTGGAATATTTCCAAAATTGCCCAGCTTAACTTCCCATGGAATGGAAAGTTTATGGAAAATTTGGGGAAATTTAGCTTTGCAAACCTACTAGCATGGTCTTCAAAACAATGACTTACTAAACTACATCCTTCTCCTGATACAGGAGCGGCCCTAATGTTGTGCCACTGGGAATGGTACTTAACCTGGATTTACTGCAGTAAAACCCCCGGCAGGTAGAAACAGAGACCGCTTCGGATACAGAGAGATGTAATCCAGATACGTAATGAAGCAGGTACCAGTGATTTACCTGTGATCGTGTACGGATAATAATTCCAGGCTTTTTCCGTGATGTAGAAGATCCGAGGTACCAATGCACGTGCCCAGCTCGGAAGCTTGCTGCAAAACGTCAACAAACATCATTAAAACCGCTCTAAAAAAAGCCTTACTGACCTAGGGGAGGCGGCAATCAGGCAGAAGCACACACTGTAACAAGGGGGAACAAAAACGGCATGTTTGGAACAAAAAGAGCATTTCGGCCATGCAGGGGACACGCCGACGAATTGACACACGCAGCCCCTAATTGTGCGTTTGCTGGAATAATAATTACAGCTTTATTAAGCGGGTGCAGAAATTAGCGATTACACGGCAAGGGACCGGCGCACTGGCGTGGCCCGGCTACACGTCATGGCGTCGAGCTCCTCTGAGACGCCCCCCCCCCCCCTCCCCCCAGATTGCAAGTGGAAACTCAATTACTTCCCCCGCTGGCTGGATGGCGTCGGTGCACCTGACACCCCCTAGCCGAGTAATGGGATCACGAGGCAGACTGATCGGAATCGAGATGGATCTGCCCCGGATGAGCGGGACGCACGTCAGCCTGACCACGTGGGTCACGAGGCCTTTATCCTGCACGCGCTGCAGAAGATTCCAGGAATTCACAGCCACCCCTTCGCTGCTCTGCGGCACCGTCGGCCACGTAAAAGCAGACGGCTTTTATTTTTAAGTCCAAAGTAAACCGTCGACATAGAACCCATCTGAATCTGACACTGCACAACGTTTAAATCTAATCCTCTAGAAGAAAGACCATTTTGTAATTAACGATAAATAAGTAACAAGTCCTTATCGGGACTCATCCCAGCTTTCTGAAGGCCTCCTCATGCACTCCCCCCTCCCGAGGAGGAAAAGCACAGCTGCCCCACGGGATCAGGGCTCCACCCCCACCGTCCCGCTTGGACGGCCTCCGCCGTACTCTGGATGTGCTCAGTGACCCGGCGGCTGCTGGGAGGGTAAAAATAGCAGCAGCGCGAGATTCGGCCTTTTTGCATTAATAGCTCATGAAAAAACAAACCGACTCACACCGCAGACGGTTGCCTAGCAGCTGGAGCCGGGTGACGGGGGAACGCGGTGGGTGAGAGGCGAGCGAGGCCAGAAGGCGGGGTCAGCAAGGGCCAGGTGGGCAGGAGGCAGCGTGGTAGGTACAGAGAAGCTTCCGGTACACCGGACACCTCCATGAGGCCACGCATGGAAACGCGGACCTATCCAGGCGGGCCGGACACCGAGGGCGAGATGCCCACAGGTCACTCATGGGAGAGTCGGGGAGACGGGACGCTCTGCCAGGCCACTTCCCCGCACTTCCGAAGATGGAGCAAGACTGTGTACTTCTCAGTCCAGACGTCATGTGACCGTCACACCACTGCCATGTGGTGCTGCTCTGACTGGCCAACCCAAGCAGCTGATGGAAGATGTCCATTTCTCTTTAATTGATCATCTTCCCCTAAGTCAGTAAGAACCAACACTCTTCAGTGCACACACACACACACAGTTGTGTAATCATATCTTTGTGGGGACCGCTCATTCATTTCTATGGGAAAAATGCTAATGCTAACTATAACACCCTCAACCCCAACGCAGCCCTAACCATAACAAAATACTAGAGTACAAGCATTTTTAGTTTTTTCATTGCATTGAAGGAATTTTATAAAACAGAGATTTCCCTTAAGGGGATCAGAACACATGCAGACAGACACACGCACACATGCAGACAGACACACGCACACATGCAGACAGACACACGCACACATGCAGACAGACACACGCGCGCCGCAGACAGACACACGCACACATGCAGACAGACACACGCACACATGCAGACAGACACACGCGCGCCGCAGACAGACACACGCGCGCCGCAGACAGACACACGCGCGCCGCAGACAGACACACGCGCGCCGCAGACAGACACACGCGCGCCGCAGACAGACACACGCGCGCCGCAGACAGACACACGCGCGCCGCAGACAGACT
The DNA here is from genome assembly GCF_048594095.1 of Paramormyrops kingsleyae. Classification (NCBI taxonomy): domain Eukaryota; kingdom Metazoa; phylum Chordata; class Actinopteri; order Osteoglossiformes; family Mormyridae; genus Paramormyrops; species Paramormyrops kingsleyae. Next base: position 13,462,473 of record NC_132818.1, on the reverse strand, counting down.
CACGCGCGCCGCAGACAGACACACGCGCGCCGCAGACAGACACACGCGCGCCGCAGACAGACACACGCGCGCCGCAGACAGACACACGCACACATGCAGACAGACACACGCACACATGCAGACAGACACACGCGCGCCGCAGACAGACACGCGCGCCGCAGACAGACACACGCGCGCCGCAGACAGACACACGCGCGCCGCAGACAGACACACGCGCGCCGCAGACAGACTCACACGCGCCGCAGACACACGCACACATGCAGACAGACACACGCACACATGCAGACAGACACACGCGCGCCGCAGACAGACACACGCGCGCCGCAGACAGACACACGCGCCGCAGACAGACACACGCACACATGCAGACAGACACACGCACACATGCAGACAGACACACGCACACATGCAGACAGACACACGCGCGCCGCAGACAGACTCACACGCGCCGCAGACACACGCACACATGCAGACAGACACACGCACACATGCAGACAGACACACGCGTGCCGCAGACAGACACACGCGCGCCGCAGACAGACACACGCGCGCCGCAGACAGACACACGCGCGCCGCACACAGACACACGCGCGCCGCACACAGACACGCGCGCCGCAGACAGACACACGCGCGCCGCAGACAGACACGCGCGCCGCAGACAGACACACGCGCGCCGCAGACAGACACACGCGCGCCGCAGACAGACACACGCGCGCCGCAGACAGACTCACACGCGCCGCAGACAGACTCACACGCGCCGCAGACACACGCACACATGCAGACAGACACACGCACACATGCAGACAGACACACGCACACATGCAGACAGACACACGCGCGCCGCAGACAGACTCACACGCGCCGCAGACACACGCACACATGCAGACAGACACACGCACACATGCAGACAGACACATGCGCGCCGCAGACAGACTCACACGCAGACACTCCACTCAGTCTGTCACGCGTCTCAACAAACAGGAAATGGGAAGCCAGCCTAATGACTAGACCCAAATATACCACTCCCTATCCAGTCCAATTAGCTGCTATCTAAACGGGTGTCAAGCCCATTCTCTGTTAGGAGTACGGCGCCTGCCCCTGCAACACGCAGGATGGGATGTCCTCGGGCAGCTTGGCCGGGCGTCACGGTAACAGGGCTGCAAAGTCAGCAACCTGCTTCCTCGGAAAAGCAAAGGCGTTGGGAAAAAGTCTTTCGGGAAACGGGTTTCAACGTTACTGGGAACATGCGGCCGCGCGTGGAAGGGCGATAAAGAGGAAACAGGAAGAGGAACCCGAATCTCAGCAGGACGACGAGTAAACGTGCATCCCGCATGCACAGCTACATCAGCATTTTCTGCAGGCCAAGTTATGGTCTCAACACGCCAATGGATAGGGTCAAATCCTAAACAGAGTAGTGATGCGTTATAGTTGGCCGCGGTGGGTGGGGCTTACCTGGACAGGTGCACCCTCTTCTCGGTGATCTGGCCCTCCCCGTGCACGGGGTCCAGGTGGGGCTCGTTCCGGACCACCTCCACCCCCTCTCCCTTGTCGCTCTCCTCGTGGCTGTGTTTGCTGATGGTGTACAGCTGGCCCACCCTGTACTGGAGACACAGGGCGGGGGGGGCATTAGCACAGAGCCCATCATCGCTGTCGTCATGACGATGTGGCAGTCTGAGGCACCCTAACACTCCCTCCATTCAGGCCTACACATATGGTTATCCTACAGCATGAGCCCAGTACCAGAAATGGGCACTGTGTTGCTCAGCCAATTAGGACGTGGTGATTGTGATCGGAAGGTTGCTGGTTCAAACCCCAGGGTCAAGAGAGTGATGTCACCATTGGACCTTTAAAGCCCATATGTTCCAGGGACCGTGACCCTACTTTCTCAGTGCGCGCTGCTTTGGAAAAATGCATCTGGTAAATGCATCCGTTTTTTTATACACTGACATCTTCCTTCCGCTACTCAAAGCAGCAACACGTAGGTCAGGAGAGAGCATCTTTAAATCACCGTGCTACAACCCCCCCACCCCTCCCCCACCTCCTGCCCTCGATCTTGACCCTGTCATCCAGTCAGTAACCGGCTAATAAGCGAGCTCATTGCGCGTGGCACACAGACGACGTTATGCGCTTGACCCGGAGCATAACTGGATGTCGGGGAGATGGGGTTGCTGCTGAAGGATCTCACCATACCCACAGCTCACCAGGACTCTGTGCAGGTCTCTGACACAGCAGCGCCGGGTCAAGAGTCAAAGTTTAGAGGGCAGTTAACCCAAGACGTCCACACTGCACTTGACCTCCTCAGAGGATGAGCTTCACCCCTCTATACTGTGCTGTTGACCTCGCCTTTTCCACCCAGAGACTTCAGAGTGACGAAGACAGCGACCTTCACGGCAGGAAAGGTCCAATCCCACAAGAGCTGCCCGTACCTGGGAGTCTCAGCAGCCAGGACTCGCTGTGAAGACTCACGCTGAGACTAAGAGGCCAGCCTTCTCACTGCTGCACCAGGCTGAGATGCATTATCCGTGGACAGAAAGCCGTGTAGCAGTACTAACTGACTAAGATAATCCTGACAGAAAAGCATGAAATGCCCAGCAGATCATCTGCTGGTGTATCTGCCACTAACCCACAGCACCAATCTTCTCAGCTTACATTTACATTTTATTAATTTAGGAGACATTTTTATCCAAAGCAACACACATTTCTGAGAAAGCGCCAGACACTGCAGCAATTGCCCTAACGGAGACTTGACTCTGCTGAGCCTGGGATTTGAACCAGCAACTTTCTGATCACAGGCACGTCGGATCAGGAGCCACACATCACCCCCAAAGCTCACAAAACATCTTGATCAGGAGAACAGCTTTCTCATACAGACAGACAGACTCAAAGAGAGACAGACAGACTCAAAGAGAGACAGACAGACTCAAAGAGAGACAGACAGACTCAAAGAGAGACAGACAGATTCAAAGAGAGACAGACAGATTCAAAGAGAGACAGACAGACCCAGAAGCCCTGCAGTAGGAGGTCTGGCCTTACAGGGCCGCTCTTTACATAATGAGACATAACGCCATGGCACCTCACACACAAACAAGGCTGCATGTGGCTCAGGAAGCCACATGAGCAGCACCTCCACCACCAGCCCATTGTTACCATCCCCGACTTGGCTGCTGGCTCCGAGCCACAGTTCTGCACAGCCCCCGCCCGGAAAGCCGGCCGCCCCCACGGGATCCGGACAGAGACCGCATAGGTCCCCTGAAAAGCACAGTTAGGGATCTGAGCCCACCCCCCATCCCTACTACCAACCCCTCCAAGAAGAGGCCCCCCACACAGCACTCGCCAGTCTTCGAGACGCATTACAGCTCGTGCGATGTTTACACTCGCTGCCAAAACTAACGTATAAAGCGCCTTGATCTTCAATTATGTCATTATTATAAATGCGCCCTAATGTGGTTTCCATAGAAACCTACATTTCAATGAAGCCATTAGGAGTCTAACAAGAAAACGAATCGCATCCAACAAACTGCAGCAGGGAGGGGGCATGAGGCTGAGCACAAGTCCACCCACCCATTCCTCCCCTGCAGACCCCCCAACCAGCCAACTCACTTCCTGCATCATCATTGACGTCTTTGGCGAGTTAAAGATAGAGCCAGTAGTGCTTTCTTGTGATTGGAGGAGACGCCAGAGGGCGGGGCCACGGGGAATCGATCAGGTCAGTATTGGGGAATTCAAGGAGGATTGTGAACAAGCATTTCTGCGTCCACTCGTACATAGGATACCACCCCCCCCCCCCCAAAAAAAAAAAAACAAAAACCCGACAAATACACAGGAAATGGATTTCAGGATCATCAGAACTAGTGGAAGAAGAGGCTGGATTGTTGAGGGAACTCCACAGGCACGAAATGGGACTGGACCACTTAATGCATCAGGGGTCAGATCCCATCGTTTTAGAAGAGCAGGCAGCACCGATTAGAGCTTCATGTTCAAGGGGGAAATTTACCTTTTAATAATAAAGAATCATCCTCATGCTATCCCACAGGGCAGGCAAGGAACAGCCACTTAATCTGCACCTGCCGTCACCGGTCAGGACGAAATCAGCCTCAAGGTTCTGTGCGGACGGTAATACTTCCCACTTAATAACGGCTGTCCTTTAACAAACGGCATCGCCATGGCGACCGTGTGACTGCCGCATCCTGGGTTTGGCCACCCCTTCTCGGCACGGCGCACACCGATCGGCGGATTAAGCTGCCGGCGTTCTCAGGGCCGGCATGCAGGAAAGAGACATGAAAATGAGCCACAATCCGCAGTTGCGGGGCCTTAAGTTCCATCACCCTGAATCCATCCATCCATCCATCATCTGGGGTCACCAAGAGTCTGCAGCCTATCCCAGAAAGGACAGGGCACAGGGCAGGAGATGGCCAGGACGGGATTCCAGTCCAGCAGATTTCCCAGTCCACACATGTTACATACATGTTCAGAAAATTTTAAGACATTAATCCATCCAAATTAGGTATCTGTGGACTGTCGGGGGGGGACTTAGAGAGAGATAGCCAGGGTCGGGAATCAAACCCATACCCTTAGGGAGGTGAGACCATAATGCTTCTCCATGATTGCTCTAAGGAGCTGAGTGCTAAGGGGCTGGTGTGTTGGGTAAGCAGGTAATCATAGCGGGATTGGACTTTAGACGCGAGTCTCAGACATCCTACCCTGACAAATCAGATGCCAGAAGCTTCTATGAGAAGGCCAAGGGGACACTAGGCTGTGTGGGGGGTGCATTCAAAACACAAGATGGGAAGCAGACTTGGGACGCACCTTTGCTCGCTGGTAGGTGTGAAGAGTGAGTGGGATGGTCTACAGGAGGGTAGGAACACCCCCCCCCCCCATTCAAGAAAGGGGGGGTCTGCACCATTAGCAGTTAATAGGGAACATGTGAGGGAAAACTTGCTGATGTTATTTTACTTAAACTGCTACTCATTGTTTAAACAGGAAACCTTCACTTCAGATCTGGAATGTTATGCAGTCGGCTGGACCCCTGGGGGAAGGATTACCCCCCCCCCCAAAAGGGCGACGACGACTGACCAGCACCGTCGCTACAGCACCAGGTCACATGGTGCAGGCTGGGCGCCATCCCAAGGCCACACGCGGGTGGAGGCGGCTTCCTATCAGGGGCCCGGGAAGAAACGATGACCTAGCCCCACCCACAAAGCAGAAGTGTGATCGCCACGGAGACCTCGCGGTCCTGCGCCCAGGTCACGTTACCGCCACGCTCCGCCGATGGGCAAAACGGTAAAGCTACTCCTTACCCATCACAGACTGCCGTGGTCCGTCCGCCGGAGGACCTCGAGCAGAGGCACCAACTGCCCCAGACAAACACCCCCACGTCCCCCCCTCCCACCCACCCACCATCAGAGTGAATCTGAAGCCCCTGACGGGGATAAATCCACACAAACTGAAGATAAAAGCCGAATACCAACGACCCGGCATATGAAGCCCTTGTCCTCTCAGCAGCCCCGGACACTTGGCGTTTATCCACTGGGCCCCTCCAGACCCCACCAGCATGGGGGGGGGAATGCTGACCCAAACAGGCGTACCATCACACAACGGCTGCTGCTGTGTCCTGCACTGACCTTTGAACTCAAATAGCTCCATATCAGCTACATACCATGCAGTGCACCTCACTCAATAAGCAACAATCCATCATCTTTTGGGATCAATCCTACAATGTTACTCTTTAAACCCATATGTGAAGCACTTTGAGCTGCATTCCACGTATGAGAAGTGCTATATAAATAGATTCTTCTTCTTATTATTATTATTAATAATAAACTTGACGAGAGTTTGTGAAAGGAAAAGTCCAAATGAATGAAAATTTACCGCATTACCTAGTCAGGAATACACTGCCTGTCCTGAAAAACTAGTATGCAGTGACTTCTCAGCCCATTGAATTCACAGGGTTTGGCTTTAAATCGGGCTTTTTCCACGAGCACTGGCTCTACCCTACAGTGTCTCGGAGGTTAAAGGGTCTGCGCACGTTGGTCCGGCAGAGGTTTATATCTCTAGGCAGGCGGCGCAGGATTAAGCCGTACCTTCAGATATCAGAACGTCGCCCCCGCAGAAGCGCGTGCGGCACACGCAGCGCGACACACCTCCGCGTCTCGGCTATTAAGCCTGGTTCTTAAGCGGCGGCTGCTATTCATCTCGGCGTCGCCGAGCCACAATGCGCGGTGTTTAACCTTTTTCTTATTTGCGAGCCACCTTGCTTTCAGAGGCGGCCCGGGGCAAACACAGCTGCCCACTCCGGCAAACACCATCTCCGGCACAAAGCCTAATCTGGGACACGGCAAAATATCTGCTTCGGAGACGGGGGGAGGTCACCAGCGGCCCAGCAAGGGCAAATAAGTGGCTCTGTAAACTACACACGCGAAAAGAAATTAAATTTAAAAATCCTAGTTAGAGACAGTGACCAAAAGCACAGCTACAACTATACACTCACACGTGTGAAATACATGATAAATTACTAAATATGTGGCAAAACTAGTTATTTTGGCATTTTGAACCGCGAAACGGCAAGGAACGGCAAAAAAACCCCAAAAAAGTACGGTAAACGCCTGAGAGAGGTCGTCTGGAGAGTGCTACCCCAGGAGTCTCTGACACCAAACATCCATCGTGGTGTGGGGTGACTGCGGTCTCGAACCCAGGGCCGCTCGCCCCTGACCCGGGTACTTCTTGCTGCTGTTTAACAGCACAGCACATAAATACAGTACAAACAGCAGCAGGAGCCTCGGCAAAGAGGGAGCGGGGGGGGGGTATCTTTATAGCCAAATAAGTGTTGGGGATGGTCAGGGTCGGGTGCAAAGGAGAGGATGTTACATATCTGGGGGGGGGGGGGGGGTAGAGGAGGGGCTGTAAAAGATGCAGGATGATTAATAGGAATAAAAGCAGATTACCTACAAAGTGTGTGTCATGTATAAATTACATTGTGGCAAAGTTATAGTCATGGAGTCGCCATGGGGGTGGGGGCAAGGCCGTAATTATAATATATATCAAGAGGAACACTGCGGGGACATCTCAACATTGGGGGGACGTGTATATTTTATATTATGATATATTATGATTATGGCCTTGCATTTTGGGGACAAAATGTGACAAAAACTTCTTATAGTAACTTTGTGGGGACCTTTTTTTGGTCTCTATGAGGGGAAACTCATAAAGAGTTTATATAAACTCATTTTTTATAATAAAAAAAAATAATCTGTGACTGCAATCAAAAAACTAAAAGTGGCAAACATCTGCTACTTTGTTGGGTTACTTATGGCTAAGGTTAGGGCTGGTTAGGGGCTAAGGCTGTCCCCACAAAGATAGGGATACAATCCTACGTGTGTGTGGGTGTGGGAGGGGGGGCTGAGATGGCTGTACAGTTCAGCTGCTGAAGGCAGAGTAACGAGCAGAAAAGCCAGAGGTGCCGGGGAACGCGGTGACCTCCTCCAGGAGCCCCACCTCCTCCACGGTGAGCGGCATGCAGATGCGGTACTCCTTCAGCAGCATGGCTGACCCCGGCAGACTGAACGGCGGAGCTCAGCTGGAGAGATGACTGGTCCCGTGGCGTGTGCGTGACGAAGAGGAGGCTTCACATGCCACCTGAGGAGAAAGGACACGCCGGCATCAAACCTCGACCGGAGCAGGGGAGACAGAAGAGCCTTTCTGGATAGACTCAGATCTGCTCGTGTTTCTTAAACCGAAAGACACTGCGAGGATCCTCCAGTGGTTCATGTAGAAATAGCACCAGAAACACAGGCACTGGTACATCTTACACAAGCAGAGAGAACAGTGGCCACATCATCAGATACACCAAGTGGGTATTGGGTACCACCTACTATCGGCTCCACAACCACTTTAAAGATAGACTACTTGTGGGTTCAGAGAAGCTTCCTGTGCAACTTTGCTGTACTGAGCTGTTGGCTTTAACCAGTCTGGCCGTCCTCTGACCTCTCTCATTTTCAAGGTGTTTTCGGCCACAGAACTGCCCCCCGAAAGGATGTTTATTTTTATTGGGCAGTTAGTTGTCTTCAAGTCGAATCGGACTTATTTTTAGAACTCTGTTTCTAAACAAGACCAAAAGCGGCAGGTATTATTAGGCAAGTTCGGAAATACGCAGAGGTTAAATCAGAGTGACCAGACTGAGACGCAGTCATTTCCCATATAGTCACGGCTGGCATGCCGGGAAAGGGGCAGGTGGGGGGCAGGAACAGGCCGGGGGTGGACATTAGAATGGGCAGAAGCTCAGACTCCCCCCCCACCCACACAGCAAGCTCACAAAGTCTCAGAAGTATCCTTGCAGTCCTCGTGCCGCAAAATAGCTAAAGTAATGCTGTATTTTGGGAGCTGCTAGATGAGCTTTTGTCATTCAAAGACTGTGGACTTTATCAAAACCTGGAAATCTGGTTCATTTACACAAACTACATATCTTGTATTGCCAGCACATTTTGGTGTGTATTGCTTATGGTGTTTTACTCAGACCGTAAGCAAACCTCCTGACCAGTCTGCCTAACCCATGTATTCAGCTACGGCCACATGCTGTTGCACCAATGACCAGATGTGCCTATTAAACTGGACACTGAATGTATGTTTTGTGGCGAACCGTGCCAGTAAAGCCGGTAAAATATAACAAATAAGTTAAAACTCACCGTGAGTGATAATCCCCTTACTGTGCGATTCAAGATGTGAAAGACTGAGTCGAGTCGTGGTTAAGGATAAGCGCCCAGTGTGCAGTTAATCATTTTCTGCCAATATACTCCGTGGTGATCAAGACCCACATTAATGCACTTTAACTTAAAGCAAAGAAAACACACACTCAAGGAAAAGAAACGATCGGTAACATGCGAAAGCATATGAGATTTATAACTGCAAAAAACGTGCACATCGGCTGAACAAGCTGTACAACTTTATGGGGGAAAATTCAGTATCCAGTAAGCTGGAACAAATCGCATGCATCGCTCCTTATGGCAAAGCGGAAACTGCGGCATCTGCCTGCTCGGTAACATACGGCAAACTCTATTTAAGGCGAATTACATGAATAGATGTCTTTTTAATAATGGATAACTATTATTTACTGGTGTGTCGTAACTCACCCGCTTTTAGGGCATGGTCGGCGTCCCGTCGGATGAACTCACTGCACTCCAAAGCGGATGCGAGCTGCAAACTCCGGCTACATTATCACAGCCCCGCAAACGCTACATCTGGCAGCCCAGCCCAGCCCAGCCCCCGCACCCCCTCCTCCGGCTCCCCCGGATTCTTGGACTACTGCCCGGGCTTCCCCTTAGTTTTAAAACTTGTCCGATCCCTGATCCTCGCCTCTCTTCACCCGGAAAGGCACCGTTTTAGCGTTTATTGGGAGCCCACCGCCCCCGGCACCGTGTCCAGCCTACGCGATCGAAGCACCGCCGCCCCACGGCTCTCGGACCAAACCGACCCCCTTTCCGTCACCGTTTCTCCGCTTTTTTCCTTTACAGATCCTCCCCGTGTTCAAGCTTTCGATTCTGCACACTGACCCCTACAGGCGGCCAAACGCCGCGGTCCGACTGCGAGCATCCCCGAACCTCAAAGAGCGTTAAAATAAGGAGAGACCACCGTCGTACACCAATCTGCGAATTACCACCGAACCTTTCCCGAACCTCCCCTTCTCCCCCTCATCTTCATTTCGCCAATCCGCCCACTCATCTTTTTTTTTATTTTATTTTCTTCATAATAAAAAATGGCTTAATATCTGAAATAGTTCATTCAATTTATCGATCCATGTTCATTAAAATAGTATGATCGTTTGGCCTTAAAAGTGTCAGCACTTTGTCAGTATTTACCGCGGTATCAAGAATACCAAACGTCACTTTAACTCGATTTAGTCCTATTATTGATTGTCCTCCATCATTAAAAAACGATTTAGAGTTCTGATATAGGACTACGATTATTCCATATATCAAGCATATTGCAGAATTGTTAACTGTCATGAAACGGACTAAAGCCCTGGGATATCTGAGATTTGACAAGGCACACATATCTGCATACGCTTTACATAGCATTACGCAGACATTTGAGGTATGTAGGAAATTTCCATAATGTGTAAATTGACATGTAAATCCTGCGGCCGGCCTCTTGCACGGGTGAGGCGAGCGCTTGGCCGGCGCCCCGGTTCCCAGCTACTGCCTCACTCGCAGAAGGCTTGCAAATGAGCCAAGGCAAGGATTCAATAACTTGCACAGTGGTGGGCAGCAGGATCTGGCATGTTCCCGGCCCACGTCCCAGCCAGACCTCACACACCCTCCCCTAACTTTGGCGGTGTGTGTGTGTGTGTGAGGTACTGGGGTCCATCTGAGCCACTTTAACGTCCGCATGGCAAACCATGCGCTGTTTGGCTACATCATCGGTTGAGTATTTGGTGATAAACATACAAGCAACAACACAGAAGGAATAAAGTGCAGTTATAAATGCGGTTTACTAGTAAATAGGGTTTCTTCTTTTTTAACACCAGAAGGCACATGCTTGTTTGCCAGGTAAAAAAATCCCGTGTATTACAATAGTTACTGTAGCCAGCTCCAGTGTAAAAACGGCAAACGCGCTCTCAGTTCTGACGTGACCTTTCCGCGGGCAGCGCGGCTTCGCGGCACGTCCGAGCGGCAGCCTTTCCGCGTTCTCGACGCTCGTTACAATATTCATCGCATAATGAGCGAGCGACTTGCGATGGCACATCTGGTGCTCCGTGCCTCGCTGTGCCAGACCCATGTCTAGTGATGAGAGCAGCGCGATGGGAGCACCGCGTTTTATGACCCGGGATTATGCGCAAAGGCTCAGTGAAGAGAGACGGGTCGTAAAGCGGCGCTCCGGTGAATGACGCGTGGATGCGGCCAGCATCCGTCTACTCTGGACCCGTTATTATGCCGAATCAAAATGGAGTTTGGTAGGATTTCTCCCCAAAGAACACAAAGCACCATATCAAAAGCTCTGTCAAGACCGTTCTCTGAATAAGTGATTATGGGAAGGCTGGATGATCCATTAACTTTGAGATATGGACTGTGGAGCTCAAACCACCTTTTATGGCATGTCAGTCTCGGTCAAAGTCTGACAGAGGCTATTATTGAACAGCAATTTTTAACTCTGTCTTGAAGCCACCTCAAAATGTGCTCTAGGTATTTTGAGTCCTTGTTTATGTAGAGGACGATTCGTGTCCAAAATCCCATGTGTCTTGCATCATGTCCTTCGTGCATCGCACTTTCTGATTGGACCTCTGCTTCCACCAGCTTCCTCGCCCATGAAGTTGGGCAGAATAACCACAGTTGGATACTAACAGCCTTCTTGGAATGGTGTGCGGTATTAGCCTGGTGCCAAAAGTAGCACTTAGCTTTCAGGCTAAAAAAAAATCAATTTTGGCCCCGTCAGACCACACGATATTCGTCTCCTTGGCCTGACAGTCTCCCACGCGGCCTCGGCTGATGGGAGTTTTTCTCGACAATGGCTTCCACCGCCTCCCTGAAAGCCCAGACATGAAGTACTCAGCTTATTGTTCTCTCATGAACAGTCTCCCATCGCGGCCATGGAGGACTGTAGCTCCCCCAGAGCTGCCTGCGGCCTCCTTGCGGGTTTCCAGACAAGAGCCCTTACAGCAGAGATCCTCTGAGGTTCCTGAGGACGGCCTGTTCCGGGTAGCTGAGTGGCACCCTTATTTTAAGATGGATGTACCTCTGTTCGGGAAGAAAATTCACTTCACTCTCACTTTATCTCTTTACCCTGATCTGTGTTTTTTTTCCCATGAAACTCATCCCAATTCAATATGCCTTCAATATGTACCGTCTGTTTATAATAGCAATAACAGTCTTTGGCATCACCTAGAAACTAGTGCATTTCATCTGAAATGAATGTGAAATGCATTAATTGCACTCCAGAGAACAGCACTAAGATGTCATTTAACTTTTGAGTCTGGTTAGTTAGATACTGCTTCACCGGAGATTATTTAAGTACATTTCCTCCTTAATGGTTTCAAAAATTCCTTCTGTGAAAAAGACACATTATTCTCTGATTTCTGAACTACTCATGCAATATGAGTCGAGCTTTTGTGTAATAAACTGAAAGGAAAGCAATGATGAATGATCAGACCAAAAACTTATTAAGTAACAGAGCTGGACAGGTAGGGTGACACTGCAGAGACTACAGATGAAAGCTTAAAGACAAAATGACGTCTGAATCCGTAGCTGTGATTATGGAAGATAATAGTCAGACAGGAAGTTTAGAAAGTAGTCGGTGTTGCACAGCGAGAGCGTAGAATGTGCGGAAGGTCGTAAACAAGGACGGGAGGAAGGTGGCTTCTGGCCAGCGTCCTTCATTTAGCTCCCGGGGACCTCTGACGCACAAACCTTCAAACAACATCAGGAGAACTTCCCCTCAGCCTCCGCGTCTGGCTCCTCTGACTGCTGCCTAAAGGAAGGGCGTTACAATCATCAGCGAAATCATATCACCGAGGAACAACGGCTGGGGAAAAACCGTGTAAAGAAGCCGCACCGTTAGCCAGTCGCTTCGCCTTTTCCCCGCGCGCTAAAGTGTGAAATGCGACCGCGTTGTTTCTCATTAATCAAGTCTCTCTGCGGGCGGAAGACTTGTTAGTGAGCCACATGCAGGGGGAGCGATCGGGAGAACAAGGACACAGTTTAAAATATACGCAGGGATTTCTCAAACGACTTAACCAGTTTGTTCCATCAGATTTTACGTAAGTCGGATTTACCTACCCATACCATTCAAGACATCTTCATTTCGTAAATCTTTGTGATTGTTTTCTCTTCCCTGAAGCAATGGTGAAGTGGGGATGGTTTTATTTACAGGGTGGAGTCAGTGGGGGGCACTGTCTCCTCTGTGCACCAAACAGCATCCCTCCCATGTATATAATTTATATATATATATATATTTATTTTTTCTTGTCATGCCTTTGTGCCGATCGGGATCGGACCCTAGGCCCTGGGGACGACCAACTGCGACCAGAACTGCTTAGGTACCGTCACAGAATGTTCATTCACTCTCTGTACAACCCACTGATGCCATGGTGGTTAGAGCTGTTGCCTCACACCTCTGGGACCAGGGACTGAGTCTCCACATGTCGGCGTGGGGTTACCAAGAGTCCCCCCACCACCGCCACAGTCCAAAAGACATGCTAAAGTGAATTGGAGTTCCCAAATTCCTCATCGGTTTGTGTCCCCCGCAATGGGGTGGCCCCTGCCCTGCACCCTCTGGAACGAGCCCCGGACCCTGCGACCCTTCATAGGACAAGCAGGTATAAAGAATGGATGGATGGGCTGTTTAATACTGAGCCGTAACTAAGGAATTCCGTGCAATAATTTCCCTGACATTCTTTGCACTGTAACTGTTTGTCTGTCCATCCATCCTCCCTCTGTTCCTCCTGGTTGGGTGTCGGACGTCACATTCCTTCCAGGGGCAGGGGGACGTCCCCGGCGCCGGGCTTTCGGGCTGCGGCCTGCGTGGGAGCCCCTGCCCACGCCCTCCCCCCCCCCCAGAAGGGGTCTAGGCCCCCATTTCCTGTGAATAAATGAAACATTTCTCCATTCTGGCTGAGGGGGGTTTAATGAATACCGAGGCCAGCTAAGTCCCGCAGGTGTCCCTCCCAGCTCGATCTAATTAACTCCGGACACATCAAGCCGCGACCCCCCCCCGTCTGCCGGAAATCTGACACCCCAGCCGCCGAATCCCGGCCGCCTTCCGTCAGGCCACCGCCAGACTTTCACTCGCGTTCGGTGCAAAATGGAAAAAAAAACCTTCCAGTTTTTCCATCTTCTGTAAATTAAGTCCGGACGGCCTTTACGACGACAGGGGCTACTTGCCACGGCGGATCAAATAAATGACTGAGATCCCGTGGCTGAAAATGGAAGGCAGCTCAGTCACGTCGGGAATACGGGCCCCGTTACCGGTGGCCCCCCCGCGGCATGATGCGCTTGTTTGCCCGTACGAGTGCTGCCACTCCGCCTAATCAGAAGGTGTCAGGTGGTGCCTCTTGGCACACGATGACTTCACCACCACCCCCCCCCCCACCCCCCAATGAGTTTTTCATTCACAGGATGCTGCAACTTTCCCCCGTTAGTGGCGGCTTAATTACCGAAGGCTAAATTTGCAGCTCTCCGCCACGTCTGAGCAGAAATATCCGGAAAAGTCGCCCAGCTTGTGGCTTCCTGTCCGCCCTTTGTCAACACCACCCCCCCGACACTGAAACGCACACACACACGAACACTCACGCACGAACACTCACTCACGCACGCACACGCTGAAGCATCGACCTTCAGTGACCAAAGTAGAATCCTCTGCGTTTATCTCATATGACTGTTTTATACTCATGACAATTTTCAGAGTATTATTCTGGCTTAAATAAACTCTAAAAGGCTGCTGAGGTGTAACTAGTGGGGTTGGATTAGCTGCAGATATCACTTCCCATTCATTCTGAAGGTTTATTTTTGAGGCAGACACACATACCCAATAGGACAAACAGGAGAAACAATCCTTGAATCATAAATCTTATACCACAAGCTTGTTTTGAATAGGGAAAACATCCCAGAGGCCTTTACTGAAAGTGACCTACACAGCTTTCAGCTGAACACAATTTAACTTGAACAGACGTCACTGACGCTATCTGGGTTAAGCTCTCCACTGAAAGGGGTATCAGTAACTTTCTTCAAGGGATTTGGACTTTAACGCGTTCCTCAGCCTTTCGCGTGACCCCCGTTCCCCTGTCTGCGTACGCAGCCCTTAAAGCCGCTACTTCATCTCACCAGCTGTAATTCCGGAGAACTTCGGGAATTAATATTTTTGAATCGGCATTCCGGAGCATTCCACCACGAATGGTAAGGATCTAAGAGGCACTAGCAGGAGGATGGAAGCCTGATTCCTGCATGGAAGATTGGGGGAGAAATTAAATCACCTCTAACAAGAGGCAACCCCCCCCCCTAGCAAACTATTAAAGGTATTTTAAAAAGACTTGATCATTCAGCATTATACTGCCACTTAAACACAGCATGCAGACCTATCGGAATTTTGAAACACTGAGTGTACTTACTGTAATTCACAATTTACACCAATCAAAGTGTTTGCCATTTTCAAAATATGCATTTTTTTAAATAATGAAATGTTCCTACTTCATATTATGCATTCATTACAAATCGATATTAAGCACTGAGTTAAGAGATCGCGTTCACGCTCGTTACACAGTCATTTTCATACTGTATTTTACTCCGAGTTCCTGCCTCTATTTTGGATTCATGTTTCTCCCGTTTTCCGCTACACTGACGGTGGTTTCCGCTGTTGAGTCCGCATCCTGTTGCGGCCCGACTGGCCCGCGCCGAGCTGTAAAATTAGCCGTAAATGTAGCTGGGCCTGCAGCTTGGATGAGTCGCCGGAGCTATTTGGCTCCTGCGGGGCGAAGCAGGGATTGATTAAGGGGTCTTACTGAGTATGAATGGAGGAGGCTCGCCGTGAAAGCTGGCTCAAACACATCTCGATTGGATTTAACTCTCTGCCTCTGCCTTCCACCGCTAGATGGCAGCACAGAGCAGGGGAGGGAAAAAAAAGTATAATGTGGCACTCTAAAAAAATGATCTATTGCGGTTTAATTAAAACTGCATGTTATGTATTCATGGTTAGGTTGTTTTATTTTATGGTCTGTGTAAAACATTTAATTGAATAAATTAGTTATCTTTAGAAGTACTATTTTGAAATACAGTACAACTTTTTCAGCTTTGAACGTCTTTTGAAACTCACGAATCAGGTTTCTACGCCTGGACAAACTCCGTAAATCGTACCCTTCCTTTAAATCACATCTGAACAACAATATGACTTATTCGCTCTAATAAAACGTTGCTCGTCCAAATGACTCACTGTGAAAACAGTCCAAAATGATGGATGTTCATAATTATCCGTCGTGTGTCGCCTTAAAATCTAATCTGCAATAAAAAAAAAGCTTGAAACCAAAATATAAAAGGAAAACGTCAATATTTTCACACCAGGGCAAATAATACGGGAAATAAAATCATAACGTGCTTGCAGGAAAACCGCAGCTCGTGAACCGTAGCTCAGATTTCCTATGAAAACATGTCCGAATAGTGCAATGAGGAAATAACACGGCCCGTTAATAGAAACCGGGAAACAGCGGGAGAAAAAATGTGATCGGGGTCATATCCGTGTAGAACTCGCAAAATTCAGGTTGGGAGGGAGGACCACGCCCTGCACCTTTCCGCCTGAAGATCTGCAGCAGCTGCACCACATTGTGACGATTCAAAACCAGCTCCCAGCGACAGTAACCACAATTCTCAGTCAACACAGTCGTTTCAGGTATCTGGGCAATGTTTATGAGACATACTGTTACTAAAAAAGTGACGAACCCCAAGAGGTTAAACATTTCAACCCGTCAGTTGTCACCTTGGTGACTGTTTAGTGCTGCTAGCCTGCAAGACACACTAGCAGCTGTTTCACTTCCTGTTTCCTGCATGGAAAAGTTCTATAAGGGAGGAAAAAAGATGGGAAACTCCTGACCTGGAAAGATCCTGGAGTCAGATTGAATTATATTTATATTTACATGAATAATGTAGTAGTGCATGTTTATTGATCCCTGCTTGTTCATCATTAATAAATCATGACAGTTCATGTATTCAATTCAGGAACTATATTAGTTAATAGTTAACTAATTAGTTAATAATGGTAAGGCCACTTGAGGGGGGCAAAGATTACTTAACTAATTTACTACTCAAGAGCATCATGAACTAATATAGGTTTCCCCAGGAAATACATGAACTGTAATGATTGATTAATGGTGAATGAACATAGGATCATTACTTAACAAATACTTAGTTACTGGTTAATTAATGCATTAAATAAGCGTGTACTACTACATTATTCATGTTCCCTCAAGGAAAGTGTTACCGCTAAGGTGCTGCTAAAGTTACATCGTTCAGTGACTGCATCTCTCTGGAAATCAGCTGCGGCCACACCCAGAGCTGCAATTTGGAGTCTGTAAACACCCTAACGCACTGATTGAAACGAGATCCTCTAACTTGCATATAATCAGAAATCCCGAAGAACAGAGGTGATTCTTATCAGAATCACAAATCTGACTTGACTGATCTGTCCACTGTTATTTTATCGGGCAGTGAAGTAATTCAAGGTAAGTATGGTCCCCAGGGTTAACCCCCCCCTCCCCCCCAACCCCAACCCCATTGCCACCATCACCCTCCCAAGACCAAAAACATTCAAGTCCAGATCAGACCCAAGCCCTGAAGCAAATCACTTCAATGGGACCCCCATGACACATACCCCCTCCCACCAGGACCCAGACCCCAAGCAGACTGCCTAGGGCAGGCTGTAGACCTCTGATCTGAGGAGCATCATCAGAGTGTGGGGACCTTAGCAGATTAATGCAGCAGATATCTGACATACATTTATAAGCTGACAGGCCGGACCGGCAACGCCCCGAAAGCGCAGCGTCCATGCAGTCATTCTCGAACATCAGGGGCAGTTTTGGGGATGAGGTGGGGGGGGGGGGGCAGTGCCCCATGATAACATGTATGGCCCCCCTGCGGCCCCTCTAAGCACATTTTCTTGATGCACTCTTAATGCAAGTTCGCTGGGTGATCAAGCTGCTTCAGTCAGTGACAGAAATAAATAATCAAGCTTGCGGCAGCAAGGCAGTCTAAACAAGAAATCAGAGTGACTTACATATTTGTAAAAACTAAAACGTGACTGCAAGCATTGCACAAATAACTTATGGTTTTTCAAATTTGTCATTTGCTCCTTAATGCTTGGCAATCTAGCAATATCTGCAGTACAGTAACGTCAAAATACATCTGGTCCCCCTAATAGAGTAATGAGCCTCAGTCTGCTGAACACTGTGTTCCTGAACACCTGATCTCAAGCGACGTGGGGAAGTGCTGAGCCCTGTAAGGCACTGTCAACCAGAGAAGCTTGTCCAGGGCAGCGGGGAAGGGGGTCACCGCTCAGCCGAAGAGACACATTACCGGCCATCACTCAAACTGTCAGGCAGCTGCTATTTCTCTGGTGTCTGGGGGTGGGTTGATTCTCAGAGGGGTCAGCAGTGCTCCCGGAAGGCTGACGCAGTGTCACACTTTGCTCGCTGCTTGTCGATAGTCATGTGACCAGCGGGAGATCCACACGTGTGAACTTAAGCATAAGGGCATCCGAGCCAGGGCAGAACAGGGACGCCGTTTTGGTCAGTAACCTGCATTATCCACCACCACGGACTCGGCTCCGCACCTAGCTCTGCTGTCTTCTCGTGATTGCTCATCTTATCTTCAGTGGTTTATCTCCGTGCTGCAGGCAGGTGAGGCTAAAGTTCAAAGAGGTCACCTATTGTCCCAGCGAACTGACCTGATTTGCAGTCATCCGCTCATTCTTCCATATGGAGATTATGTAAGGCAGGAACAAAAACCAGGTAAGGGGAATCCAGTGGAGTGTGATCCGGCGACACCCCCAGCCCCCCCGGCTAGCTGACAGTTCCATCAATCACAGACGATGTCAGTGACCTCAACAAGTGGACAATCAATATTTCTTCACTCTTTCATTTCTAACATCACGGGCTGAATTGAATTCATTATTCATTCATTATATCCCTGGAATGAATTTATATACTGAAATTCAACAACGAATGTTCCCGTTGAAATACCTGAAGCAGCCACGAGGGGGAGCACTCACAAGCACGTGAAGCATCTCCAGAATTCATTGTCTCTTAAATTTAAACCTTAAAGTTATATACAGACATAATACGTCAACCACAGCCAGACCTTTGGAACTAAGTTAAGCAAAAAGTAACAAAGTCAAACACCATGAAGGGTAAAACACTCCTTGTGCACTTTTTTAGAAATTATAAATTTTAAAGGATGTTTACAAATCAGAGTGCGAGGCAGCTTTTAATCACAAACGAAAAACCAGGTCTGCATAAGCAGCGCGGCAAGCTGACAAAGTGCATAATCATTAGAGAATCCAGTAAATGATTTGAAATTTACTATGCAAACGAGATGATTTAATCCTCATATCAGCACAAAATTTACAAAAGATCTCCAGCTTAAATAAACAAAGGGATAATCACTGTGGCATCATGTAAAAGATCTATCACCAGGCTGAGTACACAGCAGTAATATGCATCGTTCGGATTGGCTGCAGCGTTCATCTGCCTGTTAATTCGCTAGTAAGCCCACCAGGTAACCATGACAGGCTGTGTATTTAGTGCCAGTCGTTTGGCTGCCTCAGAGATGGTTATCTTTCTCTCCTCGGCTGTCCAAATAAAGTGAGGGGCAGTTCTCATACCTGGACTCCATCTTTAACCTTCCAGAATTCCTGCCATATCTGAGAGATGAGCCTCTTAAAGTGTATAAAGCTGCTAGAATGTCCATTGGTTGATAGAGGTTGATCAGAGGCGGTTTCTGCTTAGGCAGTGCCACCGTGTGGCCGAAAGAGTGCGCCTTGGGAAAGGGAATTGCCTGGGGTCACCCCCCCCCCCGACTCCCAGCTCCTTTCAAGCCCGATCTCACAGAGCATGAAAAGGCACAGAGACAGTAATCCTTAACACCCCAGGCCCATGTGGTTAATGAGGGCCACTTAAGTCCGCAGCCAGACATGTGAGGGTGGGGCCCACAGAGGAGGGGGGGGGGGCTTGGGACCCAGTCACATGCTCTCCCATGTAATGAAAATCATATTGGTGGCTTCTTGGCGGGTTGGCGTGAAGCCCCAATGCACTGGTCCTGCGCGCCACAAATAAAGGCGTGTGTGCGGATGCTAGGAGTGGAAAAGTAGCTTATTGCTGAAATGGGACAATCAAGAGTCACTTTCGCCGCCCACACCCAGATGTTTCACAAGCTACATAAATAATTAGCAATTAGAGCCAGAAGATCCCAGCTAGCTGGTTCGCAGAACATGCTGCTTTAGCATCTCCTAAATAAGGAATGTGTATGTTTCATTTTTCGTGTAGTGACTGTTTATGGCCAGCAGGGGGCCATAACCAAAACCCCAGGGGCCCCATACAAATGCCGCTGCCGAGTAAACGTTACAAACTGCTATTAATTAAATAAGCTCCTTGAACATGCGATGAGATGCAGGGGTGAGGGAGGTACATGCAGTTTACCTGCAGAGACCTGCACCTTTCTGACAGCTGTCAGGGCTACCACTGCAGACTCCCAGCTTTGGGACTGCAGCACTGTTTGGGGTGATTCTCCTCAAATGCCCCAAATACAGATGTTGGCGTGTGATGCCCCTTTGGGGTGAATTGTGAAGACCATCTGGTCTTGGGACCATTCTGGAGACCTCTCAGAGGTGAAATGCAAACGGTCAAGCTGCCTGCTGAAACCACACTCACCCACCCCCAAAAAAAGGATTTAAAAAAAAAAAAAAAACAGGAAAAGGCAAGAAAGAGACAGGAAAGATATGGGAGGCGGTGGAGAAAGGTCAGGAAAGAGCTGACACGATTGGAGGCTCGACATCAGCGGCGTGGGGTTTGAGCATAGCAGACAGCGTCAGTCTTATCCTATCAGGTACGGGGCTGTGCAGACATCCGCCGTAACTCAGATCATCCAGACAACCGTCAAAGCAAACATCAAACACCCCGCTGTTGACTCACCATTCCTGAAAATATTGAAAGTATTATGGTCATTAGAAGCCAGTGCAACTCTATCATTAACTTTCGAAGGCTGACTTCAGAAGGCATTTGAGCTTTAATGACGTGCAAGTGTTGTTAAATGCAGCAGCTATAGGATCTTTAGCGTAGGTAGTAGCAATGACGGCAAATATCATTCATCCGTCTGACGTTAATTGTGCTGATCCTGTCATAATTTGTGTATCAGTTGTAGGAGTGAGTTCGAGTGGATGGTGTTAGTAAAACTTACGCGGGTGTTCAGAAGGGGTCGGTGAAGCCTGCATCGGGATCACCCAGCCAATCTCCTAGGGGGGCAGGGCCCTTGCTGAGATTACCTAAAGCGAGGAGGAGGGTTATCAGCCGCCGTGCACGAGCGGAGCGCCAGAGACGCGCGGCGCCCAGCCTCTATTCGGACTCTACGTGCATTTCGCGCAAGTTAAACTTTTGTTTAGTTGCAGGAAGAAGCGGAAAATCTCTCTGCACCTGGTTTAATGACTGTAGAAATTCCCGGAGGATTTTTTTTTGTTAAAAGGGAAGTCTATTTTCTGCCCTGAAAAAGACCTTAAGTAGTCTTGTAACTGTACAAAGCTTGAGTCTCCTGGACCCGAAGCGATCATAATGTCAGATCTTTCTGTGAATGATCATCTTGAGGGAATATTGTCAGATTTCGAAGGTAGGTAAACATACCTGAAATGACAACAAAAACAGCAAGAAATAATGATAATAATTCACTTGATTATAATGGTGCGTAAATATATAACATATACCTACTGTTAAATATATATTCTTACGCATGGTGTGATTGTAAATATGCCGTTTAATGAACACAGGCTTAGTGCAATCACATCAGTGTTTCTCGTTTTAACGTAAAATTAGTGAATTCAGTCCGGTTTGTAGATGCAGTGTAGTAACGACCGCTGCTTTAGTAAAAGCGTGGACGCTGGACGACACGGCTCTCCAGAGCAAACCCCCGACTCCTCTCATGTATAAAGTAATCAGTCCTGCTGATTTCGTCCAAAGTATGGTATCTAACACAGCGCTTTCTGGCCAGATTTTCTATTAGTGACACAACTGTAAGCATGCATCATGCCAATACATAGTTTACAAACAAAAAAATGAACAGTTCTCGTTCTTTCCCGCAAAGTTGCTGCTTAGCGCTGCATTTTGTAATCTGTAATAATCTATTTTGATACAGTAAAGTAAAAGAAGTTGCTTAGATACTGATTTCCAGCACTTATACAGTATTCCAATTTCTGTGACCGTACCTGCTTAGTATATGGATTTTAATTTGCTCTTTCCGGAGTGGTCAGATTAAGTTACTGGGTTCATATATCCTGTTTATACAATGTGAATTTGCTGTGTTTTACATTCTTGAGTTGCAGTTTAATTGACTTCCGAGAAGTGAGTGTTTTTGACTCCATACATCTGTGCTCGAGCTTTTTATATCTCCGGTGCTCGTATATACTTCGAAATCTGGCGAAAGCCCAACATCGCCTAAAGCTAATTAATCAAGCGTATATCTTTGTGGTAAAGTGCGTGCTGTAAGTTCCCAGAAAAAAGAGAGAGCAGGCTGGTCTTGAGAAACGCGATCTCACTGAAATGTAGGCTATGGATAATCGCAGGAGAACTGCATGACTTAATCTTAAAAAGCACGCAGATATTAATTGCATTAAGTGCTTGATTGTTTATGAGACTGTAAACTTTTCAGCAGGGCGCTTAAAACGAGTGGCAGGGCAATTTCCGAGAGTAGCCTAATTTAAAGGCCCTGTTAAGTTTAACGGGTCTAAATAGCCTACCTCATTCTCACTGTACGTCTTTCTCTGTTTATTTTCTCTGCAGTGGTAATTAGGGCCTGTTTTTCAGGTTAAACTCAGGATATGGCTGCACACAGTATACATATTTTAGGTCATGATTTCTGTCATGTTACCTGTAGCTTGAGGCGGTTTTCGGAAACTTTGTTTACAGCACAGGACTTGAGAGGAACTGTAATTTCAGATACTCTGCTAGGTCAGGTGAAAGCGGAGAGATACCAAACGTAATAAACGCTCTTGCATGCGACAGTGCGTCACATCTGATGATGTCATCCCTCGGTCGTGGCTCTCTGCCAGTGTCGTAACACGATGTTTCTCCTCAGAAAGCTGTGTGATTATTTTCAGTTTCCGCACTCTCATTAGCATGCCACTTCGCGTTATCAGTCGAAATGCTGGAGCACATATATAAAATATTATAACGTGGGCTTTGTGTTTCTGAAGCGGCCATCTAATCTTCTTTGTCTGCAGTATTGGCTTTAGCTGCTCAAATGCATTTTCTGAACCTTTAAGTCTTGTTACTGGTATAATGAATGTTTTGTTGTAGACAGTGAGAGGGGACAGAACCCACTGCCTAAGCGACCCTGTGGTCACTCTATAATAAATACTCCTCCTGTGATGGTCCCCGTAGGACTTACTTCTATGTTTATGAAGACTTTGACTCAGTTGGCTGCTCTGTCAGTAAATCATTACAGTCACTGGTCCTTAACATGAACCCAGTTGCTTTCCAGGACAGGCTGGGGTGGGTCCCAGGTGGGTGCTAAGCCAGGGACGATAGCGGGAACCCCATCTTGCGGTTCTCTATTGATGGAGTGTTTGAAGGGGCCTTAATCAGGGTCTCTGGAGTGACAGCACTGGTGGGTTCGCTGGACCATACGTTGGAAAGTGAGGAGCCATCTGGCCATGCTGACGAGTGGCACTAAATCAAAATGGAGACCTGGGTGACGGGCCCTCACTGCATTCCTATACCCCCCACCCCTGCCCCCCCGAATTCCAGTTCACGCAGGAGGCTGAAGGCAGCTGATCTTAAAGGTGGGGAGGATTCTTATAGGTCCCTGGCTTAAGTTCAGCTGTCTGAATGCTGCCTGACAGTCCGCCGGAACTCCCTGGTCCTGGGTCTCCGTGGCGACCTGCCTCCTCTTTTTTTGCCGCCCTGCTTGGGATGCCTGTTCCGTTTCCAGGATTTTTGTGGTGAGAAAAAAAACAGGTCAGGTGGTTTCCCAGAAAATGGCAGGGAGGGGGCAAGATGATTACAGGCCTCTGGGCTGTGGACTCACTTGCCTCCTGTCCCCAACCACAGAGCATCATTTATGTTCTTACCTATAAACAGGAAAACAACACGGGGGGGGGGGGGGGGGGGGGGACGGGACACTTAAAAGCAGAAAAAGGAAAAAACTAAATCTCACCGCATTAGTGGATGGGGGGGGGGCTATCTTCCCTACTTCAGCTGTCTGAGTATTGCTCCCCCCCGGGGGGCTGTTTTTTTCAAAAAGAAGACTGATATGAGCTATTTGCACTTGGGCGACCAACAAAGACTCCGGACAAGTGCAAAAACCTGACTGGGCTTCTGGCGGGGGGGGGGGGTGGGGGTTGGTGGTTGACGGTGCTGCCATTTCCATGGCAACGTCGCGGAAACGCTGGCTCAGAAGTTCAGTTCCAGATGTGCCGCACGTCTCCGCAGGTGAGCGATTCCTGCCGCCGGGTGGTGGGGTCGTCACCGAAACACCTGGGAGGAATGCGGGCCCTGGGCTGGGGGGCGAGTCACGACCCGTCCAGAGGCTTGCACACCAACTGGAAACAGCTCCGATCCCCCCCCCCCTTCAAAAAAAAAAAAATCAGCAGGGGACATGCATTACTCAAGCCAGAGGCTCAGCAAGGCGGGGAGCTCATTAGAGTTGCGGCACTCTCACTCCAGGGCCCCCGCATTAACTGGCCTGGGGGGCTGCTGGCTGTAATGTATGAAATAACCACCCCCCCTCCATTCACCACAGGCAACAAACTCCTGATTTCCATGGCCTGGAATTAGTGGTGGTGTCAGATAACAGTTAAAGTAGAGCTCTGGTAAAGTCACTTGGTCTCTTCGCTAGAAGTTGGAGTCCTTCAGCCTCATGTCTCCAAGAGCTGACCCCGTACAAGGCTGACCCCGTACAAGGCTGACCCCGTACAAGGCTGACCCCGTACAAGGCTGGCACAGGACTGGGGCTGCTGGCCTCCTGCAGGAGGGGGAGCCGGACCGTCTGAGATGAGAGTGCTCATGTGCGGGAATGCAAGGTTAGAGTACTGTACCTGCTCTCAAAACGATCAATGACAGAAGCACACCCTCCACACCTCCGGGGGCAGACCCAGCTTCGTACAGCAGCATGGTCGAGGAGCTCGGCGTGCATTTGGTTTCTACGATTCCCCCACAGACAAAGCGAGGCGCCTCTTGTAAACTGAGATGCCATGCCAGCCCGAACCTGCGGACAACGGCGTGTTTGGTGGTAATTACGCCCCGGTGTGGCCCATCACCTGATACCAGGTTCCCCCATTTTTGCATCACTTGAGATAACAAGTCCTCGCTTGCTTACGGCCATGCTACGGAGCCGTTACCGGGGTGCCCCGCTATGAACTCGTGCTGGGGCAGGAAGCTGAAACTGTACGTTCTTCATAAGCCTGTCTGCCGTCTAATCGTCCAGAGCGAGCATTCAGGGCACTGCCTGGGTGTGAACAGTGAGCTGGAGGATGTCCATTTGTTTCAGAAAAATTATGAAGAGCACAGCAGAGTGAGTAAAGGCAGAGTACAAATGGGTAGAGGCAGAGAACAGGAAGTGCACAGGCAGAGAACAGGAAGTGCACAGGCAGAGAACAGGAAGTGCACAGGCAGAGAACAGGAAGGGCAGATGAGCATTTATCATACATTAAATTCAGAGGGCTGTCCCAGTCTGCAGAGAGGTTGCATTTGCACAGACCAAACACTGTGGGTGCAGTACAAGGTTGACTGCATAAGTGTGCAAAAAGAAGCACAGCCGGGGGGGGGCATGTGGGTGCCCTGATGGAGTAAGAGAGCAGCCTGAGAGAGGCATGATGGGATTGGGGACACATCCTCAGCCTGTTGAAGCCACACCTTCAGGGGCCTGTTTACTGTGTGACCACTGATAGGCTTGGTTTTCATGCCTTTTGTACAAACGTGTGTTTGAGTGAGTGGACCACATTAAGCAGCCACGCCCAAATGCCAAACAACGTTTCCCAATCCCTCACCCCCCCCACACCCCCCTCCATTCAAAAGGCTCTGTCTGGCTGCTGAGAATTTCATGTGTGTGTCCCAGGCTGCACATTGTTGCCCTGCTGGAATCTTGGGTCGGCATGCGGGCTGCGGTAATCCAACCCGTCGACCCAGGACACCCCAGCGCTGAATCGGGTCTTTGTGCTGGAGGAAGAGCAGCCGTTTCCGACAATGGAGCAGGGCTGAAAGGCCGTGTTTGCTGTCGGCTGCCCCCCCCCCCAGACTGGGGAATGCAGGTCTGCCATGTTCAGGGCATGGGACTCCGCCCCCACCCCCAACTCTGCCAGCGCCCGTCTTGGGGAGCCGTGGACATCCCAACACTGCCTTTAATTAGGATGCCCTCTGAGTCCGTCTGAAGCCCAGAATGACTTCAGATGTTCAACTGCTTCATCTTCAGACGGCTTAAGTAATGATTCTAACAGTTAGAATCTGCCCAACTTCCTTCGAGTTCAATCATTAAAAAAATAAGATGCTCTGCTGATGTTTTATTCATCTCTGAGTCATATCGCTGATTTTCCATTTTGCAAACTCCTCGCGCCGCAGAGACCCTGACGGTCTGCGAGTTAATAAAGAAGCGAGGTAATATCTGCTCCATGGCCCTGAAAGCGTTCGGGGTCGTTAAAGGGAGATAAGAGCAGCTGCGGCACTGAACGGAACAATGACTCTGCCAGAAAATCTCAGGCCTGCTGAAGACATAATCAGGCTGCCTTCTGGAGGGCGGTGAACCAGCCTTTTCTTTGGGAAACGCCGGCTTTCATGTATCCCACATTACAGGGGAATGACGAATGAATGCTAGGGACTGTTTAAACTTCACAAAGCATCTGAGTGCTCTCTGTCCACACCCAGTTTGCGCTTTCGGAAAGGAGTTAACGTTTAACCTCCGTCGTACTGTGCTCTCTCGCTTTCCCGAATGGTTCTTCTGTTTGTAATACAACAAAATAATATTTTTTCCCCTCTTGTGTCTGAGTAGAGGTAAGGTAAACCACTACAGCAGTCTTTCCCGATCTGGTCCTCGGGGCCCACAGATGGTCCATGTTTTTGCTCCCTCCCTGGTCCCTGTTAGACATGTTAGTCCATATTACTGGTAGCTGGGAGGGAGCAAAAACATGAACCGTCTGTGGGCCCCGAGGACAGGGATGGGAAACACTGCACTACAGAATGGGGGACATTTTTGTTAAAATGGGAACAAGGTCAACCACTGGGACATACACACCCCTCCACTGCAGATTTATGGATCTGACATCTGGCATTGTACTGATGCTCTGTATATCTGTATATCTTCAGTGTAGAACTGGGAATTAACGCAGTATGAACTGAGATTTTCCCATTGCACATAATGTGAAACGCCGTGATGATGCTGGACCATCAGGAGATCTTCATGGCGATAGGCCCCAAACTTAGAGCCAGGGGCTTCTCAGAGCCGGATGGGGGGGGAAGGTCTTCACAGGTGACTCCTTCATCCCCCACCGCCGCTCCTACTGGGGGGTGCGGTCACAGCCCTTTGGAGGCCATGGGGCCAGTGTATGCAGTGAGAGAGATCAAACGGCCTCCACCAAGGGAGGAGGGGGAGGGGGGGGGGCAGAGTTACTGGTTACAGCCGCTGCTGTGAAAAGTCCGGTGGAGCAATATGACTCTGATCCATTTAGCCAGGAGCAGCGCTACAGTGACATCACATTTTTATTATTTAATCATTACACGGTAACGACAGTGCATCAAATTTATACCCAGGAATGCATCACGTCAGAGGCTAAATAATTTCCTTAAATTGGGTTAATACTTTGATGATTTGCACTTAATGAAAGTTCTTCTTAGGGTAGTTTTGTTTTCTACAGGTGGCATGGGGTGCTGGGGGAGAGAGGAGCATGAACTGTTAACGAAATCCTCCGTTTGTCTTCACAGCGCTGAAGAGATCCTTTGACATTGAGGATGTGGACGAGATCCCTGCTTACTCTCCTTCCTCGAACCTCAGCTCACCTTTCAGTCCAAGTCCGGTCCTCAGCAAAGCCAATGATGGCCGAGGGCCGGCTAATCATGGGCCGCCCTCCTACCAATCACGGATCAGCGTCGGTTCAAGCCCCGCCCAGAGTCCAGTCATGAAGAGCAAAATGGTGACCAGCCTGTCGTTTAATCGCGGGACCATTGGAGTGGTCAGGGCCAATGGCAACACAGGTTCTGGAATCACCCGTGTCTCATCATTCCAGAGCAGATTCAACCCAAATGGCTTTTTGTCCTCCGGCCCGGGAAGTGACAATGACAGCCTCCACAGCTCCTCCTCTAGCCTGGACTACCAAGGCACCTCCAAGGTCAGCTCATTGGCCAGCCCTCCCCAGAGCCCCATAGGGGTAAGCGAGTATAAGCCCCAGCATCTGGCCAACCCCGCCCTGAAGAAGTTTTCCTCGCATGGCAACGTTTTCCACTCTGAGGTGGAAGCACCCACCCTCCTGGCCACAGAACCCGTAGGTGTCAACCATGGCTCTATGCCTTCCCTGGACCTCCAGATCTCTGACAGCAGTGGGAGAAGAAATGCGGGCCCCCTGGGAGTGAGGTATGCTGGCATGGCTCCCACTTGGGGTTCCAACCCTCTTGGAAGGGTTCCATCATTTTCGTCCAGCCCCCAGCCCCCCAAACCCAAAGAACCGGCCCGGCTCAGCAAGTTCCCTCTGGACCTTGATAGCTTGGTGGCCAAACCCCAGGTTCCACTCCTTGAGGCTACCCCGGCACCAAAACCGGCCCCTAAGCACAATGGGAATCTGATCAGCCCCTCAAACACACCCATCATTCCCACCCACACCCTGGATGCTGTCCCCCCATCTCCGGGGTCCCTGCCCGTCCCCAGCATCAGCGAGTCCCCCGTACCCCTCTCCCCAGCCCAAACCCCGCAGCTCAAGCTGGTATCGCAGCCCCAAGTGGTCCAGCTCTCCCCCGACCCAGCGGCTCTGACCCCAGGTCCTGGCCCGGATGTGCTGCAGGATGCCGGGGAGACCGTGGGCTCCATCCTTCAGAGGATCGCCTCCTTTACACCGGCCAGCGCCGTGGGACTCAGACCCAGAGAGAGCAACCGCAGCAACGGGGTGCAGGAGCAAGAAACGGCTGTACATCTCCAGCAGTTCCAACAAGACGGTAAGATCCATACTCTCCATCCAACTCTCCAGTATGGATGAGCCTTTAAACCAATTAAAGCCGTTAAATATCAATTAACCATAAAAAAAACTCATTAAAGATAAATTAACTGATTACGGTCATTAAATATACATTAAATAAATCTGTAGCACTGGGATAATCTGTATGCCTGGTGTTTACTCAGTACGGAACCACATCTGTGACAAATGGAAGGTGACAAATGAACTAGCTAGGTAATTAGCAGTTTGCTAACTCCTTGATCAATGAGGCTTCCAGCTGTGGTGTCCTGGCTAGATGGATCACTGTCACCTTTCCAGGTTGTATCTTCAAAGCCAGTAAAAACAATGATGGAGGAACTTCCTGTCATATCAGTGAACAGCTCGGTGGAAATAGTCATGGCGGTGGCAGGGAGATATTGCTTGTGTGTGGTGAACCCAACTTGGCCGCGGCATAATTGTTTACCGTTGGCAACACTGGCTGATCGCGGTTGGCTTCCTGTGCAGCTGGGCCTGTCCGGTTATCCCCCACAATTCAGTTCACCCTCAGGACGTTCAAGAGTCTCATCCGCAGAGGTGAAACCTGCAAGTGCCAAATGATTTACGGCCCGTATCAGATCAGCGAGATGTAAATGCTACTGCGGCCTTGTGTTTACCCCCTGGCACGCCAGCTGCAGGCTACGCAGGATCGACGGTGATGGTCTCGCGGTTTATATGGCGGTTCATGTACAAGCGGTGGCAAGAAACCTGAGATTTGTTGCACATTATAGTTGAGACATCTTCCGCTGAAGGCATAAACAGACTGGCGTGTGAGTGGAGCCACTGCCAGAGTAATGTACAACAAGGACCCGGGGCTAACCCCTAGGCTCACCTCCCAAACATATTTTTATAATATGTTTTCACATGGAAAGGAAATAATGGAACGTGCCATTATTTTCCAAAAGAAGCGGGTTTGTATCCTGCTGGAATGTATATTTTCGTGTGATGATTGTGTTTCCAGTCCTGTGCTCGTTAGATAGCTGCTGAATTTAAATAGTTACGGCCAGTCGGCCACAGTCAATGTTGTCAGGACCCTTTGTCGGCCAGTCCGATGCCTGCATGTAATTCACTGTTTTTGGAGGCTTTGTTTTCTTTACCAGATAAAAACTCAGTGAAGGGGCTACATGGCTTCCCAGAAACAGCCCTCCCAGCATTTTTTTCCCCCATTTCTTTTGTTTATCTTTGGGGGTCATGCAATGAAAGGAAGTTGATTCTTTTGCCGGCCTGAGAAAGCTGTTATCACTGCAGGGGTCCTTAATTTGATATGTTCATTGAAACAGACTCTCTGCGGCACTCTATGGTACAATCACGCGGTCTTGTGGCGAGAGGTTGAACCGGTCGAAAGGGTTGCCCATCTGGATGCTGATGGCTGACCCGGGTCCCGGCGCTGAGGGTGGGCCCCTGGCTGTTTGTTACTGGGGGCAGGAAGGAAATGGCAGCGGCCTTCACAGCCGGGAAACTTCACCTTGTTTGGACAAAAATAAGTGCTCAGTTCTGTGTTTGGAGGACAGAGACGAGGCTGTTAGGGGGCACTGGGTCCCTCCACCCACTTAAAGGCGCTCGTGCGGCTGTTTGCCTCAGCCGGTCTGGCTGCTCGTGAGAAGCATCGTTACTGACGCCTGTGTGGCCCAAAGGTTGGGTCAGCCCGGCGGTCATGCCCGGCGGGGGCGCATAGGTCAGAACGCCGCGGTGTTTCCTGAGATAACGGCGGAAACGGGCTCCCTGGGTGGGAGCTGAGGGCCGAGGCCCCGTTTTTAGCTCCGGGTTTCCCGTTTTTAGATCAAACGCTGGCGCACGACGTACGAAGACATGAGCGTTCATATGTCAGAACGGTTTTCCCTGAAAAATGAAATGAAGGCTTGGAAAGCTCCGCCGGTCGTTTTAAGACAAACATTTCAGGAGCTGGAGGAGAGGAAACATCTGGCCTGCGAGAGAGGTGAACTTACACCCCTGCGTTGGGCTTTGGGCGTGAGGACCGAAGGGGGATTCCTGTGAGGCGGGTATGAAACCGGGGAGACGAATCACGGCAGTCGCTTCAGAACACTCTCGTCTCCTTCTTGGGGGAGGATTAAACGAAATGCCACTTCACACTCTACGTGGAATCCAAGTGCTGATTTACAGCACGGCCCTCGGCAGCGAGAGACGCAGCTGCATTTGTCTATTTATCATCTAGGGGGCGCTGCGTGGCCCAGTGGGTTAAGATGATGTGTCTGTGATTGGACGGTTGCTGGTTCAAATCCCAGGGTCCTTGAGCAAGGCCCTTAACTCCATCTACTCCAGGGACTGGCTGATCCTGCTGTCTCAGTAGTATCTCACTTTACATAAATGAACTTAAATGTAAATCACTGCTGCACTGCCAATGTGACCATTGTCGTCCATCCTATAGCAGGATCAAGGGTCTGGACTCAGCTGTAGAGCCCGTGCTCCAACTGGGCCGTGATCCCTTCCTCTCTGGGTGTCTGAGCATCCCGTTCCCCCGTGTTTTAATTTGGCTGGCAGCGAGAGGAGATGTACAGTGATTTTTCGGGGGGGGGGGGGGGTGTCCCTTATCTGATGCTCCGCCTCCCAACAGGGCCGTGGAGCTCAATGGCCCACAGAGATTGTTTTTGTTTTTATCTTCATGGAAACTCAATCAGCCATCTGATTACCCAGAAGACAGTCGACCTTACAGAACAATGACTTAATGCAGCAGGCACCAAGTGCCCCTTTTAAAAGAAGATAAAACCTGAATGTGATTAAACTGGGGGGGGCAATAGCAGAATACCAAAGCTCAGCTTGCAGCCCCCTCACACACTGATGAGCACACCTCCTTAAACCAAGCGTCACAACACTTAACCTAAATTGGGTCTTTTTCACAATAGTATGACAGAGGATGTAAATGTTTATTAACAAAAAGGTTAGACAGATAAGGGCCAAGAAATTTCTGCAGATTTACTGTTACTCTTGAAACTACATTCATCTCAGAAACATCTCACGTCTTATCGGCGTTCAAAAAAATAATCTAGGCCATGACTCATTAATACTTGCATACGTGTTTCATTTGTGGCCACATTTCAGGGTTTTTTTTAAGCTAACAGGACTCCAGTCGTCTCCCAAACCGTTTATGATGTACAAAATCAAGACGTTTGACAGAGATAGGGAGGAAATTAACAAAACGCACATGAAGGAAACAAGAAGACTGATTAGAAAGCTGTGTTGTTCAGTAATGGCTGTAGCTCGGATTTGTGACTGATAAAATAAATAATAAAATTAATAGATTAGAAATTCACAGAAGGGCTGCTGCCACTTTAAGAGAAACAAGGACACAAAAAACATCTTTGAAGCTGAAGAAAAACACATTAAAGGTGGAAACATCTGAAGCTTCTTTCTTCCTTTTAATCTTTCTCTCAGAGCGGCGATGTTTCCTGAGGCACGATTAAAAGGAGCCGCTTCCGCACGCCGTCCACTTTCTGCGGAATTCACCAGAATGCCGTCCGCGTATGAACACACGACGGCTCTCCCGTCCGCGTTCTCCGCCTTAAAGCTCTCTTCCCTGTAACTAACGTCACCTTCCCCCAAAACAAAATGGCAGCCAGTTACAATGTTATAATTCCCATCAGGCACAGTAGTGAGAGCTGTTGGACCTTAGGGGGGCCCAGCCAAAGCTGACACCGTACTTAAGGGCATGACCCCAACAGGAATAAGATGAGCTGAAATGAAATGAAAATGAACACAGGGCTCCTGCGATCTGGAAAAACCACGTTAAATATTCTATCCCCTTGGCAAGTGGACTGAAGCGAAGTGAAAAGATATAAGAAATGTGACCGATAAAGATCACTGAGATATATCACATGGGAGGCTGCTGTAAACACGCTTGCTGAGAGACACTGACCAGCTAAAGCCTGTATAGAGCTCAGGTCTGCTAGGGGAATTAAAACAGGCAGAGTGAGTGGCGGCCCCCCAGGACAGGGTCCCTCTCATCTCCCCCACTTTTTTCGCTCCTCTGTTCTGAACCGCCACCGGGGCCACGCCGTTAGGGCGTCGGGAAACACCAGAGAGCAGTTTACTCTAAAGCGGCAAGCTTTTTTGCAGATGTGCAGCCTGGTGCAGGCTTGACCACTCTCCGGGGTCGTCCTACATTTCAGAGCTCAGCCCCCCCCCCCCCCAGTTAGAGGTTTGGGACGAGCGAGACTCGGATCTCACACGCTGGGGGTATAGTGACTGAAGCTTTGCCTGTCTGCCCGCTCCTCGCAGGCTGAGATTTACTCGCGATTCCTGTCTAAGCTGTAACAACGTTCTGGCTTTGAAGGAGGCTTAGCTGCCGTTTCAGTGGGGCTAGCCCGCTCCCCCCCCCCTCTTTGTATTGCCCCCACCTCTTTGTGCCTATACCTCCTTCCACCTCCGTTTCATCCCCCTTTTCCCCTGCCCCTCTCCCCCTCGCTCTACCTTTCCGCTTGTCCCTCCCCCGCACTCACCCCCGCCCCCTTCATGTTTGAGCCTGTCCTGAACATACGGGGGGTTCCTCTCTCCTTGTACAGCACACTTTATTTTGGATTTAATTACAGTGATTTAGAGAATAAATTCTTCACCAGCAGATGTTTTAAGCTCCTCCCACCCCCCCACCAGCTCCGCTTCCCGTTAAATATTAATTTCTTCACCCGTTCATGTTGTTGTCTGTTGATGTTTTTTCTGTCCTGGGATTTGTGCACGAATCTGTTTGAAAATGTGATTTATGTTCCTCTGGACTCGTCAGGAACTCTTCAGTGTGTCGACTGGCAGAATGGGAATGAATATTTCATTACTGATAGGAATTGAAGCATATTTCTTTCACAAATGGGGCAATAAAAACAATAACAAAAGCGACAGCAATAACAATAATGATCTGTCTTGACAGGTAAAGCGCTCAACGACATTTTTTGGATCTGTGCATAAGTTCAGCTGCTGCTTTCCTCGAAGAACTTCTAGTGTTTGAAGCATTACTCCCGCATGATTACATGGCAATTACAGCGAATGAAATTCCACATTTAAACCTCACATTTAAGCGCTAAATGTTATTTACAGTACTTGCACATGTTCCAACACACAGCCAGAAGGTCTAATCTCTAGGCCCCCATTTACAACAGGAGCATTACATTGTGTGCCGGTGCGCTGTGTGGTTTGGCTTGCAAACTGTCATTGTTCCCGGACCGTAATGTGCGCTTTGGGTGTTTCTCGGAGCCTGATCTGCAGTGTTTTGTTGCGAGGTAGGCTTCGCGTGAAATGCCTGTAGTTGCGAATAGATTTATGGTTGGCCAGCGTCCTTCAACACGGAAGATTGATCCCAGCGTCATCTCTGGGTTTTGTGACTTACAGCCCAGAGCAGAGTGTGGTCTCAGAGATATTTTTGTGCTTCAGGGCGTGTGGTGATGTAGCTCTAGGCGATGCAGCAGAGGGTCCTTCTCATCTCAGCTGAGCCCGAAGGTGGCAACCCGACCTCTCCCTTGACCTCTGACCTCCCCCCCCCCCATTCCTGGTCATTCTATCATAGGCTTTTCACACAGGTGAAGATGTTTCAGTCCATTTCCTTCAGTGATACTTCAAGAAATCGTTATATGCAACCAGACAAAAACCGCCTTTTCTATTCCTTGTTGAGGTATATTAGATTTCCAAAAGCTTTTGGGTTTGCTTCATGAAGAAACTGTTCCAAAGATCTTAGTATAGTGTAGGCCAAGAGTCTGTACTTTATATTCATAATGTTAATCAGCTAATAGTATTGCAGCATATTAATTAGTGTTGGATATTGCGTTATTGTACAGTAGTTCCAGCTGTGTTTTTTTCTGGTTGAGATTTGGTTAGCTGGATAGTGTCATTTACTAGTTGGTCCATGCATACCAGCTGTGGCACCACTGGGCTCTGGCTGCGACGGCAGCTGGGCTCTCTGAACACAGACATCTGCTCCCAATACCCGGGCCACCGTCGGAGATTGTGGCCACGGAACCCATCCGGATGATGTTTCCGGAACATGGGGGGCGGGATGCGGAGTGTCGGCGGCCTGGGGGTGTTCCTATAAAGACGTGTCCTCACATCTGCCATACACATCTTGACTCGATCGCCGTTGGGTACCGTGCTCTGAGATTAAAAATAACTCACTCGGTTTAACTAAGCGGGACCCGCAGTGGGTTCGGTCTTCAGAGGATGGGCTGCCCCCACCCCCCCTACTTAATGACGAGGCCAGCAGAACCTTAATGACCCCCCACCCAGCATATCTTGTTAAGGTTCCTTTTTCTGAAGACCGCCCCCTCTTCAGGACACGGCAGTGGTAAGTGCTTCGTGTGCCCTGTCAGGGCCATTACGGGCCAATAAAGGGTGATTAACGACAGCGAGCACAACAGCAGGCATGTCTGTGCGGATGAGAGTGACGGAGTGTGAGGAAAGGAGTGATTTAGTGCAGGGGTGGGGGGAGGCAGAGTGTTTATCTTGAGTGGGGCCGCCTTTGAATCGGGTCTTCATGGAGATATGGGCCCACTGCTGACAGCCCCTCTGGATTCTGCCACGTTAAACGGCAGCGGAGGGTGAAGACTGTCACGCTGACAAGACCCCGGAGCGAACCACCCTGATTCACTGAGTCCGGGACTCACGTAACGCACATGAAAGCTCCTTTCAGTCCCAGCCACTGGCACTGCAGATCACCCTCCCTTGCAAAGCACAGTGGAGATTGGGGGGTGGGGGGGAGGGTACAGGGGAGTTGGACTGACTTCTGTGTTTCACAATCGGGAGGGCGGGGGGGGGGATGTCAGGTAGGAATTTTCAGGCACAGGGGTGAAATCTGTGGTCAGGCCCCTTTTTGTATTTTGTAATGCACCCTGAATGACTGCCCCCCCCAGTGACAGCCATCATAGTGACTCGGTTGTATGGTGTTTGATTTAGGGAAAATACTTTCCCGTGTGTTTGCGATTTTCTCTCCATCTCTTTTCTTGCGTGCCTTGCATGTGCGCCATGTCTCTACTCTCCTAAGCACACACCCCAGGGGCAAAAAAAGCCCGTTTCTTTGTCAGTCAATTTTTTTGTAAATTCTTTCATTCAGTTTTATTGGGAGGGAGTCAGGAATCATGCGACGCATTGAAGAGAAGTCTTTGAGCATGTGCGAGTGTGTGTGTATGTATGCTTGCCCGAGTCCAAAAGCATTTAGACAAATTTGAACAAGTCGGGCGCTTCCCGTCCGCCGTCCTGTTGACAGGTTTTTTTTCTTTCATATTTACCTGAATGGAAAGGCAAGCTGCGATGAAACGTGTCTGTTCTCTGCCTGGAAGATCGCAAAGGGCAGTTTGCAATGGCGTTAAGAGTCTGCCATTTTTATACGAGGTGCTCGTTGTGTTCAGGAGGAGTTCAGGGCTTAGAGCTCATAAATGGTTATGGCAGGAAGACCCCCCCCCCCCAAGCGCTCGGTCAAAGCTGAACCTCTCACCCAGAGGAAAGAAGCCCCATCTACAGGAACGCCACCTGGCAGTATTTACGATAGTCACATGACAGCTGTAAGCCTGTCTCCTCTCAAGGAGCCAAACTAGTCGATGGATGAACCAATCAGAGAGCAGCTCCAACCCCTGCAGCGCTGGACCCTCGACCACATTCTCACATGCGAATATGGCCCATGCTTCAGTTGTGGAGATGGAATTTTTATAATTAGACAAGATATAAAACGCGGAACTCCGTCTTTAACTGAGGCCAGCTGTCGGCTTCCAGCCCTCGCTCCAATAACTTCAAAATAATAACTTTAAGAGCCAGAGTGGTAAATATCAAACGCCTGGGACCCAGAGCGCCTCACAGTGGCAATGTGGGATAGGCGTGGCCTGTCAGTGCAGCTGTGCCATGCCAGTGTAACTCATGCACACAAGCGTGACTCAGAGATGATCATATATGTAACATACAGTACTGTTGGGGGGGTGGTGGTGTGGGGCCCCACCCAGCTCACAGGGGCCCTCAATCCCACGTGAAATGTGTCCCTGCTGATCTGGTCTGGATTTGTGTTCTGGATCTCCAGGTTCCTGCCCCAGGCTGAATAATCGCTCATCGATTATGGATGAACATTCAAGTCGATTTTAATCAATGCAGACTGTAATAATCCAGAGAAAGTCACACCTGACGATAGATGGCCTGTGCATAAACATGGCAGTATGGGATGATTAAGCCCTGCTAGCATCACTTTAAAGACGGTTATGGGGGGTAGATGTGGTGGGGGGGGGGGGGGGGTGTTGACTTCAGGCTGTGATTTAAGATCCTGCAAAATCTGCGAAAATTTATGAGCAGCTGTTTAAAATCTCCATGTGTAAAGTTCCTGGCGGCTTCAGGGAACATCGATGCTATTTCCCATGGCTCATGTATTTTATTGGGGTGCCTCTGAAAAATAGCCAGCATTTGCAGTGTCTCAGCAGTGCAGGGCTGTGTCTGCCGCATTCACTGGTTTGCATACAGCATGGCAGACTGTTAATGGGACAGACTGGGATCCAAAACTCACTGGGAGGGATGATTGGAATGTCATGGAAGTCATGGACTTGGTTCAGTTTAGTCCCACTGCTCACATGATTGGCTCCCTTTGAACCAGACAACCAATCACTGTGTACAGTGAACATATACATGTGAATTTTCAAAGACACTGATTTGCAGTTTGCACTACTGAGCACCTCAGCCCACACGATTCCACGCGTGTCCCCTGCTAATGTGTTAGCATGGAAGGAGAACTGGCTAGTGTGTTATCATGGAGCAAGAGCTGGCTGGCATATTAGCATGGAGGGAGAACTAGCTACTATGTTAACCTGGAGGAATAGCAGGGTGGCATGTTAGCATGGAGTGAGAGCTGGTTGGCGTGATAGCCAGGAGGGAGAGCAAGCTAGCATGATAGCCTAGAGAGAGGGCTGGCTAGCGTGTTAGCCTGGAGAGAGGGCTGGCTAGCGTGTTAGCCTGGAGAGAGGGCTGGCTAGCGTGTTAGCCTGGAGAGAGGGCTGGCTAGCGTGTTAGCCTGGAGAGAGGGCTGGTTAGCGTGTTAGCCTGGAGAGAGGACTGGCTAGCGTGTTAGCCTGGAGAGAGGGCTGGCTAGCGTGTTAGCCTGGAGAGACCCACATCCCCGTCTCTGTGGAGTCACAATCATTATCTGCTATCCAGCAATTTATCCGACACAGTGATCACACAGCTTACGAAACACTTACTTTTTAAAAACCTATTTAGACAGCTGGATATTTCTAGATTGTCTCTATGGGTGGGGCGGTGGGGTTCAACAGCAGCTTCCCTTCAGAGCCTTAAACAGGAAACCCCCCTGGTGTGTCATTAACTGCTTCGAACCCGGCCCATCTCACTGCGAGGGACGTATTGCTGACGTTTTGATAAACAGTGGCCTGCTGAATGTGCTGGGTCTGGGGAGGAAGCTCACTGTCCTCCCAGTTGGGCTCATGGAGGTGGTACCCGATGCATGGCCATGGCAGCAAGGGGCCATGAGCACTCCCCCGTAGTCGATTTCGTGGGTTAGCCCAATCTGTACCTTAATTCCAGAGTCCTGAATTGCAGTGGCACCCCCAGGGCTCTCTGGCTGTTGACGGGTGGTCAGCTTCGTTCCATGCACAGTGGCTTGTCAGCTGGGGGGGGGGGTTTCTCCACAGGGGGGGGCCCATGGGTCACGGTTTCCCATTGTTTTGACAGCACCTCTGACGGTGGCCAGTTGGCTTTGATCTCAGAGGCAAGTCAGAAATGGTCTGTATCCGCTTGCTTGGGGGGGGGGGCAGATGGGAGGGGCTCTTTTCCCTAAAGCTGTTTTTCCAAAGCACACAAATTTTCCAACCTCTGCGTCAAATCGAAGTCCAAAAGTCGGGCCATCTGCGTACTGTAAGCGCTGCGGATGACTTACCCGGCGATCCAGCGTTGGTGGTTCGTGTCTGGCGCTAGCGCGCCTGCATCCGTCCCCCTCAGACAGCATGGGTCTCCATGCCATCACGAGCCCATGGGCCTTCCTAACTGTCAGCCACAATGTCGGCCAACACCTGAGGTTTAATTCTGAAATAGGCACCTTGGGAGAAAAGCCACCCCTGAATTAACGGGGTGGACCGCTGGCGAGTTCCACCAGCAAACTGTCCGCACAGACAGGACTCGTCTAGGATGACATTTAATCTTGACTCACGCTTAATCAGTAGTGCTATGAAAGCCAGTGTTTGACTGACAATGACCCCGTCCTGCAAGCTCTGCACTTTCTGTTTAGTGGACACATACAGCTTTTTCTTTAAAAACATGGGGCTGTTCCTGGGTTTGAATTACAGTCCAGGGAAAGAGATGCCATGTGTTCCATCGGCCTGCTTACCAGCGAGCATCACTGCTTTTAAAGATTCTTCTAGATCCTCCTGGAGGGGGCTCAGCTTTCCTTCAGGGCCCAACTCTACTAATGTGGAAAAAGCGTAGGGTTTGTGCTTGTCAGCACGGACTCTGTGTGGGAGTCCCTGGGGGAGTCCCTTGTGCACAATGGGGGTGATGAAAGGCTGGGGGCGCAGCCAGCTTCCAAATACCCGCAGCTGTCAAACATGAAGTCTCACTGGACAGCGGAACCCTTGACCCCCGCATATAGCCGTGTCCCTCAGGGCACAGTTTTATGTTGGGCTTGGGGGGGAGACAAAAGGCCTTCTGTATAAATCACCCATCTGATGTGCGAATTGGAAGGCGCGACAGTCACATTTTTCACTCAGAGATAGACTCCTAAGAGTCTCCCTCAGCATGCTAACCCAGAACCAAAAGGGTTTTGCTGAGGCTTTAATCCTCAAATGTGCCCTGAGGTGTGTGACCAGATGCAGGCCTCATATGTGCCCTGAGGTGTGTGACCAGATGCAGGCCTCAAATGTGCCCTAAGGTGTATGACCAGATGCAGGCCTCAAATCTGCCCTCAGGTGTGTGACCAGATGCAGGCCTCAAATCTGCCCTCAGGTGTGTGACCAGATGCAGGCCTCAAATCTGCCCTCAGGTGTGTGACCAGATGCAGGCCTCAAATCTGCCCTCAGGTGTGTGACCAATCAGAAGCAGGCCTCAAATATGCCCTCAGTTGTGTGCCCAATCAAATGTAAGCCCATATCCAAAGGCCTTCATCTTTATCCTTTGGATAAGGTGCTTAACAATATGACTCAAATGATCCACTCTAAGTCTCCAGCTGAAGCCAAACAGCTCACTTTGGATCAACACACCCGGTACAGTCTTACCCCCATAAATTTTTTTTGGGGAAAAAAAAACACTCAACTCATCATCGTGTAGTTTGGATTCAGGAAGGACAGGATTAAACAGAGGCTGGGTTCGTTAAGCTTTCGTATTTGTAATTTATCTCACTCTTCAGAGGGACGGAAACGGCCGCGCTGTGTATGTGTCTCCTCAGAAAGCCATAACAAAAGACACGGGGGGTGCATAAACAGGGGGAGGGGGCCACAGTCAGTCAGTGGATTGGGGGGGGGGGGGGGTGGGTGGCCATATGGCGGACAGGATCTGGCCTTTTAACATTCCCCTTGAAGTTCACCACATCCCACTTTGATAGAGCAAATGGTCGGTGGGTGGGTGGGGTGGAGGCATTAAAAAGGATGTTTAAATGTAAGGGTTATACCCTACCAGCCATCTAGCGGGTGCTGGCTGAACTTCGCTCACCTCTGAGGGTCAGACGTTCTGCTCTGAATCCGTGATGAACTTCAGGCTAGTGGAGGCATCCTTGCAGACCTTGGGGTACCTGCAGCATGTGACGCTGAGGGGTGAGCTTGACCGTCCCAGAAAGACCGTAAGTTAGGGCCGCATGGTCAGGGCCACACCACAGGCACCAAGATGGAGGAACTCTGGCTAGATACTTATGGTCCTCAGTTCATGGAAGTGTGGTTCAGGATGGGCTTGTGTCCCCCTCGTAGAGAGATAAATGAAGGTGCCCCTGCAGAGTAGATGTGGAGCTGATAAGATAGGAATCATGTGGTAGGTGTTGGGACATTATTTTCTCTGGGATTTCACGGGTAAGGTATTGCCTCATCCCTCCCCCATGCTGGCTGGGAGCCAGAAATATGTTAAACCCCCCCACCCCCCACCCCCAGGTATGTGTGTGGAGGAAAGCATGCAGCCGCTGGATCCTGCGATTGTTTTATCAAAGGACAGATTTTCTCCACGTCTGCTGGTGTCCATAATTACATCATGCACTGGAAATGGCCTGTAACTGGTCGTGACTGGTCATGCTGGGGAACAGCACACGTGTGTGGTCATTCACAGTGAGGGGCACTGTTACATTTTTGTCCCGTTGAACTTAATCCAGTCTGCTCTCAAAAGATACCAAACCAAAGGATTTACCCCTAGTTTATATTGACAGTTTAAATGATGTTCCAGAAGGAAACACATTCTGCAATCAAAACCTGTCTGGAACACTTTGCCCTGACCCTCCATGGAAGAAGTGTAGAACTGCCTTTAGAATGTCACCGAGAAAATACTCTACCATCTAGCTCCATTCAGATCCTTTTTTTTCAAAGCTGATGCCTTATTGGTTCAAAGATTGGCAGAGGCCCCACCCCTATTTCATAAAAAAGCAAAAATCTTGCAACTAATTGGCCGAAAAATCCATCAAACAAACACCCACACCTGCATGGCGGGTAGGTCATATAGAATTTATGGTACGTTCGATTATCTCCAAAGTCGTAAATTCCGAAGTGCGTGACGTCACGTCCGACCAGTCTCCCATTGGAGCTACGCATCTCAGAACAAACATGGCTGCCTCCACAAACACGCTGCTGTTGTGTGTTGTTGCTTTATATTTTAGCACATTTGGAGCAAGATTCTTTTTTTCCGAGAGACACACAAACAAGAAACATGAACTAGTCAAACCAAATTAAAAGCTTTATAGTATTTTAGTAGATCCACAGCTATATTCTTTTTTCGAGATGCAAACAAACTATAAACAAACAAAAGACACTAACAATCTGATATTGCATGCTAGGACACTATTTTCTACACTGACCACATGCAATTGCATTTATAACTATTAATACATTTCACAAAATAAACATTTTTAAAAATGTATAAAATAGAATTACTGTTCACCCGGATTATGCTGCCATGTTGAAATGACGACACAGGGAAATCTCGTACAGCAAAATTCTCTCTGACATCTACATCGAAAAAGAGGCGTGTTTCTGACAGAAAGTGATGTTTTTCATGACGTTTCTATCGGACTTCTGACTCGGAGAGAGATAATGGAATGCAGGATACGGCTAGTTAACTAAAGCTAATTCCCGACAACACACCAAACTGAAAATTATCTTGATGATTAGCCTCGTTTATCACAAACAACAAAATAGCGCGCAAATACACATGGTAGCACATATTCACATAAATACATGAACAGTCCCAATCCTAAGAAACTACTCTATTTAGAAACATTATAAACATTTACATCATCTTAGGCATCAAACAAACACGCTCATGTTTGTTTGTTTGAAGGAACGTTTTGGTTCGAAAACCAACAGAAAAACTAATCGAGGACACGAACAAACAGAGGCATATGACAGCAGCTTTTCTAAAAGCTGCAGTTGCCCTTTGTTACGTCTGTCTGTTTCTTCGGGGAGCAACTATCACACAAACACCACACGTATACAGGAACCTTGTGACTGTATGTAAGACCAACTCATGCAAAAAATTGTCCATGATACGTGAAGTTTACGGAAGCCTGTAAGTAAATTTACACGTTATCTTTTCATGCATTTAATGTGTTCCTCAGAATGTATTATTACTATTTACTACTTTTGGGTTTTGGGTTTTTTCTTTAAGGTATGTGGGGGGGGCGGGGAATCCAACGTATGTAAAATTTGACTTATATAAGGGTTTATGGATTCCATCAGTCGAGACCTGCCTGTACAGACTTACTGAAACCCAAACGCAGCAGTGCATTCACAGAACATACCATGCACACATAGATCGGGACCCTGGTTCAGCACATACCCCATGGCCTCCCCGCTTGCCAGTCCGGACCGCAGGAAGCCCGGGTCGGGGACCAGATGTGCCCCTCACTGAACAACAAGCCATACAGACCCATAAAGGTGTCAGAATCAAAGGGGGAGGAGATGCATACTCACGGTGCTCAGTCACTTAACACGGAGAGATCCGGCTCGGAGACATCGATCTCCTTTAGCGTGGAACATGGCAAAACCATCACGCATATTAATCACAGGGCTGGGGTTTAGGCCGGTCATGTTGGGCAGG
Organism: Paramormyrops kingsleyae; assembly: GCF_048594095.1. Classification (NCBI taxonomy): domain Eukaryota; kingdom Metazoa; phylum Chordata; class Actinopteri; order Osteoglossiformes; family Mormyridae; genus Paramormyrops; species Paramormyrops kingsleyae. The sequence goes on along the minus strand of NC_132818.1, from coordinate 13,419,390 downwards.
TTGGATCTGTCTGGTTATGTGGTCCAGATAATCCATCTTATCCAGTACAGCTCTGGAGTCACGGGACGCTCTAAAGAAAATAACATTTTCTCTGATACAACCATCTGCCAAGTTGGAAGAGAAACGTCCCCCAAGCCCCCATTGCCCTAATGGAAGCTGAACATTCTTGCGATTGAGATTGGAAGGCAGACTGAAAGTGTCCAACAGGGGGCAGCAGCGAGTAAACGTGGTGCGGCTGTGGATGGGCTACAGCACAACTCTTGAGATGTGCGACATATTCTGAGCTATTTACCATCTATGGAAGAAACAAATGGATAGAACCACATTACTTTAGATACACGAAATATTCTTTAAATTCACATAAGCAGACGCTGTCAAATATTTACAGAGGACATGTTGATGCTTTTAGTTAATCATGCTCCTGTTACTGGCAGGGGAGCAGTGGGCAGAGAGGGAGGGAGAAAATCATATCCTCTTTATGACAGACAGAGGCTCTGTGCCCTTTGACATTGGCCGCCTCTGCAGCACTGCATCTTGTCTTATTGTGTCTTATTGGGCGATTCCGGGGCACGCAGAAGGGCCGCAGCGTGCCCACCATCACCTGCATTCAAGGTGGCCTGACTGACTGGCACAGTTCCGCAGAGATCGGTATGACCTTTGCCCGCGCACATCTGTGCGGACGTCTGGCGGCAACATGAAACGCAGTGGGCTGAACGTCTGCAGCCAAACGGTATGGAGATGTAATCAGGACCGAGAGCAGGATGCGGCGCCATGCAGGTGAGCGTTAGGGGGCCTTCGATAGAGCAGCGTTTGGGCCTCTTTTCAGAGCCAGCCGTGGGTTACCGCGTTCCCCGGGCGAGCGGGAAGCAACCTCAGACAGAAATACAGAAAACAGCACCACAACCGGGGCTAATTCTGCCGTTTCAGGGTGGGAAAAATGTTATGGAAGATTCTAGCGCTGCCTTGCACAGAAGATTCTCCTGTGGGGAGGGTGTGTGCGGATTTGGGATCGGAGTATCTGACAGCAAACAGAGAGCGTGGGTGAGGTCATGCATAGGATTACCGAGAGCAGCGGGGGAGGAATCGCCGTCCCGCCCCCCATCCATCCTTCCTCTCCCTCTACTCCTCTCTCTCCATCTGTCTCCCGCTCTCTTCATATCCCTCTTTCCTTACCTGAAACACGAGCTGGGGTCTATCCCAGAGTTCATATCATGTCACGGGCTGTTAATCAAATAAACTCCCCACTTTGGGTTATGATATAACATCTTCTGGATCCCAACAGTCTGCTTTTTATCTTGAGAGTTAACAAATCACATCTTCAGACACCGACTAAAATGTTTTCGTGTTTTTTTTCTTCATCATCACTTTAGGGTCAGTAGTACGGGTTCGAGGAGAAGGCCGTTCGCATAAGTTCACTCATCTGTGTAAAGTCAGGTTTAGCTTTCGGTAAATCACGTGACTTGTTGCACGTTTAGGCCTAATTCTGCATGGATGGGAAAACAAGCAGCGAGTGTAAAACCCAGGGTTTTCCGCGTGGGAGCAGTTCTCTGCGGGTGGGGATGTTTTAGCGGAAGTCCGGAATGTTGCCCTCACAAGCAACTCTTTGTTGTGAGAAAGATACACTGGCCCTTTTTTGGAGTCGTCCGAATGGTGTTTACAAGCCACCGCCTGCCGCGTGGTCTTCTCTGCTTTTCTTTTTCATTTTCTTTTAGCAGAAACGGGCTGTTAAACTTGACAGGTTGCTGAAATACTGCTGTAGCCTGCAGGTCGATTCTCAAGAGAACTGGGGCATTTTCCACTGCGATAGTCCCCCCCCCCCTTCCATATCACCCCTTTCCTCTCCCATACGACACTGCTGGAGGGTGCATGTGCTCATACAGCGCCTGAGGGCCATCAAAAGGCTGGGGCCACAATTTAAACAAATTTAATGATGTTTAATAATACATAAAAGCTGGTTGATCTTCTAACCCAAACTATTCATGGCAAAAAAAAACTGCTCCCGTCCGCGATTCCCCTCATGGCTTCACGTTTTACCTCCTCGGTGGACGTTTCCGGAAAGATCCAGACCCGGAGCCCAACTCACAGGGCCAGCAGCAGCTCCCCTAAGGGTTCTGAACTTCCACAGGCACATCTGGTTGCCCCCAACTCCAAGCCCCCTGGGGGCTGCCCGGCAGCGTATCGAATGGGGCCCGGTCTGAGGCGGCCCTGGCTGTGTGAAGAGCACTGGGGGTCAAAGGTCACCTGTGAGCTTCAGCTGTATGCCTCACTTCCTCCTGTGACTCCCAAGACTGGGAAAGTCTGTGTGTCACAGGTCACCGTTTTTTTTTTTCCCTCACCAAACACCATAGTAGTGCACCAATGGGGAACTTTTGACTGATACTAATAACTAATATATTTTTGTCTAATAGTATGATAACCAACCTTCTAGCTCCACAAACCTGTAGCAAAACTGATCAGTGGTGTTATTTCTTTATGTACTTGGGCGACTGTAGCAGGGTCTAAGTGGTAAATGAGTCGACATAATCCCTCATCCTCCATTAGGAAAATGGACGACTGTCCAATGCAAACGTCTCCATCATTTTAGTAGTCATGTCTTTAGCTCCGCTGCTACTAACTTTTAAATATTAATGAAGTTTAAATATCAGCCGGCAATATCGACCAATGTTCACACACAGAACCTTCAACAATGTCTTGATTTTTAAGAAATGTTAACTGATACCAATAAATCTTAACCGATATATCATGCATGACAAATACCAGCTACCAGCTGCTGAGGCCTGACTGCTGGGAAGTGACTGATCTCGGTTATCAATTTCCTGCTTTTATGAATCGTTTCAAAGATCTGACCTTGACATTACTCAGCAGTTTGGTGTTATAGGGCCGAGAGGAATGCTGCCTTTATGAACTAACCCACTGCTCCCCTGCCGGGGGTCAGAGAGCTTATTTTGTTACTTAGGAGGAACTTTAAACGTGACGTTACTCTCCGAGCGTTACTCTCCGAGCGTTACTCTCTGAGTGTTACTCTCAGTCACACCTGTTGCCAGGGGAGTCTTCCTGACATGACGCTCCATGTCTTCCAGATACAGTCTTGGTCTTAAACATTGACTGGCAAGAGGGCAAGCACAATCCAGGATGCTCTGGTTGCCCCCCCCCCCCCACACACAATTGCCCTAACCACTTCACTGCTGGGGAGGGGGGTTCAATTTATGGGTGGTGTGTCTGATCTTGCTGGTCACAGCTTCCTGTCATCTCTTGGGTAACCTGATATTGCAGGGGGGGGGGGGGGGCAACTGACCCATACACCCAGAATAGTTTGTTGGGCCCTATACCAAAGGACTCATACTTGCCCGTCATAGGAAATCCTCACTGAACCTGACCTAACTGAAGAAGCTGGTGTCCAAATGTCCATATAACGTGGGCTTTAAAGACAAACCAATAGATCATCTCCTGTTGCAGACTCAGCGTGGTCTCAGTGAAGCAGGAAGAGCCATTTTCACTGGGCAACAGAGGCAGCCACTATCCACAGTGCAATGTTAGGCAGCCAGGAAGTGGCCACACTTAACCAAACACTCAGGAGTGGATTCAAAGTTGGCCTGTCAAGTCCACAGCTGAAAGTAAATACCGGAATCTACAGTTGCAGTTCGAAAGCCTGCAAAAAATATTTACGAGAAGGTGAACTTGGATGTAATTGAGCAGGCAGCTGCCACAGGTTGTGCGAAAGGTCACAGCAGCACCGCCTGCAATGTGCAGGATGTAGAGGTAAAACTTGGAGTGAAAATTCTTGTTTGATTTCTTGTGTGACCTCCCACCACCAGCAGGGGTCTCTACAGAGCAAAACAAAATGACTTTCTTCCGAAGACCGCCTGTACAGTGAAGGATTGGTTTTTTATTTAAGGCTAATGAATAATAAAATTCTTCTGCTTTCCAGGGTTACCTTTGTCACACAGAAAGGGCAAAGGAGTCATTATTTTATGCCTGACTAAAAGCTTTAGCGTTTGCGTATCACCATTGCTGATTTTGCGTTTCTGATCATTATTTCCTTTTTCCTGTTTCACAACTGAAGCTGTTGCTGGAGACCAAGGCAGCTGTAGCGGTGGCATTTGTGAACGTACTGCGGAGCACTCCCTGTCTGCCTAGCATTACCACCGTTAGCATTAGCATCTCGGTGAGGCTGTGCCTGCGCTTAGCCTGGCCCCCCGGGGCCTGGTTTCTCAAAACCTTCTTTACGTCGTTCGTTAAGTTTCAGGAGGCCCATCGACAGTGGCTCAAACGGGCTTGTTTGTGTGGTTCTGGTTCACTAAAGATTCTTTTCACAGTGGCAACATTAATCAAAGGCGGTCCCCCTCCCCCCGCCCCCCCGACGAGGTCCCACACAGCCTCAGAACACTGGAGCGCTAACCGGTCGTAACTCCTGCAGGAGGAGCGGTGCTCCTGTTCATGGGAACATGGGCCGTCAGGAGCGGGTCTTTCATTTTGGAAATGAGGAGGGAGTCAGTCTGTGTGCCCTGCATGACGATATCCCCCGGCTAGCACTGGTTAGTTTTCCCTTGCACCGACTAGTAAACTGACGTCCAGAAGAGAGCTGAGCTCCCCAGATGGGCGTGTGGTAAAAGTATCAGTGCAGGTCACTATCTCTGCAGACAGACGGCCTTAATTATAATCAGAGCAGGGTGCACCCTGTATGTATTATTATTATATTGTGATACCAGAAAGTTTCCTTTTTCGCACTCGCTGTCAGTTGTAAGAGGGAGGAAAGCGGCCTGCCAAACAGGAAACGCATCACCCTCCGGCTGCGGTCTACGTGAGGCAGCCCGGGCCACAGGCTCAGCCTGTTAACCGACATCCTGGGCAGATGCTGCTCGATTGAGCAAACACGTGCGCCAGCGCCATCCTGGCCACGATCCTCCTCCGCAGCTGCGCTAAGGTAAGCGTCCCTAGGCGTCCTCCTCACTGCCCGACTGCATCCCTTTGCACGATCGCTGGGGGGGTAAGCGCCCGTAGGCATGCTTTTCTTTGCTTGATCGTGTCTTTGTCCAGTCACTCGGGATAAGCGCCCATAGATGTCCCTCTCATTGCCTGATTGCGTCTCTTTGCCCAGTCGACGGGGGCAAGCACCAGTAGGTGTCCGTTTCTTTGCCTGATTATGTGCCTTTGTGTGATTTATGTCCTTCTTTGCCTGATCTCCACTGATGGTGGTTCACTCGGAGAGCTGAATCCACACGGCATCCTGCTGACAGTTGGGGGCGGGGGGGGGGAGTGTCGCAGACCTGTAAGAAAGGCGGCCATTGTGTTCAGGGGACAATTAGACATCTCTGTCCCAGCTCAGTAGGACACCAGCCTAACAATGCCGTCCCTGACTCACTCTGGACGAGGGGTACGGTACAGTGGGCCGTGACAGGTGGACCCGGTTAGATTTATGTTCTGGAAAAACACCCGCCAGGGAGGGGAAGGGCAGGGGGGGGGGTATGTTGGTGCAGGGGCACCGTGAGTTTGCAAGTTTGCAGAAACCCTCCCATGCGGGAGCCAGCGAGCAACGTAGCTGCACAACGTAGCTTCAGTGCAAGGCCTCGCATGGACGGTGTTCGAATAAAAGATTCCCTGGGGCAGACGAGGCACCGTCGCCAAGGAAGCGGGTGCTCTCAGGAAGAGCGTGTCACCCTAAGTCCCGTCGTTGGATTTACAGCCAGCCACATGTGTATATCAACAAAGTGCAAGCCTGCTAATGACATGGGGTCTGAAAGTGCCCGCGAGGAACTGCGGATTCAGTGCCAAAACGGTCCCCCATGCCAAATTCAGAGAGGCTGAAAGAATGGACGATGGTACCTGTCTTCAAAGCTTAGAGGGGCTTTTGGGATTGTACCAATTTAGCAGGGATTTTCCTGGGGGTGTAGCGTTCATGAGTGGAGTGTGCAGGCGAGGGGCTGCCTTTTAGCATTTGTCACGGGACATGCGGTAGGTTTTATAGGGTCCTGTGTGTCTCTGTCCTCGCACAAGGACCCACGCGTTCTCCACCGCTTTGTTTTATGGGCCAATTATTTGTTTGGTTTGTTCCTCAGTCTCGGGGGGGGTGGGTCCCTCCTCCCAGACGGCCCATGGCTCCACTGGTGTGTAAATTAGTTTGTGGGGGCCATGAGGAGGGGGGGGGGGGAGGTTGGGAGTGCGAGGGAGGGAGTGAGAGAGAGAGAGAGAGAGAGCGGAGAGCATCCTGTTGGATTAGTGGAAGCTTCTCGCTGATCTGCATGTGAATGACTGGGAACGGCAGGAGCCTGAAGCATTAGCAGTGCAGGGCAGTGCTCTCTGAGACACGCAGAGAGGAGGAGAGAGACAGACGAGAGAGAGAGGGAGAGAGAGAGGGAGGGACGCAGAGACCATCTCTGAGAAACATCACCTCCACTTCTCCCAGTTGCTTTGGCAGAAGAGGCCATTAGCAAGGGCTGAATCGGCAGTAAAAGCAAGCAGGACGGACCCCCCCTGGGCCCAGAGGCCCCCCTCTCCTAGCCGCCGCAGCGCGCTGATTGGATTACCCGCACAGGGCACACTGAGCGCTCTCAATGAGAGAAGGTAGGAATCTGTTTCTCCCCCCGTTTAGGCTTGTGGGGTTTGAATGAAGTCTTACTGAAAGGCTTTAACAATGGAGCAGACCATCACAGCAGCTGTCATGAGGCAGGGGAGGGGGGGGGGGATGGTGGTGGTATGTGGACTTCAGGAGGCTCCGGAGAAAGGTTTTGTTCCCTCTGAGCTTCTCTACTCAAATTTGCGAGGGACCGGTGCCGCTTCAGTCCAAACACGGATAAGCGCTAACGGTCATCTCGGACAGATCCGGTCAGTTTGGGTCCTGGTATTTCATTAGCGTGTAGTCTATCAGCTTGGTTACACCGCGAGGCCTTCCGAGATCTCAAGTCAGTCATGTGGGATGAACAGGTCTGTAGAAATGAGGGGGATCAATGAAATGGGGGTGACTATACGCATGGTCACAGGCAGCCTAGTAAACACAGCCGAACGTCATCATGGTGTGGGGGCAGAGTGTTAGGTAACCTTTTCTTTTATCTCGAAGGCTGGGATTGGTATCACAGCCGAGTTAACAGTGTTCTAGTACAACAAGTCAGAAAGCCATTTAGCAATACCCCAGTTCTAACCAGGTTAACTGTTAGCCATTGTTAGCAATACCAGTAGATAACAGCGCATTACATGGTACTCTGCACACACACACAAACACCATAGCAACATGTCCAGAGACAGAGGTTGGGCAGTACTGTGTGTATGACTTATTTAATGACACACAAATAATACATAACAGCTGGTAAACAGTAAATAACTACAGCTTTCACTTCTGTGGATGAAGGGCGCTGCCATCTTGAATTCTGAGGCTGGGGTTGTAGAGATTCTTCGAACTTTCCAGGTCAGAACTCAGATTTCCGGGGGCGTTCCAGTTGAAATTTCCAAATTGGAATTCAGAAATTCCGACTTCCGAGTTCAAATGGAACGCACCACAACTCAAACCTCACTTCACAGAGGACGGACTCTGGAGGCTGTTTTCAAGCACTGCGTTACTTAAACTGGCTCCAAAGTCTCACAGACTAGATTAGATGTTGGTTGATGCTGGCAGAACGTGGGGGACATTCAAGACCTCCACCTCAAACGGTCAGGTCAGAGACAGCAGGCGGCTGTGCACGGACGGGCGGAGGAGGAGGATGAGCTGGGACCTTGAATCTGAATTTCGGAGTTTTGATACTGATGAGTGGGAAAAAAACATGTCACTGAAGTAATATCCAGCCATATAGACAAGGTGAAAATGTCACGCTGGACTATGTGTTGATGGAAGGTTCACACATAGAACAACATATATCCTTAATCAATGCGATGTTACCCTCGTGAGGAAGGGAGGAGCGTGCCTACATTAACACATTATCCATGGATTCTCATCTGAAGATGCACCAGATACTGTAAAAGAAGCATCACAAAGGGCCTCATTTATATACAGTCGACTATAATTTCACGATAAAAAAAGTGAAGTTTATAGGAAAGGTGGGTCTCATAGTGAAACACTTTTATGCAAAGTTGAAATGTTACCCAAGAGACTGTTGGAAGAGTTAAACTGCTACACGATAGGCTGTATATGAAGTCTTACAGCATAGGCTCCATTAAAGTGAAGGTCTTACTTGATAGGCTGTTTTGAAGTGAAGCTCTGACGTGATAGGCTGTATTGAAGTGAAGCTCTGACGTGATAGGCTGCCACAGTTGGAAGGATGAAGCTGTCATTTCACTTCTGGGTTTGATATTAACTCTGAATCACAAGTTTAAGAGGGTGTTTATTTTTCCCTCCCTTGGAGATTTTCCTGTCATGGCAGGCGAAATTAATGAAAACACGGCCCTCCTTCTGAGATTTCCTGTCCACATCTGTACCGCGTGCAGTGCATGGGTGTCATGGGGGAATCCCAGTGATCGCTGACCTGAACATGTCAGCATACAGCTAGAGATCCGGGGACACGCTTGACTTTGGTACCTACAGGACGTCAGAAGGCGGTGATGGCGACACATGTGCCCAGGATAAGCTCAGTAAACACTGAGTAATATCTGGAAACTGCTCTCACTAATAGGACTTTCTGGGAATAGAGCTCTGAAATAGCTTAAAGGCAGAGATGCACAGCAATTGGCCGATGGCTGGTTTATATTACATGGAAGGGCCATCAGCAGGAGGTTAGGCTGATGCTTTAGTGAGTCTGTGGGCTGCTCTGCTGTCCTCTGTTACTGCCAGATGCTACAGACGATAACTAGCGAGCCGGCTTTAGCTAGCTGTGGGACAGCGTGCACTCATGACGTGGCTGGGGGCTTGACATTCGTATGTGGGGGGTGGATTTGTCAGCTGGTTTCAATAAGGATCCAGATGGAGAAGCCGGTCTCACGTAACTGGTCTTGGATGACCAGCTAGAATAGTCCATCCAGGCTGCTATGGTCAGCCAGACCTGTCCGGGGCTATTAGTGATACCTTATGTACACAGTGTGTGTGTGTGCGTGTGTGTGTGTGTGTGTGTGCATCCCCGCCCAATGAGGTTGAGCCAATGGGGTCAGCAAGGTGAAAGACCTGCTGACACGATGACAGCATCGTCTTAGAAATTACCCAGAATGCACCAATCATGTCACTGCGAGAACATCACTTCCTGGAACGCCGCTGGGGTGTTTCCCCGTCACACACTTTCTGCCCCAATATAAAACTGGGGCAATGAGTTTACTTAAAAATAAACCATTGTGCAAAACATGCAGTTTTTTGAGAATATGACTGGTGATGGTAAATTCTGGAAAGGGAGCCAAAAGTGGCTTTATGGAACAACTGCGTGGTGACCTAACAGGGACCTCGTGATGACATCGCTGATGTCACACGCCACTAATCTGCCGGCACATTGGACACGTGATGCAGGATCTGCATGTGCGCTGAGCATCACTCAGGTAAAGCGGACAGCCCATGCAGACTGCAAAACATACAGTTTTTACTTTGCTTGCGTGTCCCATCCACCCCTACAGGAGTGTAAACCCGGCGGAGATGATGAGGGTGATTATGCTGACAGCAGAGGAGGTATTAGATGACACATTGAGAAAGAATCCATGAATTTACACCATCCATATTTAAAAGGAGCAGTCAGCCAGCTCTGGCTCATGTCTGAAAAAGTCCCTGCTTGAGAAAGTGCCTGTGAGTTTAATGTGAAACATCCGTGACGTGATTCACCGTGAGCACGATCGCGTCCGCAAGCCTGATTCACGTGCCGATTTGCCGGTTCATTATTCATTTGACACTTGCACTGCCACCTGTCAGGGCTAATTGCGAACTGTTTATGGTTACTTATGTTTAATGTCGAATGTCCGCTCTCGTATTATTATGTTCCCGGCTTCAGTCTTTTGAGTGGCCGATCGTGCATCGCGCTGCACAATGTTCTGAGTGTAACTGCGGACATGTCAAATAAAATGTAGGTTTGATTTGAATGGGTGCCCTGTCAGTCCTACAGCGTTGCTATTGCGATGTATATTCAGTTCTCTGTCAAAGCCACCAGCCGATTCATCTCTAGGTAGTGCTTAAGTTTGGGGGGGGGGGGGGCCTTCGTCAATCTTTTTAGAATTGGAGAGCTGAGGAAAAACAGGGCTGGGGCACACATCCATCTGTTAGGCTGATCAGACTAGTGTCTCCCAGGAACCTCCTCCCCGCTCTGGTCCTCCTCTATAGATTGTCCAGATCCTGCGAGTGGCCCCCGCTTCTCCAAGGTGCCCCCGTTTCACTCACTATTTGCCTTTCTCATGCCTCCCCATGCCTGTGGGGGGGTGGGGGCATAGTTCCAGTTCCTCATGTCACGGGATTGTTTGACCAAAGCTTGTGTCTCTCCAGCTCATCTAAACCAGATGTCCATTGTGTGTGTGTGTGTGTGTTGGGGGGGTACTGGGCTTGATCCGAGAGCGCACCTGAGGCACCACAGCCTCGCTGAACCTGCCACTTCCACACCAGCTCCTGGCAGGACCCGGCTCTCGCCTCTGGGACTGTATCTGCCTCTAAACCTGCATCAGACTCTCGTTACTCTCATGTGTGCATAATGAGACAGGCAGAATTAGACGTGAAATCCGGAAAGCATTCTAGAAACATCCACATCATTACTCTACTCGCTTTGATAGTCCCTAATTACCCAGAGCTCCCTGCAGTGCAAGCAGCCTGACGTTCTGGTGCAAATGCGTATGACTTTCTGTGTCAGCATCATATCAGGTCGATGTTAAACTAAGCGCAGCTTGGACCGCAGCTCTGGAGTTTGGAACTCTATGAATCTCAGCTCAAGTTTAGATCTTTTTAATAACATTTTTATGTTTAGCTTAGTTAAGAGGAATTAACTACCCATCCACATCAGAATCCTTCTCAAAAGTTCAAGAAACACCCATCTCTTCTGGGAACAACACAACTAACCCTCCAACCAGCAGCCTGGGTTGTTTTCATCTATGCAACGTGGCGGTGACAGGCCAATAATATGCTGGAAGAGTTAAAAAGCTACAGGATAGGCTGTATGTGAAGTCTTATAGGATAGGCTGCATGCAGAGTGAAGCTCTTATACGATAGGCTGTATGCAAAGCAGGGCTCTTACACGATAGGCTGTACATAAAGTGAATCTCCTTTTGTGTTAGGCTGCATGTATTATGAAGGCTCTTTTTCGCACTTGTCTTTTGAATAGGTCTCTTCATAGGTTCTTACTCTGTCTGTGATGTATCACATACCTCTTGCTCTGATACTATCTTACGCTCGCTGGAAGCTTAGCCTGGATGCACTTATACCTAGTAGGCTTCCTGACAATTGCCTGCTTATAAATGCACTCTCTGCGTCACTTACACATTGCTAAATAAATGTGAACATATGTTTAAATATAAATATAGAACTGCTACTAGCACAATGAATGTGTGTGATGCCTCATTATAATTAATTTCGGAGAATGGCCTGACGAGTAAGAACGAGTCAAAGTGTCAGCTAGGGGTGTCAAAGAAATCCACATAGTAATCGATACTAAAAATTACTATCGGATTAGATACTCATTTGCAATAGTATTGATAGCAGCAGTGCAGTCTTCGCCTCCTTCAGACACACAGCTTCACGCAGCCCCTCTCCTCACTAGTAGCTGAACACAAACCCCCCCAGGCCTTTATGAGGGATTTCAAGAGGCCAGCAAAGGTTCCATTTCAACAACAACAAAGTACTAAACAGATATGATAGACGTTAACCAGGCAGGTGTACATGTTAACGTTAGTCGTGTAACCCAATCGGCCGATAACCACATTAACTATCTGTTATCGTTAAGGTAGCGGCTACGGCTAGAAATAAAACGATAGACGACCTAAAAATAATGTTGTCATTGTTGCTGGTTTGTATTTGTATTTGATTTTTTGCACTTCCTCAGGCAACCGAAAAATAGTGCTGTCTTTCTTTCTTGCACTACCTAAGAGAATCTTAAGAATATTTGATATACATACAGTACACACCTTAGTCATGTTACTGTATTACAGACGTACAGATGACTTAAAAATAGTGTTCTTTGATGTTATTGTTTGAATTGTTCAAATCATCATTTAAAAAAAAAAAAAAAAAAAAGATTCCTCTTAATGTTGTCACCCCCCCCGAAAATCAAAAATGGTATCAGTATCGAGTTTGAAATTGTAGTATTGTGGCAAACCCTACTGTCAGCTATCGGCACTTCAACAGGTCATCTTGGGTATATCTCCTGTTTTCGGAGCCGTGAGAGAACCACCTGTCCTGTTCGCAGAGAGCCGGCCCATGGCCCGATTAGACTGTTCCAGAAGCCGGGCGTTACGTTTGGATTAGTTAGCTCCTGGCTGTCGGAGGACAGATATTTATGGCTAATTGAATGAGTAGGACTGAAGGGCGGGACAGGTTCCCAGAAGCCGGAGAGAGTCTAGGCATTGAGCTGTAGCGAGCGGGGTGTCGGGGGGGGGGGGGGGGCCTCGACACCGCTGCCTTCTTTCAGTTAGAAACATCCATCCCCCAACAAGGCAGCGCTAATCCCAGGCTGATTTATATTCTTTAGCTTTCCTGATAGCTGAAAGCGGGGCCGCGGTGAGCATACAGACCCTTTTATGGTTAACAAAACCATGCGAGGAATGAAAAAACAGCCAACGTGTGATTCTCTGCTGGACATCCATCCGGTGGGGAGCAGAGCCGGCGAGATTGCTGCTTATACACAGGACTCGGTTAAACGCGTCTGGGTACGCCGCCTGGTTGGAGGAAACGGCCTCGGGGACCCTCGTAAAGGGCCGAGGTTGACCAGGGTGTCCTTGTTTAATGCCTGCAGCAGGCCCTCGTCTAGCTGAAAATGACACGTATGTCAGGGTACCGTTTCATCAGCACTTTCTTTGTTTTAGGGAGCCTGTGTTCTAGGCTTTTTGTCCCTCCTGCTGTGCCGTACTGCTGCATTCAAAGTGCAATTAGATAGTTTCCTCTGAACCCCGACCAACGGAGAGACTTAATTAACAACAAAGAGGCCTGTTGCTGAATACAGATAACCAGAGGAAGACAGTGGTTCCCAGGCGAGAGGGGCGAAATCGGGATGGGTCACTGAGACACGTTGGACCTGGAAACCCTTCACAAAGAGCTTGTTTACGCTTCATTTTACGCTGCATTCAGAGCTCCATTTATTAAGGGAGACAGTGTTTTACAGTGACAAACGACGTCTCTGCAGTGTCTGAACTTCCCCGTGCCCCTCCTGCTCTGCTACTGCCAGCCGTCCTCTCGCCCCCATCCATGTCCTGCTCAAGCTCAAGCTAAACCGCTCCCACACCGAGGCATGCAGTCGTCCCTCTGGCCATCCTTCGTCGTGCTGCGTTGTTACAGATGCCCCTCCAGTGACAGGCCAGTGCAGCTGGGGACCCCGTCCAGATAAGAGCCACTGTAGATGAACAGCATTTTAAAAGGGGAACTGAGTGCTGAAAAGCACCAGGAAAAAACACACCAGGACAGGGGTTCGGGACCCTTTACTGCTCCCCCGCTACCTGGGAGACAGATTCTTCTAGTCTGGTTCACAAAACAAGTGTCAGCATTCCTCTAATTACACGAAAACAAACAGTGAGGCGGGTAAATGACAGCCCCACAAACTCATTAGTGTGGCATTCCCGTAATGGAGTTACATCATCGTTCTGCTGGTACAGCTTCAGCCAGGATGTCTGCCGAATGTCCTAGGGGGGATTCGAACCCCCCGAGCTGCATTCTGACCCGAGTGGGGGGCCCTGGACCAGAGCTCTGTGTGAAATCTCCCTGTGGCCACGTGACTTTCGTGTTTGTCGTGAGGAAGCTTAACACCTGATGACAAAATCGCGCTGTTCCTCCATCACGTACGCAGCCTTCCTCCATTTCTGTTCTGTCGATATGCTCTCAGCAGAGCCTCTGCTCCACATTCACACTTCATAGACGTCCTTGCTCATGATCACATGGCTTCAAAGCCAGTGACCGGACCCCCGGACGCATGGCTACAGCCGCCTGCTATGTGACCTTGACCGCTGCTGAAACCTGCAGCATCACTGACTTTGCCCCCCTCCTTTATCCCTCCCCCCCCCCAGACACGACGCAGGGCCCTGAGCCGCAGGTCCACATGGCGGAGCGAAAGGCAGAGCTCGAGCAGCAGCCCTGCGTGGCCGAGCCCCGCCCCCAAGGTCATGTGATGGCCATGGAGCCCCGCACCCAGGGCCGCATCTCCGGCAGCGAGCTGATTGGCTACGTGGGCATCGAGGCGGTCCTGGACCAGATGAAGCGCAAAGCAATGAAGACTGGATTCGAGTTCAACATCATGGTGGTGGGTAAGTGTGGGACGGCCACTTGGTGTCTGCTGTTAAACAGCAGGATAACAGACACATTCATCGTTACAGGCTCCTCCCCAGCTGGTGTAGTAGAATTCCTGTATTATTAAAGGCGACTGTCACTTGAGGCAAGACCTCAGGACTGACTCAGAGAGCGCGAGCATAGAAAACCGCGATGCTACAGATGGTCATGGTGTGATTTAGGCAATCTAGGGCAGGGTTCTTCAAATCTGGACCTCGATTCCAAATCCAGGCCTTGTTTTCAGTTCTCCCAGGTAGTTAGTTTAATGATTACTGATTCTGATTGGCCAGAGGCTTCACACCTGACTGACAGGTAAAGGAAGGCTGGAAAACCAGCAGGGCTCGAACCTCGAGGACCGTGATTTGGATAACCCTGATCTAGGGGATCTTTAGGGGATCTAGGATGCTGTTATTAAAAGGTGGCAGAGAATGTGTGGAGGCACCAGCACCTTCTACTGCAAGAAAAGAGGTAAAACCACTCTCCCTAAAGCATACTGGGCTTTTGTTTTAAGGTGCATAGAAAAAACATGTTTGCTGATGTTATCCTATTAGCACATGAGCCTGTGATGTAGTGTCTGCTTGATCTGAGATGGAAAAGCCTCCTTGGTCTCCATGGGGGCTGTGAAGCTGGACGTCTCATGTGTGACAGGAGAACCTGGTCATCCTTCAGACGTTTGCTCCTGATTAGAGGCCGGCGAAACAGCTGTTACACGCAGCAGCCCATAAACTCAGAGGATGTGTATTATTGGTAACCTCACCCAAAACGACTTCAGATAATTCCAGATATTTAACCCAAAATTAACCCAAACTTAACCCATTGTGGCCGGAATGAACAAAAACCAAGAGCTGGTATTTATAGGAGCTGCGTGCCGTTGACATTTGCATTTGTGACATCGATTGTTAGGCTAGAGGCAAATTGGTCTAAGCTTCTAATTAACCGATAAGGTCAGCCTGTCTGAGAGGAGAAGTGCAGTATTGCATAGGTCACATAGGCCGTTGATAGACCGTTGATGGAGCATGTTCATCGAGCCATTCATATCTACACCATGTGGCTTTGTTTGTAAAATCAGGAGTATTTTCAAAACCTGCAGCAGCTTCAGTCAGTCTGCAGTCCTGCATGGAGGTGCCCAGTGACAAGTCAGTTCACATGATGACCCAGGGTACATGTGTTGTGAGGCCTGATTGGCTAAAAACGTCAGCTGCGGGGCCAATGGGCTGAAGCAGTGCCCTATTTAGTGGAATGTTTTATGCCACAAATTTAAAAAAGCATCCATACGATGATCAGGCCTGGTTGTACTTTATCAGAATGTAGCTCAATGCAGCTGGATCCCAGGCGAGGACGTGTGCCACATAACCTTCAGTGATCCGCGTGGGGTGGGGGGGCGGGACGACACTGTGAGGCCTCAGCTGTCACTTCCTGGACGCCTGGCGGTGGGTCGTGTGCCACCTGTGCCCAAGCTGCGTGGATAACAGCAGCCTGAGAGCGGTGACACAAATGCATGACCGGACCCTGAGGCTCTGTGCCACTGTACCATACAGAGAAATGGGCACACAAGAGACCAGAGGGACGCTCATGCAGGCAGGAAGTACAGGAATTATGGGAAATGTGTGTGTGTGGGGGGGAGGGGGAGCGGGGGGTGTAGCATGAGCATTGCTCCGAATGTTCGGTAACAGAAAACTGAATCAGACATAAGATAACTTTAATAATCCTTTAAACAGCACCCCCCCCCGCCACTCTGTATAACTCCCCCCCCTTTCTCATGCAGGAATTCCAAGACTTTAAGCAAACTCAATCTGTTGTGGAATCTCAGCACCCCCCCCCCCCCAAATGAAAAGCGCCAGCAGCCTATTCTCTGAGGCTCCCGTCCTCATCCCTTCCACCACAACATGCCATCTATCTTATTCTAATGCCCCTCCCCCCACATAACCCCCGCCCGGCACAAATCCAATCGTTCACACTACATTAAGAAACAAAGCCCGATTTAAACATCAAGAACACGACGCTCACCTTCTTCCGATGGACGGCCGGCTAATCAGCATTCCTCAAGGTGGCGTCGCGGGCTGCCGCTTTGATGCTCTGTGGCCTTCGAGACGGGGGGGGGGCAGGGGGGTAAAAACCAGGCATAACTAAATACAATGAGTGGCATTTTTTAACGGAATCATGTCCGCGTGAATGTCCCGGAGACCTACGATACTGCTGTGCGGCAGTGGTTTGCAGGATGTGCAAAGGGTAATTGAAATGGTTTGTCAGGTGGGGCCCTGGGGTCAAAGGTTAACAGGGGGGAGGTGAAATTCCAACTGCGTTGAAGCAGCGCCGTGGGATGGGCCCGGACATGCCCCTCATATGTGGCTAGAAACCTCAGGGTGCTGGGCAAAAACCGGCACCTGACAAGCAATGCTAATATTAGCATAGTGTGGCATTCAGTGCAACATTCAAATTACCAATGCTAAAAGTAGCGGAGCGTCATGTGGTACTGCTACAAAATGATATTAAGACGCTGTAAAGCACGCAGATTAGCAACGCTAATATCGACATGGCAGTGAGACAGTGATCCCGTCTGAACTCGGTTAGCGGTTAGCACACCAATCATGTTTAAGTATTTAATGATTCTAGGCATCTCAGTTCCCAAGGGGGGCACCAGGCACATCTCAGAAGGTTGACTTTAAAACCTGAAATAATGGCCTTCTGTGAAATTTAGTTTTTTTTTTTTATGGCCAAAAGGATTACATTTCAGAAACACTATACACTCTCTGTGCATTTCACTCTGCAGAACTCAATCAGTTTGCCTGGGGATAACACTTATGAAAAAATCTACTTCTTGAGTTCCTAATTTGTAAGTTTAATTAAATTATTACAGGTCATACATAACAGTTCTACAGAACTCTGTTTTTCCCCCCACAGACTTTTTAGTTAGCTCCAGTTCAAAAATGTAATTAATATTCACAAATAAAGGAATTCTGCATTGGACTGTAAACTCATACACTGTGTGCCCGTGTGCCCCCTCTGTGACCCTGACGACGAGGACTAGGGAGGTTGGAAGATGAATCAATGGAATTATAGCACATTATAGGCAGGAGGTCATAAGATTATATTGCAACTAGATGGTTTAAATCATTGCAAAAGGAGCTGAAAACAGACTCGGTTCTTCAGTGTCTTTATTTGGAAGGTTCCGGTTGTTCTTAAAAATAGGTTGCAGACACCTTTCCTCTGTTTCCTGGTAGCAGAGGCCGAGCTGGCGGGGGAGAGCACTTTCAGAGAAGCCCGCAGATATGCAGAACCGCTTCAGAAAATTAGATAAGCAGGCCAGGGGATTAATCGCAGTCGGCAGCCCTGCACAGGGTGTAGAAAAAGCCATGGACAGGAAGTGGTTAGGGTTCTGTACTCATGGATGCTTCCCCTGCCAGTTGAAATGAATGCCTCCTTTACTCCAGTGGCATTAGCTGTAGGTGAATATGTATGCAGCGCCACCTGTGCTTGGGAAAAGGTCATGACAGTGGGATGGACTCCCTGCTGAGCTCCCCCCGCCCCCCAATAACCTTTGTGACCCTTGTCCTGTTCCTGTGGATCCAAAATCTCCACAACTCCCTGGGCCATGTGGAACCAATTACCCCCCCCCCCCAAATCACCAATCATCCACCCACCCTCACCCCCCTCAAGGCAATACATTTGCACTCTCCTTCCGCTCTTCACAGGAGCATGAAGGACCTTTCCGGAAGCTTCCCTTTGCCACGGTGGCCCCATGTAAGGGAAGCGTGCGAACGATTCAGCAGGAAGCGATTTACATTTGAAAAACTTAATATCCCCCCACTCCCCACCTTGACCAGCGGTGTCACGTCGATTTGCATGGTCTGGCACAGCATCGTATCCTCAGAGCAGATCAGACGAGGCAAAGTGGCATTATTCAAGAAAAAAAAACAACATAGTGCCATAAAAATAGCTAAGATTTGGATTTTTCAGATGATAAACCTGCGGTATACACCAGCTTCCTGTACTTGCATGTTTTTAGGTGCCCATGATTCTGCCTGCGAGATGGTTGCTGTTAGACGGAGCTCTGATTAAATTCTTGGTGAGGCCTGACCAGCACCGTCGGTCATAAATTTGCACGGTGTCTGACAGACAGCCGCCGCGGACCCATCCATGGTCTCCCTCTGGGCGCTTTGACAAGAACTTTTTTTCATGCCAGCCCATCTCAGTCATCCCTGCTGTTGGACGAGTTCCCATGTTGTCATAGAAACGGGGATGCCTCTGAGACCTGCTCCATCCGTGGGGGTAGGATGGACAGCAGAAAGTGCAGTGTGCATTTTCCAGAACCTCCACAGAACCCGGACGGCTCAGGTCCACTGGGTGACATCTGGCAAAGGCAACTCAGCACAAATCAGCCAGAACGCTCTAAGATGTTTCCAGAAATGGTTATATTTGTTTGCGACACGCCACAGATAACCTACCTGCAGAGGTGGAAAGTTCCGGTCCAGAATGTAAAAACCGAGACCAAGATTTTAATTCAACCAACCAGTTGAGTATGAAGAGTCACAATTACAGAGTACCCCACTGGTTAGTTGAAACAAAATCTTTGTCTGGATTTTTACTTTCTGGACATGAACTATCCACCTCTGCCCACCTGTAACCAAAAGGATTAGCTAGTTATGATTTATCAACAAGCGTGAATTAAAAACCTGTGGAACTGCCAGCCCCCCTCTGAATGTCGGGCTGCACCTTCAGGGCAACAGGATTCACGTTCAAGTCGACACGCTCTTCATTCAAGACATTTCATTGCTTTGTCTGTCACCCTCCCTCCCGCAGGTCAGAGCGGACTTGGAAAGTCGACGCTGGTGAACACGCTCTTCAAGTCCAAAGTGAGCCGCAAGTCCTGCACTCCCGACCACGAGGAGAAGATCCCCAAGACCGTGCAGCTGCAGTCAGTGAGCCACGGTGAGTCCATTCCGCTCGTCCAAAGCCTTCCAGAAATATGGGGGGGCGCCACCTTGTGGTTCCCATAGGGAATTCTCCTTCACGTCTCGTGACAACAACTGTCATATTTCATTAAAAAGAGATTATCGAGAAAACTGACACAGAGTTTAACTGGAATATGAGGATGAAGTACTGAGAAGGTGGGCTGAGATGTTCACTGACGTTCACCTTTGGAGCAGAGCCAGTGAGGTATCACACTGGCAGACAACGGCGAGTAATTAGGACCGAGACCCACTGCAGCGTCTTCACTGTATCCGTCAAGGAAGTGATGAACCATTGTGCCGCAGCCTGAAATGCGGCGGTAACTGTAGCCGAAGTGCAGATCGCATGCTGGAATCTTGCATCCCTCTCACCAGCGGCCTGCTGGAGGAACACCGGCATCTGCATCCAAATCATGAGGGGGGGGGGGGCTGTCAATCAAGCCACCTTTCATAGAAAATGGCGGAATAATATAGGTTACCATGGCGAATATTCTTTGGCTGCCCCTCACAGCTTACACAAGTGAAGCCTTGACATGCCTGCCATTCATACAGCTGTAAGGGGGGGGGGGGGGGGGGGTGCTACATAAAGCAACCCCCTTGGCAGTAAGACCCTCCAGGGCGGCTTATCAGCCCCTGCGGCCAGCCACGGCACACCTTTGGCAGTGTGATGCTCCGATCTGCCTTCACACAAGGCGCCCGCATGCAAGGACCCCCAGGCCTTGCATTTTTTTGTTGTTTAGGTATGTCAGGCGCCTGTCATGCTTGGCTGGGGAGCGGCATGGAGGTGCAGTTATTGCGGGGGCATAGTGCTTTTCAGGTCCACAAACACGGAGCTGGCTGAGGGCCTATCCCCCTTGCTTTCTGTAAACTGGCCCCCTTCCTGTATCCTGACGCAGCGATAAGAATGACTTCTGTCTACATTGCGACTCGAGCTGCATCGATACTGCAATTAATTGTCGAATCACCATTCAGTTTGTGATGATGTTTCATCAGTCATTTTGAACCTCTGCATCGAACTGCAGTACCGTTTAACACCAGCACCAGACGCTGTTTTATTTTACACTTTTTCAAAATTTGCCGATTAAAGATATGTTGTTTGTGTAACCTAAGCTAAGTGCACTGCAATACAAAAATGCAGCGAAATGCAGTCTCCCTTTGAAATTTTAAAAGCACTAAATACTCCCCATGGTGAGTCGCTGAAATGCAAAGCTGTTACGCTCATTAGCAAGTGTGACATTTCAAGGGTGGAGGGGAAGCAGATTCAGTGAAATGCGATGAAATGCTGTTTGCTTTATCAGTGGGTGACAAGCTCACAGAACAGACAAATGTGAATAAATAATATGTAAATGTAGGACTCCGGTGTTAATTAGGGGATTATTAGGGACGCAGCTATTGACAAGACAAAACAAACGTGATGAATTTCTGTCTCTCACTTTGCTGTTCCTTTTTGCTGTTATTTTAAGCTCTTCCGCTCTTGTTTGCCACCCTGACACTGCCGCATTAAGCACATCGTGGAGAGTAGGTCTCCTTTCGCTCTGTCTTGCATCGGGGGCAGACTGGGAAAGGCTCCTGGGAAGGCCCAGACGAAGCCTGCGAGTCTGGTCGAGTGAATGGTTACGGCACGCGGGGGGGGGGATGTGAAAGCTATCAGGCGATCGCCAAACACCAGACCCCCCCCCCCCACATCAGACACACTGACCCCATGATGGGACACTGTCTCTCTCCTCTTTACGACGCGCTCTTCTCACACCACATATCACTGGGATTTTAATTGGCATTTTGGAAGTTCCTGTCACATTTAGGGTCTATTCGCAGGTATGCCGTAGGTTTCTCCCCAGAGGGTTTCAGCCGCATGCTGTTATCACCCCGTATCTGTAAGATACGTTTATAAAGGCCGCTGCCTCATATCTCCTTTAAGTCCTTAAACATCAGGAAGTCGAGCCACTGATCTCTGCTGAGATCTGCCGATCTCTGCTGATCTCCAGAGTCTAGCTGTTTGGCGATTCGCTGTCTGGAGTGTCACCTGCTTTTAGTGAAACTTGCGTTCCGTTACACGCCGCATGAGCGCGCACAGAGCGCCTGCAGTGTCGTCACGGCGACCTGCCCGGCGCCCCCGGCTTCCTGCGACGGACGCCCGGAGATGCTCTCCGCTGGCTCCTCAGCCAAGCAGAGCGTGAACAGCAGGTTCCCGGCCCTCACGTGCACCTCAGACGTGTCCCACAAGATCCCCATGGACTCTGTGCAGTGGCGTTCATGAGGATGAACTGAAGGCCTGACTGATCCCACAAGGCAGAGCACCTTCACTGCGCACCTTCGGTGTGTTTATTTATAAGACGCCGTGTGCGTGGGATCGCAGACAATCTGACTAACCCAGACTGGAGAATCCTTTTGCCAGCCTCTTCAAAGGACACCCCCCCCCCAAAAAAAAACAAACAAACAAACAAACAAACAAACAGATAAGTGCATAGAGGGCATTTTGAGAAACACCGCCCCCTCTGGGAGCCAAGGGGCGCCACAGCCGCAGGAGGCGACCCACAGGAGTCAGACATCCGGTGATCTCACAGCCCCCACCCCCCCCCCCCCCCTCAGCACAATGAACAAGCTGTCATTATACAGGCACGGCCAGGGCCCCGGCCCCCATCAAAATCCAGAGCGCGGGGAGCCGGTGATTAGCCTAAATACACATCTGTCCTTCCGTAGCCAGGAAGACGGTATCCAAGTGACCGCCCCCCAGTGGCGTTTGGAACTGCTGGATTTTGGGTAACTTTCGCTGTGACCTGGAGTGACAGGCATGCCCTCGCCCACCCCTTCCTGTGCCTCAGGATGCAGGTGCCGTTATTCAAGCGGCCCCCACTCAGCGCGCCGGCCATGCGTGTCTGCCATCCACATGCAGGTACTCGCGTGGGCGTGCAGAGGCCTGTTTTCTCTCCACTCGGTGTCCAAGACTCAGGGCCATGTCGGGCCATAAAGCCAATTCCCGTCCCGTCCAGCGATTCTGGGAATTCTGGGTAGTGCTGATCACAAACCATGCTGCGTTTCGGAGGCAAAATCTCAGGCATCTGAAACCTGACTCAGTGATATTTCCAGAAGCTTAAGGGTGTCAGGCCTTCTGTAGCCCTATTCTGAGGGCAGGGAGGGTTCAGGCATTGTCCCATTAACGCTGCCCCCTGATGGACAATCGGTTGAACAACTCAGGACTCAATGCTGACAAAGACTGTCTCCCCACAGAGATCGAGGAGAAAGGTGTGAAGATGAAGCTGACGGTGATCGACACCCCCGGCTTTGGGGACCAGATTAACAATGAGAACTGGTAGGTGGTGCGGAGACTGCGGAGTGCTGGCATTAACGCTTATGGGTGGGGGCCTTACAGGAACATATCAGTAAGACGGACGGGTGTCTCTCTCTGCCCCCCCCCAGCTGGGACCCGATAGTGACGTACATCAACGAGCAGTATGAGAAGTACCTAGTGGAGGAGCTTAACGTCAACAGGAAGAGGAGGATCCCGGACACACGTGTCCACTGCTGCGTCTACTTCCTGCCAGCCACGGGACATTGGTAGGTGTGAAGCCTGCCCCCTGGAGGCCATGGTCCACACTGCAGCCACAAACATGGCCCACTTGACATGGTGACCTCTGATCCCGAGAGAGGAGCACTTGTTGCTGTCGCTCAGGGCAACAACTCCCGTCAAACTCTGATCCCACAGCTCCAACCTGACGACGTCCTTGTTGACCGGCAGGGTCAGTGGAAGAATGAGGGGTTAGAAGGGGCTAGCCTGGGGCCAAAGGTCTCAACCGCTTGCCGCACTACTAAGATGTAATCAATATGATGGATGGTCCGGCTGACCGATGCGTTATAGAAACATCTGGAAAACAGCAGGTCAGTCTTGAGGGGTCAGGTGTTGCCATGTCTTTGGTCAGGATCTGTCTGTCCCAGAAAGAACAGCAGGTCTGCCTGATGAGTTCAGTGGCAAATCTCAGCACTGTGATACCCCCTGCCGGCAGCTTCCATTAAACCCGAGAGCGTATAGCGACACTGTCCTGTACTGTACTGGCCCACACTCTCAGCATGCGAGGGTCCCCGCCTCACTGCAGCCTCACTGCAGCCTCACTTATGATTTTGTATAATACACTTATTGGGCATTAACGCATTAAACTTAAATAAGGAATCGGAATGCAGGAGAAAATCTACAGCAGTTACTTTTCAGCACAAGTTTATAGAATCATACAGCGTGACGTCTATCCATCTATCAGCACTTATGTACTGCGGGCGTGGATCCTGTCCCAGGAACTGCAGGGCAGGGGATTCCCTGGATGTGAAGCCAGTCATAATCTTATAAAAATCTCATATTTTTACAATAATACAATACTGAAAACCCGTGACACTGTGAGGATTTACATTGGAGACTTCTGACCGACCGCATGTGAAGCTTAGACCGCGGTTAAAAACGTGCCGTGACCACGACCGTGACCGCAGATTCTTCATTCGGTCGTGACAGGAATTCAGAGGTCAGCTCGCAGGGAGCGTGCACCACAGGTCATAACTCTGTCCCGCCTGCAGGGACGTATGAACTTTCTTTCCGTAAATAAATCTTCCCGGGCCGAAGCGATGGATATCCGTCTTCCATCTGACCTCCATTTTCAGGCCTCCCAGAGACAGCGTGTGGCTCGAGGCAGTGATGCAGAGAATGTGCTAGAAGGGGAGTGTGTAGCAGTGGGTGAGGGGGGGGGGGGCGGTTTGCGACGGTAAAGACTGACGTGGGGACACGTCCAGGGTGACAGGACGATGAGATTGCAGGCTGACTCTCTGCCCCCCCCACCTCCCAGCTTGCGGCAAATCGACGTGGAGTTCATGCAGAGGTTGGGGACGGTCGTGAGCATCGTGCCCGTCATCGCCAAGGCCGACACGCTCACCTTGGAGGAGAGGCTGGACTTCAAGGCCAGGGTGAGTCATGTGACCGAATAAAGAAGAAAAAAAATAAAAGGTAAAAGGCATGCCCTCGATCCTACAGCCATCCGGCGCGGACGGGCAGGTGGACCTTCATGCAGGTGCTAGAGCTGCATGTGATGTTGTGTTATAAGCAGCTCTCAGCCCCACAAAGCAAATACCAGTTTCCACCAATCATCTGGATGGAATACAGATGGATATTTTAATTAATCGACTCGAAAAGGGCAATTTCCAGGCCTGGGA
This sequence comes from Paramormyrops kingsleyae, assembly GCF_048594095.1. NCBI lineage: Eukaryota > Metazoa > Chordata > Actinopteri > Osteoglossiformes > Mormyridae > Paramormyrops > Paramormyrops kingsleyae. Next base: position 13,394,910 of record NC_132818.1, on the reverse strand, counting down.
TGTTCTACCTGCTGCACCCAACAACATGCAGGGATGTTCAGTTAGAAGTAAATTAAAGGCCTTTCCTGTTTATTCTATACAAAACCCAGCCATCCATCCATTTTCTGTAACCGCTTCTACTATTTAGAAGGCTACGGGCACGAGGTTGGGAACAACCTAGGATGGGGGGGCCAACTCATCGCAGGTCGCACTCACCAGTCACTCACACAGGCACACCTACGGGCAATTCAGTAACTCCAATTAGCCTCAGCATGTATTTGGACTGTGGGAGGAAACCAGAGCACCCAGAGGAAACCCCACGACGACACGGGGAGAACATGCAGACTCCACACACATGGAACCCTGGTGGAGACCCGAACCCAGGTCCCAGAGGTGTGAGGCAACAGTGCTGCCCCTGTACACAGCCCAGGTGAAGCAATCGGGAATGTAAACACCTCTGGGCCGGGGGCTTGGGGGGGGAGGGGCGTGGGTGGTTTGAGCCCTGGCGGCTCTCTTAACCCCACGACCCCCCTACCGCTCACAGCACTAAATACCACAAGTGGGCAATTATGCTGGTACAAGAGTCAGCTGGGTGCCGCAGAGGGGGCGATAAACTGGACACCTGCACACACTGTCAGAGAGGCATCTGACACCTCGGCTTACCCCAGTGGCCATCTCTCCAGGGGCATTCTGGGTAGTGCAATTTGTAAAAGGCCCCTCCGAATGCTTACAAGTTCCTCTTTCAGTGTGGAGCTGTTCGCAGCATTGGCTCTGGTGCAGTGGGGAGGAGGGGGTGTCAGATTGATCTCAGATCAGCTCTGGGTTTATTGTATTTTGGTGCCGCGATGCTGAAATGTGACACTGAAAGTGTACAGGGCACAGTCACGCCATTCTGCACACGATCCCATTACAGCATTAATGAGCGGAACGCGGTCTGGGGGCAGCTGCCCCTTTTCTGCTCACGTCCCTCTAATCCTGCAGGAATGCGTAGAACAGGGGTGGGTGGGGGATCACGAATTAAAGCCCTGCAGTTCAACGTGAAGCAATGTGTTTGCGGGGAAAACTAAACACATTTCCTCCACCACAGATAAGACAGAACATGCAAGATCATGGGATCAGGGTGTACCCACAGCGGGAGTATGATGAGGATGAGGACGATGCACTGCGCAATGACAAAATCAGGGTAAGCAGTGCCTTGGGTGTAGTGACTGTTTGTGGCCAACAGGGGGCCCAAACCTTAGGGGCTCCACTCTAATGTGTGATTTGAGTGGCGGTAAACACTGCTGCTTACCCTGACACGCTGACCTCCGGCCCCCAGGAAAACATCCCGTTTGCAGTGGTGGGCACGGACAAAGAGCACCAGGTCAACGGAAACAAGGTCCTAGGAAGGAAGACCAAGTGGGGGATTATAGAAGGTGCGTGTTTCTAAGCGACCCTCTGCCTGGTGCCACCCACACAGACCATCTGTCCCTACGGCAACAAACTGAAGGGAACCCCAACGAGCACCGTGAGAGCCAATCAGCAAAGCTAATCAAACTACAGTGTCCACAAGTTACCAGATAACCTAGAGATTCATTAATATATGAATAAACAGAGGTCTTTGCAGGCAATTAAATTTCAAAAGCTTTTAAAAACACTCCCACACCAGAGGTGAAACACTAAACCCTACATACCCGTTGGCTTTCAGCACAGATTTTCACTAATTACTATGAGCAATGAATAAACTCTAACCACAGTTTGAAATGTTCATATAGAAACAGATAATTTGCTACCAATTATTACTGTCACAAGTCATTTAAGAGAAAATTAAAAGACTAAAATTGTATCATGCAAACAATTTTGGTATGATTGGGAGTCCTCAGTTCTTGGCTGGGAATATAGCACACTGGCTGGGATCTGGCACGTCTTGACTGGCCATCTCTGGAGCAGAAAGAAGATGATTGCCCCCTAGTGGCTCAAGGGTTTCTTCTGTTCAAAAACCTTTCTGTCATAGCAGTGTAGCACATAAGCTATATACACAGCCAGGGGCGCCGTAAGGGGGAGGAAAGCTAGGATGATTCCAAGGGCCCCTGAGTGACAGGGGCCCTAAAAAATTAGGAAAATAACTGGATTGGTTTGGACTGGGGGGCCTAATATGATATGCTTTCATGGGGCCCAAAATCTCTAGCAACGCCCCTGTACACAGCCATCATATATGTGTATGTGTGTGTGTGTGTGTGCTTTAGGAAATTAATGTTTAAATGTTTCTCCTGATCACCATTTTTCTTGCTTCTGCAGTTGAGAATGTTGCACATTGCGAGTTTGCCAACTTGAGAGATTTGCTCATCAGGTAAGGCTGATGTAGAGATGGGGTGTAGGATTGGTGTTTAACAATTAAATCAGACTGTTCATCTCCCGTTGTAATATACATTAGCTGTATTTTTGTAACTTCATCTGTCATTTGTCCTGCACAATATGGCATTATGTGCTTTTCTGTCTTCCAAACTTTTACTGTGCATCTTGGACAGTAGCACAGGGCATAGGCAGGATGCTGCATAAGACAGGGAGACCTCTCACTGCCCCAACTGCGGAGGAGCGAAACATCAGTGCTAACCACTGAGTCACTGTGCCACCTTATTATACGTCTGTGTGTTAAACATCAGCATTTTTTCCCCCCTCTTTCCAGATCCCATCTGCAGGATCTCAAAGATGTCACACAGAACCACTACGAGGAATACAGGGTCAGGAGGCTGAACGAAAGCAATGCCCGAGGGCTAGAACTGTCCCCGGTGAACGGCTACGTGGCGAAGAGCGATGCGGAGAGCCACCTCTGAGCAAGGAAGAGGAGAAGAGGAGAGGAAGAGAGGAATGGAGGGATCCAGCGTGATGCTTAATGCCCGCCCAACACATCTGAAAGGAAGAAACTGTTCAAATGCATTGCGCCCCCCCCCCCATGGAATCTTGTTTAATTTCATTTTTATTTTTGTAGACATTATTTTCAAATTTTTACTCCTTCAATATATAAGAATACACATATTTTGGATATTACGTGTGGTGAAATTCACCAAAAGGTCATTATCTTAGAATTGTATACTGAGTGAGAAAATCGAGTTAAAAAAAAACGCGTTAAAATGTGTGCAGCGAGATTATTTTAATAGATTACCGGATTAGTTCATAAACTAAGGGTCCATCGTCACAAAGATCATAATCCCACACAGAACGTTCAGACCGTTGCGTTGGCTTTCATTCCGCCTTTTTATCAATGAAAAATGTGATGTTTTGTTCAGTTTGCATTTTAATCGCGATTTATTCAGAGTTAAAGTTGTATGTTGCAAAATGTTTGTGTTTATTTGTTTCTAATCTTTATACCCACTTATTTTTAACCAAATGGAGACGCTGGGTCTGTTAATAGATTTCCTCAAGAAGATAGCAATAATGCTTCAGCACCGGGACTGCTACAATAAGACTTTTATACAGCGCTAAACAATAGTCAGCTTCTGTCTTATTTGCTTTACTATTTTTATCGCCACTTCTTGGTCAGTGTTGACTGCAGTTTTACGGGGTAAATAAACAAATAGGCTCACTAAGGTTTGTATATAAAACTCAGTTTGTTAAATACGCATTTGTTCATGGTCAGGAACATCACATAGCCTAATAATAAGCAGCCTCTATGCATTTCCAGAGGAAGTAGGTCTGAATCGATATGAAGCGTCTATAGACACACGTGTGCGCGCACGGCACGGCCAGAAGTCGGCCTTAAGGAGGGGAAACCCTTGGTACAAATCATGGAAAGTGGACGTAAGTAATGTTCAAGTGTCGCCTTACCTGCAGGTGAGCATTAGTGTCTCCACTGCGCGCATGTTGGGGACGGCAATATGCAGCACCGAATCTCCATTCCCACTGCTAACTCTATTTTTGACAGCTAAATTCAAGTAATTTCACATTTTATAGAGATTAATTACAGCGCTGTGACGAAGGATTGATGAGCCGCAATACGGCAGCCGCAGAGGCTCAAAACACCATTTTCGGTGTTTTGTGCGGTGCCGCCGGTAAACACCGGCAATGTTAAACGTCATGCTACAAGCCCGCTCGTAGATATATAAATTTATATATATGGGTGTAATTATGATGTACATTTATTTTTAAATCCATGGCATCAAAAATTCAAATTAAGAATATTTGCAAAGGCAATTAAAGCTTGAGAGAAAATAAGGAAAAGTTATGTGTATCAGAACACAAAATAAAGAAAAACGCAAGAAGGCAGACTTGTTTTATTTACATCTTTTACTAAAATGGTGCTAACGGCAATCAGACCATTTGAAACCGACAATGCTTGTCTGACAAGGCACTGCAGCCATGGAATAATAAAATTAACAAACAGGGTTACTGTTAAATGAAGCTCATCACACTGCTATATTTACAGATAAGGGGAAAATAAGGGCCTCGTTAAAGCAAGACGGCTTGACTATTTTGGCGCTTTTCCACTGCCACCAAACCTTGACCCAGCCCTATCACGAACTCGCTTTTTTCCACCGTAAAGTACCCGACCGGCACCCGTGCTGAAAGCGTGCCCAACACCAGCTGGTTGCGTCATCACCATCTAATTGGCTGAAACGCACGGAGACAGCAGTGTTCTGCGCAAGTATTATTCGAAGAAAATAAACGGCGTAATGTACTATAGAACAGCTGAACGGAATTGATTCGTAAATCAAATTCACGCAAGCAAATTCTAATTCCGTTAGCTAGTATTTGATGTTACCATAACACGGCGATTCTTACAGATGTGCTAGAAAATTAGGAAATTAACACAGTAAAAAATGATGTACGCCGTGTGACTTCACTGTCGCTCTCCAAACCCAGCAACGCCTTTACCAAATCGACCCTTCTGCAGTGGAAAACCGAAGCGAGCTGGAACCCCGCTGTAGCTAGTCCGTCTTCGCGGTTCGACTGGGGTTCGGGTCGGTTCCTGTATGCCAGTGGAAAAGCATCATTAGACATTTTGTCAGCGTGCCAACAGAACTATTATAGACCTAACGTATAACCAGTTAACGGTTTGAGCATCCGTTGTGAAATAGCAGTAGACCTATATAACGTTTTTTCTGTTTATTTTTTATTTCTCCCCTGTGGATCTAACAGAAAACCCACAAACAGCCCAATTTCAAGTATTAGACCACATTTCTTTTATTATTAACTGCTCTTTATTAAGGTTCGTCTTGCTGCAATCAATTAAGTCCCTATCAGCTTCTACAGGATGAGAGGCTTCTGTAGACCTATTTGTTACATCTCGTTTTCTGTAAGGAGGTGAGACATGTAAACTATTTTTGTCACATACACAATTGAAGATGGCACTGGTAATGCCTGCCTGCTCATCTTGGAAGAAGTTTTCACACCTTCCACAACGAACCCGCAGGGGCAATTGTATTTAATGCTTTCTTATTCATCCCGTCATCATGGGGCTGCTTAAGCTGTGCTTTATACAAAACAGTGATTTCCCAGGTATTTTCTCACCACAAACCATTGAGTGCAAGTTCTTTCATTTTTAAAACTGTAATTTATTTGTTGTTGTTACCATAGACTATGATATTCTTAATGAACAAAATTCTGGAAATACAAGTCGGAACCGATACAGGTCCGTTAAGGTTATAACACTAAGGAACAACCCGATTTTGCAATTCTGCACTATTGAATTCTGCCGTTTCGTTACGAAAGGGATTTATTGAACTTCCCGTTAATACTGCCTTTTAATCGCCCTTTCCATATGCACAAAACAGCCATAACAGGTGCAACAAATTTATGTTGTGATAATTTAGTATTTTATCCCTGCACCGACAGGCTCACAAATATAGTAACAAGAGTTATTAAATGGCGCTGTCATTCCGCCCGTCCGTCACCGGCCCTACAGAGCATGATTTTAAAAGCGCAGCATACAGAATCCCATAATAGTTATAAAACCCGTGTCAATGTAAATGTCATTTTTTTCTTCACGTGTTAGCAATTTATATGCACCGTGTCTCCGTAAGAAATATTAACAGGTTCATGTAGCCTATATCCCCCGCACGAATGTATCTGGGTGGATAGCAAGTTTGCTGTTTGGGCTCCAGTTAAAGTCTCGATCCCAAGTCCAATTTTGCCCGCAGTGAATAGACCAGGAGGCAATAAATACCTGAAACACTGCTCATGCTGGCAAGCGTGCGGTTGTTCAGATTTGTCTCCAAAGCATGCGTGATTAAATGACTGTCTTGGTCTCCGTCCAAATCATTTAAACCACCTCCGGACCAACGGGCACAGCAGCTATTGCGATGCTGGTGCTGACTCAAAATCACGCCACCCGGTACTTAGTAAACTAGAAAAGCGGCCAGATCAGGCCGAGCCCGTCACGGACCACAGCTGTCGGCAGCTGTCCACCGCTGGCCCCTCTGCTCACGTGACCAGCTCCAGCTCCATCTGTTTCTCATCTGATAAGCGACCTGAGACAACGATATCTTCATAATGGACTCTGATCTGTTGAATAATCTATGGTCCTACTCAAAACACCCATATATATCATTGGCACCATAGCGACAGGCTTCGAGCATATCAGTTTTAAACCTCAGCATATAGTCTTCCAGCAAGACAACACCCGGGGCTTAATTAACACACCGAAATCTATGGGGCAACGTTACTGTGCTAAACTTACGCTTGTTGAAGCTGCTCTTGTACACGAAAGCACATTTCTGGACCTCAGCCAATAAACATATACATTTGTTCATAAATTAACTGAACAACCGCACTCCGACTCAATAACAAGTAAATAAAAAGAGGAACTAATTGCTTAAAATATAAGTGCCGAGACAGGTGTTTAGGTTAGCCAGGGTGATACTCAGTGTAAGCCGAGCTGTCACTTCAAAATGAGATCCATCGGGAGTTCTGCCTTTTTGTCCAACCACGGCGGTAATCGAAGGAAGGATTAGCCACACCAACACACTGGCAGCCTCTAACAGCCAAGTTATGAACCTATAACCACTGCCACCACAAGGGGGCGTTATGAACCCTTAATATATCCGTGGTCAAGAGATGCGTCTTTTACGCGATTCATAAATCAGTCAATAAATAAATAAATACATATTTGCAAGTTATAGCGATCTCTTTTCAAGAGTTAAAGCTGTACATTCAGAGCGGAAGTAGCTATGAGCTGTTTGAGAGTAACGGCATGTTTTTATTTGATATATAGTTTATTTCACAGCAGCTGTGTTTCAGACCTTATTAACCCTGAAGGAGGATTTTCTCCTGTGACTCTGTCACCGGCAGGCAAAGTTCAGAAGGATAATGTAAACGTGGCCCCCACTGAGCTCCTTGTCATGTGTAGGGAGAATCTGTCGTACTTGGCCTCTCATGTAACCCCCCCCACCCCATGCGATGGGGGGCATATAGAAAAAAACACAGCCCATGTCACAGAGGCAGAGGAATCTGGGCTGAAAGCTGGTGTCCCTGGAAATAAAGGGGCGACACAGGGAGGAATATGAAAGCGAAGGAGCAGAGACACCGGAGATCAACAGGGGGTAGAAACGACAGATAGGGAAAAAGGCAGATAAAAGGGAGGGGAAAAGGGCAGAAACAGGGGAAACAAATCAGGGGTAGTTACTGTCAGAGGACAGCAGGGAGAGCTGGAGTGGTCTAGGGTACAGAGGAAGCGGTGTTCAGGCACTCAGCAGGGGGGGGGGGGTGTCATCGCCAACCTCTGCGCTTGCGCCTCCTGCTGTTAACGAAGAGGAAGCCGGTCTGTGCACAACAGCAGCCTCATCATCCACCTGGGGCTGCTGCAGTGAGTGCTTCCTCCCTCTGCGGCCCTCCCCCCCGCCCCCCCCCCCACTGGGGGCGCTCACACGCTTAGCCTGGCCTCTGCCCTGCCACGTTGTCCAAGCCGCCATTTTACGCTGGTAACCGTACAAGTAAACACAGTGCATCGTAGGTAAGACTGGAACCATATCATGTTAAATGACGTCAAAATGAGCTTAAGAGAACATTAGAAAGATAATGGCGCAGAGATAACTGTATGTACAGGCCCTCATGACCATAAATAAGATCCAGTCAATAATCTGTCAATCCTGAAGCCCCCCCTCTGTCCGCCAAACTTCTGATAAAATCCTCCCCACATTCAGCACCCATATCTTGGCTCGGATTTCCTTTTCTTTCAAAAAAAAAAAGCAAGATTTCATGGCCATCTGGCTGGGTTCATCAAAAAAAGTAAATAAATAATTACATATAAAAAATAATGTTAAAAAATCTCCATGACGATGAGCAGGTTGGCGTGCAGCTTCGGTGCAGAATGGAGTCGCCTGTTAATTCGCTCTTCGAGTTCCGGTTTCCTTTCGCATTTTACAGTAAGGTATGGAAATGGGAAACGTCCGTGACCCCCCCCCCCCAACCCCCACATGATGATGTCACAGGAATCTCTAGGCACCATCTTCGCTGCGAAAAATGTTACAAAACCATAGGGTGGCGCCACACCGCAGCCAAGGTTCCGTTGCATTTGACCGGCGGCGTGCCCCGGTCGTCATGTGAGCGATGCGTTAATCCCTGCGCCCTGCACGCCGGTTCCCGAGTAGCGGCTCCCCTTCGGCGGGCCGCCCGGGGCTCTCCCTCGCGCCTTCGCCTCTGCCATCCACGCCGCCCTCTTCCTCGCTCCCCTCTCTCTCACATCCCTTTCAGGCTCTGGATGAAATAGGTTAGTCGGGGTTCGGTTTTTTTTTGCGGTGAAAGCTTTCCGGTGGGTGAGCGCGTGGCGCGCCCTGCCCCCCGCCCCCTCTGCTACTCGATGACCATGCAGCGCGGCAGGTGTTGGGAGAAGTACTTGAAGAGCTCGGCGGTGGCACCTGGGCAGTTGGTCAGCTCCAGCTCCTCCAGGTCCTGGAGCTGAATGAGGCCAGATAGTCCGGTGGTGGTCAGCAGGGGGCAGCCTAAGGCAGCGGAAAGAGCATAGACATACAGTGCATTCAGAAAGTAAAGTACTGTAAAAGGCTGTGAGGCCTTTTATAAATAGGTGTGTGCCTTTGCAAATCATGTCCAATCATGATATTTGATATTTCAGTTTTTCCATTTTAATAAATTTGCAAGAAATTCTGTAATTCTGTGTTTGTGCTGTCATTATGGGGTACTGAGTGTAGATTCATGAGGAACAAAAATGAATTTACATAATTTTTGCATAAAGCTACAACATGACAAATGGTTGAAAATTGAAAGGGGTCTGAATACTTTCTGAATGCACTGTCTATTATTTACAGTGCTCACAGAAAGTTTTGTTTAATCTTGTAAAAATGTTGCAAATTTATTTGTTTCAACACAAAAGTCCATTGACAAGCAATGTTTAACATATCTACACATATTCTCCACACAGACATTTTCTTGGTCACATTATACTAGGAGACACAAATAATATAGTATTATGCTATTACTTATCTATTAATTAACCACAAGCTAAGTGTTAGTTACAAACTGATGTCATGTTTGTTCATCATTAATGAATCATGGTGCAACTTGTAACCCAAGCAGTTACTATATCTGTTAATTCTGTAAACCTTTGTGAACTACTGAAGGAACGACTAAGGAACTAATAATAGATACTTCATTGATCCCTCAACTTGTTCTTTGTAGAGTAAGCTGTCCGTGAAGGGCAGCTAACCCACAGCGGTGCCCAGGGAGCTGGGGGTTAAGGACCTTGCTCAAGGACATGCTGAGGCTGGGTTTGAACCAGCGACCTTCTGAGTACAGACACACAGCCTTAGCCCACTGAGCCACACACTGCCCACAACCTGCATCTCCTACTGAAGGAACAAGTCATGAATAACAGAACTGACCTACCGATCATTTTTCATCGCTGAATCGTGACACATCATTTATCTCATTTAGCGACTATATTATTCATTTGTTCATTATTTGTATTTCAGTAGTAACTGAGTTACTACTGTCATCTCAATTTTCTTTTCATTAACTGTCAATTTTATTGACTGAACTAGTTACTAGCTACTAGTTGTTTTAAAAGTGATATATTTTTGGAAACAAATGAATGAAGTAAAATTCAGTTCTGTTTTTGGCATTTTTCTATTAATTGCAGTTGTAGTCCTTGACTCCCATAGGGATACTAAACACAAATGTTTGATGTTATGTTTTATGTTATGGTGTTACTAATTAAAAAGCACCCAATGAAACTACTCGTCAAGGAACTTTTTAAACTCAGAACAGCTCATTTAGAGCTATAATTTGGATTTTGATTTATTATTACTTGAAATGAACGTTTTACTTAATGCTACTAGTTTTAAAAGTGATATATTTTTGCAAACAAATGAATGAGGTCAAATGTTTTTGTTATAAAACCGATAAATCTGATATATTTTTACCGATTTAAGCAAACATGCCAAGACTTTTTTTGTGAGCATCATATGTTGGATTTTTGATTTTTCAAGAATAAATCTGGTAAAAAATTGTGGCAAGAAGCCAAAATGAGAAGCAGCCATAGTTTGGGAGGGACACCCCATGACCAGCGTCCGACTCCGGGGCCCGAATCCGGGGCCCGACTCCGGGTCTCACCTGCCAGGGACAGCAGCCGCAGGTTCCTCATGCCAAACAGGTGCTGCAGCCCAAAATCCTGCACCTGCGGGGGGGGGGGGGAGACGGAACGTCAGCGTGTCTGGGCCTAGTGGAGCCAGGAAGGAGTCGGGGATGGATTTAAGAAAGCAGCAGGATCAAACCAAAAGATGGGTGTGGGGATTTAGGAAAGGGTGGGATTGGGGATCCGGGTCGGGCCTGTGATGACAGAACCCAGTTTTAATTGACCGGTAAAAAGACACAAGGGACAGCGACTCGCCTGTCCTTGTCACCTGTCCCCACCGGGGATATGCGCACATCCCCCCACCTCCACCTAGACGGCCATGCAGTTACACCACAGCATACCTGGCAGCACCACCGCAGGTAGAGGCTACGTAAGGAGGACATCGTGGACAGGTACCCCAGGCCAGTGTCGGTGATCCGGACGCACCTGCGGGGAGGGGAACGCAGGGTCTGGGCAGGCCGTGATCCTCGAGTCGGGTTCGCGAGACCGCCCGGGTCCGGCCCGCGGGGGTGACTCACCGGTCCAGCACTAGCTCCTCCAGCCGATGCAGGTCGCATGCGATGAACTCCAGCGCCACGTCGGTGATGCGGGGGCACCAGGACAGGTCCAGGCTGCGCAGCTTGCGCAGGTTCTCGGCTACCAGCTCCACGCCGTCGTCGGTGATCTTGGAGCAGCCGGACAGGCTGAGCTCCGTCAGGTTGGGCAGGCTGTGCACCATGTTCACCACGCCGTGGTTGGTGATCTCCCAGCAGGAGTGCAGGCGCAGCGTGTGCGTGGCGGTGCCCTGCCTGGCGGTAAAGTAGGCCATGGCCGTGTCGGTCACGTGGTAGGCCTGCAGGCTTAACTCCGAGAGGTTGGGCAGCAGCTGCGAGACGGCGGCCACGGCATCATCCGCCACGTTGATGCAGTCGCTGACGCTCAGGGAGGTGAGGCGTGCGTTCAGGCTGGACCAGAGGCCTGCCTCCGTGAAGTCGTTACAGCCCGACAGCTCCAGGTGCCTCAGACCCTGCATCTGCTCCAGCATCACCTGAACGGGGCGCCAGGGTCACATAACTGCTCACCAGAAAAGCTGGAAACAAGCAAGCTTTGTCGCACCAAGCAGACAGGCATTTAGCAGAAGCTAACAAACACCAGCTACTCCACGGGCCACAGCCTGACCCCCCCAGGCAGCAGCAGTATTTATCACCATTCAAAACAAGGCCACAGACAGTCACTAAACTAAGTGTTAAATAAACATGTTCCTTATTTAGGAGATACTGAAGCAGCATGTTCTGCTAACACAGAGTTGCCAACTCTCACCCATCTGCCGTGACACGCTTTCACACTCTCACGCTCATGCAAGAAATCTTACGGCAAATCTATATTATTCCATTATAAACCTAAAATTAGCTACATCAAAAGCGTTGGGGGTAGTTTGCAAGCCCTCCAGACGATTTATAAGGTAATAAAACTGCTACGTACATGTTAATGAGTGTGAAGACTTGGTCTCGAATTGAAAATCTCACGCCAGCCAGCCGACTAAAGTTTGCAGCTCTGTGGTAACCAGCTAGGTAGCTACAATCATCTGACTCTACTCGCTAGCCGAGGTTAACGTTACACGTGAACATGAAATGATCCTATCCCAGCGGCACCATGAAAAGAACAGAAATGAAAGATTGGAATTCACCAACATGACACCTGATGAGGATGCAGTAAATTTACCAAAGAGATGGTGTGGGGGGGCTAAAATGACTTTTCAATTGACGCTTCGGACCCATGGATACAGGAGGTCAGGAGGAATGTAGCTCAGAGCCCCATGGTGGGTGGGGCTATGACACAACACCCATCAGTGACCTCATTCCTAACGTGGGCCTATTGCCAGACAATGTGAGGTCGCAGCCTTGCCTCAAAAGTAAGAAAAATCCTGCTTTTAATCCAGCATAACTGAGGCCCTTTACTTCGGCTGATACCAGCAAGCACTCAGTCGGTTCCCCTTCCAGCACCATGGCCTGAAACATGTTTCTGACAGACCGCTTTCCGGTTGATTCTCCTTCGGCATGATGCGGTTTGTCCTCACGCAGCTTCGGAAAAACGGTCCGGGGGAAATTCGGCATCGTGACCTGGCTGAGAGGCTCGCCGATTATTTATGAGGGTATATTTCACTGCAGGAATCAGGAATCTCTGTCCTTAAGCAAAAGAAATGACCCTCAAAACTCAGGAAATCTCCGTCCCCCCATGACTGCGTGGATTTATTCTCGTCATATACAGACAGCGGCATTTTCTGGGGCTGTTTTTCCAAACTCCTGAAATGACCTCGTTTGTTTTATTTGCTGTCAAGGGCGGAGCCTAGATATGATTAACCTCTAGTGACAATGTCATCAGAAAAAAATTAAATTAAATTAAAATTGAAATTATAAAAAAAAAACTTAATTACAGAAGCTTGTATATCAATGCATCACATTATATAAAGCAAATTACTGGAAATACCGTGCATTTATCTTATGGTATATTTTAATTGTATTTGATTAACTGACTTTAAAAAACTAATAAGTGATAAAATCACCTTTGCAGCGTAATTATATTAGATTTGATGTTTTGTTAAATTACGGAACTGTATCTATAATTTAACTTACAAAAGAAGACCATGATTAACAGTGTAAATCAACATGATTTAATATGCATGTTTAATTTTGAGTCATGTTGGGTCATCACTGTTCTCATGAACATTTGGGATATTAAAAAGAGAAGCTGCTTGTGTCCTGGTTGGTTATTTAAATACTAAGCACTTGCAGAGGAGGTGGGTCCAAGCAACAAGAGGAGGTGGGACCAACCAATCAGGTGTCTCGGTCCCGCCTCCTCTAGTTGCTTGGACTCATCTCCTCTATAATCTGATTGGTTATGTCTGTGAACCAATCAGTTTTCCTTCTGCCCTCAGAACAGTTTTGTGTATGTAAAACTCCCATTAGGGTTAACATGCTGGAACATAGAATGTTCATGTAGATTAATGGACCTAATACAGATCCTTGAGGTACCTGAAGGGTTGTCACGCTGCTGCTGTATATTCATAGTGTAAAAGACCTGTTTTGGAAGCTGAGGAGAAACACTTTGGCAGCTGATGTACATCCCAAAGCATAGGAAATAACTGTGTCTATGCCACGGGAAACTGAAAGAGATCACACAGCTCCCAGTCTTGTTTGGTCAAAGGCCTAAAAAAGGCTTGATCCAAAAAATGTCAGCTTTTCAGCAAATTAAAAGTCTGGCTATTTGATTTACGGTTACGGTCACTGCCATGCCCTCAAGTTATTATCCAGTTCAAACACATGGGTGAACCTGCTAGCATCACAAGGTAACACAGCTTTATGTGAAACTGTGCCTCTTGCTATGAGTAGTTAAGGCAAGTCCAGAGAAGCCCATCTCAGTTTGAGGGTAGAAGGACACTCTGACACAAGCCTTCTTAGCACAGCATCAAAGGTCCCAAATATTGGTATCTATTAGCAATATTAGCATTTTTATTGGTAGTAGATGTCATAGCATCAGGCATTAGCTTTAACATCTTAGGATGTTACGCTAAACATGTCTCCGATCCCTTTATGTGTCTCGTACAGGAACTGGTAGGGTAGAATAACCAAAACAGAATGGTAAGACCATCCGGCACATGACAGAGATGAGGCCTACTTTGCTCACAACCGACACATGGAGTAAATCTTGACAAATATGGCAGACCTTCAGGAGGGGTCTCTAAAAGACACCATCAGACAGTTACCTCCAGCCCTGCGTCTGTGATGGTGGACCTCTTGAGGCTGACAGACCTGACGCCCTTCTTGGACAGCGGGTAGTTGTCAATGAACTCGCAAATATCCAGGTCTGAGACGCCAACCAGGCAGAAGGCCTGAAACCCGCGCAGGGCAAATGTCTGCAGGTTGATGAACTCCTTATCGCCCCCTGGCAGCTGGTTGTAGAGCTCCTTGGTGTGAAGCACAGGCGTAACCCCCTCCCAGAACTTCGGCTGGTACAGAACCTTGCGCCAGGTTTTGCACACTTGGGCCAGAATGCACTTCTCGGCTGTGGTGAAGTACCACAACAGCCGGTCCAGAACTTTCTCATCCAGCGCCAGCTGCCACTCCTGGGGGGTGGGTCTGGGGAACTTGCGGAGCTGGTGGGGGTGCTCCGAAAGGTCCGGTCCCAGCAAGGAGGCTGCCATCGGTGGGGCCTCCATGCGGTAGGGCAGACTGGGTGGGGGCAGGATGGTGGGTGCTGCAGAGGAGGACTGGCACAGGCGGTTCTTGGCTGCAGGGGTACCCTTGGTGATGCTAGCAGAGCCCAGGCCGTTGGGCTGGGGGGGCAGTTTGACCATGCCGTTCCTTGTGACACAGGCAGATTTGAGCTCACTGGGGGTGGACATGTTCAGCATCTGGAACTGCAGGGGGGCAGAAAGAACATCCCTGTTAGTGACAGGAATCAAGCTTAACATTGTTACACAATAATAAAAACAATAATCAATTATCATTAGCATTATTAGCCCAGAAGCACAATTTACAGGAACTGCAGTCCAAATACTCAGTTAATTACAAGGCGAGTTAAGCATTATGTTCAGGTGATAAGTTTCACACTACTAAGCGAACTGGTCCAGCTTATAAGCACGCTAACGCTGCAGTGGCACGGAGATCCATCCTCTCTGAATCTCAAAAGGTTTGTAATTTCAGTTTCATTTTACCAGATTGCAATTCATAATTTTCTCCACGCGGTGGCAGCACACATGAGCAAAAAAAAAAACAGCCATTATAAAATTAATCGGAAGAGGTATGTTCATTTTCTCGTGAAAGAATCGCAAGGGTGTGACGTTCGTTGTAACCGAATACATAATTCGAATAATGTATTATTTGAGGTACACAACTCATGTTACAGTTACTGATCTTAATGTATTTCTTTATATAATCAGCTGATTTCTGATGACTTTTCATCGATCACATTATGACTTTTCAAAAACCTGAACATCTTCAAATCTTGTTTTGCTGTTTAAAGAGCGACAGTCCTGGATGCTTTTGGGCGTAGTCATTATGATCAGCCTGTTCCATTTCATTTTCCTACCAAATGACTTGGACATTTAATTAAATGAAGATCTGTATGTCATGCATCTGTCTCACTGCTACCAAAAAAACTACCATTACCTTCCTTCCATCCATCCATCCATCCATCCATCCATCTTCCAATAGTTTATCCTGGACAGGGTATTGGGCATGACAAGCACTACATAATATCCAGCTGAACTACTCATGGTTCAGTACTTCTTTAGTTTCAAGTACTCCCCAATGAAAAGCACAAACCTTGTATAACTAAACCAAAGTCCACTCTGGTCATAACCAGCCTTTGCATTGCTGTTGCCAAGGTAACAGAATTCTGAAGCGGCACCGTGGTGCTGGGAAGGTTTGGCCCGGTCTGCTAAACAGATACCAGCCTGGAAATGCCAAATCTCTGGGAAAAGATTTAGTGTCCCTTCAGTCTGGACACTGGTGTCACATCCACTGTCATCCTGTCTGATTCTGGTACAGAGCGCAAACAACACAAAATGGTAATCTGTAACAAGGTGATCCATTTTCCATTCCCCCTTGTCCTACGCAGGATCATCGAGGGTCTGGAGCGTATCCTGGAAGGTATGGGCACAGGGCAGCGAAGAACCCAGGACAGGGTGTCAGTCCAATGCAGACACATATATCTTTCAATATAAACTAAATTTAGATCATGTTAAATTAAAGGGAGTCAAGAAA
The DNA here is from genome assembly GCF_048594095.1 of Paramormyrops kingsleyae. Classification (NCBI taxonomy): domain Eukaryota; kingdom Metazoa; phylum Chordata; class Actinopteri; order Osteoglossiformes; family Mormyridae; genus Paramormyrops; species Paramormyrops kingsleyae. The sequence continues at coordinate 13,378,623 of NC_132818.1, read as the reverse complement.
TCAGGGCCGTTTTTTCATAATAGAGAGTTTAGTGAAGAAATGCGTTTCAACCAAAGAACATCAAGGAGCATCCTTTATGTTTATGTAGCTGGATTTTGAAGTTATTCCCTTCTAATGAACAAGCATCTTTTTCACACTGCACAGTTAATAACAATAAGTTGCATCCTCCAAAAACCCTGCCAGTGTCTCGCCCCTTACAGGCGTTCTGTTCTTTAGACGTCAGCCATCCTTCGGCACTTTCAAGATCAACTGTCAGGCGCTGGTACGTCCTGCAGGGAAGCAAAACTCGGCTCCTCTCGCTCCGTATCACCCACCCTCTCTCGTCTCCTGGCAACCCGTGCTCGGCCACCGCGTCATTTCCACCGGAGGGCGCCGCGTGACATTATGACACGCTCCACTGGCTTGCGAGGCCAAAGTGAAAGTCACAAAGTGTGGCTTTATTTACCAGGACAGAACAAACAGCACCGCAGAGTAGCTCATAAACAAACAATCCCGATCGCTCAAACGTGCGAAATGCGCTTGTTTTTAGTGCTGGTACACTGCTAGCACACTGAGGTTTATTCATAGGATTGTACATGACTCCTGTCTAGCGTAATTGTAGCTGTCTCTGTAAACGAAGCTTCGCAAATGTGAGAGATTCACATAACGGCAGACAACAAGACCCTACATCCCCACGAAAAAACGGCCACGGACGCACAGATGTGACAGGTCACATATTTCCCTCACACGCACTTGCGTGTCTGCTGGTAAAGGTATAAATCACCTCGCTAGAGATGCTGACAGGCCCCGATAAACGAGCACAACCGCTTCAGAGAAGCAGAAGTTCAGTGCATCAAACATCCCACACGCTGAACGCATTAGCTTTTAGAGGTAGGAAAATGCACCGGGAGAAATACTCCAACGCCCCCGCGAGTGAAAACGCACCACAGCGCAAACCCACGGTCCTGCTGCGTTATTCCGCCCACGAGAGACGGCGCGCGGATAAACCGTGAGACGCAGAGATTAACGAGCGAACAGAAACGCGTGGTGGTGAGGGGGGGGGGGTTGGGGGTGTCTGCGCTATTAGAAAAAGCCGCCCCTCGACTTCATGCTGCCCCGATGATGTGTTATTGATCATTCCATTTAATGATCCCAATCCCAGTCATCTGTTCCCAATCCCAGTCATCTGTAAAGCCTGCCTTCCCAGGTCACCAGGGCCACATGCTCATCAGTCATTTTATGGGTCAGTCTGTCACCGCGGTAACAGATCTCATTTTCATGGGGGGACATTAGTCTGGACTGGAAATCTGCATATTGTTTTTACTCCAGCTGCATTCTGTCCTCACAGGGCATCAGGCACCTACCATACACACAGTCATCACTGACTCGCACGACGCCTGGCAGAGGGGGTATCGATCTGGGACACGATTACATTCCCAGGAGTGGTGGGGGGGGTGTGTGTGGGGGCGGGGGGAGATTACAGTTTTCTCTCTTTTTGTATTCCATTACTATAGCAGATGCTTTTATTCAACGTGACATATGAGTAAGAAGGTCAGACAGTCCCCGGAGCGGCTGGGGTTAAGGCCCCTACTCAGGGGCACCATGGTGGAATTACTCTGGCAACCCTGGGATTGGAACCGACAACCTTCCAATCACAGGCACACCTTTCACCCCTGTTATGGAGGGGGTCGATTACACTGTCCCAGTAACTAATTCTATATTAGTTACTGGTGCTTCAAGTGGTTTGAAGCACCTTTGTATGGAAAGGAGGTACAAAAAATTTATGGAATGAACTGGAACTTTTTTTTTGTTTTTAATCGATATAAATGACTGAATCTCGTTTTGTAGCAAGGGATGTGCTTTAGCTTAAAAAAAATGTTCTCACAACTAGATAAAAGAGAGGAATGATTTGTGGTCAGCGACGTTATGATGTGAAGGTCAGCTGAATGCTTGATTATCCTCCTGCCCAACTAGCTGGAAAATGAGTAGAAAATGTGTCTGGGTTAGGGGCTGGTTGCTATGCGACTCATGGCGACCGAACCATTACATGACTAAAGCAAATATTGACCCGTCAAACTGAAACCGAGATCCAGCTCTGGGAATTTTATGGTGCAACCTTGTTAAATGAAGGCAATCATTCAGGCTGTGATGCAGAGACCCAGTGGCCTCACACCGCCAGGGTTGTGGGTTCAAATCCTACCTACACTCTGCATATTGAGTTTGCATGATCTCCTTGTGTCACGCAGGTTTCTAGGTTTTAGGCTGCAATCCCAACACATGCATTTAGGCTAAGTGTCAATTCTGAAATGTCCGTAGTGTATGTATGAGCCCTGTGATGGATGGAATCCCACCCAGGGTGTCCCTTGCCTCCCTCATACCTCGTGCTGCTTGGGATAAGCCCCAGGTCCCCCTCTAAGGCTGTCTAGGATAAACGTTCGGAAGATTTATCCTGTGACTCTCTGTGACACAGTCTGGGAACATAACTTTAACGGTTGTTTTGTCAACAACGGAAATTTTCGATAAAGTGCCCATGAGCAGATGAAAAACACAATCGCACCTGCAAATTCATGAGTTTCCAATGCATATTCATCACTTCGGAAAAAAAAAACGTGTATAGTACAAGCTTCTGCTGATGTTTTTGCCCGAAGAGACTTACAGTATGGATGACGAGTCAACAGTTGCAGTAACAGAACTTGGAGATGCGCTGTTAGATCCTGGAGATACTATGCGGTTATGTACTCAACCTAGCAAAGAAAAGGGTAATAAATGTGTCCAAAACAGATTAAACATTAAAGTAGCATTTTAATGCCAAGGAGTAACATTTATTTGTGAGCTAGGAATAACCAGCCAATCAGAGGGATGGTGATGGTTCATGTCTGATGCAGGTCTCCTCAGATGGGTATAACACACGACATGACATCATGCCATGTCAAACCTGAGATGGGGAAGGGACACCAGGAGCATGCGGAGTGTATGCCCCCCCGGCTGGACTTTAGCACCCACACCTGAACTGTTCCGGCATGATGTCGTAACCATGTTTCCCTGGTTACAACTATAGAAGACCAACCACACACCATCCAGACCATCCAATGTGACATTTACTGATCAACCAAAGCTAAGATTCACATTATTCCAGTTTTCAATTTCCTCTCGACTTCCTGAAGTTCAGGAACCACCAGCTGACCATCTATCCATCTTCATATGATAACTGTCTGTAATAACTGCTTACTAAGCATGTGTGATAGGAACCTGTCCTGGGAAATTTAGCCATTTTAAGTCTTAAAGACCATCTTCAATCCATCATCCATCCATCTTATAACCACTTATCCTGGTCAGGGTTAGAAATGACCCAGCATTGGCTGCCGGATGATTAAGGTTCTCCAGCTTTCACTTTTCACTTTCAGCAGCTGGAACTGAGCAGTGTGACAGACGTTTGAGTCAGCATGTTTCTGCGAACTGACCTGAGATCAGTTTAGGGGCACCGGCCCGTCACTAGTCTCACATTCACTGGGTCACTTTTGTTTAGTTTAAGTGGTGCATAAGTCTTATAAATAAGTCACCACCTCACATCCATGTGACACAGGGAGAAATTCAAACTCCACACACGCTGAGCAGGATTTAGACCCACAGCCCGTGCAGTGACAGTGCTTACCCACTGAGCCACCATGCAGCCCATGCAGTGACAGTGCTTACCCACTGAGCCACCATGCAGCCCATGCAGTGACAGTGCTTACCCACTGAGCCACCATGCAGCCCGTGCAGTGACAGTGCTTACCCACTGAGCCACCATGCAGCCCATGCAGTGACAGTGCTTACCCACTGAGCCACCATGCAGCCCATGCAGTGACAGTGCTACCCACTGAGCCACCATGCAGCCCATGCATAAGACTGGGCATGATAAAAGCTGCTGGATGGGCCACAGATCCTGAAGCTGCTGAATGGACCACAGATCCTGATGCCATTGAATGGACAACAGATCCTGAAGCTGCTGAATGGGCACAGATCCTGAAGCTGCTGAATGGGCCACAGATCCTGAAGCTGCTGAATGGGCCACAGATCCTGAAGCTGCTGAATGGGCCACAGATCCTGATGCCATTGAATGGACCACAGATCCTGAAGCTACAGAATGGGCCACAGATCCTGATGCCATTGAATGGACCACAGATCCTGAAGCTGCTGAATGGGCACAGATCCTGAAGCTGCTGAATGGGCCACAGATCCTGATGCCATTGAATGGACCACAGATCCTGAAGCTGCTGAATGGGCCACAGATCCTGAAGCTGCTGCATGGGCCACAGATCCTGAAACTGTGGGATGGGCCACAGATCCTGAAGCTGCTGAATGGGCCACAGATCCTGAAGCTTCTGAATCGACCACAGATCCTGAAGCTGCTGCATGGGCCACAGATCCTGAAACTGTAGGATGGGCCACAGATCCTGAAACTGTAGGATGGGCCACAGATCCTGAAGCTGCTGCATGGGCCACAGATCCTGAAACTGTAGGATGGGCCACAGATCCTGAAACTGTGGGATGGGCCACAGATCCTGAACCTGCTGAATGGACCACAGATCCTGAAGCTGCTGCATGGGCCACAGATCCTGAAACTGTAGGATGGGCCACAGATCCTGAAGCTGCTGAATGGACCACAGATCCTGAAGCTGCTGCATGGGCCACAGCCTGCCTTTTTCTCCCCCCACCCCCCCGCCCAGAAGGGGCCTGTAGGAGTGACACCCCGTTCCCCACAGCATGAAAACACACAGGGGAACAAAGGAGCGACAGAGCTCACCAAGCCATGACGCCCAGGGGAGAGCCAGATGTTTAGGAACAATCAGCATTATACTGGAGGGGGCGGAATCAGACTCCATGAAGCAGGCCCACACAGCACTAGAGTGACAGAGATGACCTGTGACACCACATCATCCTCAGCATCCAGCAGACAATGATTTCTATGGGTCTCACAATCACACTTAGATGATGACTAACTCCAAGCTTCTGTGTTTGGGCTCACTAGCCGTGCAGAATGAGTCAAATTCATCTTGCAGATTCTCTGATTCACTAGGGAAGCTGCTATTGGCCGGTTCTGTGGTCATGTGATCTACCGGGTTCGTGATGTAATTCATCAAACCATGAAAGCTTGATTCATCAGGTATACCAGTGATCCCCACAGACTAAACCAACTGAACAAACTATACTATTACCACAATTCAGATGACAGAAGAAATAATCCCACATAGAGACCAACAACAACTGTTTCCTTAAATTGTGGATACTGTTATTGTTATTAATTGGTAAAATGTAAATGCTGTAAATGCTTTAGAATTACAGTTCCAGTTAAAAAAAAAAAGTCATTAATCATTAATTGCGTTATGAAATGGTGGTAATTTACAAAGTGCCATTTTGTCAGCCATTCAGGTGTGGGCTGCGGCTGACACCTCATCTGTCACATGTCATCACCTAGATCTCCTTCCCACGCACGCTCGGCTCTCACGGTAATTTGTCTCCTTAAGATCCGAAAGCGCAGCACTCCCGTGTTTCCCCGAAGCTGCTGAACAGCTGGGGATAGAATTATCCCGGGACAGTCGATGCGTCTCGTGGGCGTTGGAGGGAGGGAATCCTCGCGCACCTCGGCCGGGGTCAGGAGCGACTCCCACCACCATCCGATAACAGGATGATCAGAAACATTTTGTTTAGTGTTATATATGCTGGGCGGCGCAGGGAGTGGCAATGATGCCGCCAGAATTCCTCTGAAGTCCAGTGTGATCAAAGAAACGTGGGATGAACATGTTCTGGGATCGCTGGTATTTGCTAAGGTTCCCATGAGTTCAGCCCAAAATCCAGCGTCAATAGCCTACTTAGAATAAAGGAAGAATCTGTCCCATCACTTTTAAATCGACGCAATGCCATATTTTCCCTGTTTAAACCTTAAGCAATTACATATGTCTTGTTCAGCAGTGTTTACAAACAAAACAACCGTTGCATTCAAGCCGGGCTCGTTGTAAAATAGCAATGCGGCATGTTCGACGTTCCACGCCGAATGTATAAGAAAGGTTACATCATTGGCGCTAAGCAGATGGCCACGTAATATATGCATTATTACAGACGTCGTTATCTCGTATACGGATTATTGCAGGGAAATATGCTCGGCATGCGGGCGACAGGGTGGCCTCACGCCGTCAGGGTTAAGGGTTCGAGTCCCGTCACCGCTCTGTATATCTGGAGTTTTCATGACATTCAATGGTTTCATTCCGCAGACACACGTAAGACTAAACTGCCCATAGTATATGATTGTGCACGCATGTGTCCTGCGTTGGACTGGCATCCCGTCCAGGCTGTACTCCGCCTTTTGCCATTTTCTGCTTGGGAAAGGCTCCAAGACCCCCTGCGACCTTGCTCAAGATAGGCGGATGTTGTATGGGTTGAATACACTGCAAAGCCGTACCAAAAGCCAGCTACGATCTCGTCGGATCGGTGATTCCTGTTTTCCCCGTTTCTCACACACATCTCGTTATGCCACCGATCCCCCTGTAAAACCGATCATCTATAAAGCTGATCGGTTATACGGACGCCGCTCAGTTGGGCATGCGTTTAAAGAGAGGGAGGGACGCCTTACCTTTTTATTTGCGCCGTCTTTGCGTGTGTTAATCCATGATGGGCTCGATCGATCAGCCAGGTCCGATCACGTTTCCAATAACGCAAAAGCGCCAGCAAATAAATAATAAAAAAAGGGATTCAGCCCGTTATTTCCCCCCGGCACCGGGTGGCTGCGGAGCGGCGTATCCTGCCAACTGTGAAGGGAAAATGGGCGTTTATGTATAAGATGTCGGATACAGCACGGAAAACGGGCTGGAAATAACGGGAGTGCGCCTCGGTCTCATTGAATGGTGCGCCGCACAAAGCTCGCCTCCTCCCCGCACTCACAGGCTCACTAACGGAGCGAAGCCACTTAAAGAGATACGAGCATTAATATTAATAATGCATGCCTGTAGGCTGTTAAGCATCGAGTTGCAATCTTTTTTAAAGCACAAAACAGCCGGGCCCCAGCATTATATAATCCAATATCCACTTCTCTTACGCATCTCTTTTTATAACGCCGCCACAGATGAGAACAAACAATTATAGTCACCCCTGTTTATCTTATCGACACAAACATCACGTTGCTTTTTATACATGCTCCATACAACGGAGGCGCTGTGCTTTCCCTAAGGAATGTCCCCCACAACGTTATACAAGCGGCGTTTTACAGGTAAACGAGATTTCAAATAGCATTGCTATTTTAGAAGATTGGTGGGCTCGTGTATGTTTATAAGGGGCTTTACATTTATGACAATTGACTCTAACTCAAACGTTTCGGCTCTATTTGTTTATTCGTTGTAATTGAACCGCGTTCATACGGCCGATCCGCTGAGCAAAACGTCCGAATGAAAACCGGGAAATCCAAGGCATGCGATGAGCCACTCCGACGCAATGGTTTGCACGTTGACGTACTTTGGAGCAAAAGATGAAGAAGGAGGTGACACACTTGTCATGACCGTTGATCACTTCAAACCGGAGCCGATAGACGGGCGCCTGTACCCGGGTGCCCGCGCTGCCTCTGCCGGCGGTGCGCTGCGCAACGAGGCGGGAGGGGGGAGGACTTTCTATTTATAACCACGCAGTCTGTTCCCTCTCCTCCCCCATCCTCATCGGGCGAGGCAGCACAACACTGAGAAATCCTATACGCCTATTAGGATCACGCTCTCAGTCCTGCTGCATAAATAATGAAAAAGATTTTTTTGAGGGAAGAAGAACTGCACTTTGTCAATTATTCATAATGGACCGGGACCGTTTGTGTGTTGGGGAGGATGGTAGCATTTCTCAATTATTACTCCCATTAGTTTAACGACGTCCTTTGTGTGTACGCGTGTAGAGACACGTCTCCGTAAGTGGGGGATCCCCATATCAAGCGAATGAGGGCGCTTTAATCAAAATGGCGCAGTGTTGTACCTCATTCACAAAAGCACGTGAAGCCCGCATCTGCATCGACATATGCAGGCCCATAGCCAGCTATACCGATAGATCTCCCTCGGTAGAGTTTGCCTACTGGGGAAACGGGGACACCCCTCTGGGTGGATTCCGCCGACCAGTAGGATGCACTAAATTTGAAGGAGGGTTCAAACTCGTAACCAAACGCCTGATCAGTAACAAACACGCCTGGGAGGTGGGCAGTTCAGACCTTTTATTCTACCGCGTGGTTACCAACCTGTTTATATGAGGCTCACGAGTTGTTGAGAATATTATTCAGACCCAGTTTTAAATCTAGATCACAGAAGCTTTGTCACGGGACCCTGTAAGTGACTTTTCCGGTGATCACCTTAAACCTTGTACCGCTGTGTGTTGCTGGAATAGGTGAGAGCAACAGCGCCCTCCACAGGACACCAAGTTAAACCAGGAGAATTATACCTTCTCACCCGGATGACACCACACAGGGACTGACGGCTTCTCCAGCAGCACAGAACCGTGATGCCCGGAAGGACAAGGGTCTCCATCACCTTGGAAGATCCGGTCCAAATCAGGGGCAAGGAACCATGCTACGGCGTGATGTTACTCCCAAGTGACACAGCAGCACATCCGCCCACGAGCCAATCAGCTCCCCTCCACAAGCACCCGCCGAATCGCCAATGACTCAGCCCCAGCTGTTTCCATGGAGACAAGCCTCCTTTGCAATGGGTGTCTCGTGGTAACTCTGTCTGGTTGCCAAGTAACTGTGTATATGGAATGTGTGTGTGGTGGCCCAGCTCAGGCCCAGGGGTACCGTCAGACCCGCCAACGGGGGCCCTGACTAACGACCCGTTTGGCACACTCCCCACCGCTCCAGTGCCCACGATGCTCTTTTAAGATAATTAATTAGGAGATGAGTCCTCGGGAGGGGCGTCATTTGATTAGTTGCAATTTTGATGAGGGTGGAGGACAGCAGTGAGAACCACCCCCAGCAGGTCATTTAATAGGGAAACATCAGCAGACCCATTGGACAGGGAGGACAGACATCTCTAATGTGATGCTTTGTTGCCATCTGTGTCTGCCGTGGGTGGGGGTGGGGGTGGGCATTTCCATGTGGCTGCAGATAACGCACACATCTCAAAATGGTGTCTCGGTCACCCCAGGGAGCTGCGTTCCCAGACACCCGCCCCCACCCTGTCTGTGACCTGTGTGACCCCCCCCAACACTGTCAAAGAGCTCTCTGTGCATATGTCCCCTCTGCAGTCATGTGACCCACGCCTGCCCCAGATTGCTGGTTGAGGAGGCAGACACCCCTCCAAACAGCCCAACAGACATGGCCGATCGCACATATACACAAACTCACACAGCACTGGTTGGACATACATACACACGCCATCAGCAACTTAGGCCACATCCACACAAAGACAGGAGCCGCACAGTCATCCGGGGGCAGCTGAAGCCGATGAAGGCAGAACCCCTTCACTCTTCATCTCACTCTCACCCCCTCCTCGCCAACCCCCTCCTTTGGCTTTTCATTCATACCGACCACGAAGCCCCACCTCTCCCCCAATCTCTCCACCAATGGCAGCAGTCAGAGTCTGCAGTGTCCCGCCCCTGACCCTTCCACCAATGGTAGGGGCACCCTCTCCACTTGCCTGACGTCAGCACTGACGCACGCAGGCCTGGAGTGGACTGCAGATCAAAGGCGCCCCTGAGCGCGCCATAAGGGGGTATTTTTAGCTGGAAGAGGTTAGAGAGGCTGGGGGGAGGTGGTGCTGCTTGGGGGGGGGGGGGGTTGGGGGGTGGTGGTGGTGGTCTTTGTCTGCCCCTTCAGGGAGCATGTGAGCTTTTGTTGACAGTCACCCCCTCCCCCCCACACCAAAGCACTGCACTCCTGCAGGCTCTCTCTAGATGCCCCCTCATCTGCCCCCCCCCCTCCAGGGTTCCTCCTTACCATGTAGCCCAGTTTCCCAATGGGGGGGGGGGGGTGTTCCTAGTTATCCATAGGTTTTGATGTAACAGAAAACAAAGGGCTCCGGTGGAAGGCTGCAGTGATGAAAGCGCACAGAAAGAAGGGGACCCACCCAACTTGGACCTTGGTGGGTGGGGCTTCCTGGGTGAGCAGGGCTTGCTGGATGGGCGCCAGCACCAGAATCACCCATCCTCTGCACAGACAGACAGAACTGTCACACGGCTGAAATGAGCGTGACTGTGAGCATCACTCACAGATGTGAGTCTCCTTCACGGATCCCATCACAGGCTCCTTCACTGGTTCCCTGAGGAACATGGCTGCCAGTCAACCTCCACTCAAATCCTGCCTGCACAAAGGGAACTGAAAATAAAGTTTTACTGTACTGTTACTGAAACTAAGACTCTTTCTAAAATATGATGGTTTAAAGGAGATGATGGTCTAAAATGATAAGATACTTAATTTGTTGCCCACAATCCATGCACACTTGACACCATATTATGATATGAACATCATCCAGATCTTTGATGTTCATATATCTTTAACTGGCTCACCATATTTGTGTTTTCAAATTCAACAATGCATTAAGATTTTGACCACATGAAGTAAAGTGGACAGGACGCCCCCTTGCAGGACTTCACCTATTTTAATTCCGCGTGACTAAAA